>NC_060119.1:607865488-608497571 GCF_021461395.2 Schistocerca americana | reverse complement strand
TCCATCTGAGCCCTTGATATTCATACAGCTGCTTCTCTTTCCAGCAAAAGGGCACTTTAACTGTCCTGTAGGTAGCATCTATCTTTCCCCTAATGAAATACATTTCTAAATCCTTACATTTGTCCTCTAGCCATTCCTGCTTGGCCAGTTTGCACTTCCTGTCAATCTCATTTTTTAAATGTTTGTATTCCCTTTCACCTGCATCATTTGCTACATTTTTATATTTTCTTCTTTTATCAGTTAAATTCCTTTTCTCTTATATTATCCAAGGATTTCTAATAGGCCTTGCTTTTTACCTATTTGATCCTCTGCTGCCTTCACTATTTCATCTCTCAACACTACCTACTCATCTTGTACTGTATTCCTGTCCCCTGTTTCAGTGCCCTGTATTCCTGTCCCCTGTTTACCGCTGAAACTCAACAAACTCTGGTTCTTTCAACTTATCCAGGTAACATCTACTTTTTTGTAATTTGTTCAGTTTCAATATATCGTTCACAACCAACCAATTGTGTTCACGGTTCACATCTGCCACTGAAAATGTTTTACAATTTGAAACCTGGTTCTGAAGTCACTCTCTTGCCACTGTATGATCAACTGAAACCTTCAGGTGTCTGCAAGTCTCTTCCACATATATAAACTTCTTTCATTAATCTTAAACCAAGTGTTAGTGATAATTAAATTATGATCTGTACAAAATTCTACCATGTGTCTTCCTCTTTCATTCCTTTCCCCCAGTCTATTTACCTACTAGTTTTCCTTCTCTGCCTTTTCCTACTATCAAATTCCAGTGTCCCATTCACAACCGAATTTTCCTCTTTCATAACTATTTTATCTCATCATGCATTTTTCCTATCTCTTCATTTGACAGTGGAGGGTGTTGGTTTCATGTCTATCTTGGCTGTGATAATGCATTCACTATGCTGTTGATAGTAGCTTACCTGTGTTCCTATATTCTTATTAATTACTAGACTAAAATTATCCATATTTGATTGTGTATTTATAAACCCATACACATGTGATCAGAAGTCCTGTTCCTCTTGTCACTGAACTTCATTAATTCCAGCTATATCTAACTCCAACCTATCCATTTCTCTTTCTGAAGTTTCCTAAACAGGTCTTGCAGGTTGGAGATTTTTTGTGGTGTGGAAGCTAATTCCCAGTACCTTTCAGAATCCATAATGAGCCTGTTGGTACTGAGTCACTGTGCTGAACTATGTGAAACTTATGTTGCACTTTCCTGCAGATTTTTCTCACAGTGTGATTTAATTAGGACATTAGTTTCACCTGTAAAGAGTACTGGGGTCCCATCATGTATTTTGTCAGCCAAGTTATTTACATACAGCAGAAATAGGACAGGTCCCAGAACTAACATTGTGGGACCCCATACTTGGATTTTTCACTCATGACTGCAAAAGCTAGAAATTTTTCATGTTTCACTGTCTTTTTATTTGAGGACAGGTCCCAGAACTGACTGTTGTTCAATTCCATAGCTTCTTTTTTTGCTTGTTATTGCGAAAACTAGAATTTTTTTGTGTTTCACTGTGTTTTTTTAGGTCGGGTCCCAGAATTGACCCTTGTGGAACTATATACTTGATTATTTTGTGCTCAGCATTGCAATAACTAGGTTTCAATGTATTTTTACTTTATTTCTGTAACCTATTGATGACTATTGACATATGATTGCCACCTTTTAGACTGGCCTTTAATTCCATAGTCACTTAACTTATGCAAGATATTTCATGATCAGTAAAATAAAAGGCTTTACTAAGGTCAAGAAATATTCCCGATACATGTTGCTTATCATTCACTGCTGTTAGTATTTAATTTAAAACGGCAAAAAAATTGCTGATTGGGTTGACTTTCCAGCTGTGAGTCATTTATTAGCCTTTCTTTATTTATGAAGGCTGTTAATCTTCTGAGGAACATTTTTTCCTAAATTTGTGTCATACAGAATTTGTAGGTTTACATATTCAGGAGGATTTGAAGTGGCCCTGAAAAATCTAAATAAAAAACTGAATATGCGTATGTATGCTGTTAGGATTCTTGCTCAAAATATAAGCTACTCATCAGTGATAACAATGTTTCAGGATAGTACACAAGCAGTACTAAGTCGTGGAATAATTTTTGGAGGATTTCCACAATTTACAAAAAAGAAAAAAAAACCTTTTAAATACACGAAAAATTATCAGAGTGAGAAATGAAGCAAACTGCAGGGATTCCTGTTGAACTCTTTCTCAAATTCTGAAAATACTGCCTCAACCATGTTTGCTCATTTATGACGTACTAATTTTTATGAAATAGAGCCTCTCAAAATGGAAAACATCTTCAAACATAACTATGATTTATACCTGTGTGAAACTAGGCAGGATCTTAACCTAAATGTAAACACAGTAATTACAAACTTATGCAAAATATGAGTGTAATATAGTGGAGTTATGTTGAATAATGATATGCCTTCTTCCCTGAAATGCTCACTGACATTAAATACATTGAAGCTAAAGTTGAAACATTTCTTGCTTGACACCTGCTTCTACTCTGTCTCTGAATTTCTGGAACATCATAATAAGGAAACCTCATTTATAAAATATTGTTGATTATTGCATGTGTCATGCTACATTATACTGTAATTTAACAATATTATGAACAGGATATTTTCTGATCAACATATAGCACAAATGCTGAGTCACAGATAGGCACAACAAAAAGACTGTTAGTCTTTTTGTTGTCCCTATCTGCAACTCAGCATCTCTGGCTATATGTTGAGTAACAAGTATCCTTTTCATAATATTGTTAAATTCCATCCTGGATTTTCCATTGTTGATTACACAATAATTTACTTTGATTGCGTTGATGAGGTAGTCTCACTTAATAACTACTGCTATCAAATGTACAAGCTAGATAGTTTGTCAGTATTTATTATTATGTGACAATATTTGAAAAGGAATATTGTTACTCACAATATAGCAGAGATGCTGAGTCGCAGGTAGGCACAACAAAAAGACTCTCACAATTAAAGCATTCAGCCATTAAGGCTTTTACAAATTAATTATGTTTATCCCTTTTCCTATGCCATATATACAAACAATGTATTATAAATTATTTTCTGTTCCAAAATAAAATAAAACAGTGATTAATATCCAAATGGTCCAAAATGGCTCTGAGCACTATGGGACTTAATTTCTGAGGTCATCGGTCCCCTAGAACTTAGAACTACTTAAACCTAACTAACCTAAGGACATTACACACATCCATGCCCGAGACAGGATTCGAACCTGCGACCATAGAGATTGTGCAGCTCCAGACTCTAGCGCCTAGAACTGCTTGGCCACTCTGGCCTGCAGGGATTAACACTGCAGAGACATGGCCCACATGTAGAACCAGAGACACCATACCCTGTGCAGCTGGAGAAGTCTGTCACACTGCTCAGAAAATGTGAACAGCCATCAAATAAAACAGAAATGTGAAAATAAGAGCCAGTTTTGCTTGTTGATGTGAAATGGTGCAATAACATTATGTTTGTGAGTGTGAACACAATAGAGTGACCATCTCTGGAAAATAAGCTTGCCAAATGTGAGACTTCAGCTTGTACAGGCCATGCTGATATGATTATTATCTATGTACATAACTAGTGAGTGTAAGCAGGTTATCCACAATAAGAATTAGATATTTGTCCACACAGTGTGACCACATAGAGGAGTGAGTGGTACCATGTCAGCATGGCCGTAACAGATCATACAGCTGGTTCCACACTTTTGGCTCCATGTCAGAGCACTGCAATGGATCTGGACCTTTTCACATCAGTGGCTCTAAACTCCTTGCAGTAGTCCATACTGGTGGCACATGTGCTAGCTTTAATCATCAAAAATATTCATACTGTAATGGGCATGTGGGTACTGCCACAGACATGCTGAGTGGAAATACATTGTTTTTACTTCAACTTGTCCTACAGTAATGACCAATATATGTCAGATTCTACCATGGTGACAGCAGTCTGGCAGCTTGCATAGCGGAAAGGCATATCACACACACACACACACCAAGTGTGATGGTTTGTGATAGGCCCTCTTTGAGTCCTAGCCACAAGTTTTAGGAGTACTGATTACAGCTGATTAAGGCAGATTAATTCTAATATTTGGGTATTGTAATGTTTTTGATCTTGGATATAATGTTCATTTCATACACATATGTCTTCTGTATCTTCCAGATGAGTGAAATCTGGAAAGTATTTTCATTGAACTGCACACTCCTTCATCACACATTGCACTATTACTCACACAGGACATCAAAATAAAATTATGTACATCTGTTTCTTAGCATGCATTGTTATTGCTGTCCCCAAGGAACTTGCATTATGATATAATACATGTAGATGTCATTCACTATTTTTTTCTTTCTTTTTTTTTAAATTGAGGCCAGTTCCTATTACTCCTCCTGCTGCTGCGAAAGATAAGGGTGTCCTGAAGAAACTGGCATCATCTACTTCATTTAAGTGAGTGTAACATGTGTTTTTAAATTTAAACTTAAGTATTCAATGCTTTTTTGAATTAATTTGAAATTAAATTATTGTCAAACTCATGTTTTCACATAGTGGAAAATCTTTTTTGAATATGTAGGTCTTATAAATTATTTCTTACTGTTTCTGTATTTTACAAAACATCTAGTAACTTGATAAAATATTTTATGATACTTAATAAGTACAGGATATATAACTCAGGTGTTCAGTATTATAAATATCATTTTGATATCTACACTTGCTTAAAACTACATGAAAGCTTTTAATAGAGAAATCATATGTAAAAATTAACACATTTCATGTTTGAAATCTTGTAAGTGATAAATAGTTACTCTTTGACAGATCCACGACATCAGTAACAGAACAGGAGCAACAACCAGCTAGACGGCTACTCTCAACAACTTCTAGTTTGAGTGATGACTTAAGTGAAGATGATGATTTGTGTAAGTTGCACATTACTTGTTAATATCCAAGCGGTTCTCTAACAAATAGTGAAGGTTTGTGACCTTTTGATGTGGATTTCTGATGACAAAAAGAGTGATGCATGAATAATATTTTTCTCTTTGCTGGATATTACATTTATGATGCAAACAGTGCCAGTGCATTTCAAGGGTTCTAATTTGAATCTGTTTGGAATATGTTTTAATTTGCCATTAAGGTTAATAACACTGTGCACTCCGCTGCAGAGTGAAAGATTCATTCCATGTATAGGCTATTTATAAGCCGTCTTATGCACACCACTTCACTCACTCCACTTCTTCCTCTGCATGCTTTCTTCAGTAGTGTATTGTGTACTTGCAGGAACTGAATTAAGCACTGAATTTCAAGCTGTAGTCCTATGTTCTTTAAGCATGTTAGTTGTTTCTTTTATGTACAATGAAGGGACAGTCTACATGTACAGCTCTAAATAACAATGGCTATTGGGGTGCCTTCTTTTGTAGCTTCACTAACCAGTCTAATTGCTGCATTCCCCAAATTATGATGAAGTAAAATAGATGTGCATGCTGGTATTTCATTATTAAAACCATATCTGCAATTATTATTCAAAACATTCTAAGTTGGCTGTTCCAAATTTCATTGATGTCATCAGAGGTTATCAGGATGCCAACTTAATTAAATTCATTGCTCTTAGCAAAAATTGTGTTATTAATTGGCCATGCATTATTAGATTTTGGGTGACAAATTAAGATGAAGTACATAGTTTTAACTCTATTCTTCTGAAGACCTACAACTTCCACAGCAGTTATTAATTGTGTTGTAAGAACTTTAACTCATTCTCATTGTCAGCTAATAGAACAGTGCCATCAGTATATGTGAAGATCTTAATATTGCTCCATTTTGTAATAATTTTACTTTTTCAGTTATTTTGATAATTAGGGGCCTATAATATTTAATACAAATGGAGATAGTGAATTGCTTGTTTGACTCATGTTTTGACCTCAAATGCAACTTTTATTTTGTGTTTTGAGTTCAAAGAGCAGAATTTTATTAAAATCATAAATTTTATTGGGATACCAAGTCACCTCACACATTTCCATAATTTTTTTATGTTAATACTATAAAGCAATGGAAAGACCTGGATGAAACAACAACAATATGGAAATTGTAGACAGCTACTCATCATATACAGGAGGCATTGAGTTGCAGACAGACACAATGAAAATGACTACTAAAATGTTAAAGTTTCCAGATAAAGCCCTTCTTCTGCTCTAGAAAACACTTGCACAGAAACACAACTCATGCATACGTGGTAACTGTCTCAAAGCACTAGAGCTCCGAGGCTCTAGTGCCCTGAGACAGTTACCATGTATGCATGAGCTGAGCTTGTGTGAACGTGCATGTTTTCTATTGCAGAATGAGGTCATTATCAAAAAGCTTTAATATTATAGTAATATTTTTAATTGTGCTTGTCTGTGACTCAGTGCCTCCTCTATATGGTAAGTAGCAATCTCTCCTTCTCCCATTGTTGTTAATATTATGAAAAGCTATTTTAAAATTGAACAGAGGTATATGTATATCTTGACTGAATTCATTTTCTTGCAACATCCTTAGCAAGTATGCACTGTGAATTATGGATCTGTCTGATCTAAACCCAAATTGGGCATCATTTAGGGAAACTTAAGTATATAGTCGTATCTTTGCTAAAAATAAATTTTTGTAATTTGTGTTCAACAACACAAATCCTTCATAGTTTGAACAATATGTTAGATCTCCCTTTTTATATGCAGGGTGCATACCACCTAAAATCAACACACACTCCAGCGCAGAGTGAAAATTTGTTCTGAAAATACCAACTTCTTTTTAATTCTTTCAGACAGTAGTGTAATAATTTTTAGAGGCTGCTCTTAAACACAAATTCATTGAACTTCCAAATCTCTTTTTTCATTTCTCATCACTTCCAGTAGGTTTATGGCTTTTAATTTTCTTATGAATTTCTTTATTTCCTACTAAACTGGGTTCTTCAAATAGAATACTCCCTGTTCTTTTGATGATAGCTCTATACTGATGTACAATTCAAAATTTGTTAAATTACCCTTTCAATCTGTTCGCAATCCTGCTTTTATAATTTTTTTTATTTTTAGAAACATGCTGTCTTGGGCTAGTATGAACTGTCCTAGAGCTTTTACATTCTGGAGTTTGTCATATGGTGGTTTTCTGTCTTATGTATTTTGTAATTGCAATAATATTTTTTTCTTTTACATAAGAATTTCCCTGGAATGTTTCTGCTTTTCTTCAGCAATAAGACTGTTGTGGCTAACACAATCAACTGGCTTTGAAATGTCAAGGAACAAAGCACAGACTTTCATATGCTTATATAGTCTTTCTATTACAGGAACTAAAAAATTTGCTGGTATATCTACTTTAATAAACAAATATGTACCTCATTCAGAATGTTGTTTTTGTTTCTGTGAAATTCTACATTCTTTCTTAAATCACAATTTCCACTATTTTAGCAACGATTTGTTATTACTAATTGTCCTATCACTCCAGGGTTTTTCTTATACCTATAGTTTTTTAAAAGGCAGTAGAAAGTGCTCTACAATGATTGAATTAATCAGAATAATCATTAGCCTGATCAGCAAACATGATCAACCATTTGTTGACCTAGCTGATGTACCTGCTAGACCCTCAAAATTTTATTTTATTTTTGAAAAGTTGGCTATTTTTACTACCTTCATTTGTTGGAAGCAAGAGTAAGAATTCTTTTACAGTGTGAATGCTACTTGCCCTACTTTACTTTTGGAGAGCTGTCGTTTGTGAGGCTGTCAACTACTCCAACATTGTATACATTAAAAACGGGACTAACCTCAACTTGGCCCCTCCTCTCATTCTCTGTCTTCCCCAATATAATATCACCATTGTCTCTTTGAATTTTGTGTCTGTATTTGCATGAGACCATGAACTCTCCAAAATATTACTTGAGATTGCAAGTTCATTTTAGCAGAAGCTGGATTTACTTTCTGTTATTAACTTTCTGTGTGCTTCTTTTCCTTCCTGTAAACATAAGAACTGTCATGGGTTTTCATGTCCTCCTGTTACTGCTCCCCTTGACTTTATAATATTTGTTACACTGCATTTTTGCTCTTCACTTTATTTACAACTGTGTGTATAGTTAGCTGCTTACTCGGTGTTTATATACTAGTTTAATGATAAGCAGAAGACTTGTCATCCTTTCTCATGGTTTCAGATAATCAAATTCCTCTCTAGTTTTCTGGCTTCATTAACATTTGTAATTTCCTTAAGTTTTCTGGTTTTGTCTATCTTCCCTCCACAAATTCATTTTTAGTCATGTTGGCATCTGTTTATCAAACTGTTTTACCATAATAATTCAAAATTTCTGTATTTATTGCTTGCAAATCCTGCTTTCCCTCTAGTACATAAATAATTACATCTACATGTACATTCATCCTCACAAACCAATGTGAAATGTTTGGCAGAAGGCGCTAAGCATTTTCTACATGTTAGGGTTTCTTCATATTCCAATCACACATGGTGCATGGGAATAAAAACTGCTAAATCTGTCTGTGTAGGGCTGAAATTAGTTTACACTTGTCTTCCAGGTACCTACAAGTGTGATACATTGGCAGCTGAATTATCATTTTAAATTCTTCATTTCCGTTTGTTGAGGCTTTGTATATGGGCTGTTGCAGGATAATTAGTGTCTGTCTTCATGTATCTGCCAATCCAAGTCAACATGATCTAGCTGCAGTCCCAAAACATCTTTGTGTATCGGCTAATCCATGTTGTTCAACATTTCTGTGATGTTCTTCCATCTGTCAAACAAACCTGTGACCATTTTTTGCTGTCACTTCTTTGAGTACAACTGATATCTCCTGTCACTGCAGTTTGGCACGGATCCCACAAATGTAAGCAATATTCTGAGATTAGATACACTGTTTTGTAAGCAGTTTCTTGAAGTCTGCCACTACCTATACCTAAGCCTATGTGATCATTCCATTTCCTATCCAGACAAACTGTTACCCTCGGGTGTTTGTAGGAGTTGACTGAATACAGTGATGACTCACTGACATTTCAGCCATAAGATACCACACTTTTGTGTTTTGTGAAATGCACAGTTTTACATTTCTGTACATTTAAAGCAAGTTGCCAGTTTTTGCATCACTGAAATCTTATCAAGATCTATCTACATATTTTTTAATCTTTGATAACATATTGTTGGACTATGCAGTGTTAATGTAAAGTTGTAAATCTCATAGAAACCTTTTGTACAATTGTTATTGTCCATTTCATTTGTATTTAGATCAGCTGCGATTACTGTATATTGGGATTCCTTAAAAGCAATTTTAAAACTTTTATTAAACTGTTTAAATTAACCTAATATCAGTCATTTACCTTTTTGGAATTTTCCACTGTCCACTGAGTTTTGTCCTTAACTTCACTGCTATATTCCAGTTTGCCATCTGTTATCTTCAGAGATATATATTAGTGTTTCTGTAGGCTGTAGACCATTCATTTTCATTCAGCATATGTTCTGTCTAAATAAAAACATCCGATGCCTCACTCCTCATTGATGTGTCTCACCACTCATTGATATTTCTATTTCTTCTCATGATCTTGCTGTGTATTAAATATTTTGGTGCTAAATCATACAAAATGGTATGGATGTCCTAATTGTAAGAACAAGATTTATGCAATATTTGGCTCCAATTAACACTACCAGTTTCCCCTTCTCATCCCCATTGCAATATAGGTCATGCCTGGTGAAGCCGCATCTGCTGATAGTTCCAACATGTAAAACAGCAGTGTGTGCTAGGTCAGCCTCCATCAGCTTTGTCATCTCCGACTGTGCATTAAAAGATTTCACAGTTAGTTTCTATTAGGTTGGTGCATGTGTTTGTAGCTATTGTTTTAGGTTGGTGCATGAGTTTGTAGCTATTTTTTTAGGTTGGTGCATGAGTTTGTAGCTATTGTCCATAAGTTTAGTAAACACAACAGATGAACGGAAGGCTTTAGTCATCAATAATAATGTATTCCCCTTCACTGTTTACAACAGTCTGCCTATCCTGGGGTAACTTTTTGATTCTGCAACTGTAGAAATGTGGTTTTGAGGCCAAGAACTCATCAAGGCATCTTTGGAGCAAATTTTCATCCAGAACAGAAGTTTCTAGAAGGTTGCTTGATAGAGAGTGAAAAAAATGAAAATCTGAAGAAGGCACAAAACCAAGTGAATAAAGAGGGTGTGGAATGACTTCCCAACCAAACTCCTGTATAATGTTTTTTGTCAGTTTAGCAGAGTGTGGCAGGGGTTATCGTGGACTGTTATTGGACTGCAGTGATGGATACACATTAGGTAAGCAGTTTGTAGTATGCCGCACCATCACTGTTCCACCAGGTGTATAATGTTATCCTTTGTGGATGCATACAGGTCTTTGTACAAGGAGTAGTTGCTGTATTTTACCTATTCCTTTCTTTTTTTCTTGTGTCAGCATAAAGGCACCATTTCTAGTCACCTTACAATGATACAGGATTGGTATAGATGGTGCTGTTCATGAGTACCCATACACCCAAATTTGAACATTCCCCACAGCATACATATGCTACATGATGGTGGAATGATCACAGTTCATCACATTTGCCAGTTCTCGAGTACATTGATGTGGATCATTGTGGATTAATATGTTTAAATGGTCTTCATCAAACCCCCACAGAACTTCCTGAATGTGGAGAGTCAATAATATAAAAAATGATCCTCCTGAAAATGAGAAAACCATTTTTCTGCCATGCTCTGTCTGATGGCATCATCCCATCCTTGGAAAAATGTTTCTGGAAGCCTCCACCACCATCACACCTCTATTTAACTCAAACAGAAAACTATGTGTGAAATGTACCAATTTCTCCACCTGGCACTCCATTTTCTAGTGTCCACCATTCACTCACTTTCTACAAATGACATAATGAACAAATGTAAACTCACATAGCAACAGGGAACTACAAATAAAAAATGACAACCAACAAATAAACCCAGAGCACCTGGAATACTAACATGCAAAACAAAAACGCTATGAACTTATGCACCAACCTAATACAAAATTTATCATTATACCAGAACAATTACAAAAATTTATTTTGATATAATGAGTCAAGGAAACCATCATGTTCAAGTCAGCAATTGTGTTTTGCATCCCTTGTCCAGACAGAATTTACAACTGAACTCCATTTTATGCCATCCTTGGCATGTGCGGTATTGATTACAGGGATAAGAAAGGTAAGCCATTCTGTTATGTGAAGCAGACTGGAATAATCAACACTGGTGGCATGATAAATAAATAAATAAATAAATGAATAAATAAATACATGAGAAGAAAATCAAGGAAAGTTGCTCATCATCACTATTGACATTTAATTTGTGTATTGATGGAGCAAAGAGGGAAGTATAAATTCAATAAATTACACTTAGCCTATTTACCTGTAGCTGAATTGAAGAACACAAATAGAACATAAAAGAATAGGTAATGATGCTGTAGTGTATACATATGTATGAGTGCTACTGTGATTAGATGTACTGAAAAATAAGCTTTTTCTTGTATCATATTTATTAAAAGCTTATTATTTCAAGTTATAATTCTGAATGTTTCAACTTGCTGGAATATTACAAGAAGTGTGATATCATGAAGGAACATATATGCTTTATTCTGTCACTGAACCTTCTGACTGCCCTCAGGTTTGAACTTTCACCATTGAACATTTTCCAACTAAACAGAACAAGAGAGCAATGTGCAGAGCACTTCAACAGTGGTGTTGCATATTAGAAAACAGAAATATATAGCAGATCAATGCATGGAGCACAGAAAAGAGATATAGGAAGAGGGAGAGGAGAAAAATGGGAGGTGGCACAGGAGAGAAAGGTGAAGATGAAGAGGGAAAAAGGGAGGGGAGAGACAAGGGTAAAGTGCTGAAAAGGGAGAGAGAGCAAGAGAGAGGGAAGGGGAGGAAGAATGACTGCATTTGGGGGGGGGGGGGGCTGTGAGACAGGGAGAAGGTATGAAGAAGGCAGTTCACTTTCTGGATGGAAAAGGAGTGGTGTGGACAAAAGAGAGAAGGGAAAAAGCAAGATGAGGCAGTGAGAGCAGGTTAGTGAAGGTTTAGGCCAGAGCAATTGTGAGAGCACGGGATGTGTTAGAGAGACAATTCTGATCTACACAACTCAGAGAAACTTTTGCTGCAAGGGAGTATCCAAACAACATGCATAGTGAAGCAGCTGTTGTAGTCATTTGTGTTGCGTGTGCAGCATTTTCGGCAACTGGATGGGCGAATTTGCAGTTCACCACAGTTTGGCGATGGCCAATCATGTGAGTAGACAGTTGGTTACTTGTCATGCCCTGTTCAGTGATTGCAGCATAGCTGATATATAACATGGCTGCTTTCACACTTGGTCCTGTCCTTTATTGGGTAGAAATGCCTATAACTGGACTGTGGTAGGAGGTGGTGTATTTATGGACAGGCCTTGGACCTGGGCTGAATGCAAGAGTTGTTCCAAGTAACCAACTGTCTAATCACATGAATGACCATAATTAAACTGCAACAAAATGCAAACTTGACCATCCAGTTACCAAACTTATTGCACACCACAACACAAACGACTTCAGCAGCTGCTTCATTATACAGGCAATTTGGATACTCCCTTCCAGCACAGGTTTCTCAGAACTATGCAGATGGGAATTATCTCTCCAACACATACAGCACTCTTGCAATCCTCCTGGCCTAAACCTCTGTCAATCTTTTCACACTGCCCCACTTTGGATTTTTCCTACTCTCTTCTGTCCCCACCTCTCCTTCTCCAGCCATATCATGCACTGTCTTCTCCCACCACACTTCCTCTCCACACCCCCCTCCCCATCCAGACATTCTCCCACTCCCTTAACCTCTCATCTCCCCCCTTTTCAACCCCTCTCCCTTCTCTCTCCCCTTCCTTTCTCCCTCTTCATCTTCACCTTTATCTCCTTTTGCACCCTCCCCTGTTTTCCCCCTCTCCCTCTTCTTACATCTATTTTTGTTGTACCCTCTGTTCTCCTTTCATCTTGTTGTGTGGTCACAAAGTCATCTGTCCAAATGTCTGGCCCTTTCCCTGTACCCCACCTTGTGTTCTTCCATACCTCTTCCCCTCCTTCATCAGCTCAGTTAACTTCTTTAAGTAATCGAGTATCAATAATTAGTATTGCCATTTGTTGCATTTGGGTGTCTGTCTGGCTTTGGGTGTGAATGTGTGCACTACTGTTAGAGAAAGAGCTAGCACTCAAAAGCTAGAGGGAAAGGTGTTTTCTATTATGTTTCTGCCCTCCGCTCATCGATCCACTATAGGTGAGTAGTTGCCTTTACTTTGTTTCACATGTTGCTCCATCCAGGAATTTCCATTATTGTTATTCAAATTTGGAGTTTGCTAAATAATTTTTTGACTAGCTATCATTATACAATTTTTATCTAAGCCAAGTTCTGTTATTATGCTTGAAACTGACTTTGCTGTGTGCATGGTGGGCATTATATAAGAAATCAGAGGTTCAAAAATGTAGAAGGAAATAAAAGATAAAGATTTCATGTTTTTAAGTAAGAATGCCCCCCCCCCCCCCCCCCCCATGAACCATGGACCTTGCCATTGATCATTGATGGGGAAGCTTGTGTGCATTGAGAGGCCACATGAACGTGTGGTTCCTGAAGAGGGGCAGCAGCCTTTTCATTGACTGATCTGGCCTTGTAACACTAACCAAAATGGCCTTGCTGTGCTGGTACTGTGAACGGCTGAAAGCAAGGGGAAACTACAGCCGTAATATTTCCCGAGGGCATGCAGCTTTACTGTATGGTTAAATGATGATGGCATCCTCTTGGGTAAAATATTCTGGAGGTAAAATAGTCCCCCATTCAGATCTCTGGGCGGGGACTACTCAGGAGGACATTGTTATCAGGAGAAAGAAAACTGGCATTCTACAGATTGGAGTGTGGAATGTAAGATCCCTTAATCGGGCAGGTAGGTTAGAAAATTTAAAAAGGGAAATGGACAGGTTAAAGTTAGATATAGTGGTAATTAGTGAAGTTTGGTGGCACGAGGAACAAGACTTCTGGTCAGGTGAATACAGGGTTATAAATACAAAATCAAATAGGGGTAATGCAGGAGTATGTTTAATAATGAATAGGAAAATAGGAATGCAGGTAATCTACTACAAACAGCGTAGTGAATGCATTATTGTGGCCAAGATAGATACGAAGCCCACGCCTACCACAGTAGTACACGTTTATATGCCAACTAGCTCCGCAGACAACGAAGAGATTGATGAAATGTATGATGAGATAAAAGAAACTATTCAGATAGTAAAGGGAGACGAAAATTTAATAGTCATGGGTGACTGGAATTCGATAGTTGGAAAAGGAAGAGAAGCAAATGTAGTAGGTGAATATGGAATGGGGGTAAGGAATGAAAGAGGAAGCCGCCCGGTAGAATTTTGGAAGAATTTTGCACAGAGCATATCTTAATCATAGCTAACACTTGGTTCAAGAATCATAAAAGAAGGTTGTATACATGGAAGAAGCCTGGAGATACTGGAAGTTCTCAGATAGATTATATAATGGGGTGAGACAGAGATTCAGAAACCAGGTTTTAAATTTTAAGACATTTCCAGGAGCAGATGTGGACTCTGACCACAATCTATTGGTTATGAACTGTAGATTAAAATTGAAGAAACTGAAAAAAGGTGGGAATTTGAGGAAATGGGACCTGGATAAACTGAAAGAACCAGAAGTTGTAGAGAATTTCAGAGAGAGGATTTGGGAACAATTGACAAGAACAGGGGAAAGAAATACAGTAGAAGAAGAGTGGGTAGCTTTGAGAGATGAAATAGTGACGGTAGCAGAGGATCAAGTAGGTAAAAAGATGAGGGCTAATAGAAACCCTTGGGTAACAGAAGAGACAGTGCATTTAATTGATGAAAGGAGAAAATATAAAAATGCAGTAAATGAAGCAGACAAAAAGGAATACAAACGTCTCAAAAATGAGATCGACAGAAAGTGCAAAATGGCTAAGCAGGGATGGCTAGAGGACAAATGTAAGGATGTAGAGGAGCATATCACTAGGAGTAAGATAGATATTGCCTACAGGAAAATTAAAGAGACCTTTGGGGAAAAGAGAACCACTTGCACGATTATCAAGAGCTCAGATGGAAACCCAGTTCTAAGCAAAGAAGGGAAAGCAGAAAAGTGGAAGGAGTATATAGAGGATCTATACAAGGGCCTTGTTCTTGAGGACAATATTATAGAAATGGAAGAGAATGTAGATGATGATGAAATAGGAGATATGATACTACATGAAGAGTTTGACAGAGCACTGAAAGACCTAAGTTGAAACAAGGCTCCAGGAGTATACAACATTCCATTAGAACTACTGACAGCCTTGGGTGAGACAGGCCTAACAAAGCTCTACCATCTAGTGAACAAGATGTGTGAGACAGCCGAAATACCCTCAGACTTCAAGAAGAATATAATAATTCCAATCCCAGAGAAAGCAGGTGTTGAAAGATGTGAAAATTACCAAACTGTCAGTTTAATAAGCCACGGCTGCAAAATACTAACATGAATTCTTTACAGATGAATGGAAAAACTGGTAGAAGCTGACCTCAGGGAAGATCAGTTTGCATTCTATAGAGATATTGGAACATGTGAGGCAATACTGACCCTATGACTTATCTTAGAAGATAGATTAAGGAAAGGCAAACCTACATTTCTAGCATTTGTAGACTTAGAGAAAGCTTTTGACAATGTTGAGTTGCATACTCTCTTTCAAATTCTGAAGGTGGCAGGGGTAAAATACAGGGAGCGAAAGGCTATTTACAATTTGTACAGAAACCAGATGGCAGTTATAAGAGGTGAGGGGCATGAAAGGGAAGCAGTGGTTGGAAAGGGAGTGAGACAGGGTTGTAGCCTCTCCCTGATGCTATTCAATCTTTATATTGAGCAAGCAGTAAAAGAAACAAAAGAAAAGCTCAGAGTAGGTATTAAAATCCATGAAGAAGAAATAAAAACTTGTGGTTCGCTGATGACATTGTAATTCTGTCAGAGACACCAAAGGACTTGGAAGAGCAGTTGAACGGAATGGACAGTGAATTGAAAGGAGGATATAGGATGTACATCAACAAAAGCAAAATGAGGATAATGGAATGTAGTCGAATTACGTCGGGTGATGCTGAGGGAATTAGATTAGGAAATGAGACACTTAAAGCAGTAAATAAGTTTTGCTATTTGGGGAGCAAAATAACTGATGATGGTCAAAGTAGAGAGGATATAAAATGGTCTGGCAATGGCAAGGGAAGTGTCTGTGAAGAAGAGAAATTTGTTAACATCGAGTATAGATTTAAGTGTCAGGAAGTCGTTTCTGAAAATATCTGTATGGAGTGTAACCATGTATGGAAGTGAAATGTGGATGATAAATGGTTTAGACAAGAAGAGAATAGAAGCTTTCAAGATGTGGTGCTGCAGAATAATGCTGAAGATTAGATGGGTAGATCACATAACTAATGAGGAGGTATTGAATAGAATTGGAGAGAAGAGAAATTTGTGGCACAGTTGGACAAGAGGAAGGGACCAGTTGGTAGGGCATATTCTGAGGCATCAAGGGATTACCAATTTGGTATTGGAGGGCAGCGTGGAGGGTAAAAATTGTAGAGGGAGACCAAGAGAAAAATACACTAAACAGATTCAGAAGGATGTAGGTTGCAATATGTACTGGGAGATGAAGAAGCTTGCACAGGATAGAGTAGCATGGAGAGCTGCATCAAACTAGTCTCTGGACTGAAGACCACAACAAAAACAACAAGTAAGGGTGACATGAATTTTTTTGTGTCCTGTTTCAGACACTCATTTCTGTGGTGTTAGTAGCCTTGTAAAATTAGCTGAGTTTCACCAGAAAATTACTACATAATCAGAAGAACATCAGAAATTATCTGATAAATGGCAGCATTCATTATAATTGAACAAGAGGCAGACTAACATAGAACATCATTTTCTTCAAGGGAATAAAACTGTGCAGTAAATTTTCCAAGGAGGTGAAAGGGACAAATAAAATCAAAATATTTAAAAAGTTAGTTAAAGCGTGTGTCTTAAGTAAATCATACTACAGAGTTAAGGATTATTTAGATGACACAGAAAAATTGATATTATTTCATAATAAACAACTGGAATTCTATAGTAAACTTTCATGGTTTATTGGTTATTATCATAAAATCCTGGACCCAGAATTTTGCCAGAAAATTGTAACCCTTTTCCATTCTCTTGACCTCAACACCACACTCACTGTGGTCAGGTGTTAAATCAGCTTTTTCAGATGAGCCAATGGGACAAAATGAAAGATTTGGTACAATGGTGATGCAGCATAAAAAAAAGGAAATTTCACAAGAGAACAAGAGTAGGTTAGCCAGTCCCTCCCCTCCATCCTCTTCTCCTACTAATATAACTTTTATTACTACATCTGTATAATATTCATCACAAAATATGGATTTCTGTTAAATTGTAGCTTACTATACAGCAATATTTCTCTCACATTAGAGAATTTTATTCTTGGAGTGATCTATTTCATTTTTTCTTTTATAATGGTAGATATTCATTTAACTTTTTCATTGATAAATTACCAGAAGAAAGTAAACTAACTCACCTAAGCTACACCACTACTTCATTATACTCCTATACTGAAATGAGTGAAATTATTGAACATAAGAAAATACAGTCTTTTTTATAACAACGTTTTCAGCATGAAAATATTAGATAAGGAAAGAGAAGGGAAATGTCTGCTAAATGTTGTTGGCAAAGTAAAATGCATTAGAAAAAAATTACTAGATAATACTGATGAATGTAAAATGTAAATATATGAGGTAAACAATGGATATGGGTGGAATGCAAACATGTGATTAAAATGTACTTCTTGTACTGTATTTTCTCAAAAGCTAGTGTTCTTTCACCACATTTACATTATCTTTTAATTTCACTGCATGTTACTTAGACTATTATGACTTCTACAGGATTTTTTTTTTATTCAGGTGATGAAACTGCAGAAAATTCAGGAAGATTAGCTTCAGATGAGGAACGAGAATATGGAAAAATTCCCAAAAAGCTTTACATTGAATATCTAAAGGCCTGTGGGATTCTAGTGGGTGGAACTTATTTAATTCTCACTTTTTCTTGGCAGGGTCTAAGAATATATACAGACTACTGGTTAAGTGAGTGGAGTGAACAGGCAGATGCAGCTGTTGATAATTTTGAAAATCAGGTTTGTAAAATACACGTGTACCTTAAAAACTACTGTTTTATTTTGATATATTGACTTAATGTAACACATGATTCTTTACATGATTAATTAGTTATGTAATAAGAGTTTATCAATCATTTCACAATGTATTTCTTGTAACTGGTTATGTGCATTTCATTTCTTCAATATTCATTGTTGAGGGATCTGTGTTTTACTTTATCTTATGTTATTTTTTTGGTTATAGGCTTCCATAGCACACTACTTCCAAATTTATGCAGGGCTGTCCATATTGTCAATTGTGTTGTCGCTATCTTCCAATGCAATTGGGCAGTTGTCAGGCTCAAGAGCAAGAAGAATTTTGCATGAAGCAATGTTATTCAATATTCTCAAATGCCCACTTAAGTTTTTTGAAACAACTCCTGTTGGAAGAATAATAAACAGGTTCTCAACAGATACAAATGTCATTGATAAGGTAAGAAGTGAGACAGATCGTAAAAGTTAGGCAGAAATATAACATTTTTATTCTTATAATAAAATAAGAATGTCAGTTGTAAATATTAAAGTTATGAAGAATAATCTATTAACTAAATGCTAAATTCATTTTGTGGCTGTGGAAAAAAGAAATCAAAGTACAAATTTGAAGGTATGATCTTTTTTCCCTTATTTGATCCTTTGCTTTATACTGACTATGTTATTGTGACTCTCACTTATGCTGTATGTCTGTGAAAGACTCAGAATCACATTATGCTGTGCTTTGAATTTCATGTTGCACTATAGACTTCCTGTCACTAGTCAGCCATTCCTAATTCAGTGGTTTTTGTGGGTATTTAACCATAATAATACAGCTGCCCAAGAACAGTAATATTCAAACCAGCCTTTGAGTAATGACTGTTTTTAATTGCAAGATATAGTATTTTTTCAACCAGCCATAAACAGTTTCTCAGATGTCTTCTAAATCTGTGTTTAATTTGAAATAGTTTACCCTTGATGTCATAAGTTCATTCCCGCTGATTTAAGATCGAAGAAATTAGTTACATATGGGTACAAATTTTATATCATGAGTCAACTATATATGTAATTTCATAAGATATTTGTAAAAACAGTCACTGTCTGTTGCACATGCTGAAAGAGAGTCCTGAAAAGCAGTGCTTGGGTTCAAGTCCACAATCAACAGAACATGTGTTCCACAAAGAGCTGTTCCAGCCCTTCTTGTTGTCACAGGAGGACAGAACAGCTGTAGTTCCAATTGCATCCCATATACAGGAGAGCCTTTTACCTCAAACTCATAAGTAGTGATCTACAGTTGTTGGATGAAAATATGGAAACACCACAAGAAATGCAGGTTTGAACATAAACACAGATGCTAGCCAAGCCTGCAGGTCATACTGGTGTGTTTGATCATGAACAGCTCCTGTGCAATGTCCTCGACACATTGCGAGCGTCAGTCATGGTCAGAACAGTGTTCTGTGTAGTTGTGATTCTATTATGTCAGAGCTAAGTGAATTCAAACATGGGCAAATGGTTGGTGCTTGTATGGGGGGTGATTCCATAACCAAGGTAGCTGAAGTGTTTAGTGTTTCAAGAGGCACCATACTGAATATTTATACTGCATATGGGGAAAGTGGGAAAAAATCATCTGCTAAGTCACAAAGCAGATGAAAGAGTTTGCCAAGTGATTGTGACAGACAGTTTTTAAGGAGGATTGTGATGAATAATAAGAGGATGACAGCTGCAAAAGTCACTGCAGAACTGTATGTCACACTCATGAACCCTGTCAATCTGTAATCTTACCCTCCTACGCATCACTATTAAAATTCTCTGTATTTGCACAGATTTCGAAAGCCTCAAGAGGTGTAAGATGTACAAGAGGAAAACTTATTACTTATCTTGATTTTTATCTTCTTATTGCTGGCTCTATTTCTTGTTGTGTGTAGGGGTACATTCTTGAGGCTGTAATTTTTATAACATTGCGGGTTCTTGAAGACGAAATAACTGATAAAGATTTGTCTGTTGCTATGAACATCTTTTTATTTTATCCCATTCTTTTATATCATACCGACTTTACAATTCCACTTCTAGCTATCACACCACAAATTACATTGTTAGAAACACAATCAAAAATGCAGATGTATGCCCACCACTATTTACATTCTGCCATACTCACAATTTCCAAAGTGTTTACTAAGCAAAAGAGTTTACAAAAGAATCTTTACTAATTTATATCATTATTTTATAAATGAGTTGAGAATTCAATTTAATAATTAGCATTAGATTGTGCAATTAATAATATGAATTTTAAGTATACCAGAAATTTTGTAATTCCAAATATTTTTAAAAGAAGAGTAATTTTAACTGTTAGTACACATTGATTGTAACACACTGATTTCTTTTTATATGTTTTATCCTGAAATGTATTACATTGTTTACAAAATCATGTGAAGTTCACTCAGTTAAACAGCCGAGAATGTTCACTTATACAAGAATCAAGAGTATACATGGTATCGGTTATTTCTACAGAGAAAAAGGTAATGTTAAGGGGGGGGGTGACCCATTACAAATGCCCCATAAGCTCACAGGGTGAGCTGGAATTCTGAAACCACTCGTCAGTGATGTAAATGCCCGCAGGAAAATGTGGTGCTGAAGCCATAAAACCCAGACTACGGAGCGATGGAAGAAAGCCATCTGGTCAGATGAGTATTTTTGCACACTATTTCAAACTTCTGGCCGAGTTTATGTCCCAGGATTGAAACATGGAAGGGGTTCAGTGATTATTTGAGAAGCCATATTGTGGTATTCCATGGGCTCCCTGAGTACTCTGCAAGGCCACATTACTGCCAAAGATTATGACGTAATATAATAGTTATAAAATTTAATATATTTTGGTTGATCATGGTATTAGTGATGCTGTGTTCAAAGATGACAGGGCCCCTGCTCACACAGCTCATTACCTCCAGGACTGGTTTTGTGAGGGTGTCTCCTTCATCATTATCTGAACTTGCCACTATTGTGCATGATGAATGGTATAAGATTCTCTTGCAAACCATGTATTTATCCATTTCAAGATGACTGGAAGCTGTTTTGAATGTCAATGGTTTTCCTACACCATGTTAGGCATGGTAATGTATTGAATTCTTGGTGTTTCCATAATACTGTCCACCCCTCATATCATGATTGTGTTAGACACATAGATGTTGGAGGGATCTTAAACTCCCTTCATCTGCTGAAGATAAAAATTCGTTACAACAGAAGGAATGATGTAGAATTTTACATTTTGATTCCAGAATTTATAAATAATTTCTCTACTTTCTTTTCAGCAAAATTTCTTTCATCTACACAGAAGAAATATCTGTTATTTCTACCAGTTCTGAAGTACTTATAAAAATACACATTCTGTTTTTTCCCCTGATTTTTAGGTTATGTTGTGCATGTAATTCAACTATGACTCCTTCAAAACACTCTGCTTTGACTGAGGGTGCTGTGTGAAGCAAACATGGAGGACTTTTCTGTACTATTTGCTTTTTTAAATCAGAACAAACCTACTGTTTACATTTCTTTTGAAGAGACTGGGTTTTGTAACTGTGACTTGGTTCTTTGAAATGCTGCATAACCAACTTTCCTGTTTCACTTTGTCTTGTTTCTTATTAAAATTTTGACATTTCAAAATCTGCTTATGACACACAGAAAGGACAGAGAAGATTAATAGCATGTCTGCTTTGAATGTGTGAAAAAGTTGTCAAATTTATCAATTATACTCTATTGGCTCTCCAAACTTGTATAATATATATTATAACTATTTTTATCAGATGAAATTATGGTGGATTTTCCAGTAGTTTATTGTTTCTATGTGACCTAGTGATTTTTATTGTCAGATGATATAGTGGAGTTTCCAGTACCCTATTGCTTCCATGTGACCTAGTGATTTTTATGACTTCTTTAACAGTTGAGTTGGCAAAACTGAGATCAATAAGTTCAATAAGCAAAGCTTATTCAAGGAACTGAATGCAATTTTGCTTACACAGTTAACCTGTTATATAACGATCCAAATTCCCTTTGATCTGTTCTTGGAACTCTCTCTCTCTCTCTCTCTCTCTCTCTCTCTCTCTCTCTCTCTCCCTTCCTCCCTTCCTCCCTTCCTCCCTCTATCCCTCCCTCCTTCCCTCCCCTTCTCCTTCCCTCATCTCTTCCCCCCTCTCTTTATTGCATAAAGCAAATTATTTTTGGTTTTTTGGTAACATAATAAAGTATATTGCAATATTGCCTGTAGTGCATCTGTAAACCTTTCTCCTGGCTTCCACTGTAATGGTCTGTGAGCCTCTGTGAAGGAACACTGAATTGATAGTGTTGCAGGATCATTTTTAGGAAATAATTTAATTTCCTACTTTATTGTCACAGTAAAAAAATTGAGTAATTAATAAAAATCTGTAACCAAGATTCAATGGACATAGAGATTTAATTCTTGTCATAACTGTTAAAGGAGAACCACAAAAAAACAAGATGCTAAAGGTCAAATGCAGGTATTTCACTCAAGATAACATTAACAATATTTCAAGAAAGGAATTTTCACTCTGCAGTGGAGTGTGTGCTGATATGAAACTTCCTGGCAGATTAAAACTATGTGCTGGACTGAGACACGAAGTCAGGACCTTTGCCTTTCATGGACAAGTGCTCTACCAACTGTGCTACCATGCATGACTCATGACCTCTCCTCAAAGCTTTGCTTGTGTAAGTACCTCATCTCCTACCTTCCACACTTCATAGAAGCTCTCCAGCGAAACTTGCAGAGCTAGCACTCCTGGAAGAAAGGAGGTTGCAGAGATATGGCTTAGGAGATGGGAGGTAATAGATGAGATACTGGCAGAAGTAAAACTGTTGAGGAAGAGTCATGAGTCATGTTTGGGTAGCTCAGTTGGATGAGCACTTGCCTACAAAAGGCAAAGGTCCCAACATTACATCTCGATCCAGCACACAGTTTCAATCTGCCAAGAAGTTCCATATCAGCACACACTCCACTGCAAAGTCCTAGGCTGTGACTAAGCCATATCTCTGCAATATCCTTTCTTTCAGAAGTGCTAGTCTTGCAAGTTTAACAATATAGCTTCTCTGAAATTTCGAAGATACTGGCAGAAGTAAAGCTGTGAGGACGGGTTGTGACTCATGCTCGGATAGCTCGGGTGATATAGCACTTGCTTGCAAAGGGCAAAGTTCTTGAGTTCCAGTCTTGGACCATCACATACTTTTAATCTGCCAGAAAGTTTCATTAACCATCTCAATGCATTACTAGTAGTATGAAAATGGTAGACTGTTACTCGTCACATACAGGAAACATTGAGTGGCGGAAGGGCACAGTGAAAAAGACTGCTAAATATTATTCAGCTGTTGGACTAAGTCCTTCATCAGATGTAGACACAAAACTCACAACATGGTCACTGTTGTCTCTGGGAACTAAGGCCCAAATGTGACTGCATCAGAGGTGTGTCTTTGTTAGGTTAAGTAGTCAGGGTACAGAAGAGTTATGAGGGTGAGGATGAGGAGAGAAGGCAAAAAGTATTGGTGGAAGAAATTCCTAATGGCACAAAGGGGAGAGGACAAAGTAGAGAATGGGGGAAAAGACTCTGCAAACAAATTGTAGGTATAGAAGGCTTGTATAGGGCTGGAGTGGGAGTAGGAAGGGGACAGCAGAGGTTGTGGATGTGGCTGATTAGAGGAATGAAGGATATTGCAGGGAGGGTTTCCACATGCACAAATCAGAAAAGCTGGTGTTAGCAGAAAGAATACAGGTGATGCAGGCTGTGCAGCAATCACTGAAATCAAGCACATCATGTTGAGCATCATGGTCAGCAATTGGGTGTATCAGTTTTTGGCCATAATTTGATGGTTGCCATTCACATGGACAGATAGCTTACTAGTGATCACGGCCAGATAGAACGGAGCACTGTGGTTGCTGCAGAGTTGGTAGATCACATGTCTGCTTTCACAGGTGGCCCTACCTTTGTGTGGATAGGGATTGCCTCTGACAGGACTGGAACAGATGATAGTAGGAGGATATATGGAGCAGCTCTTGCATCTAGCATTTTTACAGGGATGCAAGCCATGGGCCAAAGAGTTTGGAGGAAGGGTAGAATAGGGATGGACAAAGATATTATAAGGTCATATGTAGGTGGGATGAGCAGTGGAATACCACTGTTGCAGGGATAAGGACCGAGCGAGGTGGCGCAGTGGTAGCACACTGGACTCGCATTCGGGAGGACGACGGTTCAATCCCATCTCCGGCCATCCTGATTTAGGTTTTCCGTGATTTCCCTAAATCGTTTCAGGCGAATGCCGAGATGGTTCCTTTGAAAGGGCACAGCCGATTTCCTTCCCAATCCTTCCCTAACCTGAGCTTGCACTCCGTCTCTAATGACCTCGTTGTCGACGGGACGTTAAACACTAACCACCACCAGGGATAAGGAGGATATTTCTGATGTCATGGTAAGATGACAAGTAGTCAAGTCACTGGTGGACAACAGATACAGTTGCTCCAGTGCTGGGTGGTAATGAGCCACAAGGGAGGCATTCCTTTGTAGTCAGTCAATGGGGGTGGGGTGTGGATGGAGGTAACTGGGGAGATAAGGCATAGGATTCTTGTTTCTGGACATAGCGAGGAGTGTGAATTTGGTCTGTGATGGCCTCAGTGAGGCCCTTGAGATATTTTGAGAAGGATTTCTCATCACTGTAGTTGGCTATGCTTATGGAAGGGACTTATTGTTGTGGAATGGATGGCAGCTGTTAAACTGGAGAGATTGTTGGTGGTTGGTAGGTATGACGTAGGTGCAGGAGCAAATTTAGCTATTTGCTGCCCCTAGACAGAGAAGAATACTTCCACTGATCTCTTTTACATAATTGTACAACCTAGTAACTTATATTTGTACATAACTGAATACTATGACTTTTCCTGCTCATAATAATAATAATAATAATAATAAATACACACATATTGAACTCACCAAACCCAAGTTAGGCAAAGCTGTTTACAGCATACTTTTTTTGTAGCCAGTTTGTCAATCTCATCTTCATAGTACTCGTATAGATGCTATAGTATTCAGAATTCATGGAGAGGATGCCAATACTATTGACTGAATGCTCTAATATGGATGACTGCAAGTAATCCTTGAGTCTTTTGAGGGGTGAGAAAGAGCACTGGGTCAAACAGTTGGTTGCAGTGGTTGACAAAAATATTCTTAGGGCAATCTCCAATTTAGGAAACAGTCTGTGAACATGTTTTTTCGTGCAACATGCTGTACAAAGTACTGAGGGAGGAGGTTTTCATTTTGTTACTTTTCAGATATACTTTGAAATAAATAACCTCATCACTCAAAAATTCTTCCAAGTCATCTTTTTAATGCTGTTGCACCTTTGTAGCACATTTCAGTAGTTCAGTTTTGTCTCACCCAGAAAAAATGCTTAGGAACTCAAAATTGCTATAAAACTCTTTCAGTATTTTTTTTTTCTTTTCTCAGATTCAGATCTCAATCTGTCTATAATAAACAAAAATGTATTCACCCAAAAATCTTCCTTCCCTTCAAAAGTTTTATCAAGTTTGGCTATTTTGTTTATTTTTCTCTTATTGATGCAAGATTTTTCATTTGTGTTGTCCACAGACCGATTCTGTCAAACATATTCAAATAAACAATCACACAATTTTATTACAGTATTGGTTTGCTGTATGCCACATACGGATTGGAAGAATGTCTCTTTATTACGGTATCCATATCAACCCTTGCAATGATTTATTTGTAGCATCAAATCTCTTAAATATCACTGACCAAAAATTGGTCAGTATCTCAGATTTCAGACACTGCATACTGTTCAGCATTCCAGTCACCATGCATCTTAAGTGAAGAGCCTTTTTAATTTAATCATCCTGAATAACCTTGAAAGCTGATATTTTTAACCAGTTAACACTGAGACTATAATAGGCTTCATACACCCTGCCCAACATTTTTGTAGAGGTCATTTTACAGAGACTGAACTATTTAATTTTGACTGTAAAATATTCCAACAGCTCATCAAGGCAGAGAATAACATGTAAATTTGTTGCAACAAACAGAAACATGAAGCTGGCCAACCGGAGTGGCCGTGCGGTTCTAGGTGCTACAGTCTGCGACCGTTAGGGTCGCAGGTTTGAATCCTGCCTCGGGCATGGATGTGTGTGATGTCCTTAGGTTAGTTAGGTTTAATTAGTTCTAAGTTCTAGGCGACTGATGACCTCAGAAGTTAAGTTGCATAGTGCTCAGAGCCATTTGAACCATGAAGCTGTTTGAGGAACACTCTGTTGCACTTGATCTTACCAAGTTAAAGGTGTGAGCTGCACATGGAGGTTACAAGGCAAAAGGGTTAATTTGGTTAATTCTAGCTTGTAAACCAGAGTAAGTACCACCATATTGTTTCCATGGTCATGTGACTGACCACCGCATAAGTGAATGTCCAAATCATATTTACTTATTAAAATTTATTAATGAATCCACTAATTCTTCTGTTTTGTGCCCTGAATTTAGAACAAAACAGATAAACCTTTCAACAGGAATTATATCTTCTGATACATACCTTATAACAAAAGATGGCTTATCTACATGTGTAATATCAGAGGTGATGTCTAATATTGTGGAAAAATATTTAGTTTCCTTCAGTTAATCTTCAATATACTTCACCATCCTGTGTGCCAGAATTTATATAATCTTCACATGTTTGAAAAGAAAGATGTGATATACTCCCTTTTCCTTTGTTTCCATGAAGTTCTATATGTTTAGCTACAAAAGGATTGAATTCTGCTACTAGTTATAGTCTCATCTTCTTACCATATCCATTTATCATCCAATCATAGGATCATCAGAAACTAAATCACTGTCACCATTATTGTTTTAAATATTCAATATTGTTCACCAGATTATTGTGCTTCATATTAGTACACTCTGAAGTGTCTAGACTCGAGCTCAAGCTAGCTGGTTGGTTATGATTTTTAAATAGCACATTGATTTTTGCACTCTTTCTCACAATTCCCTGTTTCTTCATTGCCTTATCTTTTGCGAGTTTCCAGTCCAAAGAACCTCTTACTCTTCTCCAACTGTCACTCATTTTAATTAGTACTAAAATACAAATCACAAATAAATGCAGTCATTCGCACTTTTTACAGTTTCAAATTAAACTGAACTTTTAGTGAAGTGGCCAGTTGTCATAATGAGTGGTGGTATTTTCATTGAATATGAAGTCTGAATGGTCATTATTGAGTGCTAACAATGGCTGCTCGTATGACAGTGCCAATGGCATCTGCCATCACAAAGCTTAATTGTGAGCAATGACATTTGCCTTCCTAACTTATGTCACTTGAGAAGGCTTGACACTGAATAAAGCAAATAATGGTCACACTTGCCTGAAGTAATGTCATTACTAAAACAAAACCTGTCCTTGTTCCATTGCCTGACAAGACTGATCATGAAATCTGGGCTCATTGTTGCCAGTTTTACAGTTTTATTCATATCCATTTCAAGTTCTCATTCTCTTCTCAAGACGTGTGAATTAAAAAAAAAAAAAAAAAAAAAAACACTTTTACAGATTACCTATAAGCCACCTCTTAAAATTCATTGGCCCTTGAAATCCACCACCCTCGACAGCTGCCTAGTCTGCCTACTCCTAAATATGCCTCTGTGTGAGGGGAGGTACTTATGTAACCATCCTTGAGGTGGAGGTTGACAACAAGGAAGGTTGATTGTTTGGATGAGAAGGATCAGGTGAAGTGAATGAGGAAGAAAGAGTTGAAATTTTGGAGAAATGTAGATAGGGTGTCCTAACTTTTGGTCCAGTCAGCAGCTCATGGTCTTGTGGGCTGACTCTTGATTGTGGGGTCTGGGTTCAATTCACAGCTGGGCCAGGGATTTTCTCCACTCAGAACTGGGTGTATGTGTTGTCCTCAGCATCATTTTATCATCATAATCAACACACAAGTCACTGAAGTGATGTCAAATAAAGACTTGCACCAGGTGGCCAAACTCCCAAAATGGGCTCCTTACCAAATATGCTGGATGCACATTTCATTTCACCCTTGGTCCAGATCCTAAAGATGTCATCCATGAATCTGAACCAGGTGAGAGGCTTGCAATTTTTGATGGCTGTGAAGGATTACTTTAAATCGCCCATGAGTAGGTAAGCACAGAATCGGAATCAGGTGAGAGGTTTGGAACTCTGGGTGACCGTAAAGGATTCCTCTAGATGGATCAAGAATATGTTAGCATAGGATGGTGCAGGTGGGTGCCCATCTTGTCCAGAAACACATCTCTGACCCTTATCTCCCCTGTTATCTACAAACTCACACCTACCCTATGTCCAATCACAAAGGAGCTCCCTCTTGTGACTCAGTATTATCCAGGTCTGGAGCAACTGAATCACATTTTCTGCCAATGTCCTTCCCACACTGGTATTCCACCACCTACCGAACCTACAAAATATGCTTTTCTGTCCCTACTCCACCCCTGCTCCCAAACCCCCTGCTCCATGGCTCATTTCCCTGAAAAAAAGCTGGATACATCAACTGGCCCATACATTCACTTACCACTACCCACTCCACTCCTGTCACAGACACCAGTCCAAGGCAGGACCACCTGTAGAAGCAGCCATGTGACCTACCAACTTAGCTGCAACCATTGAGCCACATTCTGCATAGGCACTGAAACTAGTAACTTGTCTACTTGCATGAATGGCCACTGTCAAACTGTAGCCAAGGCAAATGAACCAACCAGTGATCAGCATGTCACCCAGCATGATGTATTTCATTTCAGTGACTGCTTTACAGATTGTGTCTTTCCACCAAACTCAGATTTTCTGAAATGTGTAGGTGGGAACTCTCCCGGCAACATATCCTTCTGTACCCCAACTCCCCTGGCATCATCCTTTGCTAGTCCCTGCTCCAACTCCAGCCATAAACATGCCTTCTATCTCACTAGTACACTCACTTCATATCTCTTTCACTTTCTCCACTTCCTTCTGTCCTCTTGCCCCCCCCCCTCCCCCCTCCCCCACAGCACAGTCTCCTATGCAGCATCTAGCAGCCACTATACTGCCTCACCACATCCCTGCACACTCCCATAGGAAGCACTAGCATCTTCCGCCAACCCTGTCCTGCTGTCCCTCCCCTTCACCACCCAATGTCTCTCTTGTACATCCACTTCCTATGGCGAAAAGATTGGTGTTCACCGTACATGCTGTTTGCAATGTTACCTTAGCACCCAGGGATGACAGTGGCAATTTGTGTGTGAGCTGTGCTTGTGTGAATGTTTTGTTGTCAATGTTTGATGAACAGGGTGAGGACCCATAGTGACATTTTTGAAACGTGACAAAATATTTGAAACCTGTAATTTAAAAGGCAAACAAAGATTCTAAAAAGGCAATTACATGTTGATAAATTATTTTAATAAATAAAATGATATGGTACAAAATGAATTGTTTTCATTTTTGATAGTCCCTACCAAAAAGATCAGTTAATACCATAATAAATTTCTCTATCATAATCCTAGATGGTGTATAGCCATTTTTTCCTTCATATAGATTTATTAACATATGCAGGCGCATTGGGAATTTTGTATTGGTGATTAAATATTACTAGTAATCATAAACCACAAACAAAATCTATATTTTATTTCTACAACTAATGACATTCTGCATTTGAATACTAGGAAAAGAACAACAAAATATTTTTTGATTTCTCTTTCTTAGGAATCTTGGCAAAAAATGAAGTAATAACAATAGATTTTCTTTTCTTAAAATTTTTCTGAATGTTTTCCACCTCCCATTCTTTCACTCTTCCTTCTACTTTCATGATTTGTGCACCCTCCAACATACCTTGGGCCAGTTTTACTTTCTTCAATTTAGCTCAAGTTTGAGAGTGAAGTGCTTCTAATGCCTCCTTAGTTGGTTTTATTTTCTTTTTTTCCAGAGCAGTCATCTCTTATTCAATTGATTTTATTGTGTTATTCATTTTTTAAATCTCCTCTTCAAGAAGCCATTGATATTGTTCCTCTTTCTATTTGTTTTTCTAGTTCAAGTTTTCTTTTCCATTCTAATTCTTCCTCATAAGCAGCATAATTTGCATGTGTATGCTGTCCATACCTAATGAGCCATGAGACAATGAGTGCAGAAAGTAAATGGAGTTATTGTCCAAAAGGACCCCTCATAGTCAAAACACTGTTTAAAAATCTTTATGTCATCACTGCTGTGTCTTCTCCTAATGTGTGCTTTGTAATGGACTATCGTCTTTCTATGTTCACATTTCCATGGGACTAAGAGAAGCCTTAACAAGTTTCAAAACATTGGATACTTTAACTGTATGGATAACAAGTCTCTTTTTGTCATGTGCTGCTGGCAGTAATTGTCAATAATTTTACTATCTAAAGCTGGCTCATCTTTTTCAAACTGTAGAACCTCTCACTCTTCTGATAAGTAATCTTGCTGAACCTTGAACTGCATCCTTTTTGCAACCATGAACATGTCACTGCAGCTTCTGCTCTTTATTCTTTCTATGTGGTCTAAAATTCTAAAATTATGCACTTCACAAAAGAAAAAACAAAGTATCCTATGACTATAATATCAGTAAGTCACAGATGGAATCAGCGAACTTGTACAAACAGCTGCGTGTAACACTTTGTAGGGATATGAAATGGAATGATCACGTGGGCTCAGTCATGGGTAAAACAGGTAATACACTTCAGTTTATTGGGAGAATACTCACTGTCTACCAGGAAGATTGCTTACAGATCTGTCATGCAACCGACTCTAAGGTATTGGTCACGTGTGTGGACCACCCATACCAAATAGGACTAGCAGGGGATGATGATGATGATGAGCGTTTGGCGTCATTGGCCGGGAGGCCCCTCGCGGGGCAGGTCCGGCCGCCATATCGCAGGTCTTATTACATTCGGCGCCACATTGGGCGACCTGCCCGCCGGATGGGGATGAAATGATGATGAACACAACACAACACCCAGTCCCTGAGCGGAGAAAATCTCCGACCCAGCCGGGGATCGAACCCGGGCCCAGAGGACGCCAATCCGTCACGCTGACCACTCAGCTACTGGGGCGGACAGCACGGGATATTGAATGTGTATAGAGCAGGGCAGCACAAATGGTCATGAGTTTGTTTGACCCATAAGACAATGTCACAGAGATGCTGCAGGAACAGAACTGTCAGATTCTTGCAAACAGGTGTAAACTATCCTGAGAAAGCCTGCTTATAAAGTTTCAAGAACCAGCTTTAAATGATGACTCTAGTAATGTACTACAACCCCCTATGTATCCCTGCCATAGGATTCAAGAGGACAAAATTAAATTACAGTGGAACTTTGATTTTAAGTTATCCAATTTTACATTTTTCATGATTATACATCATAAATTTGTAGCCCTTTGTGAAAACCTCATAAGATCAATGCTAAAAATTCCCTGATTTTACATTTATTCCTAGTAAGTTTTACCTCGATTCTAAGTTCTTACCTGACATCTCACTTTACTTTGTCCCGTTTTCTTCCTACTGACATTTTTGTGTGACTGGATGAGTCATAAATGGCACAAAAGACAGATGGTTCACACCATGGATTGTGGCAGAGTCAAGGGAATATTTTAGGCTTTTGTAATGAGGGGAGACATGAGAGAGAAAATGCTGACAAAATCCATGATTGGTGTTGCCAACGCAACTTGCAACCTTTAGCTTCACGACACTATTATGCTAGGTTGCAACAGTGATGGAAAAACAAGACAGTTGACAGAAAATGTTCCAGACTGAGCCAATACGTGACAAAGGGGCCCTGCCAACAACTTTTCTTGTGCCACTTATAACTCAGTCTCATCTTTTAGCATAGCCAGCCCAGTCACCATACCACACTAAAACAGGTAAAATGGGCTCACCTAATGGATGTGTGATGAGTGGGAGTGGCCCTTCAATGACAGGAGTGCAGGCAAGGGTGAAAGCATTTTGTGAAGTGCTGGAAATATACTTTTTGCACAGATGGTGTGCTATGACAGAGGTGTCATGTGGAAATAGGACAAGGGTTTTATGATAGCAGGTTTTAAAGACTTTCATGTTAAAATCTGACACAATACAGTTGCAACAACTACATACACTGCTCACACATATACCTTTCACCACACGCTGTAGATAGTAAAGACTGTCAGCAGTGACAGAGAGCATGAAGCAAAAGTGTAGCACCTGAGCTTTCTTTCAAATTTACATTTTACAGAGTGTATAGAAATTCACTGAGCTTACTTGTAATAAGCTTGTAACATGAGGTGAGGTAAACTCATTTTTTCATGTCTCTGTTTCTCTCATCAAGCCTAAAATAACACTTTAACAGTGGTGATCATATGAAATGCAGCTTGAATGAAAAATGTTAAACAATAACAGTAAAGGTGACAAAGTTTGTCGTTAAGCAGATGTCTGCATTTATGCTTATGGTTTAACCACATAGTGACTGTGATGTTTTCGGTTTAATTCAACATGTTCATCAATTTTTGCTTTTTTTCTGGGTGTGCAAAGGATGATCTCTCAAAAATGTGTGTTTTGAACATATAATTTGTGGTCATAGCATGTCAGAAGATACCTTGATTACCTTATATTCAGATACCAATTTCAATTTTTTGATGAATTTTTACTTGCTGTTACACATCTGTGATTTTTTAAGAACTGATGAAATCATTGCCACAAATTATTGTATACACATTGTTTTATACATTTAACTTCCTTCACAGAGACAGATTTTATACGAAGTATTGGAGATTATTGCAATTTTTAATCATATATGCCAGTTACATGTGATTTTGCTTGTATTTTAGAGATTTTAACATTAAATACTGAATACCATCTCACAGTTCCAAAAGCCTTGTGGCTGAAGGTCCTGAAGCAAGCCACCTTGTGGTTGTATGCCTCAAAAACTTGTAATTTGGAATGTTAAACATAGAATGAATTCCTTGAAATTATCCCAGCAAACAGGCCAGCCATCACTTAAATACTCAAAAGCCTTTACATAGACATTATGCATTGTCGTGAAAGTTGCAAGTTCTGATATCTCCAGGTCTCACAGAAATCACTATCTAAAAGCCTAAACAGCTTTTTTTATTGATGTTAGGTCTGTCTGGTCCCCAGATAAGGCATTTATTTTGGAACAATTTGGCTTCAGAATGTGCCTCTTATAATTTCTTATTTAACGTTTCACCATCTGTTTTGCTGAAAAAGGAAGTTCTTGGGTGGCACATTGTTATGTAACACTTACTCTCTGATCAAAATACAATGGTTGTTTGTAGTTCTTTTTTATTTTTTTATTGGTAAGTTCACCAAAATGCAATGTACAATATGATGAATGTGCTTCTTCCAACATAAGTTCCTGGAAGTATGGTGCCAGTCCATCAGTTATTACTTATTAGGTATTTCATTTTCTTGGATGAAAAGTGAAAGATGTTCAGGAATACCGTCAGGGGGCATCTTCTTAAAAACACTATGGATATAATTTGGTGAAACCACAGAGTAATTGGAAATCACTGATTCCATTGTCCAAATTAATTCAGCAGTGGTGGAACTATTCTTGGTACTTAACATCCATATTGTTGATGCATGTGCCGAACTTGAAGGTTGTGTCTGATCTGAAAGTTTTAAATATAATTGATATGGCCCATATTTAATTTCAGAATCACACTTATGTTTTGTTGAAAGTGAGTGGTTAAAACTTGCCTGAAAACCTGCTGGCTCAAAATTAACAGAGCAAGAACACACAATGCAAAGTAGTTCACTGTCACTAACTTCCTTCCCCCATGCAGAGACTGTACTTTTCAAACTATCTTCTTTTCAATCTCAAACAGTTTAATTTAAAAACTGAACAGAGTATCACAGCAGCCGTTTTGTTACTACAGCAAAATTAAAATTTGGAACAAAAATAGAAGCAGTTGTAATACAGGCATATTTAACACTAATAACAGCTGTGCAAAATATATATGAAGAACACTCAAAAAATAAAAAATAAACAATCTATCACAAATGTCGGAAGCCTCTCAGGTTAGATTTTATCTGCGTTAATCACAGAAACATTCCAGAAAGTTAAATGTACAAACATGAACACAGAAACTTGGAAACAAAAGCAAATCACTTATTTCCTTCCTAAAAGAGAAAAAAAGGTTGAAAAAGCAGACAAAATTTTTAAAATGTGGCAAAAAGGTGGCAACATTAAAGAAAAAAAGGTTTGACTAGGTGAGAAAGGTGACCGATTCCTCACCCTGGATGAAGCCTCAGTCTGACAGCTGAATAACATTTAGCAGCCATTTTCTTAGTGCCTGTCTGCCACTCAATGCCTTGTGTATGTGGTGAGTAACAGTCTATTCTTTTCATACTGTTGTTAATTCATCCCAGATTTTCAATTGTTTGTAAATGCATTATGGTACTAAATGGAGCAGACTGATCTACAGTCTATTAAAATAGAAGTACTGAACAAAATGCAACAAATACCTAAAAACAATGGTGCAGCATTTTTACACAGCCTTCCCTCTAACTGTGGGAAATATCAGGTATCAGAGAGTCAAGAAAAATAGTGTCACAACATATATACACAATGACTATAAAATATATGTAGAAAGGCATTAAAAAGTAATTAAACAAGCAAGATGCATGTGATATGGCATTACTTAAGACACTATCAATGAAGTAAAAGCTATACTGGGTATCATAATAAAGTAAAATAAGAATATTATTTTATTAAAAAAAGAAATTACAAATACAACTAAAACAGCAAAAATATTCCACAGATACTTGACTGGTATAGCAGAAAAATTAAAACAAAGTAACCTCAGTGCAAAATGCCAGTAGGAAACAAAATCAACACATATAAGTTATCAATATTTATCAGAATGCTAGCAGAAAAGAAACAGTAATGGCTGTTAAAGAGCTACAATACATATTCAGCAAGCAAACTATTACAACTGTTTCTCCGAAATATAACTGAGCCTCTCACATAACTGCTCACTACAATTCAGCAGCTTTTTAGAAGACTAGAAAACTTCTAATGTAATAGCTATTTATAAAACTGGTGAGAAAGATAAAATGGTGAGCAATTGTCCTGCCACTTTATCTTCCTGTTTGTCCACAGTATTGTGTAAAGTAAGATGCAACAGGTAAATAAAGTTTATAAACAAAAGTTGAGTATTAACTTATTCCCAACATGTTTCAGAAGTCATAAACCAAAAGAGTGCATATACATTATATTAAAAGCAATTCTGGAAAATCAGCAAATAGCAGAGATACTTTTGGACTCGTTCAAAACATTTGGTGGTAGAATTGGTGTCTTTACAGAAGTGAGAGATTGAATATGTCATTAAGGTAGACTGTTTCAAAAGTGCCGTACATGACAGAAACTTGTATGAAAAACTTTACTATTACGTTTTGGAATATTAGAAGACTAAAGCTAGTGTTAACAAACTTACTATCTGTGTACATGACCTAGAATGTCAAAAGATAGTTGATGCAGTGTGTCCAACTGAGTACCAAGTAAATAAATACACAATCCAAATGTTGAACCCAAAGAACTATAAATTCAGGCCATTTCTGTAGGCCTATATGGGGAAAGAAGGTGTTATCATAGATTAAAAAATAAAATCAAGCTCAAATTTATTGGTACAAGTCATTTCTGCTTAGGTGAACAATGGGAAGGTTGTACTTGTGAATTGCTGCTGCCAGAAAAGCTATTTATAACTGCTACAGTGTATGGATCCCCATTGGGAAACTTTCAGATATTCTTACAAGAATTTGAGTTATTATTACGCCACCTAACAGACAAAAGAAAGTATAGCAGACAAAGATAAAAAAATATCTGTGAAGATTTTATATTAATTTTATGAAAGATTTTAAAAAGTTTGGAAACGCTGCTTAACACATACAATATGTGCTGTGTTGATAATTTTTCCCACCAGAATTGCACAGGAAAGCAATATACTAATAGACAACATTTCTGAAGGCGAACACTTAATCAGTGGTATATTATGCAGTACTGAATGGCCTCTCTGATAGTCATACTAAACAATTTATCTGATTACCGTGAAATGGTATAGTGGAAAACAGAGTATTTAATGAACAGACAGCAGAAAGATACAAGGCACTCTTACAGGAACTCTTCTATCCTACTCATCTTAGGTAGAACACAGTTTACGGTAATGTAGACTGACAGAACACAACAGGCTGTTCCACAGGTAAATGACAGTGGAGATCACAAAGTGAATGAAAAAGCTAAGCAATTACAGACCATAACAAAGTTGTCTTAAGCCTGTACAACAATGTAGGGACCATTCCAAATCATAAATGTAAATCAGGCAAGACCAAAACTCCACTTCCAATGGCAAGTAACTAAAGGCTTCAGTGAGTAGCAAGAGACTGGCTTGCCATATCCAGGTAGCATTATTTAGCTGTAAACATTCATCAGAGGTTCTTGCAGTGGTGGCTGCACCTCACTTAGGTGTGAGCTTCAGCTGTCACCTGGAGACTGAATATCTCTAACCTGTTGTCCCTATTGATACATGGGTTAGGCGGAGAATCTGAATCACCAACAGACACAACCCCTCCCCCTTCAATTGACACATAGGTTCAAAAATGGCCTGGTCAGTGTTGACTTCAACAAGAAGGAGGAGGGGGAGAGGCAGGAATGCCCACCAAAGTCTCTTGTGGTAGGCCCCATCATGGTCGGCCATATAATGCACAACCTCTGTCAATGGTGAGGGGAGGGAACACCAGTGGTGGGGAGTGGGAGTAGAAGTAGTTGTAGCCATCTGCGCAACATATAGAAAGTTAGTGAGACAACTGCATTGATCTGCAGAATGGATCGACAAAATCAACGTACCCTCTTTGCCATGGGTTGAAACACTGTGCTGGGACCAATTGGTTGTGGGCGCAGGCATGGTAGTTCTGGGTGGTGTGTTCAATGGCTCCATCAACTCAAGGCGAATACACATGAAGCTGTGCCATTGCCTTCATTCGCACATTCCCCAATGTGTATTTTGGACGAGCTTCAGTATGTGGGAGCGAAGTATGGGAGGAACTACCATCTGGCATACAACATCATCTGTAGCCAACAAAATTACTCCCTCAGATACGTTAAGCTGTGCAGTAAGGAAAAATAGGTGTGTCATTCCAAGTCAGTGTCTTTAGGGAAATGCTCTGGCCAGCAATGGAGCAGACCATCGGCAGTTTCTGCGCTGCTACTTTGTGTGCAATAATCAGAAATTCATGGAGGGTGTGTCACTTATTTGTGGCTAAGGCAAAACACAGCACCTTATGCCTACCAAATCTGACATCTGGGCCATGCAGCAAGTGGGAAAGTCCATCAGCAGTCAAGTGCTGTGTGGTGGAATGATAATGGATCACATAGGCATAGTTATTTAGGAACAACACCCTCCATTGCAGGCACTATACAATTTTATAAGGAAGTTTTGAATGGGGTCTAAACAGAAAAATAATGAGGTTGCGACTGATGATCAGGTGAAACTTAGTACCACAGACATACACGTTAAACATCCAAATGCCATATATGACAGCGAATGCTTCTGTCTCAATTTACAAATAATTCTTCTGTGATGCATTTAATGTTTTACATGCAAATGCAATGGTCTGTTCTGTGTTGTCAGCATATTTATGCGATAGCATGGCACCAATGACACAATCCAATGCATCAAGGGCAAGTGTTAAATGCATACCGAGATGGATTGTTGTAAACAAGAGGCTGATGTATGCACATTTTCAGTTGCATGGAAGCCTTCTGACACTCCTCTCTCTACCCAAATTTAACACCTATTTCACCAAATTTACTGAGAGTCTGGGAAATATGAACATGATAATTTACTTTGATGAGGAACATTTGTAGTTCTTTGAGGATTTTAGACTGTGGCTATAACACCCACACTTTTTAGCCTATCTAGTTTTGCTTTAACATATGGAAAAAGGCACAAAAATTAGCCACTGCCATATTCTTTAAGGCCACATCTGCCTGGAACCCAGTTGCTCATCTAATGTAGGTTCAAACAGCTGCTTGAAATGAGCACATGATCTATCAAGTTCCACCACTTGAAAAGCAAGAAGTCCAAAAGCATATAAACTAAAAATGTTAGTTGTCATCCAAGAGTTGACTACTAACAGGTTAGTTGGAAAGCAAAACTTTTATCAAATGAAACTATGTGGCTCCAGAGATTCAAACCTGATCTTCTGCTTATTAGACAGATGTGTTAACCAATGTGCTGACTCCACCCTGTCACAGTGTCTTTGCACAACTGGATGGACTGCCCTAGCATGCATCCCTCCTCAATCCAAATTCCCATTTACACCTCAGCCAACTTGGTATTCCCATAAACTTGGGCAACATTGAAAATGCTCTCCAACTGTATTGGAATAGCACCTCAGCATCAAATGAAATGGAGGAACCTGACTGAAACCCAGGCATAGGTGCTTTAATCAAATGAAACTACATGGATCCAGGGACCTTTCCAAGTCACAAGCACCTATGATGTATATATATGCAGACTGAAACAGTGAACATTTAAAGGGATAAAGTAACATTATATGCAAGAACCAAAGCCTAATAGATAGAGGTAAATTACCATTACCCTGCTGTGCCAAAGAAATTAAGAATGTAATTAACTCCCTCAAAATCAAAAACTCTCAATGAGCAGACAATATCTCAAGTAGAGTACGAAACTCCCATTCTTCACATATATGTAACATTTTTAGTCACATATTCAACACATCACTATTTCAAGGGATGCTTCCAAACAGACCACTGTCAGACACTTCTCCATTATAATTAATAAGACAAATATTAGTAATTACTGACCAGTCTTGCTTCTTAGTTCCTTTTTGAAGGTGCAAGAACCATAAGACATTTATTCAACTTCAATTTGGGTTTCAAAAGGGGTCTCTCCACAGAAGATGCAATTTATAATTTACATCTCAGATAATACAGACTTGAATGAAAATATGTCATCAAATGGTATTTGTGACTTGTCAAAAGCATCTGATTGTGCACTTCACAGTATTCCTCTATAGAAGCTTAAATATCAAGGTATCAGAGATCTTTCTGGCATCTGATTTTCATTCTATCTAACTAAAAGGATGCAGCATTGGTGTTAAGGAATACAGCAATTGTACACAATGAAACACCACCTTCAGAATGGAAACAATCACTGCTTGTGTACCAGAGGAATGATACAAGTATTTTCAAACCTAGTGGAGCAACTGCAACACATGAAATGCAACTTACTTTTCTTATTTTCGTTCTCTAAGGCCTTATTGCATCATATTGTGGGTTTACTTGTCACTGAAGGAAACAGTGTTTGTTGCACAGAAACATATAATAATTATGATTTGTGGTGTCCCTTCTAGAGCCTCTTTAAATGGTTGAGCATACTAATAACAAGTTCACACTATGTTTACTCTCTTATGAAGTTTGTTGCCAACAATTGGTAACAGTTTGAAAATGAAAGATACACAAATACAATACTAGACAGAGAAATTATTTATGTTATCCATGGATCAGCCTTAGTGTTACTCAGAAAGGAAGGGTATTCAGCCATAAAAATCATTGACGACCTATCCAGTGATATAAAGAATTTGATGGAAAATGAAACTAACCTCAAACACAAACTGAAAACATATCTCCTTGACAAATCCTTCTACAATAGGGAAGTATTTTGGATGTGTACTAGTATGATTGTGTGTCTGTATTTAAGACAGGGAGAGAAAAATATTGAGCATAGTTCAGTACAAATCACTGTAAATACAGAGTTTCCATCTTAAGACTCACGAGGCTCATTTTCTCTGGTGTTTTGGTACAATTTGCAATTTTGTTTTTGCTTTGTGTCAGTGGATTGAGCCCTAACAAATACTGCTCATCACTTCTTTCATGCAATGCCCATTGTTGATGGGAAGCATAAGTTCATTTCCCATCACAAACAAAATGATTTTTAAACTGGAATTTTGCATGTCAATTCAATAGAGTGGTCCCAAATTAGTCTATTGCAATATTCGTTTTATTGACATGTACTAACAGGGATGATAAAATGCGATAAACAACCATTATAAAAACAACCATTACTGCAGCAGTGACAGCAATGCCCTGGCCCACGATGACTGCTAGTGCCACACAGCAGTGCTACTATTGCCAGGGGAAAGGGGGGGGGGGGTTGTACTGGTTATTTTTCGTATCTTATTGTACCTGTTAATACATATTGATAAAATGAATATTGCACTAGACTTATTTGGGACCCTTCTGTCAAAAGTGCACACAAAATTCTCCATTAAAAATTATCTTGTTTTTAATGGGAAAGAAACAACTGCTTTCCATTGACGATGGACATCACATGAAAGATGTGATGAGCAGTACTTATTTGGGCTGACTCCACCTACATACTGCAAAAATAAATTGCAAACATCTGCTAAAACATCAGAGAAAGTGCATCTGTGACTCTTAGGAGGGACAACTGGTGTATAATGACTTTTAATTAACTATGTTCCTCTTTTCCTATATTGCCATATTTTGCACTGAGAAGATCACTGTTATTGTAAAAGAGACTCATTATACATAATGTAATGGTTGCAAATGTGATCCATGGAACACTCAAAGAACTAAGTAACTAACTAACTTTGACATGGTAAACCACAATATAGTTCTAAACAAACTAGAACGCAATGGCATTATGGACCTATCAGATAAATAGATTTGTTCATTTCTAACAACTAGAAGTAAAAAGAAAATATAAACACATAATGGTACAACTATGAATAATTTGAGATTATTTCTCCACAGAGCACTCAGTCCGCATGGGGTTGCCAAGGGTCAGTAATATGTGATCTTCTTTTCCTATTTATATCAGTGATGTGGACTTGCATGCTGATTCACATAAAACAATTCTGTTTACTGATGACACAACATTATTTGTAAAAGCTAAAAAAAAATGACGCTATTCAAGATGTAGTAAACTCTGTTACAAGTCAGCTCACCAAATGGTCAACAAAAAGTTATCTCACATGAGCAAGAGAGAAACAGTATCAATTAATTTCCACAGCTGTCAAAATGAATTTCTGCATTGTCAAGATGTCACTATAAGCAGCCAAGCCATTGTAACTAGAGTGGCAAAATAGGTTTCTTGGTGTCTGGATTCAGAGTGATTTAAAATGAGGCAAGCAAGTAAACCCCAAGCTGAGTGAGCTTTTAAGTATACTAAAAAGTTGCTTATTAATTCTTATTCTGCTTATTTTTATACATATCTGAAATATGGTGAATATTTGGGGGAACTCTCCAGCAGCTCAGACCGAGTGAGGTAGAGCAGTGGTTAGTACGCTGGCCTCATATTCAGGAGGACAATGTTTCAAATCCCTGTCTGGCCAGCCAGCTTTAGATTTTCCATGATTACCCTAAATTGTTTAAGGTAATGCTGAAGTGGTTCCTTTGAAAGAGCACAAGCAGTTTTCTTCCCCCTCCTTGCTAATCTGAGCTTGTGCTACTTCCTTCTTCCAGGAGATGAGGGGTCCATCAGAGCCAAAAGAGAATCGTTAGGCTTATTACAGGGGCAGTCATGTAAACTGTTTTTTGACAAATACTAAAAGTGCTACTTTCACTGTGTGCGTCCATGTTATAGATTGCTAATGTGTGTTTAAAAAAAAATGTATTGGGAAATGATATTATGAAAAATTGATGATATACACGCAAATGAAGTACAAGATAACCCTACTCCTTTCCTTAAAAGAGCTGTACACATGATGACCAGATTGATATTTAAGGATATAATAATTTTTACATCCACTCCTGATACAAATGCATAATCCATAAACAAAGCTGAGTTTGTCATTAGCTGAACACTGAAGGAGGGCAAATAATGGTAACCAAAATTCAAAGTCCACAGCCAAGTCAGATTCCAAATATCAGCTATCTGAGATTTGTTCGTGCGGCATACTACTAAGATTGACTCGCAGCCAGTAAATGTAGCTCTGTGCTGCTATCAGTCTGCTCACATTCCTGTTGGTCATACCTCTGGTAGCATCTTACTATTGCTAGCTGTAATACCTCAGACTCACTGCTGATCTCGTCTGCTTTGCAGAGATATTAAATCCCTCACCACTGGTCTCTGCATGTAGGGCCAAAAATACCCCAGCTTATGCCAGCACTGGGTGGGTGGGTGGAGAGGCAGCATTCTCCCCCAGCAGATCTAGGACAATACGCTTGATGTTGACATCATCAGGATGCCTAGTCAAGCTCTGTGGGGGCAGTGGAGGCAGCATCACATCCACAGCAGTAGACTGCTGAGTGCCATCAAGGTGAGGGAACATTGGGACAGAGGGATTCGTTCCAGCTCCATAGACTTCTAAACTGTGATCAACTCACTCACTCACCAGTAAATGGGGACATAGGGGTGGAATTCTTGCTGACGTACACAGAGAGGGCAAGAAGTTCAGCTGGTAACAACCCTGGTACCCACTGTCTGACATCAGGGGGCAAGGAGTCCTTTCAGTGGTGAAAATACTCTCAAGGGTAGGAATGGTAGGTAGCAGGGTGGTAGTGGATGGGATCTAAATCCCATATGGGAAGTTCAAAAGGGTATCCACCACCAGCAGCCACATAGTTCCTTGAAATAATCCAGCCAAATTGACGTGAAACCTTATGGATAGCCAGTGTGGGGCCATGGCAAAAAACATTGTGCTGGGGACCCTGACTAAGGAAGTGGCCATGGTTGGAGTGGCATGTGTGTCCAATATCGGCATCAATGCTGCACCAGTACATAAAGCCACCTGACCAATGCTTTCATGCATGTCATCCTCAATGCGACGCATGAAGGAGCTGGAGAATGCGGTGCCAGAACAGTGACCTAATGATACCCTGTCAATCAGAGTCCTCTGTGGCCAAAGTTAAGATGCCTTACATGGTGTTGAGACGGTAGGGTAGCACATAATAATTGTGAAAAAATAGGTCAGCTTGGTGGGAAATGGGCTCTGACCATCTGTTTTGGACCACCAACAAAACCTTCCTCAGGGATTGGTCACAGGTTGCACGCCATCAGAAGGAATTCATCCAGGGTTGTTCTGTAGGTGTTGATCAAGGATAAAACAAACAGTATTCTGGTGATTGATTGCCATATTGAGGCCAAGAGGAAGGTGGGACAGGGTATCTGCTTTGGCATGTTGGCCGGTGTGGCGAAAGTGGATTTCATACTGGTACGCCCTCAAGAACAATACCTAGCACAGCATATGCTGTACCATATTATCAGGGAGCTTAGAATGATGCCCAAACAAGAAAATCAAGGGTTTGTGGTCCATCAACAGGTGGAATTTGCTGCCATGAAGAAATTTCTTAACCTCATAAATGATTGCCAAAGCTTGCTTTACCATTTGGGAATAGTTAAGCTGCCCAGTGTTTGATGTTTTGGATGTGAAGGCAATTGGGGGTCAGAACCCTCCAACAGCTTGTGGGGACAAAACTGCCACAATGCCATACTGGAATGCATCTGTTGCCAACATCAACAACAGGCCCAGAATGTAGAGCACCATCCCCAGACCTGCCTTGGGACCGTCTGTAAGGCACTGAAAAGCCTCTTGACAGGAGGATAACTGCAGAAATTTATTGCCCTTCATGTACAACTGATGAGAGTGTGCACAATCTGTACTACTTGGGGAGTAAGCTTGGAATAATACCTGATTTTATGGGTTGACATTTTTATGATCATGTTCATGTAGTAATGCATGACCATATTTCCTTTGTGACTAAGAATATGACTCAGGTATTTGACAATGGGGACAAAGAAACTGCACTTTTCCAAATCACATTATAAACCATTTCCCTAGATCTGTTTAAAAAGAGGATCATGATTTTTTTGATGTTCTATGTGTGTCGACCCAGTAAAAATAATACCTTCTAAATAATTAACACAATGGAGAATACCTTGAATCAACTGTTCCAAATACTTTTGGAAAGATACAGGTGCACTTGCAACCCCAAATGCTAAGCAATTGTACATGTATAAGCTCAGTGGTGTATTTAATAATAGCAGCTGACACGAAACATTATCAAGCAGCAGTTGGATATACAAGTCCTTTAATTCTATTTTCAAATAACAGTCACCCCCAGCCAGTTCAGTTAACAGCTCCTCCGGGTTTGGCAGTGGATAGACATAAATATTAGACTGAGAATTAATAGTGGACTTAAAATCACCACAAATACTTGAAGTCTGTTTGCTTTTTCTGTTCACTTTTTTAATGACTACCATAATCATCACCCATGGACTAGTGAAGACTAGGGGAGTAATGCATTGGTCCGGAAGCTGTGTAAGTTCTGTCTGAACAGCCTCACTAACTGCAAATGGAAGTGGATGAACTCAGCAGAATTTAGGCATTGTAGAATGCTTCAAAGAAACATGAGCTATAAAATTACATGCATGCCCAAGCATTGATCAAAAAATTTACTTTTAGAAAGTGCATAGTGCATTCAGATCATAAAATGTAACTGTGTCTGACACTAAATTAACTTGGTCCTCTAGTTTGAACCCAAAACTGGTAAAGGCATATAAGCCAAAAATTTCAGTGACAGTAGGGGAGTGCCCAACTAAGAAGGTTAGGATGCATTCAACGGTTTTGTACTTAGCCACCAGTGACAGTTCTCTGAGGTAAGGAATGGCTCTGTGGCAGTAAGAAAGCACCTAGTGCCAGCCCTATTACAATGGAAGTGAACTAAGCTACTGATAGGTGTCCTTGTTGATTAAGGGCACAGCAGCACTGGTGTCCAGCTGGAATTTCATGGACTGGCCAAACAGTGTGAAAGCAAAAGTGAACTTTCGAGTCAGCAGGAGGGTTGCCTGCTCTTCACTTGTGATACCAACTGTTGTAGTGTTGCTGTCATGCCACAGCTGATCATGTAACTGGTGCTGTTTCTCGATACATGAGTGCAATGTTACCAGACTTGCTGTAGACCCAACAGTTTGCTGCACAATGCAGGCGTCTGCTTCTTGATGCCCGCTGATGCAGTGTGGATGGGAGTGTAATTTGTTCAATGTGGATGAAGTGCACTGCAACACCAAGGAAGAAGCATTTCTGACTTTCCCGGTTAACATTACAAAATAGGCCACTCAAAGCTGAGGGAGCAGCAAAATGATCAACGTACTTAAGTCTCTCAGGAGACACAGGTGATTTAGATGCTTATGAACTTAGGGACATAGGTACATAAATAGAGGATGGTAAGTCAGAATTATCAGGTGACTGCTGCTTATGATGGTGACTAACTGCTTTTAAGGAAATTTAATATCATTTGTAAACCCACTCTGAGCTGCCAAAACAGTCTCTAAAGATTTAGCATTTTTAAGAACTTCACAAAGACTAGGGTCAGACATGTCCAAAGCTTTAGCTGTGGCCTCCCTGTCAGGGGCAAGATGGACACTCACAGCTCAAATCCATGATTTGGCATACGAAATTATACTGCTGTGACACTTGAAATAGCACTTGCATGTGAGACTCTGCAAATTGCCAGTGCCTGCTGCATATGACTGCCCATGTTATTTATGACACTGATTAAACTGTAGCCTGGCTGCAACAAGTTTCATCTGCTGACAGTAGTATTGCTTAACAGATTACAGAGATAATTGGATGAAGATTCACTAGGGTCCAAGGGTGGTCGTAATTCCTGCAGCACTTCATGCTAATGTCTCCTGGAAGACAAGATCAGAGCAGTTTGTGTCTAGCAGAAATGACATAAGCAAACCCATACAGTTTGAAGACTTGCTAATGGTAGTGAATGGCAGTGGGGGCATAGCCATGGCCAATGAATGATATTACTGTTGCTGCAGAGTCACATCCACATCTTCATCTATACACATACTCTGCAAGCTACCAAGCAGAGGGTGCCTTGTACCACTATTAGTTATTTCATTTCTTGTTCCACACAGATATAGAGTGAGGGAAAAGGAATATTAATATGCCTCCATACAAGTACTAATTTCTCTTATCTTTAGTTCTTGGTCCTTACATGAAATGTTAATTGGCCTCAGTGGAATCGTTCTGCAGTCAACTTCAAATACCAGTTCTCTAAATTTTCTCAATAGTGTTTAACAAAAAGAATGTTGCCTTCCCTCCAGGGATTCCCATTTGGTTTCATGAAGCATCTCTGTACTGCTTGCATGTTGGTTGAACCTACCAGTAACAAATCTAGCAGCCCGTCTCTAAATTGTTTCAATGTCTTCCTTCAGCTCAACCTGGTGATGACCCAAAACACTGGAGCAGTACTCAAAAATGGGCTGCATTAGTGTTCTATAAGTGGCCTCCTTTACAGGTGAACCACATTTTTCTAAAATTCATCCAATAAACCAATTCACTACTTGCCTTCTCTACTACTCTTCTCATGTGCTCATTCCATTTTACATTGCTTCACAGTGTTAAGCCTTGATATTTAATTGATATGACTGTGTCAATCAGTATGCCACTAATGCTGCATCCAAACATTATGGCTTGTTTTTCCTTCTCATCACCATTAACTTACTTTTTTCTACTTTTAGAGCAAGCTGCCATCCATCACACCAACTAGAAATTTTGTCAAGTCATTTTGTATCCTCCTACAGTAACTCAACAACATGTTCCCATACGCCACATCATCAACAGAAAACAGCCACATATTACTGCTCACCCTGCCCTTCAGATCATTTATGTATGTAGATAATAGGGCAGTCCTATCACACTTCCCTATGGCACTATTTGCTCTTATGAACATGATCTGCAGGAGCAGGTCCTGCTGTTCTTTGTGCAGTTTCTGTAGCAGTGACATATGTTGTTGGTGCCATTCTTCCTGGGCCACAAACTATTGCAGTTGTAGTTGTAACTGTTGCTGCCAAAGTTCGAGAAACTTGCGATCCAGTAACATTGGCATTGGCTACAGATATTTCATTATAAACACCATAGAGTGAGACCTTGTTACCACCTATATGTCCATTCCCAAAATAGACACATAATCCATAGACAAAGCCAAGTTTGTTGTGAACTGTAAACCGAAGGAATACCAATAATGGTCAAAATCCACAGCCAGGTTGATATCCAGATAGCAGCGACAGGAGACTTGTAAGAACATATAATTACCCTAAATCTCTCTTCTCAATGCTTGTAATTTTTGTGAACTTTCGCCATCTTTTATTATGAATGGCTAATCATGTGTGCAACTCTGCATGATCTCGCTGTGGCCTTGAATGGCTTACGTAGTGTCTAGCTATGAATGTGCAAAGAATAACAAATTTTTACTTTGAGAATACTTTAGATTTAAACTAAACTCTCTCACAAATATAACCATGTGTAACCTCGTTAGTAAAATATTTTGACTATTGTACCTTTTCTATAGCATTTAGTGAAAAACTAAGGGTCATTCAATCAAGAAAGAAAATTAAACACTTCGCTTCCTGTCCTCATCTTTTAGTACCATTTTGATATTTAATGCACACTCATCCACTGATGAGTCAAAACCCAAGATTAACTGATGTTATGAAACTTCTATCTGAAAATGAAAGGTTCTGCTTTCTACTTCCGGTCAGCAGCTCTGCAGGGATGAATGTTCAGAATTACTCCAATCATTTCACAGGATAGAATGTGAGTTTATCTTTGAATAAATAGAAATTTTAGCTTTCATTGCCAGATTGAAACTCACAAGATAAGAACTATTCATAGTTAACACTTTATGCTACTTTTTAAATGAAAATGACGTTAAACATTCTTTCCTGTTAAATTTACTTCAATCTTAACAAACCATCAAATGAATTTCGTCAGCCAGCCAGAGTGGCTGAGCGGTTCTAGGCACTACAGTCTGGAACTGCGCGACTGCTACGGTCGCAGGTTCGAATCCTGCCTCGGGCATGGATGTGTGTGATGTCCTTAGGTTAGTTAGGTTTAAATAGTTCTAAGTTCGAGGGGACTGATGACCTCAGAAGTTAAGTCCCATAGTGCTCAGAGCCAGTTGAACCATTTGAGTTTAGTCAAGTTACGCAGTTCACATGTAAATGAACCAGGCTAAAATAATATCAAATGCAATTACTTTTCCACCAAATAATTAATGACTTTATGATAGGTTTTAATTGATATTAAACTGTTGCCATATTAATCACAGTTATTTTTAACACTAGTCTGGCTTTACTTTACAAACATTATTATGAAATGAATTGTGAGTACCTTGCCTTGTCTGAAGCAGTGCAGTTGAGAATTTAGTTCAGAATTGTTTCCATGATTATACATTTCTCTCAGTAATTAGATAGACCAAATACACCATTACGTCTACCATTTGGAAACCATTCTTGATGTACCATGATATAATTCTTGCAACATGATATTTGTGCTTAGAAATAACTTGCATCCAAAGGTACAATTTGATAGAAATGACTTAGTGCTGTAAAATAATAATTATCACCTTCCACCATAAACTGCTTCATGTTAGCACAAAATATTCTAAACTTGAAGAGCACACCATTATGTGTCTACACTAGACCATTTCTAGCTGGTTGCTTCTCATTTCAATGTCTCTGCTGTCTTTCTTGTTCCAAAGAAAAGCTGTTCCAGAAATGAAACTTGACAAGGCTACCTGTCAACCCTTATTATGAAGCTCTCCTCTGTGCCTGACTGCTGTGCAGTCCTCCAATAGAAAAGACATTCCAGAGATGGAAAGACAACCAGGGAAAAATGTACCAACTCACTGGCCTAATAGCTCCCCCACATTGCTACTGAATATCAGTCTTTTCAACATATTAAATTATTATTCTCTCAGGAAGCTTCAAACTTTACAGAAGTGTTTGATTTAAATACTTAAATAAATAAATATTTATTTATTTATTTAGTACTTCTATTTAATCATACATGTATAGACTATATAAAAGGATATTGGACACGGTTAAGTCTTTACAACATAAAATACAGAATGAGATTTTCACTCTGCAGCAGAGTGTGCGCTGATATGAAGCTTCCTGGAAACATCCCGCAGGCTGTGACTAAGCCATGTCCCCGCAATATCCTTTCTTTCAGGAGTGCTAGTCCTGCAAGGTTTTGCAGGAGAGCTTCTGTAAAGTTTGGAAGGTAGGAGACGAGGTACTGGCAGAAGTAAAGCTGTGAGGACAGGGCATGAGTCATGCTTGGGTAGCTCAGATGGTAGAGCACTTGCCCGCGAAAGGCAAAGGTCCCGAGTTCGAGTCTTGGTCCGGCACACAGTTTTAATCTGCCAGGAAGTTAACGTAAAATACAGTTTGTGTTGCATTCCAAGGGATTAGATATTTAAGGAATTTAACAAAGAATCATATGTACAATAAACATTAGAGACAAAGTAGATTATTCATAATACATATTTATTTTTGTTGTTTGGTTTATAGGTACTCTGTCAGACCATAAAAGCAATGATCAATTAAATATGCCTTTAGTTTAGTCTTAAAACTACTGAGTTTACTTTCTGATTTAATATGGTTAGGCAGATTTTTGTAAATATCCCAATATGTAGAGTGATTTTTGGCACAACGGTGTTCTCACCTGCTTCATGCGAAGAACAGATTTTTGTCAAGTATTGTATGCATGTATATCTTCATTTTTAATAAGATATCTGTGTGTATCAATATATTGTTTTATGAAAACTGACGTTTCATAGATAAAAATATAAGGAGGAAGAGTTAATATATTTTTTTAATATGGGTCTGCATGATTTCCTATTGTTTACTTCTTCAATATTTCAGTATTTTAAACATAGCTGCACAACAGCAACGGTTCCACGTAATAAAATTATAAACAGCCGACCAGTTGCAATGGATAAAGAATTCTTTACCTAGGTTTCAACAAATTTAAATTTGTCTTCTTCAGAAGGTGGCAATTTTACATTAGTATGAGTCAGTTGTGAACTCTGCAACATATATTTACATGACAAACCCTATTTCTAGGGCTATATTTTAATTTTGACAAATGGATCTATGCTGACATTTGTAAAAACGGCGATGGTACATTAGTCCATACTAATGTAAAATTGCCACCTTCTGAAGAAGACAAATTTAAATTTGTTGAGACCTAGGTAAAGAATTCTTTATCCATTGCAACTGGTCGGCTGTTTATAATTTTATTCTTCAATATTTCTTAATATTCTCTTTTGCATTCTGAAAAGTTAATATTTGTTGTTGCTTTGCCCCAGAAGATTATGCCATATTTAATTACAGAATACACATAGAAGTAGTACATGTTAACAGGCTGGCCTTGCTGCAACAACTTTTTAAGATCCTCATCATGTAGCATGTTTTGCTTAGTTTTCTTTGCTGATATTCAATGTGTACCTCCCATTTTGTGTTGACCTGGAGACAGAGTCCCAGAAATTTTGTGCTGTCAACACTTTGGATAGCAGAGTCATTAGTTTTTCTTCTGTTTTGCCATTAATGAGGAAACTCATTTCACCTGCAAATTGAAGGGTAGTTTGGCAATATTTGTAGTATACAAGATCACTGACATAGAGGAGAAACAGAATGGGTCCTAATACTGTATTTCACATTTTCATATCCTGAACAGTAGCAGCTGATTTTGTTATGATCAGTATACTGCACTTCAACCACCTGTTTGCATCCACATAGGTGTGTCTTGAGCCATTCATTGGATATGCCTCTAATTTCTAATTGGTCAAACTTCTGCAGTAGGGCATTGTGGTCAATGATGTTGAAAGCTTTGGATAAATCAAGACATGTGCCTGTCACAAATGCACTCTCATCCAGTTTAGCATAGATTTCACTAAGAAATTCAAATATTGAACTTTCGGTTGAATAGCCTTCCCTGAAACCATGCTGTGAGGGAGAGAATGACAATAACATAAAATGTTCAATTGTTAATTGCAGTGTAGTTTTACAAATGTCTTGCAACATCTTTCTCCCCATTTTGATATTGAAACAATCATTACTAATGCTATAGCAAATAATGGCAACACACTGTGAAAATGTAAATGTGACATCGTTGCATTACAAGCTTTTGTGGGTTACTACTAAAATTGATTCATGACCACCAGATCTAGCTCTGTGCCACTGTCAGTTGGGCCTACATGATCCGTTGCTCATGCCTCAGATAGTACCTGACCTTTGCTAATAGTAGGGATCCAGTCCACTGTTGATATTGTTCATAGTGGGAGTATTAAAGTACTCATAAATTATTAAAAGTTATCATAATTTTAAATTTAGATTTTGTTTGCTAATCTGTAACTACATTTGTGCCAAGATTATACAATTTCAAAAGTATATCCACCCACTTTTCCCACTGAACTCTTGTAGGTCCTAACTTGTCATATGCTCTTCATGCTCTTTGACCAGACTTGTCATCAAAGTGTAACACACATGAGATGCAACAGAATTTTTTTCTGTGACATTATAGCAGGAAAGATGGCTCTGCCTGTTTCTGGACCCCGTAGTCTCTTTGTTAATTCACCATATGATTTATGTGTTCCAGCCAGTTACAATGTGGAAAGCCAATATACACTTCAAATATAATTTTATCTAAATGTTTCCAGCTGTTACCATAAACTTTTACACCTCAATATTAGTAATTTCCACCACAATACTCTGAATTTTATCATTCATAATAATTTGAAAAGATGATTTTATACCACTTACTTTGGATACAGCGTGTCTTGTAGGACAAGGAGTCAGTTTTATAATGTTTGCATGGCTGATCTTCCAGTTTGTGAAAAAGTTTCTAAGTTCTATATGACATTTTTGTCTTTTAATGAACCACTTGCACATTGCCCTATAAGGTACCGAAGTGTCTTTCGATTTAGATGTAAGATGGATGCAGTCATCACTTGTGCAATTTTCTTCATCAGAAATATTCATCTTAGTTTCAGATGCATTTACCAATGTTTCCAGCAACTTGTCAGATAGAAATCATTTTGTTGTGATAGCAGTGTCTCAATAGACAGTTGATGAAACATTATTGGTAGCGATAATATCCAAGCAGTATGAACATACCAAAAAGAAAACCAGCTCTCTGTTATGTATGTATGAAACAAAAAGACTGAAGACTGTCACAAATAAGCTTTTGGCCAACAAGGCTGTAGTCAAAAGTAGACGACAGACACACACCCTCATGCAAATGCAACTCACACATACATGACTGCAGTCTTTGGCAGCTGGTTAGCTTTGGGAACTACATGTTCCTTCCTTGTGGAGGAGAGAGGAACACGTCGGGAAAAGTCAAAAAAGACAGACAGATCCATCAGATGCCAGGATGAGAGGAACTCACTTGTAGTGAGGTTAAAGGTACATTTACTTTTACATGTGTCTATTGCCAGCTGTAAATTTTTCACCTCCTGAAGTAAAATGATGGGCAGAAATTCTGTCTCATAATTTTACAGGAAATAAAAATGCACTTGAGAAATCTGTAGGGGGTAAATATAATAACAATGGCTCCATTCAATAAGTCAATGTATGAATTTCTTGTACATATACCTACAAACATTAATATTTTTTCCAGATGAAAAAAGATTGAAGTCAAACATCTCACAACATCTAATGCATTGTACTAAATAAAATAAAATTTGCTAAACAAATAAATTTATACATTTGGATGACTTTGTTGAAAATACACCCTTTTCACAAAATCTTTGGTTTATGGGAAAAATACTTTCAAATTTATGTGTGAATAGGACTAGAATGTGTCTAGTATTTTAGAACACAGTCATTCCAACAGTGTCTTACATCTTTTCATATGCACCTCCTTTGTCATCATTTTCTATAGCAGCATCTGTATGCACAATAATCATTTTACAAATCTCTCATGAACATGTTAAAGCAATTCCATGTAATCATAAAACTCTGCCTCCGAGATATTGCATATCACCTTTGCTGCTTTAAAAATTAAATATCTGAAAGGCTTCTCATCAACTACCAAATTATGATTTCCTCATTTCTACAGTTACAAACAAAACTTAAAAATCATGGGGAATACATGCTTCAAGGTCAGACACTTATATGTCAGGGGAGATCTAGAGGCATAATGTTATCAGAAACCCCGAGGTAGTAAATTCTGAAAACAAATCTCACTCGCTCATGGGCAGTTACATAGGAGTCTCCAATGCTGGGCTTACCATGCACAGCGCTTTTAAAATTGTCCAGGGACTTCTAAATTTAAATCAAACATTACTGTTAAGTCTGAGTGCTTCCAAAGGAAATAATGATGTAATATTTTGAAAAGAATGATATTATTCAGTTGTGAAATAGGGAAGCTATTAGGTTGGTGAGCTGGCACATTCTTTCATGGCATGTTTCCATGTATGGTAAGCCTTTTCTGCAAAAGGAGTGCACTGTAGCCAGGCACAGAGGACAGCATTGTTATAAGGGTTGTCAGGTGCTCTCGTTGTGTTTCATTCTGGAACACCTTTTCTTCGGAATGAGGAGACTGAAACGAGAAGCAGTCAGCTAGCAGTAGCTGAATGTGGTCACATAATGGTGTGCACTTCAAGTTTTGAATATTTTGTGCTAATGTAGACACAGTTTTTGTGGAAGCTGATAATTAGTTATTTTATATGAATAGTTGTCTCTACTAAATTATAGCCATGGAGGCAAGCTATTTCCAGGCAAAAATATGATGTTGCAATAATTATATAATGGTACATCAGGAATGATTTCTGAACAGTAGACATAGTGGTGTGTTTGGTCTGTCTAATTATTGAGACACATGAAGAACCATGGAAACGGGTACTGAAAATTCATATCATGGTAACTAAACTAAACTCCTCCCGGACAGGCCATGAAAGGCCAATGGTACCAACAGGCCACCATGTCATCCTCAGCCCATATGCGTCATTGGATGCAGATATGGAGGGGCATATCATCAGCACACCACTCTCCTGGCCATATGTCAGTTTCCCAGACTGGAGCCACTACTTCTCAATCAAGTAGCTCCTCAGTTTGCCTCACAAGAGCTGAGTGCACCCTGTTTGCGAACAGCACTCGGTAGACCGGTTGCTCTCCCATCCAAGTGCTAGCCCAGCCCAAAAGTGCTTAACTTCGGTGATCTGACGGGAACCGGTGTTACCACTGCAGCAAGGCCATTGGCATATCGTGATAAAGACTGTAAAGTAAAGTAAGACTACTGTTCAAAATAACTTTGACAAAAGTGCCTTTGAATTAATATGGCAACAGTTTAATATCAAAGTATTAGGTTTTTTATTTCAAGTACCTTTTATTTTATTTTCTTATATTGTACCTTAATGTTACTAATTATTAAGTGAAAAAATAATTGCATTTAATATTATGTTAGTATGGTTCATTCACATACACAAAACTTTGATGGATCACATTTTTGCAGACTGGTTTATTGAAATTAAAGTAAATTTAATTGGAAAAAATGATTAACTTAATTTTCATTTAAAAAGTCATGTAAAGTATTTATTGAGAAAAGTGACTTAACGAAGTTCTTGTGAGTTTCATTCCTACAATGGAAGCTAAAACTTATATTTATTCAAAGATAAACTCATTGATTTATACTAATTTCCAAAATTCACCACTTCAGGACTGGTGACAAGAATTAAAATGTAGAACTTTTCATTTTCAGAGAGAAATTTCTTAAGGTGAGTTAATCTTGGTTCATGATTCAGTGATGGATACAAGAACTGTGCATTAAATATAAAAATTATATTTAAAGGTAAGAATAGAAAATGAATTCTGATAATGGTAATGCATTCAAACAGGTGTAAAGGCCTAAACTACGATACCAATAATTATGGTTATTTTGAAGGTGGGAAATTTGTTGAGTTGCCAATGTGCACACATATCCTCCAAAGGACCACAGTAGTTATAAATTGTGAGTCAGTACCATCAGTCTGCTTTCTATTGGCACACTCACTTGTGTAACAATTTCTTCACTATTTCAGAATAATTCAAGATAGCAAGTTATAAAAAATCTGTCTGCAGTATGGAGCATATTTTCTACATATCGTTTCCACACACCTACTGCACCTCCAAATTGTGCAGCAGTATATACTTTCTTCTTCTCTATATGTTTCATGTCCATCAAACTAAGATATTTGCCATTTTAGCGTGATTACACTTTCATGATAATTTTTGATACACATTTTCCCTTCTTTCACAGAAAATAGCAATATCCATTCAGCGATTGGTGCAATTCTTACTTCTGTGTGTGTCTGCAATATTCGTAAATGCCATCGTGACACCATGGTTCCTTCTGATTGCAGTTCCAATATGCATAATTTATTATGTCGTCCAGAGGTTCTACAGATGTTCTTCAAGGTAGGAAACTAAAATTTTATCTTATTTGTCATTCAGCTATTTTTGTTTCATCACAATGTAGGATTTACATACATTATTTGTTAGATATAGTTAATACCTTGCTTGTATGGGAAAGGCAAATTTCTTTTGAGCATTTGCAAAAGATAACCAATTACCATAAATCTTGAGCAAGGGATGGAAGCATAAAAAATAAGATGACACACACACACACACACACACACACACACACACACACACACACACAGAGAGAGAGAGAGAGAGAGAGAGAGAGAGAGAGAGAGAGAGAGAGAGAGAGAGTCAGTCTTTCATGCCGCAAAAGAGAGTGGCGAGAGGTGCAAGAGGCAAGTTGTAGGGGATAGAATAAGAACAGGAGAGGGTAATGGCAGGCTGTACACAGAAAGGCAACACGATGGGAAAAGTGTGAAGGGAAGATTCTGTAGAGAATTCTAAAGAAACCATGAGGAGGGAGTTGGTGGACTCATAACTGGAGCCAACAATAAATAAGGCTAATGATCTGTGTACAGTTAGAACAAGTGATGGGAGGGATGCAAATGCAGGACGAGAACTTTCAGAGATTCAGTTTAACAGGATGTGGAACCAACCTCCTGCCTCTGCAATATTGAGACTAATGTTAGTGTGGAAGATTCATATGGTTTTAGTACTGAGACATCTATAAAGTTGACAACATTTTGCTGTTCGTTATCTCTGGACGTGGCTAGTCACGCTTGCCCTTGCCTCCAGTGTCATAGTGGTTGTTCATATGGGTAAAATGTTGATTTATGCTCATTCCCACAGAAAACAAAACTGTGCGGTACTTGTAGAACAGTTGATATATGGCAAGAGTACTTTTGCCACTGGTGACATTATGAATCTGTGCAATAGGCAGGACTTACACCCGTGTCTTCCAAAAAGATATTGTTCATGGTGTTATATTTCAAAGCATGACGGAAGATACTTTAAGCCCTCTTTGTTCTTTAGTATCCTGGAGTTTTGCTTCAAGATCTGGTAGTAAAAATGGAAGTTGTAAGCCCTCACAGAGGATATGGTTTAGTTGTTTCATATTATCCTGGAGTATTGTTTCAAGATTCGGTAATAAAAATGGAAGTTGTATGTGTGGATGTAATAGGTCATTCTTATGAAGATGAAGGTACTCTGATCTGCAACACTTAAGGATGTAACATAATACAGGGTGATTCAAAAAGAATACCACAACTTTAAAAATGTGTATTTAATGAAACAAACATAATATAACCTTCTGTTATACATCATTACAAAGAGTATTTAAAAAGGTTTTTTTTTCACTCAAAAACAAGTTCAGAGATGTTCAATATGGCCCCTCCAGACACTCGAGCAATATCATTTTCATCACTCGTTCTCGGCCGTCCAGAACTTTTCCCTTTGCACAAACACCCATTCTCTGTAAACTGTTTATACCAATGTTTAATACACCACATATCAGGAGGTTTAACACCATACTTCGTTCGAAATGCATGCTGAACAACTGTCGTCGATTCACTTCTGCCATACTCAATAACACAAAAAGCTTTCTGTTGAGCGGTCGCCATCTTAGCATCAACTGACACTGACACCTAGTCAACAGCGCCTCAAGCGAACAAATGTACAACTAAATGACACTTTATAGCTCCCTTAATTCACCGACAGATAGTGCTTAGCTCTGCCTTTTGTCGTTGCAGAGTTTTAAATTCCTAAAGTTGTGGTATTCTTTTTGAATCACCCTGTATATTAATAACTCAGTGGAAAAAAAAAAAAAAAAATTAAAGTGCGAGTGCATATTGTTGGAGGTTTTCCAGCAGTCCACAGAAAACTTACATCACTTGGCTTAAGGTCTGTTTGACTATAGCACCAGATGGGACTGGCCGTGCAGTAAGAGGCAGTTAAAGGAATGGGAAAAGACAGCGTGCGTCAATCTGCAGTGCTGGTGTTCCTTATTACAACAATGCCTGGAGAAAACATTTGGATGACTTCACATGAGGTAAACATTGGTAAACTGGAAGAAGAATGAAGTGTGACAAGTGTAACCCAGGAGTTTGATACCACTCACAGCATTGTTTCATGTGCATAGGTAGCATTCTGAAATACCACTACTGCCCGAAGGAGAGGAATTGGTTGACAATGGTCAGCTGCAGCAGCAGATGACTTCTACATTGTGCAACAGGCAATAAGGGACCCATATCAAACAGCATGTGCAATTGCAAACACATTTAACAGAATGGCAAGGCACACAATCTCATGCACGGTGACTACATGGGTGTGGTCTCCTCATGTGATGACCAGTATGTTGTGTTCCATTGGCACCTACACATCATTGGCACTGTTTGTGGTGGTGCTGAGAGCATAGGGATTGAATAAACAAAGAGTGTATAAGAACAGGTACAGTCAGAGTAGTATCTTTGGATGAGACATGGGAAGACATAATGTACCCAGGAACACTGTCAAACATAATCGTTTTGGTAGTCTAGGTGCTACAGTGTGGGGAAGCATAATGTTGCATGAGCATATTACCCAGGAGATTGTTTTTGTTGTTTATGTGTTATGGTGGTGGGAGACATAATATTGCATGGGTATACTGACCTCCAAATCTTTGAACTTGCCAATCAACATTGTAGTGTCACTGTACTCTTTCTTCGTGTGTATATTTTCAGGGATACATTCAGCTGTGACTTCATTTTTGTGGATGACAATGTGTGACCACACTGAACTGCCAATTCCCTCAACTTAAAACCCATTGAGCACATGTGGGATGTGTTGTGGAGACATACTGCAGCATGTCCACATGCACCAATGACTGTCCAGCAGTTGTCAACCATACTGGTAGAGGAATGGAATGCCCTAACACAAATACTCCTTACCAACCTTGTCAACAGCATGGGAGCCACACTGCAGAGCATGCATTGCCATCCATGGTGACCACACACCCCATTAAGAACCAAGTCTTGCATTTTGTAATGTCCAGGGTACTATCATAAATCGTGGTGACTTCAGTGTAATTATTGTCTTTGAATAAAAGTAATTTCTGTTTGTATCATTGCATATTTCACTCAGTTACCTTCTATACTATGCTGTAGCAGTTCTTTTTATGTATGGCCCAAGTTTCATCAAGCTGTGTTACATATCAATATAATGGAAGGAAACATTCCACGTGGGAAAAATTATATATAAAAACAAAGATGAGGTGACTTACCGAACAAAAGTGCTGGCAGGTCGATAGACACACAAACAAACACAAACATACACACAAAATTCAAGCTTTCGCAACAAACTGTTGCCTCATCAGGAAAGAGGGAAGGAGAGGGGAAGACGAAAGGAAGTGGGTTTTAAGGGAGAGGGTAAGGAGTCATTCCAATCCCGGGAGCGGAAAGACTTACCTTAGGGGGAAAAAAGGACAGGTATACACTCGCACACACGCACATATCCATCCACACATACAGACACAAGCAGACATATTTAAAGACCAAATATGTCTGCTTGTGTCTGTATGTGTGGATGGATATGTGCGTGTGTGCGAGTGTATACCTGTCCTTTTTTCCCCCTAAGGTAAGTCTTTCCGCTCCCGGGATTGGAATAACTCCTTACCCTCTCCCTTAAAACCCACTTCCTTTCGTCTTCCCCTCTCCTTCCCTCTTTCCTGATGAGGCAACAGTTTGTTGCGAAAGCTTGAATTTTGTGTGTATGTTTGTGTTTGTTTGTGTGTCTATCGACCTGCCAGCGCTTTTGTTCGGTAAGTCACCTCATCTTTGTTTTTATATATAATGTGTTACATATCAGTTACACATGATGTGAAAGTTATCTTCATCCTTTAGTTTTGCACGCAAGCATAGCGGGTTTGAAATCAGAGGGAATTTGAGAAAGTTAGTGCTTGATGACAACACTATGAACATGGTAGATACTGTTGTTAGGGATGTGCTGTTGACTGTGAACGTTATTAATCAAAGAACCTAGTAGTAATGTGGTAGGAACTGCAAAAAGGCTTTGGAGGAGGTGAAAAATAGCTTTAAAATGGAAAAGGAGGATGTGGAAAATGGGTTGAAGGTGGTTGCCAGTAAAAATGGAAATTGTCCCCCCCCCCCCCCCCCCTCCACACACACACACACACACACACACACACACACACACACACACACACACACACGCGCGCGCGCGCACGCACACACACACATGGCAGCTGTGGATTGCTACACTGCGGCAAAATTTATACTTGGAGATACTAGAAGGTTAAGGTTATGAAACAGCAGTACTCTATATGTATGTGCAAATCTACAAACTTTTAGTTTTTTCATATATCCATAGCATGTCATCATTCACATTGTATTTTACTGGAATTTCCTCAACAATGATCCAACAATGACCATAGAATTGTGCTGACTACACAGCATCAGTAGCTTATTTGACAACTGATTGGTCTTCCACTACAGTGCTTGTCACTGTGTTTTAGCTCTTCATTTTAAAATCTTCCCATCTATTTCCACTTCCTTCCTCGACACAAATTTATTCTTTATTCTCCTGTGTAAATCAGGTAGAGTAACAGTTTCTGGTCACAACAAGAAACACTTTATTCTTCTTCTGTGGTGAACGGTAGCCACATATAAACCATATTAGACAACCCGTCGAACAAAGACATTTAGCATTGTAATTGTGATTGATAAAGGGATTTGTTGTCAAAAATATAACTTTGGTCAGCATACTTTTCTCCACTCTTTTACACAATGAGATGCAATATAATTTACAGTAATTTTTGTATTGTTATTATTTTAATTTTCTCATACCTTAAATTTTATATGAATTTATATAAGTACTTCCCTTACAGAAATCTTAAACTGTAACTTCTTGTTAGTGACTAGTTCCTATTTAGAATACGTGTACATTTAACTGTAAGCATAAGTGAATGGCAGTCAACATAAATACTTTTATTTATTTATTTGTATATTTGAACTGTATTGCAGAGAACTGCAGAGACTAGACAGTATCACACGATCACCTATATTTTCACATTTCTCAGAGACATTAGGTGGTTTGACAACTATCAGAGCATTTAATCACCAACAGCGTTTTGCAGATTTGTTGTTTAAAAGAATGGATTGTCATACAAACGTCTTCCTCATTATGAATGCTGGAAACAGGTGGCTAGGAATTGCCTTAGTAAGTAATTTTTTATCATTTCTCTAAATTTAAATCTTAATGTGTATACAAATGCTTTTTGTGTTTTTATATTTATCTGGATTTGCACTGTATGCCCATGCCATTTTGTTGCATAAAGGAAACTGTGTTCTACAGTGTATTAGGAATAATGTAAATGTGCTATTTAGTATGGCTTCATTGTGTTTGGCTAAAAAAGAAAAGATAATGTTGAATCATGAAGGAATTATCTGAATGGGACAGAAGTGGGATTGGTAGATGTGATGTACATGTACAGACAAACAAATCATAACAATTTCAGAAAAACTGAATGATTTATTCAAGAGAAAGAGCTTCACAAATTGAAAGTGTTTGGAGCATTATGGACAGGGCCCTCCAGACTACATGGGATTTGAATGATTTTACACACCAATTGGACAGAATTTGGCACAATGTCCCTCAGAAGGACCTCCAACATCTCCATCAATCAATGTCAAACTGAATAACTGGTTGTACAAATGCCACAGGTGAACCAATCTGTTATTGACTTTCCCAATTTGTGAAGCTCTTTTTTGTTGGATAAATCATTCATTTTTTCTGAAACTGCAATTGTTTGTTTGTTTGTTTGTACATATATGTCACATCTACTGATTTTTGTCTTATTTGGTTAGTTCAATCATGGCGAGTCCCTCACTTTTTCCCTTAGAGGTTATAATGACTTCACACAGTCCTCATTGCAGTAATTTTGTGCATCTGATTATTTTATTCTCACCACGTGCCTGCCACTGAGTGGCAGACAGGGACATTTGAAAGTTGACTGTTGGATCTTAGTAAGCTATCAGATAAAGTTCATCATCAGCATCAGATCTAGATCATGGCTCACTGTTATCTTCAATCACTGAGGTCCAGCTTTGTTGAACAATGATCTGAGCTGGGTTTGGTAGAGAGGCTACAGAAGGGGCATGAGTTGAGAATGGGGAAGATAGCAGGGTACGTGTGGGGAAAGGTGTAGAAGTGCTGTCTGTGTAAATGTGCAGGGACATGATGGCAAGTATCAGCATCAGGGTCACGAGGATATGCTGCAGAGGAGAAAGCACCAAGCAGATTGAGGCAGGTGGAAGACAGCAACCAGTACAGACTGAGGACACATTGATTATGGGAACAAAGCATACATTGCATGGGGAGTTCTGACTTGCACAATTCAGAAAAAATGGTGTTGATGTGAATAATCCATATGGGACATAGGCTGTGAAGCAGTTGTTGAAGTCAAGCCCGGTATGGGCAGACATTACCTGGCTGAGAGACTCCACCATCTGTCAGAACCATCCACCTACATGCCCTGCCACATTGACCACATTCCAGAAATCCAGTGTGGTTTCTAGTCTCTCATCGGATCCTTATATCCATCTCTGAACTCATTCTCTGAGTCTGTCTGCCTGCTCACTCTAACCCTCCTCTTCTACAAGCTTCCCAAAATACACAAGCCCAATCACACAGGATATTCCATAGTGGCTGGATACTGTGCCTCCACAGAGAGAATTTCTGCCCTTGTGAACAAACACCTTCAGCCCATTACCTGTAGCCCATTACCCATTATGCCATACTGCTCATCACTGTTGATGTCACATTCCTGTACACCAACATCCCCAATCCTTATGGCTTTTCCAGCATTGAAAACTATCTTTCATAATGCCTGACTGATTCCCAACATACAACCTTCTTCTAGGTCACTATGACCATCTATATCCTCATCCACAATTGCTTCTCCCTTTGAAGGCATCACCCACAAACAAATTTATGTTACAGACAGGGCCACTGTCAGAGAACCATTGTGTCCCAACCCATTTAGAAAAATCCTTCACAGCCACCCAGAACCCAAAGCTCTCCCAGTTCAGATCCATTTATAACAACTTCATGATATGGACTGAGGGTGAGTGCATCCTATCCATATTCCTCCAGAACTTCAACACCTTCTCCTCCATTTACTTCACCTAGTCATACTCAGCACAAGAATCCACCTCAGGAGCGGTTCCATCAGTACCTCCTCCCACATCAAGCCTCCATTGCAATAGCTGCCAGCTATTCCACACCATACAGCTCAGCTACCCATGGTTAGTGCATCTACAGTGACAACCAGTTCTCCTCCAAATAAGCTGCGGGTCTCACTGAGGCTTTCATACGCTGAAATTACTCTCTCCACTTTGACCAGAAAAAAATATCTGTGCCTTGTCTCCTCAGTCACCAACCATCACCCACATACCCACTGACCAGCCACTAAGGAGTGCCCTCCATGTGACTCAGCACCACACAGGCCTGGAGCAACTCAATCACATTCTCAAACAGGATTTCGATTACCTCTAATCATATACTGAGATGTGAAATATTCTCCCCACACCTTCCACAGTGATATTCTACCACACATCAAACCTGCACAATATCCTTGTCTGTCTCTATTCCACCCCTGCTCCCAACCATTTGCCCCATGGCTCATTCTCTGTAAAAGTGCTAGGCACAAGATCTATCTCACAAAACCTCCTACTATCTACTACAGTCTTTTCATAGGCATTTTCCACCCAATTGTAGCAGCCCCAACTGTTTTTGATGACTTTATGGAAGCCTAGTTGTAAAGTATTGCAAAAGATGAAGGCGCTTGTCAGGCACAGTATGATAGTGTGCCACTTGTAGCAATAGGGATATTCCACGATGGCCAGCGTGGGCACAGCATTCCTGGCAATGCAGCACAAAGCTGTTGTCTTTACAGGCCAAACCAGGCAATTATTATTTCTTTAGGTTGTGAAATTGTTTTCCTATGTGTGACCCGAAGCAGTACAACATCATAACAACTGAGTTTATACACAACTCACCAATATAAGTTAAAGGATGAGCAGTCCAAAAGAGCCTATTAGTATGAAAGGGTGACATTGGGTGAAGAGGAGACATGGACCAGCCAGTGCACTGCATCAATTTAGGGGCTTCACCATTGTGAGCCATGTTCTGGTTCTGATTTGTACTGTATCACTGAGTGAGCCTCTTCCTGGCCAACTGCAGCAGCAGTGCAGCAGCAGCAGACAGCTGCCCAGGGAGGCAGTGGGTTGACTCCAGGCAAGTGCCACTGCCCACCTGACTTCCCTGCAGATGTTGTGGTGCGTCATGCTGTCATTCATTGGGGTGGAATTTCCCTTTGTGAGGCCGGCTTCCCCTAGCAGCATTCTGGCCATCCATAGAACCACTGATGCCACCAGTCTGCCACACAGCCTGCCATATTGGGTCACATGTTGCTAAGCTAGGGACTGGTATCAGCAACCCTGGAAGCAAATCACAGTGGCAAGCCATGTGGGTTTTGTCAACACACTGCTCACAGCGACTGACTATGTGCCAAGAGGGCACACGACGCCTGCACTGAGGCATCCACATGTAGCTACATGATTCATAATAAAGAACTAGTCTTATGCTAGTGTTTCACCAATGCCACCACCTGCAGCGTCATTGCCTCAACCCCTGCTGCCAACCATCCTCTCACAAGAAGTAGCCTAACACACTTGGATCTACATCAGTCCACAAAACAAAATTAAAAAATTACAGTATTTATGAAATGTAACATTTATGTAGTTTGTATTGCTCTTGGGTGTCCAGCTGGGTGCAATCATTTATGCCACACAATATTTTGACAGCATACTTTCCCATCATGTGAGACCGGTAGAATGAGTGTCTTCACTACATTGTGCCTCTTTTATACCATTACCCCTCCAAACCCGTTCTTTCAATACTCGGTGGCTACCATGTCAGAATGAGTGGTGGTGGTGGTGGTGGTGGTGGTGGTGGTAGTGGTGGTGGTGATGGTGATGATGTTGATGATGGGGGGGTAACCCATCACCAAATGCTGGCCATGAACTCCAGTCCCTCTGTGATTCTGCCACTCCCATCAGGCGTGGAAGCAGCTGAGTGTTTAGTCATACACTTCACTGAGAGTGAAGCCACTGTTGCTACTGATCAGGCCATCAGCCATCTGTATTGTAGTAGCCTCCTATAGAATACAGTCCGAAATAGACAAAGTCTGTCTTAGCACTTCCGTTTGTCTGTATTTCGTTGAGCACAACGTAGCTATGCAATGATCTGCAATCACAGAATTTTTTGGTTGCATGAGTTTGATGTGTCCCCAGTGTTGCCTGCACCTTTGTTTCATTGTCCCCAAGGTCTGCCTGATGTATGCCTTAACAGATTTGTACAAAATACAAAGGACACCTAGGTTATGGAGCTAGCTCATTGTTCATAGTACCTAATAGTGCACTTTGTTTCAGAGATGGGTTAAAAATGCATTTACTATTATGTCAAGCCAAGGTTCAGTTGATTCTTTGTGATACTTTCCCAGCACACAGCAGATATGCCATTTTACTATACTCCTCCAAGTTGTATTTGCTGGGTCTGTGCCTTCCGCATGAAAGCACATTGGATTTGTCACCAGCCATTTCTAATCTTCTTGAATACATTCTCAATGTGGTTGAGGCCCCTTAATAGGCTCCTTTCATCTCATATCGGATGGACTCTGGGGACCAGTGAATGTATCGCACCCTCATGCTGTTACAAATGATTGCAGCTGGAGGTATGGAGATACAAATCAGTGTGGGTGGCTTTCTTGTACACATTGTGTTCTAGAGTGCCATTCACTTTGCATTTCTGCATTGATTAGGATATCCAAAACAGGAGTCCACCAATCTCTTCCACCTCCATAGAGAATTTGATGCTGAGGTACAGACAATTCAGATGTTGGAGAAACTCCTGAAGCCTTTCACTTCCATTGACAACACCACAAATGTGTCATTAACATATTTAAAAAATATTAAGGGGTACAGCTTTATCCAGAGCTTTTTCTTCAAAGTCCTCCATGTATAAGTTGGCCATAAGTGGTGAGAGTGGCATGGCAACACATCCCACTTTTTTTATAACACATTTGTGGTGTGGCCACATGGGAGTGAAAGGCTTCAGGAGTTTCTCCAACATCTGAACACTGCACCACAGCATGAAATTCACTATGGAGGTGGCAGAGAATGGTAATCTCTCATTTTTGGACATGCTTGGCAAGCACAAAGTGGAAAACTCTAGGGAACACAGTGTGTGAAGGAAAACCACCCACACCAATTTATACCTCCATGCCTCCATTTGCCATTGTCCTTCACATCATGTGAGTGTGCTGGCTCAGCCACCTTAATGATGTATTCAAGAAGAATAGATGGCAAGAGACATATCCAATATGCTTTAAGGAAGAAGATATGGTCCCAACAAATAGAACACGATGAGTAGGACATGACACTGGCATATCTGCCATATGATGACAAAGTATCAAACAAAATTGTCTGAACCTTGTCTCAATGTAACACTAAATGTGTTTTTAGTCCACCTCCAAAAACACATGCACAATAAAGGATAATGTAATTCACAGCCATTACATAACTGACATAAATTGTAATAATTTGTTAGATTAATTACAACTAAATATTTTGTAAACATTGAGCTGATAAAAATCTAGTAGTTGCATGAATATACTAATCTCCTGGTTAACTAAAAATTAAAACTAAGACTATACTGTACAATCTGATTAAGCCATAGTCCCTTACAAATATTTTCTAAGTGCAGGCACATTAATATTTCAATAGCTGCACATGCTTTAAAATTAAACTTCTGTAATTATAAAATGGTAAACAACAGTGTATAAACTGTTACTTAGCTAATTTGAGCAGCACTTCAACAACAACAACAAAATGTTCATTATAGTACAACAATCACTATATAGGCATCTCTTTCAACAATTAAAAATATTTATACATGCTAAGTTCAGACTTTAAAGCAAATAAAAGAATACATTGCATAGAGAAGTAGTTGTAATAAATTGCTATTGTATGCTACAGTAAATACTAACTATAATTGATTATATGCAATAATAATGCCACCATGTGATTGGAATGGATTATTTAAAAGTTTGCACACAACACACACCTACAGTTACCCTCAAAGCCAATACAAATTGAAGGAAAACAGAATCAACTTATCATCTGCTCTACTATGAGGTGGTATGGAGAACGTTTTTACTGAATATGAATTAATTTTTTTGGATGCAAGATTGATAGAGCAGTTTCACTCAATTCATCAAAAGATTTACTGAAAATGTGGCATTAATGAAAGGCTGTTGGGATGTAGAGGGACTCATTCTTCTGGATTTGAAGAAAGAGATACTACATTAATCTTAACACACAAAGTTACAACTTCAAGGAAACTTTCAGCTTACCAGTGATGGCCTAATATCACCCATTTTTTTGCTTCAGACTGAAGAGGGCAGTTCTTTAGTGATACCATTTTCAGAATGGTGAGGTACTGAAAGATGTTGTGCAGAAGTAGCTGAAGAACCTTCTATGCCTCACAATAATCAGAGCAAATGTTGTCGAAAGCCTCCAACACAAAACAGCATTCAGACAGGCAGTGTTGACATTGTGGGAGCTGGGGAATGAGATTGTTCAGCTCTCTCAACAGGAATGACTTGAAATGGTGGTTCTCCTTGTCCTGCTAAACATTGGCACTGGGCACTGACACACATGTCCTAATATGTTCAAAACTAAAATTAAGACGGCCTTCTCTCCTGATGGTGTATATTCAGAGGTGCTGTATCATGCAGTACTACAAATTAACCTATTTCTTATAAGGCTTCTGTATGATTGCCTTAAACTGGAAAGGGTACCAGAGGTATGCAAAATTTCCATATTAGTAGTAATTTTAAAAATTCTTAAGATATTGCCATGCTGATTGTATGTCATTTAGGCTAATCTGCTTTATCAACACACTTGCTAAAGCACAGGAGAATCTCTTGTGTGTCTAAATTTCAGGAGCATATGCAATGCCTAGGCATTAGGCAGTGTCAGCTTAGATTTAGAAAAAGGCGTTTGATTGATGGTAATCAAGCACTCCAAGGGGTCAACAACACAATTCATAAATATGGAGTTGCAGGTGAATTTATCAATGTCTGGAGGCCTAAGACACCTCCTGATTTTCATCAAGTTCCACTCTAGTTTCTGAGATTACTGTTACGGCACAGGTTGAATGGCTTGCATGTAGCTACATGTTAATCAAGTGTGTTGATAAGAAATGTCCTCAGATCTTGATCTGTGGATCGGTCTTGTGGAGCATTTGCGTAGACCTCAAAGATGACAATGGGTTCATGGACAGCATAGTTGCTCCCTCACCCCAACAGAAAGGGTTGGTATATACTAAGGGAATTAGGTGGAATAACAACAGCTGTGTAGGAGCAACTGCAAACTTCATCTGATCAGGTAGCACACCAAGTTAACCAATGAGCAAAAACTGTGCCAGTAGAACCAATTATTCAAGCAGAAGTAAAAGATAAAACTGCAAAAAACTGAACAAGAATACAAAAATGGCCCTGCATATGAGGTTTTTTTTTTTTTTTTTTTTTTTTTTTTTTTTTTTTTTTTTTTTTTTTTTGGATAGATAAAGTCAAGGTAGCTATAAAATCAATAACAATAAGAAAAGTAACTGGGATTGTTGGCATTGTCCCTGAATTTATAAAATACCTGGAGGAAGAAATGATAAAAAAAAAGATTAACAGATGTTTACTCAAATATACTACATTCAAAGATTGTTCAAAACCACTTCAAAATTTCCAACATTTTAGCAATCTTGAAAACAGGACAAGCTCCTGGTAACCGAGCTATCTTCCATCCAGTAGCCCTTTTATGCATATGTTACAGATTACTAGAGCACATTCTGTACAAGAGAACAGAAGCAGTTGGCTACACTAATTTTCGACTCTGTTAGGCCAGTTTCAGAAGGAACAGAAGCTACTGTGAGCAGATGCCAGCATCAACCACACTCATAGAGGGAGACTTCCAGAAAGCTCTAAAATCTTGTGTACCTGTCTGCAGGGCATGACACAGTTTGGCTTGAAGGCCTTATCCTAAAACTTAAACAGTGCATACCTAGCACATTACTTACAGATATGATTAAAGACATATTAATGAAGTGATCATTCATAGTCACAGTTGTATCCTCCACTAGCAAGTCTACAAAATCAAAATTGGACTTTCCCAAGGACTGGTGCACAGACCACTGCCATTCAATATTTATATCAGCAAGAGACCATCTACCACATATCAGAAATTCATGTATGCAGACACTCTAGTCTTTACAACTCAAACTAAATTACTTGAAACAAGACCTGAATATTTTCTATAACTATTATAAGAAGTTAAGGTTTTTACCTAACCCCTACAAAACTGAGGTATTAGGACTTCATTTAAATAACCATCTAGATATCGAAACAACTAAATGTCACATTCAATGGGAAGAGAGTATGTACAACTTTCATCCTAAATACCTTAGTGTTCTACATCTATACTCTGCAAACCACCATGAGGTACATGACAGAGGGTACATCCCATTGTACCAATTATTATGCAGGGAGAATGATTGTTTGAATGCCTCTGTGTGTGCAGTAATTATTGTAACCTTATCCTCAAGATACCTCTATGAGTGATACATAGGGGGTTGTAGTAAGTATATCCCAATAGCAATCATTTAAAGCTGATTCTTGAAATTTTGTAAATTGACTTTCTCAGAATAGTTTATGCCTGTCTTCAAGAGCCTGGCATTTCAGTTCCTTCAGTATCTCTGTGACACTCTCCCCTGGATTGAAAAAAACTTGTGACCATTCATGCTGCCCTTCTCTGTATACATTCAATATCCCCTGTTAGTCCTGTCTGGCATGGTTCCCACACACTTAAGCAATAGTCTAGGATGGGTTACATGAGTTATTTGTAAGCAATCTCTGTAGTAAATTTATTGCACTTCCCCAGCATCTTACCAATAAACTGAAGTCTGCCACATGTGATCATTCCATTTCATATCCCTACAAAGTGTTACACCCAGGTATGTATATAAGTTGGTCAGTTCCAACAGTCATTCATTGATATTATAGTCATAGGTAATTAGGTTTCTTTGTTTTGTGAAATCAACAGCTTTACATTTCTGAACATTTAGAGCAAGTTGCCAATCTCTGCACCATGTTGAAATCTTACCAAGATCTGACTAAATATTTATGCAACTTCTGTCAGGTAGTACTTCATTATAGATAACTGCATCATCTGCAAAAAGTCAGATTTTACTATTAATATTGTCTGCAAGGTCATTAATGTACAACATGAATGAAAGGGTCACAACACACTTCCCTGGGGCACAGCTGAAGTTACATTTACATCTGACACTGACTCTCCATCTAAGATAACATGTTGTGTCCTCCTTACCAAAAAGTCCTCAATCCAGTCACAAATTTCACTTGATACCCCATATGATCATACTTTTGACAACAAGCGTAGGTGCAGTAAGGAGTCAAACACTTTTTGGAAATCAAGAAACACTGCATCTACCTGATTTCCTTGATCTAAAGCTTTCAGTATGTCTTGTGAGAAAGGTGTAAGTTGGGTTTCACATGATTGATGTTTTCGAAAACCATGGTGGTTGGCATTGAGGAAGTTATTCTGTTCAAGATACCTCATTATGTTTCAGCTCAAACTATGTTATAAGATTCTACAACAAGTCAATGTCAAGTTTATTGGACAGTAGTTTTATGGATCATTTCTGCTAGCCTTCTTATAAACAGGTGAGACCTGTGCCTTTTTCCAAGAACTGGGCATGGTTTTTTTTGTTCAAGAGATCTATGATAGATTATAGTGAGAAGAGGGGGCTAACTCAGCCACAAATTCAGTATAGAATCTGACAGCGATTCCATTGGGGCCTGGAGCTTTGTTCAGTTTTAACAATTTCAGCTGTTTCTGAACACCACTGACACTAATACTTATTTCATTCATCTTTTCAGTTGTCATCATCATCATCTTGGACAGTTTCCAGCCACTGGTTGGGTCTGTCGGGAACACAAGCCTCTCCATCGTGTTCTGTCTTTCCACCATTCCCCCTCTTCCACCTTCGTCCAGTTCTCTCCTCTTCTCGTCACACATTCCTTCACTCCCTTCACCCATCTATCTCTTGGTCTTCCCCTGGGCCTCTTCCCCTCCAGTTGCAGATCAAACATCCTCTTTGGAATTCTTCCCTCATCCATTCTCTTCATGTGTCCATACCACTGCAGTCTTGATTTTTCTATCCTGTCCTGTACTGGTTCCTCCTTTAGTCTTTCCCTCACATACACATTTCGCAATCTGTCTCGTCTTGTTACACTCAACCTGCTCCTCTGGAACTTCATTTCACTAGCTTGTATTCTACTTTTGTCGCTTTTGTGCATTACCCATGACTCACTTCCGTATGCCAATATGGGGACAAAGTAGGTTCGGTATATAATTCCCTTGGATTTCTGTGGCACCTCCTTGCTCCAAATAAGCCCCCTAATGCATTTGAAGAACTGCCCTGCTTTTCTGCACCTTTCATTTATTTCCATTGCATTTCCCCCCTTACTTTCAATCATGCTTCCCAGGTACTTGAAGTTCTCTACCACTTGTAGTTTTTACCCTCCACAAGTTATATCCACATTTGGCCTATTCTTCTTCCTTGTTGTGACAATTATTTCACTTTTCTTTGCAGAGAAATGCATTCCATATTCTGCTGCCGTTGCCTCCCATACATCTAACTGCTCTTGCACCTCCTTCTCGCAATTTCCCCATAACATCAGGTCATCGGCAAAAAGCACTGCTTTCATTTTATGATCTCCAATTGCATCTGATACTTGCTGTAGGATTTCATCCATAACAATAATAAACAATAAAGGCGAAAGTGCACTTCCCTGTCGCAGCCCATTTTCCAGCTTGAACCATGCAGTACGTTCCCTCCCCACTTTCACACAACTCTCACTTCCCTCATACATTTTTCTGACTTTTCGTGTTATCTCTTCATCTATCCCTTTTGCGTTCAGCACATCCCAGAGCTTGTCCCTATAGATACTGTCATACGCCTTCTCAATATCTAAAAAGGCCATGATTAAGTCCTTCCCATACTCGTAGTGCCTTTCCTGCAGTTGCCTTACCGCAAATATGAGGTCCGTTGTTGATCTTCCCGGTCTGAAACCATACTGCTCCTCTTGCAGTCTACTTTCAATACTGCTTCTTATTCTCTTCTCCAGGATCTTTTCATAGATTTTTCCACAGTGGCATAGCAGGGTGATTCCTCTGTAGTTCTCACATCTCCTTTTATCCCCTTTCTTGAAGATCGGGACTATAATTCCTTTCTTCCAATCCTCAGGAATTCTATTCTCCTTCCACACCACCCTCAGCACTCTGTATAGCCACTGGGTTCCTACTTCTCCTGCTGCTCGTATCATATCCACTGTTACTTCATCCCAACCTGGTGCCTTGCCCCCTTTCATCCTCTTTATGGCTTCTTCCACTTCATTCCAAGTTAGATCACCAATTTCCCCACTATTATAATCGTCTGCTGCCTTAGGCTCTCCATCGCTGTTAGTTACCCGCTTGACGGCATTCAACAGATCTTCAAAGTACTCCTTCCAAATCTTTTTGAGCTCATGCATTTCCTCCACAACTCTTCCATTATTATCCATGATCCTCAGGCACTCGCTTCTGTCGTTCCTCTTATTTCTTACCATGGTGTAAAGTACTTTTTTGTTCCCTTCACTGTCCTCTTCTAACATTCTTGTCCATTTTTCCATCCACTTCTTCTTCTCCGCCCTTACTATGGTCTGTGCCACTTTCTTGCTTCCCTTATATTTTACCCTAGCTTCCTCTGTTCGGGTCTGGAACCATTCTCTGAAGGCTTTGTTCTTTCGAAGTACTGCCTCATTGCATATGTTGTTCCACCATGGGGTTTCCTTACTTCTCCTCTTTGTGCTAGTTCTTCTGCACACAGTCTCAGCTGCCTCAACTAGAGCCCTCTTAAAATCTCCCCATTCTTCTTTCACTGTTCTCTGATCTTCCTTTGGCAGCTTCTTCCTGATCAGTGTCTGGTACTGGGTCCTCCGTTCATCCTCTTTCAGCATCCATGTCTTCAACCTTTTCTCCTGTATGTCTGTTGCCCTCCTATCTTTTTTCTCTCTCAGGGTGGCTACCAACAGCCGATGGTCACTGTCTAAGGCCTCAGATGGAATGACCTTAACATCTGTGAGGCTGCTCATCATCTGCCTATCCACTAGTACATAGTCTACTACTGAAGTTTGGGACCAGTCTCCACTGTACCAAGTTATTTTGTGGCTACTTCTCTTCTTGTACCAGGAATTTGCGATCGCCAGCCCATTCCTCTTGCAGAATTCCAGCAACAATTTTCCTTCTCTATTTTGGTTCCCCCAGCCCTCTGGTCCCATTATCTCCTAGAATCCTTTCCTGTCTATGCCAACATGTGCATTGAGGTCCCCTATTATAATCTGATTACCTCCATTTAGCTGCTTTTGCATGTCATCTTCAAATTCCTCCTTCTCCTTTTTTGTACACCCCACCTGTGGGGCATATGCTTGGATGATTTCAATGCTTTTTCCTTTCACTCGTACTCTGGCTTTTATCATTCGATCATTGATACCTTCCACCTCCTCCTGCAGACCCTCTCTGACCACTATTGCCACTCCATTTCTTCCCCTCTCATTCCCTATCCAGTACAGTTTACATCCTTTACTTAGTGGTTTTTCACCAACTCCTCTCCACCTAGTCTCAGCAAGTCCCAAGATGTCCAATTTCCTCCTTTCCATCATTTCTACAATTTCTTCTAACTTCCCAGTTAGAGTCCTTACGTTTAAGGTGCCCAGTCGTAAACCATCTCGTAATCCTTTTCCATTGCTTGGTCGGTTTCCTTTAAATCCGTTCCGTGATCCGAGGCATGTTCCCTTTTTGAAAGCAATTGATTTATCCACTACTGGCTTGCTAGGCCTATCGCAGCTTCACCAGAGCCCCGTTAGCCGTCACGTTTCAGGGTTCCCATAGGGCCTTCCCAGCTACCGTAGCGGTCCTGGGGCACACGAAGTCCCCGCTGTACATCGCCCCTATAGGCAGTCCCCTACTTTGTGCCGTTGCCCATCTCCCACGACTTGGACGTGGGGTTGGACTTATGTACAACTTTCAGTTGTACAAGGATTAAATTGGGGCAGTTCTCCTAGATTTTCCTTTGTAAAGGTACATTTGAAAATGGAGTCAAGCATTTGAGTTTTTGCTTTGTTACCATCAATTTCATTTCCGTCTCATTTGCAAGGGACTGGACACTAAATTTGGTGCCACTAACAGCCTTTACATGTGACCAAAATTTCTTTGGGTTTTGTGGAAGATCATTTGACAATATTATGCAATGGTAGTCATTGAAGGAATCATGCATTGCTCTTTTGATAGCCAAATGTGTTTCATTCAGCAGCTCTCTGTCTACAGCCCTACACTTTGTTTTACACCTGTTGTCAGCAATCTCTTTAGAAGTTTCTTTATAGTGATTGTATTCCATAGAGGTTGTCTTCCATTGTGAACTGTACTACTGGGTACATATCTATCCAGTGCATGCTCAACTATTCTTTAAACTTAAGCCAGAGATCCTCTACATGCTCCTGACCTGTGCTGAAAGTTTCAAGTTCCTCGTTGAGACAAGACATTACTGGTTTTTTTATCTAGTTTACTGAACATATATATCTTTCTGATTGTTTTAATTGTCCTTTTTACTTTGGTAATCATTGTTGCTGCAGCCATGTTGTAGTCACTGATACCAGTTTCAATGTGGCCATCAAAGAAGTCAGGTCTATTTGTTGCCATTAGATCCAATATATTTCCATCATGAGTGGGGTCCCTAATTAACTGTTCTAGATAGTTCTCAGAAGAGAAGGCATTTATAAAGTTTCAAAAGATATCTTATCACACCTACGACTAACAAAATTGTAATTTTCCCAATTAATTATTGCTGATTAAAGTCTCCACTTATGATTACAATATGATTGGGAAACTTACATACAGGTGTACTGAGGTTTTCTCTGAAGTTTTTGATTACATCAGGAGATGGGTCTGGTGAGCAATAGAAGGATTCAGTTATCATTTTATGTCCACCCCTGATACTGAGCCTTGCCCTAATGATCTGATTTGATTTGATTTTTGTTGTTGTAGAGACCTCAGAGATCATCTGAGGCATTACGAAAGTCAACATTACACAGTATAAATGTTACACAAATAATTACAAAAACTAGAAAAAAATTATACAATATAAATATTACACAAATAATTATAGTACCTTCACACACATATACAAAACAGAGAAACTTCTGGTACAAATTGATATTGCATAGTAAACTTAGCCAATTAAAGACTTACTCAGATATAGAAGCATATACGAAGTGATCACATAAAGTGTAGTCATATGATATTATTTGCTTCTCTTAAAAATTCATCTGTTTCATAAATGCTGAGCACAAGAAGATTTTTTTTTTATTTTTTCTTTTTTTTTCTTTTTTTTTTTTTTTAAATTGCAAGATCCCTGATATCTTGGAGTATGCCATTAAAAATTTTTATGGACTTTTATAGGAAGTACTTTTGTGTATGTTTATAGTTACAATGGAAAGAAACTATGTCCTGCTTGTTTCTTGTGTTATAATTATGTCACATGTCATACTGTTGATAGCTGGAATAGTTTTCCTTAATATGCATTACACACTGTAGTATAGATATTGATGGTAGGGTCATAGTCTGTAATTTTTTAAAGCTTGGCCTACAGGGAGCTCTGGGTGCCAAGTTACATATCAGTCTTATTGCCTTCTTTTGTAGTTTGAAGACATTAGCTGCCTTGCTTTGAGGTCCCCACAGTATTGTGCCATAGGAAATGTGACTGTGTATTAAAGCAAAATAAACCATTCTAAGTACTGGCACATTTAGACAAAGATGAAGCTTCCTTAGAGCAAATATTCCTTTGCTAATGTTGCTTCCCACTCTTTCTATATGGCTGCCCCAGGATAATTTTGAATTAATTGAGATTCCAAGGAAATTAACAGCATTTGAACTCTGCTCAAATTCAATGTTATTATTCCACGATACATACAGGTCTTGTATTTTTTTTTTCGGTTGACACAAAGGTTATTAGCTTTACATCAATTTTCAACTTTGACAGTGCACTGATCTGCTTCATATTTCACCTTCTGTGCTGTTTCTACAGCTATACAGACTGCAAGATCATCTGAAAATAAGTAAATCCTAGTTGACGGTCCAACTGTGTTACTTGGTAAGTCATTTATATAAATAATAAATAGAATTGGGCCAAATACAGAACCTTGTGGGACACCCATGCCCACAGGTAAGTAATCTGATTCTGCACCATTAAAAACCACCTTCTGCAATCTATCACTTAGATAAGATTTTATCAGTTCCAGAGCCCTTCCTGTAGAGCCATAGAATTGCAGTTTGTTCAATAAGATTTCATGAGACACAATGTCAAAAGCTTTTGATAAATCAAAGAGTTTATTCTGAACCACTACCTTGCTTTCTAGTTACTTCACACACTGTGTTAAAAGTGATAAGTCAGATTTAACAGTTCCTAACCCTAATCTGAAGCCAAATTGACTATCAGTGAAGATTTTGTTTTCTTCAAAGTATTTTACTATTTGATTATTTAGTATAGTTTCTATCACTTTAGACAAGATTGGCACAACTGAAACAGGGCTAAAATTATCACAACTTGAGAGGCTGCCTTTTTTGTGTATTCAAGTGACTTTAACAAACTTTAGTGCCTTTGGGAACTGAGCCTCCAATATACATGTGTTTACTACGTGTGTTATCAATTCTAGCAATTGAACTGAGTGACACTTTAACATGGCTGAACTTAAACCATAAACATCATTACTGAAACTGTTCTTCATTTTCTTCAGTATATTAGTAACATCCTGTACCTTGACCAGTTTAAAGCTAAATGTACTTTCCGGCTTTGTGGTGTTTCTGATATGCAGCTTCAATTTCTAACTCAGTGGATTTGAGTTTTTTGTCTACTGCAACAAATTCACCACATCCATTTCCCATTTGCCTATGCTTTTGATAAAACCTTCAGTTTTCCACAAAAATCTCATTGCTATCAATTTCAGGTTTCAACCAGCTTTCTGTACCTAGTATTATGTGAGCTTCACTGCTTTTCATGAGTACTTCAAACTCTGGCACTGTGTTGCAAATGCTTTGGCAGTTTACCACTAGGATTTTGATGCTCTCACCTGTGGGAGGCATTTGTTTTCATCTTACACTGATACTTCTGGGTTTCCTATAGCCTTTGTCGTCTGGAATGGATGGAGAGTCACCTACTCTAAAAAAACCTTGTGTGCTCCCCATACATAGTCAACTAACTGAGTAGCGGCCTCTGATGTGTAGTGCACACCTGATCTATTTAAGGGGATCCTACTGTTCTCAACCCTATGGCGCAAGTCCAGGAAGTCACAGTCTAGCTCATCACAGAACTTTTAAAGTCTCTGGTTCAGTCCTGCTACTTGACTGAGAACCAAAGGGCCATGATAAGTTCTGGGGACAATACTGCAAATTGTGAGCTTCATTGAAACTGCATGCACAAGGCTGATCTTCTCAACCTTATCTACCAATAGCGGTAATGACCCAAGAATCACTTCAAAGCCCACATGAGAGGCATACTTTGTTACAACATCGCCAAAATTTGCAGTTGGTTGCACCCTGTTCCCTCAATGGTTGCTGGAATAGTCTGTTCAACATGCTGAATGAGGCCCCCAGTAGTATACACTGAGTGCACCTTGTGTCCTTCCCTGTCCCTTGCTGCCAATTTTCTAAGGGGTACCATCATTCGCCATTTGTTTGAACTACTGGTGATTGATAAAGCCCTACCCTTTTGCGTTTGCCTTCTCCTGACACCAGACAAAACAGGTTTCCTCAAAACAGGTGGAGTGAGTCCCACTGGCTCAGTTTCAGTGAAATAGAGCACCTAAATTTGTTGTTTAAGAGGATTGGTACAATACTCTGAGTCCTCCGTGGTCCCCGTCCACCCAGTACAGGACACCTAGATCTATAATTGGCACGCGACTAGCAGTAAAGTGGATGGGTAATGACAGATCCTGTACTCTCTGCAGAGGAGGCAGGATCCACAGGAGAGGATAGTACTTGAGGTACCTCTGGGCCACACAGATACCCACACAGTTGAGTGTCCCACAAACCAAACCAACCTCTGGTACAGGTATCTCAGGTATCTGGTACAGGTATCACAGGTACATGACTCTCGGGAGCTCTTCCAACACACCAATTTAGAGCAGCTGTCAATCATTTGATAGTGGTCAGAGTGATTTCCAACTGCTTACAAATGTCAACCAGCTCATCCCATGTTTAAGAACAACATTCACAGTGGGGCTGCATTTTGGCTGATGCAATGTATTACAAGGCAGTGAACAGAGGAATTTAAATTAAATCTGCAGATTATCTTTTCATCTGTTGAGCTAAAAAGTTGCTAATTCCGTATAAGAATTGAAGCAGACACACAAAACGAGGTTTCTATTAAGGCAACACAAAATAGCTGCTTTCAATATTTGGTACTTCAGTACTTCTGGATTGTTCATTATCATACAAGGAACACCTTGAATGTGAAAGCCAAACAATTAAAACTGAGACCAACATGGTTAAGACACGTCTGGGACAATGCGGGGAGCATGAACAAGAATTTTTCTCCCAGGAACAATTGCTATGGTCTATTTGACCACAGTATATTGTGCTCCCATGTGGTTCTAAAGCTCACACATTAAAAATATTCGATGCACAACTGAATGAAACCACGAGGATAATAACTGGTACTTAAAATTTACCACAACACCATGGTTACCTGTGCTCAGCAACATTGCACCACCTGAGCTAAGACAAGTACAGGCAGCTTTGCAAGAGTGGAAGAAATTCCATGACCCTGACTGACTGCAAAACTCCTGATCCATGTGGGCACAAATGACCCATACAAAGTCAGGTGAAGTCCTGGCAACCAGCCTGAGAAAATATCACACAGCCACCCTTTGATATTAGTGTAGAATGGAAGACAAGTTGAACAACAAGCATCAACCACTTGTTGTTGTTGTTGTTGTTGTTGTCTTCAGTCCTGAGACTGGTTTGATGCAGCTCTCCATGCTACTCTATCCTGTGCAAGCTTCTTCATCTCCCAGTACTTACTGCAACCTACATCCTTCTGAATCTGCTTAGTGTATTCATCTCTTGGTCTCCCTCTACGATTTTTACCCTCCACACTGCCCTCTAATGCTAAATTGGTGATCCCTTGATGCCTCAGAACATGTCCTACCAACCAGTCCCTTCTTCTTTTCAAGTTGTGCCACAAACTCCTCTTCTCCCCAATTCTATTCAATACCTCCTCATTACTTATGTGATCTACCCATCTAATCTTCAGCATTCTTCTGTAGCACCACATTTCAAAAGCTTCTATTCTCTTCTTGTCCAAACTATTTATCATCCATGTTTCACTTCCATACATGGCTACACTCCATACAAATACTTTCAGAAACGACTTCCTGACACTTAAATCAATACTCGATGTTAACAAATTTCTCTTCTTCAGAAACGCTTTCCTTGCCATTGCCAGTCTACATTTTATATCCTCTCTACTTTGACCATCATCAGTTATTTTGCTTCACAAATAGCAAAACTCCTTTACCACTTTAAGTGTCTCATTTCCTAATCCAATTCCCTCAGCATCACCCGACTTAATTCGACTACATTCCATTATCCTCGTTTTGCTTTTGTTGATGTTCATCTTATATCCTCCTTTCAAGACGCTGTCCATTCCGTTCAACTGCTCTTCCAAGTCCTTTGCTGTCTCTGACAGAACTACAATGTCATCGGCGAACCTCAAAGTTTTTATTAATTCTCCATGGACTTTAATACCCACTCCAAATTTTTCTTTTGTTTCCTTTATTGCCTGCTCAATATACAGATTGAATAACATCGGGGACAGCTTACAACCCTGTCTCACTCCCTTCCCAACCAGTGCTTCCCTTTCATGCCCCTCACCTCTTATAACTGCCATCTGGTTTCTGTACAAATTGTAAATAGCCTTTCGCTCCCTGTATTTTACCCCTGCCACCTTCAGAATTTGAAAGAGAGTATTCCAATCAACATTGTCAAAAGCTTTCTCTAAGTCTACAAATGCTAGAAATGTAGGTTTGCCTTTCCTTAATCTATTTTCTAAGATGAGTCATAGGGTCAGTATTGCCTCGCGTGTTCCAACATTATGCGGAATCCAAAGTGATCTTCGCCGAGGTCGGCTTCTACCAGTTTTTCCATTCGTCTGTAAAGAATACGCATTAGTATTTTGCAGCTGTGACTTAAGAAACTGATAGTTCGGTAATTTTCACATCTGCCAACACCTGCTTTCTTTGGGATTGGAATTATTATATTCTTCTTGAAGTCTGAGGGTATTTCGCCTGTCTCATACATCTTGCTCACCAGACAGTAGAGTTTTGTCAGGACTGGCTCTCCCAAGGCCGTCAGTAGTTCCAATGGAATGTTGTCTACTCCCGGGGCCTTGTTTCGACTCAGGTCTTTCAGTGCTCTGTCAAACTCTTCACACAGTATCGTATCTCCTATTTCATCTTCTTCTACATCCTCATCCATTTCCATAATATTGTCCTCAAGTGCATCGCCCTTGTATAAACCCTCCATATACTCCCTCCACCTTTCTGCTTTCCCTTCTTTGCTTAGAACTGGGTTTCCATCTGAGCTCTTGATATTCATACAAGTGGCTCTCTTTTCTCCAAAGGTCTCTTTAATTTTTCTGTAGGCAGTATCTATCTTACCCCTAGTGAGATAAGCCTCTAAATCCTTACATTTGTCCTGTAGCCATCCCTGCTTAGCCATTTTGCACTTCCTGTCGGTCTCATTTTTGAGACGTTTGTATTCCTTTTTGCCTGCTTCATTTACTGCATTTTTATATTTTCTCCTTTCATCAATTAAATTCAATATTTCTTCTGTTACCCAAGGATTTCTACTAGCCCTCGTCTTTTTACCTACTTGATCCTCTGCTGCCTTCACTACTTCACCCCTTAGAGCTACCCATTCTTCTTCTACTGTATTTCTTTCCCCCATTCCTGTCAATTGTTCCCTGATGCTCTCCCTGAAACTCTGTACAACCTCTGGTTTAGTCAGTTTATCCAGGTCCCATCTCCTTAAATTCACACCTTTTTGCAGTTACTTCAGTTTTAATCTACAGTTCATAACCAATAGATTGTGGTCAGAGTCCACATCTGCCCCTGGAAATGTCTTACAATTTAAAACCTGGTTCCTAAATCTCTGTCTTACCATTATATAATCTATCTGATACCTTCTAGTATCTCCAGGATTCTTCCACGTATACAACCTTCTTTTATGATTCTTGAACCAAGTGTTAGCTATAATTAAGTTATGCTCTGTGCAAAATTCTACCAGACAGCTTCCTCTTTCATTTCTCTCCCCCAATTCATATTCACCCACTATGTTTCCTTCTCTCCCTTTTCCTACTCTCAAATTCCAGTCACCCATGACTATTAAATTTTCGTCTCCCTTCACTACCTGAATAATTTCTTTTATCTCATTATACATTTCATCAATTTCTTCATCATCTGCAGAGCTAGTTGGCATATAAACTTGTACTACTGTAGTAGGCGTGGGCTTCGTGTCTATCTTGGCCACAATAATGCGTTCACTTTGCTGTTGGTAGTAGCTTACCCGCACTCCAGTTTTTTTATTCATTATTAAACCTACTCCTGCATTACCCCTATTTGATTTTGTATTTATAATCCTGTATTCACTTGACCAAAAGTGTTTTTCCTCCTGCCACCGAACTTCACTAATTCCCAATATATCTAACTTCAACCTATCCATTTCCCTTTTTAAATTTCCTAACCTACCTGCCCGATTAAGGGATCTGACATTCCACGCTCCGATCCGTAGAACGCTAGTTTTCTTTCTCCTGATAACAACGTCCTCTTGAGTAGTCCCCGCCCGGAGGTCCGAATGGGGGACTATTTTACCTCCGGAATATTTTACCCAAGAGGACGCCATCATGATTTAACCATACAGTAAAGCTGCATGCCCTTGGGAAAAATTACGGCTGTAGTTTCCCCTTGCTTTCAGCCGTTCGCAGTACCAGCACAGCAAGGCCGTTTTGGTTAGTGTTGCAAGGCCAGATCAGTCAATCATCCAGACTGTTGCCCCTGGAACTACTGAAAAGGCTGCTGCCCCTCTTCAGGAACCACACATTTGTCTGGCCTTTCAACAGATACCCCTCCATTGTGGTTGCACCTACAGTACATCCATCTGTATCGCTGAGGCACGCAAGCCTCACCACTAATGGCAAGGTCCATGGTTCATGGGGGTAGGATTTTAGATATTGTAAATTCCAACCAAGAGTATCAAAATAAAATAAAATAAAATAAAATAAAATAAAATAAAAAATAAATAAATGTGTGGACGAGACTGAACAGAATAAGGATGGGCCAGTCCAAGTGCAATTCCATGAAAGATAGGTGGGACATTACAATTTCTGTATGTGTGGCTGTGGGGAATTTGGCCACACTATAGACCGCATAATTCAAGAGTGCCCAACAAGGGAGTATGAAGGACCTTTGAGAGATCTGATCAAAGCAAAATTCTGAAATTACCTAGTCAATGCATTGTTCATAGAAATATAATATGAAATTACACAACTTCTAGTAATGTATGTTGTATTCTTATGGTTTTATATTTGTATATTTTAATATCCTATGCAATGTTACTCTGTATTGCCATTCAGTAAATAAATAAATAGCTGCCTATCCACATGATCTGTTGGTAGTGGTTTCTGCCAACTCTAGAGCTGTTAAAGGAACATGCATGTGGTGCCCTTGATGAAATGCAACAATGGTATAGGAATAATAGATTAACTGTTGCTACCATCAAGACTAACTATATAGTCCTGAAGAAGAAATTTCATTAAACACAAACTTAATTATTCAGTTAGGAGAAGCTGCTATTACTAGGCAGGCAGTGTGGTTTTATCTTGATGTATAATTAGATGAGAGGCATAATTTCTTTCATTTCATAAATTCAACAGCAGAGGGAGCTCATAAAGCAGTGGACAAATGAGTCACTGGAGGGACAGTTGGACAGCATGTGATAACAGATTATCATTATACTCTACTCACTGCCATTCCTTCCTACATAGTCAAGAGTAATTCTCTTACACTTGTTATAAAATTATCTTGGAGTATACAGTGGAGCATGCTACTGTGACTAACAGGAATTCTTGTAACCATCCCATTGTATTCATTACTAGTCATATTGACTTTATTGACAGGTATCAAGTGGCTCCATAGTGATAAAGAATTTGAGTTGGACAAATTCCAGAGTGTAAGTGATGATGAAATTGCGTTTGACTGTACTTTGTAAAAACCATATTAGGCCTGAAGTAGGTAATGCAGTCCATGCAGAATGATTGTTTTAGTTTCTGAACTTTGGGAACTGACAGATATTCCAAGCTGTGGCCTCACAATGTTGGGGCATCAAGGTGATTTGCTACATATGCACATCTGAGAAGAATCATTGATAGTAAATGTGAGAGCAAAAGCTGTGTGAATGATGTATTTATTTGTAATACGTATTTGATAGAGATTGCACCAGTTGACACTCTCTACAGTGTACATCACCGATTTCAAACAGCAGCCCTTGTGTCATCACCATTGCACACCACACCACAGTCACAGCCATAGATTATGCTGGCATCTGAAGTAACAGTGATGACTATCAAAAATGATCTTAGAAAGCATGCTTGAAACAGATTTCACTTCAGTATTATTCAGTCGATGCTTAAGCCTCTTGTTGCTTGAAATGTTAGGTGAAAATAAACCATGGTATTAGTTGCCATGCAGGAAGTTTATGATTATGGTGAAATGGATTGTGTTTGTACCTAATGTAAGAGATAGAACAGTCACTAATCCTACAGGTAAAGTCCCTGCTGGTGTATTAGCAGATATGATGTCTTTCCCGGACACTTTTATAACCAGTGAGGTGGTTAACAGGAATTTATTTCTCAGTTATATCCATATACGTTCAATCAATCAATCACTTTATTCATCCATTAACAATGTACATTGTATAGATGTAGTCAATTACAATATATGAGGGTTGGAACTTAAATAGTGGCAACTATTTATTCACAACTCATACAAAAGGGTTACATGTTTCTACCTGTTACTGTCCTTCAAAGTAGTCACCAGTGTTGTGTAGAACCCATTGCCAGCTATGTGGAAGGCATAGTTTACCGTTAGCAGAGCCTGTTCTGTTGATGGTGCGAATGGACCAGTCTATTGCCTGTCGAATCTCTGGAACAGTTCTGAAGCAAATGCCATGAAGTGGTTCTTTCATCTTCAGACTCAAATCAAATTCACAAGGACTTAAGTCGTATTACTGTTCATTTTTGGAGCATCACCTGCGGCAAGCTTTGTGAAAGAAGCGGCGACACTTTCTGCACAACCCACCCATCATTTTGCACAACAATGCGTGGGTGCATACATCACAAGCTGTGGTTGCTCTGTTCGGTCGATGGGACTGGGAAGTACTGTACCAGCCACCATACTCCCTGGACTTAAGTCCTTGTGACTTTGATTTGTTTCCAAAGATGAAGGAACCACTTTGTGGTATTCACTTCAGAACTGTTCCAGAGATTTGACAGGCAGTAGACTGCTCCATTTGCACCATAAACAGAACAGGCTCTAGTAACGGTATACTACGCCTTCCACATCACTGGCAATGGGTTCTACACAATGCTGGTGACTACTTTGAAGGACAGTAACAAGTGCAAAAATGTAACTTTTGTATGAGTTGTGAATAAATAGTTGCCACTATTTAAGTTCCAACCCTCATAATTTCTTATATTTAATTTGTTTAAAAAACTTGGATAATAAATACAAAAATTTTATATCTGTATATATAAATAATATTACTTTTCCATATTCAGGTATTCTTCCATGTTATAAAAACTATGTGGCCAGTAAAAATTGTTTAAGTTCTACCTTGAATTTATGAAATTCTTTAACTTTCTTTATTGTAGCAGGTAATGCACTAAAAAGTATTTTGGGCTGATAGTTTACACTTTTTTGGTAGAGCGCTCTTCTGTGAAAATAATCTCTTTGAAAATTCCTGGTGAGTTTTCAGAAAGCAGACATATTCATAGATGTATAAGCTAGAAAGAGTCATTATTTTAAATTCTCTCTACAGGGAACCCCTTTCATTATTCTAATAGCCATTTTTGAAGTTTGAAAGCTTGTTTTGCCATACCTGTATTTCCCCAGAAGATCACACCATATCTAAGCAAACTGTTTGTATAAGCATAATGGGCACACAGCAATGATTCAGTGTTGCAAAAGTCCCGACACTTTCTTAGCACATAGCAGCATTTACTTAGTTTCTTACTCCAAACTTCTAGATGCTTTTCCCATATCAAGTGCTCATCCACCCATATATGTAGGAATTTTGTGTATGGAGCTTGTGCAGTAACATAGTTCCCTAACTCAGCTTTTACTCCTCTTGTAGCTTTATTTTTAATATTACTGAAATTCATCAATATCGTTTTAGCTTTATTTATGACCAAAGCATTATTGCTAAACCATTTTCCTTTCCCATTTATTGCCCTAGAGACACTCTGCTGCAGATTATCTTCGGTGTATCCTTTTATGAAAATGCTAGTGTCATCAGCGAACATCACCATTTCTGCAACTGTCAGATGGCCTGGCAAATCTTTTATATACACCAAGAACAACAGAGGGCCTAACATGGAACCCTAGCTAGTTTTTTTAAGATACTCTTTGCCTTCATTACGTATTTGCACTTTGTGTTGTCTATCAGAGAGATAAGACTTGAACCATTTGAAGGCAAGTCCCCGGACTTCATAAAATTCTAGTTTCATAAGCAATAATCCACGGCTGATTAGACCAGACACTTTAGATAAATCTAAGATATCTCGCAGCTTAATTCATTCTTGTCCAAGGCATTTAGGACCACTTTCAAGAATTGGAAGACTTCCGTTTCTGTGGGTCTGTTCTTTCAAAACCCTTTTTGAGTATTAGTCAGTATTTGATTTTTATTCAGGAAGTCAGCTAACCTTTCATACATTACTCTTTGAATTACTTTAGAAAAACCTGACAATACTGTCACTGGCCTATAAGTATTTATGTCAGCTGTACTATCCTTTTTGTGAAGTGGCTTTATCATGGAGAGTTTTAGTTTTGATGGGAACATCCCTGTACTGAAATAAGTATTATTAGTGTCAGTTAGATGAGTATCTATACTGGAAAAACTATATTTGATTACCTTGTCTGGAATTCCATCAATACGAGAAGACATTTTATTTTGTAGTTTATTAATAGCATTTCTAATTTCACATTCTGTTACTGGGTACAGAAACATTGTCTTTTCACAGTTGGTACTTTTATGTTTTTGTTGTTTGAATTGCACAGACTTTTAATTAGGTTTGGTGCTATGTTCACATAATGTTCATTGAATATATTGGCTATCTGTTGAGCATCTTCTGTCATTTTACCCTTAATTTTAGTTTTGAAATTGTGGGTCTTGATTTTACATTTTCCTATGCTATTGTTTATAACCTTCCAAATCGATTTTGATTTATTGCTCCCCTTGTTAATGTATGAATCATTCCTTAGCCTTTTTGCCACCTGTAAAACTTTCCTATAGACCCTTCTAATTTTCCTATATTATGGTTTTATTACTGTATTTATTTTAGCATGTTTGCTTAGGTTTCTAAGGGAGATTGCTCATTTTTTAATGCCTTGTGTTACCCATGCATTTGTCTTCTCACTGACTTTCTTTTTAATAGGAATGCCACATCTTAGCAATACTTATAACCAGTAAGAAAACTGTCATACTTTTTGTCCACATCATCAGTTTATTCTATGTCCCACTGCACTCTTTTTAGCATACTATTAAAAACCCTTATGTTGTTTGCATTAATAAGTCTTCTTTGTACATATTTTTCAGTGACTGTGCATTTCTTATTGTTCTCATTCTTTGCCATAATTTTGAAAGCCATATGGTCAGAAAAGCCCGTATTGGTACTTCAATATTGAACTCACAGCACAGAAACCTCCTTAAAATTACAGTTTAAAATTACTTCCAGCTCACACATTTTGTTGCTTAGTCCTTGTACATTCTGATACATCAAAGTCAAGCCACCTAGATTTGGTGCACAGCTCACCTTAGTGTCCCTTTCAGGCTGCTTGGTACAAAAACATCCTTCAAGCAATCTAAATTGCCAATACAAGATAATTTATTTACTATACTAAATATTTTTTGGGCCAGCAGTCTCTTTCCTAATACACCTAGCCCTTGACCATGTCTTGTATGGAAAGTTCTCAATCAGTTACATTTGTCAGAGGGTTTATGGTTACAACTGATACATTTATTTATTTATTTATTTAGTCCTTCAAATCCTATATGTATAGAATATATACAAGGATATTGGACATGGTTAGGTATTTACAAGATAAAATACAGTTTGTATTGCAATCCTAAGGACTAGATATTGAAGTAATTTAGCACAGATTCATAAATACAACAAACATTACAGGCAACATACAAATTAGAATATTAATAATGCATCTTTATTTTTGTTGTTTGGCTTTTATATATTCTGTCAGACTGTAAAAGCAATGATCAATTAAATATGCCTTTACTTCAGCCTTAAAACCACAGAGTTTACCTATTGATTTAATATGTTTAGGTAAATTATTGAAAATCTTTATCCCAGTATGTAGTGTGCCTTTTTGGCACAATGATGTTCTCACCCGTTTCACATGAATGTCAGATTTTTGCCTTGTATTGTGTGCATGTATATCTTCATTTTTAATAAGATATCTGGGTGTCTATTGATATATTGTTTGATGAAAACTGATGTTTCATAGATAAAAATGCAAGGAAGAGGAAGAACTGACAGTTTTTTGAATATGGGTCTGCACGATTTCGTATTGTTTACCCCTTCAATAATTCTTAGTATTCTCTTTTGCATCCTGAAAAGTTTAATATTTGTTGTTGTATTGCCCCAGAAGATTATGCCATATTTAATTACAGAATGCACATAGGAGTAGTATACATTTAACAGGCTGGCTTTGCTGCAACAAGTTTTTAAGATCCGTATCATGTAACAGGTTTTGCTTAGTTTTCTTTGCAAATATTCAATATGTACCGCCCATTTTGTGTTGTTCTGGAGCCAGAGTCCCAGAAATTTAGTGCTGTCAACACTTTCAAGAACTCTGTCCCTAAGTTCTATTTCTATGTTTGGGTGGTGTCTTCCTTTTACATTATAGAAATTCAGTGCTACTGTCTTTTCTTTGTTTATAATTAGCTTGTTGTAGCTGAACCACTGTTCTACACTATTCATTGTTTGGATAGCGGAGTCTTTAAGTTTTTCTTCTGTTTTACCACTAATAAGGAAGCTTGTATCATCTGCAAATTGGAGGGTAGTTTGGCAATACTTGTTGTACATAAGATCATTGACATAGAGGAGAAACAGAATGGGTCCTAATACTGATCCTTGAGGGACACCATATTTCACATTTTCATATCCTGAATAGTAGTAGCTGATTTTGTTATGGTCAGTATATTGCACTTCAACCACCTGTTTGCGACCACATAGGTATGTCTTGAGCCACTCATTGGATATACCTCTAATTCCTAACTGGTCAAGCTTCTGCAGTAGGGCACTATGGTCAATGACGTCAAAAGCTTTAGATAAATCAAGACATATGCCTGTCACAAACTCACCTGCATCCAGTTTAGTATAGATTTCATTAAGAAATTCAAATATTGCACTTTCAGTTGAATAGCCTTTCCTGAAGCCATGCTGTGAAGGAGAGAGAATCTTATTTTTATTTAGGAAATCAGACAATCTCTTATAAAAAAACTTTTTCTAAAATTTTAGAAAATACAGGCAGTAGGGCTATTGGTCTATAATTTGAAACACATTCTGGATTTCCTTTTTTGAACAGTGGTTTCAGCTTTGCTGTTTTTAAGCATGAAGGGAAGGTTCCTGATGCCAGTGAGCTGTTGCACAAATGTGTCAAGGGTTCAGCTAAGGCAAGACAGCATTTTTTAATAATTGCATCTGGTATTCCATCAATTCCACATGAGTAGCCTGTTTTCAAGGTTTTTATAACTGATAATATTTCTTCAGAATTTGTGGGTGAAAGGAACAAAGATGTAGACACATTTCTCACACTATTGCATGTTGGAGGTGATATTTTGTTGTGTTCTTCCAGTCCACTCACCAACTCTTCACTTACGTTTGCAAAATATTTGTTGAAGGTCCCTGCAATTTCTGTTGGGCAAGAAATCATTTGTCCTTCATAACATAAGTTCACATTTTTATATTGTTTAGTTTCACTTGTTTGATTTTTTTTATAACTTCCCATATAGCTTTAGACTTGTTTTTTGAGTTTTCAATGTATTTGTCATTTGCCATTGTTTTAGCTTTCCTTACAACATTTTTGAGGATCCTCTTGTAATTCTTCAGGTACAAATGAAATTCATGAGGCATGTTCTGTGTCTTTGCTATATCGTGTAATCTTCTTTTCTCTGCACAAGATATTCTAATACCTATTGTAATCCATTTGTTCTTCTTGAAGTTAGGTTGACATTTTTGCTTTTTTAATGGAAATGCAGCTTCAAAGTATGACATGAAGATTTCCATCAATTTTTCAAACTTTTTGTTAGTATTTTCACAGGTATACACTTCATACCAAGTTTCTTCACTTAGTCTCTGTACAAAAAGGTTTATTTGTTTGTTAGTGAATTTCCTTGCTTCTTTTACAAGTTCCTCTTTCTCAGTTGTTTCACTTGGGGTGTGCAAAGCAATAAACTGTGCATAGTGATCACTGAAGCCAGTATTAAGATTTCCGGCACATAAATTGTGATTTACATTTGTGTTTATTAATATCTGATCAACTGTTGAGCTAGTTGTTGGTGTAACTCTTGTAGGAGAGTCTATGGTGGCTTTTATGTTATATGTTTCCAGTAGGGTCATCAAGCTTTGCTGGTCTTTTGAGATTTCTTGAAAATCAATATTAAAATCTCCACATATGATCACTGTTTTGTTGAAGTTTTTTATAGTATTTAAAGCTGCTTCTAGTTGGTGACAGAAATCATTTAAGTTCCCATCAGGGCTCCTATATACACAAATGATTATTAATTTTAATGCAGAGAGTTCAACTGCGGATACTTCAAAAATTTTCTCTTCAGCTAACAGTTCAATGCATTTTATGTTACAATAATCAATGCCACTTTTAACAAATATACATGACCCTCCATGACTGGATGTAATTCTAGAAAATGATGAAGAAAGATTGAAGTCTGCAAGTTTTGTGACTGACATTGCATCTTTAGGCAGCCAGTGTTCAGTTATACACACTACAGAAACGTTTTTTAGCTCATCAGTACATAAAATTTCAACTTCACTTAATTTGTTTAGCAATGATTGGACATTTTGATGAATCAGCATGAAATTAAAGGGTTTGTTAGGCTTTGGCATATTGTTAGACTTTGGCATATTTAATTGATCACTTACCTTTACCCTGTCAATAAAAAATCATTCAGGTGTGCTGGAAGTACTGCTTTTCTTTTCCCGACTGCACCTATTCTTCTATTATCATCTGCAGCAGCATTTTCTTCTGTGTCTGGTTCCCCTGGTAGTTGTTCAGCTGCTGCACCTGCTGTTGATAATATTGCTGCTGGTGTTTGAGCTGGGTCTGCAATTGGTAGAGCTGTTACTGCATTCATTGTGCTTGAATATTGGAGGCACCTAGTTCCTTCTTTTGTTGTTGATGTTGGTGAGTGAGGTCTTGCTGGCGTTGTTTCCTTCGAATATTTGGGGGGCCAATCCAGGATGATTTTACTTTTGAGTGTTTGATGCCTCTTGGTGATAATTTCTTCAATTTTTCCGACGAGCAGTTTTTTCCCCATGTTGTTAACGTGCAATCCATGTAATGTGTGGAATCTGCGCCTAATATTATTAACATTTACGAGTTCTACATTTCTGAAATGTTTGCAAAGTAATGAAATTTGTTGGTTGGCATTGATTATTTCTTTATTTACGCATGACCAAGACGGTAAGTCTGCCGATGTGGAATGTTCAGCACTAAAACATTTGTGTCTGTCAACTGTCCTAAGCACCTTTTTAGTTCTTGTTTTGCTTTGTGGGTTTCGTTTTTATATACGTCATTTGACCCACTAATTAGTACAACAAAGTCTTCAGAGGATAAGTCAGCAACGTCTGTGGATCGTACATGATTGCAAACTTCCGACATAGAAGCACCAGGCTTTATGTAAGCAATTGTTTGTAAACTGGACTGACCGTTCAGAAGGCGAGCAAATCCACGACCATGACTGTCTGCCATCAAAACTACTTTTCTTCGTTTAGGTTTCTCTGCCTGTTTAGAAGGTCCACCGTCGTTATGGCCAAACAATTTAGTATCAGCGCTGGACATATACTTCATATTTGGGTCACGTAAGTGTTCAGGTCTTTCAGTTTCATTTCCTTTCATAGCAGTAGTTGAGTTGTTAGGCATTCTTTTGGATGTATCACTCCGCGTATTTTTAGTTTCATATTCAGCTCGGAAGTTAGTTTTATCACATGCACAATGTTTCTTACCTTGCACGGTTGATTGCACACTGAACCTGCTTGTAAACGCGGTATTAGGGTCATACAATAACCTTTGTTGAGAATGAGGCACTTTGTTTTTCACTTTGCCTGGAATTTCGTGGTTACTGTGAGGCAAGTTTGATGTAGGTTCACACTTTCTGGTCGTAAGTTTTTTTAGTTCGTTCATCAGAGTATTAATGGTTAATTGCAGACTACTTAAACGATCATTTAACTTTCTGATTTCATCACTACAATTCGTGCACACGCTGTTTTTATCGGTGTAATTTTCACTTTTTCCCGCATGAACACTATGCATATCAACACTAGCCGCCATTCCTTATTGTCTAAAAGAATTACATTTTTAAACTGTTTGCAAATTGTTTCAAAATACTTGTTAGCTTTGGTTACACATGGTTCTCTGTTTACACATGATGATTCAATTAAATCATAACCATGAGGATTTTAAATAATATAACATTTGTGTTTGTTAACTTACCCAGTATTGTCTTCAGAGCTGTTGTTGCTGCAGCTGTTTCATTATGGTATATATCATTGGAACACCTATGAGAACTGCAAAGTTACCCCATTGACAAATTACTGCAGTTTTCAGTGTTGGTGAGGGTCTGGTTGAATCTTGCTACAGGTTTCGCTGTGCCTTCAGTTTTAATGGGTTTATATATATTTTAGTTGTCAGGATGGATTCTGATGTGTGTTGTTTTTCTTCTGGTATTTCTTGACTCTGTGTTCCATCTTGTTCTTTATCTGTTGCGTTTGATACATTGTTTATTTTACTCGAGTTCAAAACAGGCACCATCAAATCTGGGATGCTGCAAGATTTTTTGCTGTGGTTTTTATTAGCTGATTAAAATACACCTGCACTTTTTGTTCCACAGTCCATGTTGTTCTGTTTCTTGTGTTTAGCTTCAGATGTGACTATGTGAATTTAATTATCTTCAGGTCCATTGTAATCGGGTATGTTAGTTTGCTCTCATCTGCTCCACACTATTTAATTTTGCTTCCTTTAATTTTTCACTGTAGCTACTTATCCACATATATTTGTAATAGGTATGCAGTTGAATAAAGAAGTTATGAACGACATCTCCTGTCTTGGAGCTCAGAATTGTTTAGAAAATTAGCCACATTTTACATTACCAGATGATGGTCTCCTGTGTATACAGCAAGATAAATAAAAAAAAGTTTGTTTCCATGAAAATATCATCACAATAACACTGCTTTTGGATAATGATTTTATTTGTTTTAATTTAGCAAGGACACTGATAACCATGCTGCTTAGAGCTCAAAAATTAACATCATTTTAACAATCTCATGTGAAAATCCTTATTGTTGCATTATGCAATAGATGTTCTTTTCTTGAGTATTGGCTGTAAGTGTGCTGAACATCCCTCTCCCCCTCCCTCCACATACACATCTTAACAAAATGGGATTCCATTAACCCACTTCAGATGAAGAAGAAGCTGCAAAAAAGAAAACTACAGTGTTGCCACTCATCTTACCTCAAAGAATTTTGACTAGGCTTGCATGAAATTTAAAATAATTATGTTAGGCCTTTTATTGAAAAAAAAAAAAAAAAACAACAACAACAACTTCTAGAGTGTCCCTACTTCAGCCCATCATTTTGCAGAAGAAACAAAACCTACAAAACTAGTACATTTAGATATGTAAAATAAGGGAAAGGCAACCACACACCTATAGTGGACAGTTGTGTGGAGCATACAATCATTTAACAGAAAACAGTATTCACCAACAGAGGGCGACAAGTGTTTGTTTTGAAGGCAGTTACTGTAGAGGAGAAGAAAGTACAGATATATTAAAGAATAAAGAATGGACAATGAATTGTAGATAAGTAAAGAAAGACAGTAACAGAGATATAATGATATGGGAAGGAAGAGAGCCAAATCAACAACTTATAACAATAATGGAAATTCCTGGGTGAAATAATACATAAGATACAGGAGTGGCCTGGTGTGTGGAGCATAGAAAAGCATAAGAAAAAACAATGTTCATGTAATGGAATATTTGGTACTTCATAGTAGAAAAACTCAGCTGAACTACGCAATACCCATCTCAAAGACCAAGGTCCATCACTCCAGAGTCAATAAATATTTCTCTCTACACAATGGGCACTAATAAAGTATGTAAAAATGAACTTATCTGGGGTCATTTGCTTTCTAATTTGAAAATAGGGTCAGACCCCATGTTTCATGAAGAAAATGTGCTTGCCCTTTAACTGATGTATGAGATACAGCTTATATAGGCACAGTGCATCATGTATTAGTACAATTGTCATGATGTTTGTTACTTGTATTGCACCTGTTGTGTGTAGTTTACAAGTAGCCATGTAATTTATTAATTAGTTCTGTAATGCAATCTTCCACTACATGTTCCTGTGCTCCATAGGTTAGTGGTTGCCTTTCCCTTATTTTATGTGTTGTTGCATCCAGGGATTTCCATTATAGTTTTACTTGCAAATACAGGAGCTCAAGTATCACATGCTTTTTTAAATACTGTCATTCATAATAACGTGGATAAAGGTATACTATATTATTTCTCATATGCTTTCAAATTAGGGATGGACTTGAAGCTATAAGCTACAGAAGGAATGAAAGAATTGCAAGTTTTGTTACAAAAAAAAAAAAATATATATATATATATATATATATATATATATATATATATATATATATATATATATATATAAAAAAACAAAGATGATGTGACTTACCAAATGAAAGTGCTGGCAGGTCGACAGACCTGCCAGCACTTTCATTTGGTAAGTCACATCATCTTTGTTTTTAGATATATATTTCCTACGTGGAATGTTTCCCTCTATATATATATATATATATATATATATATATATATATATATATATATATATATATATATATATATATACACTTAAGATTTAAAGAATTTCTGCCGTAGATGATATAACATTAACATACTTTGATTAAATTCACTATTTATGAATTATGGTGCAACAGGTTTATACATTTGTGTGACACATTTTTTATTTATATTTCTCATCTAGGATTATTTAGGTGCTGTAATAGTTTTTATTGCAATAATTGCTGCCCTAATATCAGTATGGCTATATCCAAATTATATCACACCAGCACTTGTGGGATTAGCAGTAAATTACACATTGCTGGTTCCTATATATTTAAACTGGGTAGTAAAATTTCTTGCTGACATGGAGATGTACATGTGTGCAGTGGAAAGAGTCCACAAGTGTGCAGTGATTCCAACAGAAGACTATCGTTATAGAGGTGAGTGCACTGACCATTTCCTTCATTAAATGAAGGGGACTTCATTAACCTGATTCATGATTTTTATTATTTTATAACAACAGGAATTAAAGTACCAAAAAACTGGCCTATGGAAGGTGATATTGTGTTTGAAGATGTATCTTTGAGATATGATTCTGGTTCTCAGCCAGTTATTCATAACTTAAATCTCCATATACCAGCTGGACAAAAAGTAAGTAAAAGACCTGTTGTCAAATATGTTGCAAATAAGATTAATTTTCGCTCAAATAATTAATATTTAGAAGAAGCAATGTTTATCGAGGTTTTGAATTGTGGATGAAAAAAAGCAGAGTGAGAGAGATGGGAGGAGAACAAAAAGTACGCAAATAATGCTCCCCAATGTTGAAAGCACGTAACATATTCTGCAAATGGTCCTCTACTGCATAAATACACAAATAATTACAGCTTAATGGATATACATATATGTCCTTTGTAGCAGTGGTTGGGAGTAGGTTTGTGAGGAGAGGCAGCAAGGATGAAAGGAGAACTGTGATTTATTTGCATCAAGGAAAAGGTCAACTCACTCAGACATTTGTTGCTCAGACACACCGGATATGTGCTAATACTTTGGGAAAGTCAGAACACAAATGTTAGTGTGGAGGAAAGTAAAAACATATAATTTAACTATTAAAATGTGATGATAACAGCATGTAGTGACAAGTTTACTGTGTTGAAACATTTTGCAAATGTCTAAAACGGTTCTGAAGATGAACAAAACAGAAATCTTTAGTGCTCCACAAATGCTAGTGATAAAAAGCAGTTCAATGTAGAAAAAACTATAACGTTTTTCACAGTATATATAGTAAATTCTCTTAGACATGCCTTGTCTCACTCATGCAAAACTTATTCATTCATATGCTAGGGAAGTAAAACATATCTCAGATATTACAAATTTACCTTCTCATTATCTCAGACTACATCAGCTCTCATTGTATGAACCAGTATAGTCTCTCAAATTACTTAAATGAGGCTGAACAGTACTCCTTTTATGGAAGTTTGTCTAAGAACTCTTTGCAAGCATGCACCTTCAAGAATTCAAAAAAATAGCTTACAGACGAATTTTTTAGTTTCATGAAGGGAGAGAAATCAGGTAGGATAATTACTTCAAGGGGGATGCAAAAGTAAATTAAGAGAGCAACTTCCAAGAAACAAATATGTATTTGGCGCTATTAAACTGGTTTTGTTAGCATGATGAAATAAAATCACACAGAGATATCTCCTTGACTAATACTCCTGGATTTATTCAAAAAGCTTAGGAAGAGGTGTTCCAGCATTCATGTGCAGTAAACAATATGCTCTTCATTTTATTTATAGTATCCTTGTTTTGTTTTCCTTTAATAACTGAGATTCTCAGTATTCAAACACATGACTGTTCCTTTCTGTATGGATAAAGTTGGAAGAGCTTTACCTTTTGTTGGCAGTTAGAATGTTTGATTTTGACCTGTTGGGCGTAAACCCACAGAGAACCTGTGTATACTGAGACTTATGCTAATGGATTATACAGTCTCTTTTATTAGTATCTATCAACTACAACCATTCCTTACACTGAAACGTATACACAGTATTTTTGAATAGCCATCTATACAATCTCCAGAGTAGGAAGAATTGTCTGATAGTTGCATTAACCATCATTATCAACTATTTTCAGCCTAAGAAAGTGATTTATTTGTTGAGCTAATGTGTTTCATGCAACACTACTCCTTCCTACACCCAAATACTAAACTCGGTTTCCCAAAAAGACACAACCATACAAATCAAAAAGTGATTTTGCCGGAGCAAAATGTTTCTTGGAACACTGGTGGTGACGCATTACTGAATAAATTTATCTTGATTTGTTTCTGTCTAAGTATTTAAATAGTTGAAAATTTTAAAATGTTTCAGTAGACTGTTGTGTATTTAAAATCACTGATACAATATTCATAAAACTGAATAAGCATTATAAAGTTGAATATAGGAAATATTTCTGTCTTCTAACCCTATTGCAAAGTTAACCACAGTTCATGAATGAGGCTGCATGCCAACCAAAACAAACACTGCATTAACCTGACTGAGCATGATTCACTGATGACCATTCACCACCACCAATGTAGATAAAAAATCCTGCAGTGACCTATGGCTACCCTATATAGCCAGTCTCCTACCCCTACAATTCTGGGTTAGAATGGCAGTTAATGACATATTGTCTTGTAGAAGATTGTATAATTAGATGAATGACGAACAATAACTTCACTTAACGAAGGTTTATTCAGCACTTGCACATACAAGAGCATGGAGTGAACTGCCTCCGACCAGAACACATACAGTATATATACAGCTACAGAACATTCCAATACAATGATGGTTGACATTTGTGAATACTTCTAGAATATACTAGAACCAAATATAGAAGTTAAAATTGTACAGTCCAGGTGAGTTTTGAACTCACGACCTCCATGCAACAGTTTAGTATTATAACCACTACACCATGGTACTACTCTGTTTCTTCTGCAACATTGCTCCCTCCTTAAGAGAACAGCATCTTGGTGTTATGTTCTCCTAGTCCAGCAATGAGTCATTGGTCCTGCATACTCTGACTCCCAATGACTGATGCTCACCTTGGTGGTGATCTTCTTAGAACTTCTTTTGCCGCTACACTCTTTGTCATCTTTCCGCTTGTTGCCTGTTGCTGAAGCTTCAAATTTACCCTGGGTTGCAGGATCCTTGTAGGACTTCATTCAAAGGAAGTGGACCATATATCTGATCTTTCGTCGTCTTGTGTCGGGGTCAAAATCTTCAACTTCATAAGTAACATCAGACAACTGTCTTACAATCTTATAAGGTCCAAAGTAGTGCCTGAGGAGCTTCTCAGAGAGACCAATCTTCCAAACAGGAGTGAAGATCCAGACGAGGTCACCAGGCTGGTAAACAACAGGACGGTGGCTCACATCATACCATCAGTGATCGGTTTCTTAAGCCTGCAGCGTGCGGAGTCAAGCTAACTGCCAAGCTTCCTCAGCTCTGGTTAACACCTGGCTGATGTAGTCATCGTCCACATCATCAGGATGTAATGGAAACACAGTGTCCATCATCGTAGTTGCCTCACACCGCGTGCACCAGGGAACCAAACGGCATTACCTTAAACTCATACAGGCCCTCAGGGGTGATGAATGAAGTGTTCTTATGATCAGCCTCAACTACTTCAATTTGCTAGTATCCTGAGTACATGTCCATGATTGAGAAAAACTTAGCCGCCTTCAGACAATCTAGTAGAAGAGGGTAAACATCCTTTTTAGTTATCTTATTAAGCTTCCTGTAATCAAAACAAAAGCGCCAACTGCCATCCTTCTTCCTGATGAGGACCGCTGGTGATGACCATGGGCTCTGCGAAGGCTGAATGATGTCATTCTTCATCATTTTCTCTACCTCATCATGAATTATTCAACGTTCCCTTGCTGACATATGATATGCTTTCTGGCTTATTGGTTGATGGTCTCCAGTGCTAATCCAGTGCTTCACCATTGATTTGTCTCATTTGCTCTTCATCTGCGGATTGAAGCATTGATAGAACCCTTCTGTTGTTCCTTAGTGAGATCTGATGATAGGCTAGAAGATCTTGTCTTGTAGTGGTAGTGCTAATTTTGTCTACAGACTCGGCATGGGAGGTTTCTATGACACTCAGCTGTTCTTCAATTAATGGCTCAGTGTTTGCTTTGCACATGCATCTTGGAAGGATCTTTGGTTCTCAGCAACAGTTAACTATTCACAATTCACTGAATCCATTCTTAAATGAGACGAAAAAGGCTGGGATGGTCAAGTTATTTTTCAATGGTATGCTTCCCTTACATTTCACTACAAGATCCATGGGTTGATGCATGGCATGACCCGTGACAGTTACGTACATTACTAGTGCTGACTGCAGGAATGATCACTTCATCCAGTACACACAGTCTCCACACACTTGGATGTGCATCTTCCTGTCCACAGTATCTCATCTCATCTAGCATAATCTTAGAGTGACCACAATCTATAATTGCCTGAGAAGCTTTCAAAAAGTCCCATCCGAGAATGACATCATGACTACACTCTTGTAAGACGATGAATTCTAAGGGCTGTGTATGGTCACTTATACCCACATGAATGGTACATCTTCCTGTTGGTTTTACATATTTCCCATTAGCCACCTTCAGCAAAGATGTTTTGCTGTCGGCAAATATGGTTTTCTGCAACTGGTGATGGTACTTCTCCAAAATGACTGAGTATGATGCTCCAGAGTCCACAAGAGCTTTGGCTGAATGGCCTTCCATGAGGACATTGACGTAGTTTCCTATCATTTTTATAGTGATCGACAGCGGACAATTTTTCTCACCTCCAAGGAAGGTCGCTCCCTTTTTTTTGTTCACCTTCGTTGTCCCTGAGTTGGCATCAGCTAAGATTGGTCTGTTGTCTTCTGGCGTGGGCATCATCAAATATCCACCGCCTTTCTTGACAATAGTGCACCACATGTCTCGGTTGTCTGCAGTGGGAACACACTGGTTGGGTGTCCTGGGTCCTCCAGATATCAGTCTTCCTTGGTGCTCAAACAGGCTCCTCATGCGGCATTGTAAGAATGTAACTTCACCTGGGTCTCAACTTTTTCACCATTTTAAAGGGAAATGAAGGATGAGAGATTGGGTTCAATGTCTGTTCCACTTCCTCCCTTATGACCTATTGAAGCATCTCGGTTTTTTGCTTGCCGTCCAATCCAAGTGCCTTCTGAACTTCCTCTTTCACTACCTGATGAAGAACACTTGTGAAATCAGTTGCTTCCTCCATCACAGACTTTGATATGATGTTTGGAAGCTGTTCAAACTTGTTGCATGTAATTCATTTTTGATGCATTGTCTTGATATACTGGCATCATTTTATGAAGTTGTCTGCTGTCGAAACTTCCTTCAGGAGTAGGGCTTGATACATGTCCTTAGCAACACCCTTCATGAGATGTGCAACCTTATCTTCCTCCTTCATTCTAGGATCCATTATTTCACACAGCTCCAAGACGTCTTGAACATAGGATGCTGTAGTTTCTCCTGAACGCTGTGCCCTGTACTTTAATTTATCTTCAGCCTTGCACTTCTGTCATAGTGAGTTGCCGAAATACTTGCTCAGTTCCACCTGGAACACTTCCCAGCTTCTGAACTTCTCCTCGTTGTTCTCATACCATTGCTTGGCAGTGCCCTCCAAGTAGAAAAATGGGTTAGCCAAACACACAGTGTCATCCCATTTGTTAAATTTGGCTATACGCTCATATACCTTCAGCCACTTATTTGGATCTTGGCCATTGTCACCAGAGAGCTCGGAAGGATGTCTCATGTGGTGGCACACTGTTGCTGTCATCATAACGTCCTCTTCTTCTTCTGTCTCCGGTAGATTGCAGTTTGTTGAATAGGGCTTGAACTCGGGTTTCTCGCCACATAAACAGTGGCTCTGTCGTAGCCTGATGGGAGCCACTGTGTAATCGATAATGTGTACTATCACAAGTTCCAATACCCAGCACCTCCACCAGAATAATGTCCCATAGAAGATGGTGTAATTAGATGAATGACGAACACTAACTTCACTTAACAAAGGTTTATTCAGCACTTGAACATACAAGAGTGCGGAGCAAACTGCCTCCAGCTAGAACACATACAGTATATACAGGGTGTTACAAAAAGGTACAGCCAAACTTTCAGGAAACATTCCTCACACACAAATAAAGAAAAGATGTTATGTGGACAAGTGTCCGGAAACGCTTAATTTCCATGTTAGAGCTCATTTTAGTTTCGTCAGTATGTACTGTACTTCCTCAATTCACCACCAGTTGGCTCAATTGAAGGAAAGTAATGTTGACTTCGGTGCTTGTGTTGACATGCGACTCATTGCTCTACAGTACTAGCATCAAGCACATCAGTACGTAGCATCAACAGGTTAGTGTTCATCACGAACGTGGTTTTGCAGTCAGTGCAATGTTTACAAATGTGGAGTTGGCAGATGCCCATTTGATGTATAGATTAGCACGAGGCAACAGCCATGGCGCGGTACGTTTGTATTGAGACAGATATCCAGAATGAAGGTGTCCTGACAGGAAGACGTTCAAAGCAATTAATTGGCATCTTAGGGAGCACGGAACATTCCAGCCTATGACTCGCGACTGGGGAAGACCTAGAACGACGAGGACACCTGCAATGGATGAGGCAATTCTTCATGCAGTTGACGATAACCCTAATGTCAGCATCAGAGAAGTTGCTGATGTACAAGGTAACATTGACAACGTCACTGTATGGAGAGTGCTACGGGAGAACCAGTTGTTTCCGTACCATGTACAGCGTGTGCAGGCACTATCAGCAGCTGATTGGCCTCCACGGGTACACTTCTGCGAATGGTTCATCCAACAATGTGTCAATCCTCATTTCAGTGCAAATGTTCTCTTTACGGATGAGGCTTCATTCCAACATGATCAAATTGTAAATTTTCACAATCAGCATGTGTGGGCTGACGAGAATCCGCACGCAATTGTGCAATCATGTCATCAACACAGATTTTCTGTGAATGTTTGGGCAGGCGTTGTTGGTGATGTCTTGATTGGGCCCCACGTTCTTCCACCTACGCTCAATGGAGCACGTTATCATGATTTCATACGGGATACTTTACCTGTGCTGCTAGAACATGTGCCTTTACAAGTACGACACAACATGTGGTTCATGCACGATGGAGCTCCTGCACATTTCAGTCGAAGTGTTCGTACGCTTCTCAACAACAGATTCGGTGACTGATGGATTGGTAGAGGCGGACCAATTCCATGGCCTCCACACTCTCTGACCTCAACCCTCTTGACTTTCATTTATGGGGGCATTTGAGAGACTCTTCATGCTCGTATTGTGGATGGCTGTGATACAATACGCCATTCTCCAGGGCTGCATCAGCGAGCGCATCAGGGATTCCATGCGATAAAGGGTGGATGCATGTATCCTCGCTAATGGAGGACATTTTGAACATTCCCTGTAAAAAAGTGTTTGAGGTCATGCTGGTACGTTCTGTTGCTGTGTGTTTCCATTCCATGATTAATGTGATTTGAAGAGAAGTAATAAAATGAGCTCTAACATGGAAAGTAAGCATTTCCGGACACATGTCCACATAACATATTTTCTTTCTTTGTGTGTGAGGAATGTTTCGTGAAATATTGGCTGTACCTTTTTGTAACACCCTGTATACAGCTACAGAACATTCCAGTACAATGATTCTTGACATTTGTGGATACTTCTAGAATGTACTCGAACCGAATATAGAAATTAAAATTGTACAGTCCAGGTGAGTTTTGAACTTACGATCCTCCATGCAACAGTTTAGTATTATAACCACTACACTACGGTGCCACTCAGCTTCTTCTGCGACAATATACATGGTGTTTCAGAAGTGATGGTCAATATTCAGGGATATGACGGGAATGATAATTCAAAACAAAAAAGTCAATTAAACATGGGCACTAAAGTGCATACATTAACAACTGTGAGCAATTCTTGATCTTTATACTGTGAAACCAATCTCTCCTACTGCAAGCTCTTTGCTTTTCACATTTTGGAAAGTGGGAAAAAAATGTCCAGTAAACATGTGCTCTAAAATGCGTACCTGAAGAGCTAAGAGCACTTTTTCATCTTTGCTACTTTGAAACACAACTCTTCTACTGAACAAGTGCCAATAACTACCACTGCCCAAAATATGGAAAGCAAAGAGCTTGCAGTAGAAAAGATTTGTTTCATAGTATCAAAGATCAAGAATTGTTCATAGCTCTTACTAGCCCATGTTTACTTGACTTTTTTGTTTCAAATGCTCATTCCTGTCACAACCATGAATATTGACCATCATTTCTGAAATACACTGTATAGTACAATTTTATAATTGTTTAATTAATTGACCAATTTACAATAGCGTCACATCAATTTAATTTATGCTTATTTCAATTGCACTTAATGGTTTTCTGTATCTTCTTTAGTCCATGAGATAATTCCAGTTTATTAATATGCTAATTCTTGCATAAATAAAAAGTACCCTTAAATGTATTGCTTTGTTACATTTGATACACGAATGAAACCCACTTTTTAATTTTTTCTTGATAGTGGTTATAGATTTCTCAAATAACAATCATTTCAGATGGTAATTAGCCATTACTACCATAAATTGGGGTTATTTGAAACATTTTTGAACTTCCTCTGTGTCTAGTTTTTTCACTTTACAAAAGTATTGATTTAATTAGTTCCAGGGCACAGATGCCATTAAAGTGAAGATACTGCAATAAATTTTTTTAAAATAATTTCTTTATAATGACTTTTTTGTACAAAAAATGCTGATGTTAAAAGTTTCCCCATGGCAGGGTGGTACTTGAAACACCTCTACCTTTTTACTGAAAACTTTCAGTTTTGCAAATTTGATTTTTTGTGGAATACTTGCAACAATGTACTAAATACAAAAAAGATGTGTAATGTATTTTCATCTATTAAAATCCAAAATTGAGTAAAAATGGAAACAGTAATGAATAATTCTTATTGACATACGTTTCAAATACTGTACATGAGGGTGAGATACAGTAGAAAGTGCAAAATAATGACAGAGTACTTAAAAATTTACAAACTTATATTTGCAGTGGAAAATGGCAATGTCCTCTTATTTCAAATAAAGAGGTAACAACATGGATAACATTTTTTTGTGGTAATGGAGCCTATATCTTCTTTCGGGAATATATACAGTATATGTAAGTTTATTTTGTTGACTTTCTCATGAATTTCATACCTGTCTGATACCATTAATGCATTGTACCTGAGCCACACAGTGTTTCAAAGTCAGTTTTTTGTTCCTTCATCATATTTAATCCACACCAAGATTAAATCATTTGGATTTAGCTGACTGTGGTTAGTATTTTCAGTGCTTGCAGTTGCATGTGTTGTGTGCCGACAGAACTGATCTTCAGTCTTGTCCTGGTAGTAGTATTCTACATTTTCATGCTCAGGAGAACTACTGCTAAGGTCTATGTCACTGCTAGGGGCATATGCAGAATAATCATGAGTATTATTGTTAGTGTCACTGCTGGTACAAATCACCTGTGGTTTATTCTCTTCCCTCATTTTATTAGTTCTCTTGACCTGGTGTTGCACAGATTGAATTTGTTGCTTCCCAGGAGGGTTAATCAGTCTCTTCTTCTTCTGTTTACCCTGATTGGAAACAGAAGGCTACAGTTTTTTTGTGTCAGTATGCTATAGTTGCTGAATGACCTCCACTGACACACTTCTCCTTCGTATTATAGTAAGAAGCTTCCTTGTGGGCTGCGGTTCTGAGCACTGACTGTCTGAATGGTTACGTAATTCAAGTACCATTACAAAGTCCAGTGAAATGAGATTTTTATTCATCTTGTAGCAAACAGTTTTCAAGGCATTTGATTTGATGTATTGGTGACTGCTACAACTCTGCAAGTAAAACTTGGATATGTGCCATGGCACCAGCATGCTACCCTTTGAATATTTTTCCAATAGCATTTGCACAAGCCAGACAACAGAGGCCACCCGTGGTGGGCCACATGAGTTATGCACATGGCACAACATTCACCATGCCATCTGCTGGAGCCCTTCTCTTTATAAACACAGTGCAGTAGGCATTTGCTCTCATCAGCAACTGCTTGTATCAATAGCTGAATTGTTTCTATGTTTGTGTCTACAATCTCAACTTTTGTTTGCTTCTCTCAGAAGAAGAATAAACTTTGTTTCACTTTGGCTAAGCTGTTGTTTGTGTCTTACAATATGATACACTCCTGGTGTATGCACTGATCTGTGAGGTCTCAGCTCTCTTAAACTCCTCCAAAAATTCTTTTAAGCAGCTGGACCGAGATTCCTCATGTGTAGTCTCTTCATTTCCTTTTTTACCTGTGTCATACATCTGTACCTCACAGACTATTCCTGAAGGAAGTTTCGACAGCAGATAACTTCATAAAATGATGCCAGTATATCAAGACAATGCATCAAAAATGAATTACATGCAACAAGTTTGAACGGCTTCCAAACATCATATCGAAGTCTGTGATAGAGGAAGCAACTGATTTCACAAGTGTTCTTCATCAGGTAGTGAAAGAGGAAGTTCAGAAGGCACTTGAATTGGACGGCAAGCAAAAAACCGAGATGCTTCAATAGGTCATAAGGGAGGAAGTGGAACAGACATTGAACCCAATCTCTCATCCTTCATTTCCCTTTAAAATGGTGAAAAAGTTGAGACCCAGGTGAAGTTACATTCTTACGATGCCGCATGAGGAGCCTGTTTGAGCACCAAGGAAGACTGATATCTGGAGGACCCAGGATAACCAACCAGTGTGTTCCCACTGCGGACAACCGGGACATGTGGTGCACTATTGTCGAGAAAGGCGGTGGATATTTGATGATGCCTGCGCCGGAAGAGAACAGACCAATCTTAGCTGATGCCAACTCAGGGACAACGAAGGTGAACAAAAAGATGTGGGTGCAGGAAGATGTAGGTCACCATCGCCGCAAGCTGAGAGGACACTCCCCAACATGCCGAGCAAGGTCTCCATTATCATTTAGAAGCTCCAGATAATCACCTAGCTGCTGCAACCTGGAAAACTAATGGGAGCGACCTTCCTTGGAGGTGAGAAAAATCGTCCGCTGTTTCACCTTTTGGCAGGTTTTCCAAAACCTTAACTGTATTCAAAGACATAACCCCACATGATCTTCAAACCTTGCAATCTGATTTTGCTTAGATGAACCATCTTTTTTCTAATTCAGTCAAATATCTCTTCAGCAGATGAGGGAACAGTCTTTTGGAATGAGTCCTCTGTACTTCATCTTACATTCATCAAGAGTCCTCCACCAAGACCTCTTAAGAGGCCTAAAATATACTGCAGCAAGAAGTTGACACAAATGGGTACTGTTTGGTGGAAGTAGAACAAAACGAATGTTGTTCTCTTTGCACAAACTGATAACTGTCAAAGAAATGTGGTTGCTAAGATTATCACCAATGAGCAATTTAAGAGACTGTCAGTTAAACTTCTTTAAGTATGGCAAGGCAATGCTGCAAAACCAGTCCTCAAAAACAATGACATTGGACCATCCATTCTTAGATCTATTGTAGTGTGAGCCAGTAGAGCCCACTTCAGTCCCTAAGTTATACAGGTGTTCATCTTTGAATCAAACATAACCTGGTAGAAGAACTCCAGAGGCTGAACCACTAATCACTATGGATAAACTAGACTGTTATTCATTCTGGATGCTTACATCCCCTGTGAGTAATAACTTTTTTCCTTTGTGACTCATCACTCGTGATTGTTTCATCATAATTTACAATTACACCTTGACCCAACCCTTGCAGTGATTCTCTCAATTACTCAAGATATTCTACAGTCATTTCAGCAGTCAGAGCTGCTCTTGCTTGAGTTATATTCTGGCACAAACACTCTGACAGAACTGATCAATGTCTATCAAAGAACCCTCTGACCCAATCAATGCCAGGTATAGTTTTTTTCTAAAACACTTCTCTATAATCCCTCTTCAATCTAAAAACCCTATTACAATGAGACAAACATCTAACTGAGTTACTGGAAACTTGCCAGCTTAACTCCCTCTGCAATACATCTTTAATCCTTGGCAATCGATATTGTTGACCAGCCAACATTTTTCATATGTTCACCATGTAATTCTCTACTTAGAGTTTCTGCAGAGATTCCATGCAGCTGTGCTGCCTTATTCAATGAAATAACACCACTCTGCATTTACTTGAAAGCTAGATGTTAGATTTCTTCAGAATACCTTCTGTATTTTAGGGCACATGTGGTAGTTATCTACACTCTTGGGATCTTGGGCTAAAACAAAAGAAAGAAGTAAAATAACCATATTCCATGTAATATAGTGTCGAATGGTGTTTACAGTTATTGTGTGAAATTGTGTGTACAGTTCAGCCTGGGGTAACTTGAAATGTATAGGGATACTTGAAACACCCATTTCAAGTTACTTACACCTGCCATTAAAATTTAAAATGAAAAATATATCAGAAAGATGGAGAACTAATGAAAGTTTACTGCTATAGCCATTTTGACAATAAGTGAGGTTAGGCACCTACACAGTTTCACTAACTTTACTCTTTTGTATTTAATTCTACAGCAGAAGTTTGCAGGGGTTAATTTTTGGGTTAAGAAATGTCTCTATGACTGAAATTGCTTAAAAAAGTTTATAACAAATTTATTCCAGAAATTGTCTGAACATACAACAAATGAAGTACACCACAAATCAGTATTGTCAACCATGTAGAAGCAAAGCTTGACACTAGCATTTCAAGTAACCCCACCATTTTAGGTTACCCATTTTGCAGTATGTTTCAAGAAGAAAATGTGCATTCATATTAACCAGTATGTGAGATACAGCTTATATAGCCACAGCATATTTTGTATCAGTATATTTGTCATATTGTGTGATTTGCATTACTTCTGTTGTATACAGTTTACAAGTAATCATTGTAAAGTCTTGTTTCTAAGTTTTATTCCAAATTGTGTTAAGATTCTGACTTTCTGGTATACTCTTCTGATACTGCTCATTCTCCTCTTTACATAGTTATCTTGTCATATTGATAATATATGTGGATCAGAAGTTATAATAAAAACACTTTAATTCACAAATTCATATCTTTGTGTGCAAATTTTTCATTAATGAAATAGCCTATGAATGACTGGCTATAGTCACAACGTCCATCTCTTAATAAGGTTTGAGATTCTGTTGCCCATTATTTTCATTGTTCAACAGTGTGAAAGTCTCCTTCCTAAAATGTATTTTGGCACTGTCTGTATGTTACATGCATATGTGACACCACCATAATCAGCTTTTAAATTCTCAGGCTCCAGCCATCCAGTCACTGAATTCAAAACCCACCATTGAGCACCAGTTTCAAATACATCACTGCCACATGATCTTGATCATTCTCTGATCAATATGTGACAATACATTATGTGTATGATTCAGCAAGGAGTAGGAAGAGGTTTACAATGAGAAAACCTTAAAAATTGTTTTGATAACCTGCTGTTTGTCACTAACAGATTTCAACTCCTGTGGAAACCAACTGAAAACACATACTGCAGACTGCTGCACAATTTTTCTACACAGTGTTTAAGGGTGTGCTCACTATGTAAAGATTGTTCCAGAAAGTATTACCTCCATAACAAACTGCAGTTTTCAGCAGCAATTTTAGGGCTCTTTTGGAAGATTGGATTATCGTCAATCACATCATAACACTGGATTATGGTCAACTCTTCCAAATCATTGAAAAGTTACAGGAAATACTACAAGTGTGGAAGCTTCAGGCAAGAAACCCTGACAGTGTTAGTTCTGTGGCTACTGTTAAATAAAGCATACAAGGTACACAACAATTTAAGAGACTGTTTGCCAGTACAAGCTGTAAAGTGCAAACTAAGGCTAGAAAGAAGTTCCAACAACCCTACCACAACAGCGGTCAAAAATTAATTATGATTGTAGTCTTGCTCACGCTGCTAAATATTGCATTTTCGGGCAACAACAAAGTTATGTTATGTGGCAGGTGTCATTAGAGTACAGTTAATAAAGTCATTTCATGAAGTAATGGATAAACTAGGCACTCATCTTTTCGTGTTTCCCATGCTGATCTCGCTGGTCTCATTGTGAACTCATGGCTCAGTCGTCGAAAATCTAGGTGGTGATGATTCCAAGCTCGGATGCAAAGAGGCCTAGGTGTTATACTGCGATATTCAAAAGTTTTATAGATATGTTTCATAAACCATTCTTGAAGATTAAACTTTTGCAAGTTAGCACAATGGTGATGTAAAAAAGTAATCAGCACTCTGAATTTAAGTTACACTTCTTGTTTATAACTTTTGTTGCAATATCACTTCACAATATAAAACACACTTGAAAATATCTTCCTCACTGTCAAAGTTCACATTTCATTAACTGACTACAATTTGTTTCTTTTCAATATGATGACCAAGACTAAACTTTTCAATAACTGCTTATGCGCCCAAAACTCAGAGTTACAAGTATGTCAAAGATCATAGTGACAAAAGAAAGAATACACATAAGGATAATATCATTGTGATATAAACATATCGATGTATCAAAGTACCTCTACATCAATGAAATCAAATCTGAATGTTGTCTCAGAAATATGTTAACTACTTTACAGAAACACACTAGAATACTGCTGGTATCGAGAGGTTGAGGTGAGATGCCACAATGGTTACGTAATTCAAGTACCATTACAAAGTCCAGTGAAATGAGATTTTTATTCATCTTGTAACAAACAATTTTCAAGTCATTTGATTTGATGTATTGGTGACTGCTACAACCCTGCATGTAATACTTGGATATGTGCCATGGCACCAGCATGCTACCCTTTGAATATTTTGCCAATAGCATTTGCGCAAGCCAGACAACAGAGGCCACCCGTGGTGGGCCACATGAGTTATGCACATGGCACAACATTCACCATGCCATCTGCTGGAGCCCTTCTCTTTATAAACACAGTGCAGTAGGCATTTGCTCTCATCAGCAACTGCTTGTATCAATAGCTGAATTGTTTCTATGTTTGTGTCTACAATCTCAACTTTTGTTTGCTTCTCTCAGAAGAAGAATAAACTTTGTTTCACTTTGGCTAAGCTGTTGTTTGTGTCTTACAATATGATACACTCCTGGTGTATGCACTGATCTGTGAGGTCTCAGCTCTCTTAAACTCCTCCAAAAATTCTTTTAAGCAGCTGGACCGAGATTCCTCATGTGTAGTCTCTTCATTTCCTTTTTTACCTGTGTCATACATCTGTACCTCACAGACTATTCCTGAAGGAAGTTTCGACAGCAGATAACTTCATAAAATGATGCCAGTATATCAAGACAATGCATCAAAAATGAATTACATGCAACAAGTTTGAACGGCTTCCAAACATCATATCGAAGTCTGTGATAGAGGAAGCAACTGATTTCACAAGTGTTCTTCATCAGGTAGTGAAAGAGGAAGTTCAGAAGGCACTTGAATTGGACGGCAAGCAAAAAACCGAGATGCTTCAATAGGTCATAAGGGAGGAAGTGGAACAGACATTGAACCCAATCTCTCATCCTTCATTTCCCTTTAAAATGGTGAAAAAGTTGAGACCCAGGTGAAGTTACATTCTTACGATGCCGCATGAGGAGCCTGTTTGAGCACCAAGGAAGACTGATATCTGGAGGACCCAGGATAACCAACCAGTGTGTTCCCACTGCGGACAACCGGGACATGTGGTGCACTATTGTCGAGAAAGGCGGTGGATATTTGATGATGCCTGCGCCGGAAGAGAACAGACCAATCTTAGCTGATGCCAACTCAGGGACAACGAAGGTGAACAAAAAGATGTGGGTGCAGGAAGATGTAGGTCACCATCGCCGCAAGCTGAGAGGACACTCCCCAACATGCCGAGCAAGGTCTCCATTATCATTTAGAAGCTCCAGATAATCACCTAGCTGCTGCAACCTGGAAAACTAATGGGAGCGACCTTCCTTGGAGGTGAGAAAAATCGTCCGCTGTTTCACCTTTTGGCAGGTTTTCCAAAACCTTAACTGTATTCAAAGACATAACCCCACATGATCTTCAAACCTTGCAATCTGATTTTGCTTAGATGAACCATCTTTTTTCTAATTCAGTCAAATATCTCTTCAGCAGATGAGGGAACAGTCTTTTGGAATGAGTCCTCTGTACTTCATCTTACATTCATCAAGAGTCCTCCACCAAGACCTCTTAAGAGGCCTAAAATATACTGCAGCAAGAAGTTGACACAAATGGGTACTGTTTGGTGGAAGTAGAACAAAACGAATGTTGTTCTCTTTGCACAAACTGATAACTGTCAAAGAAATGTGGTTGCTAAGATTATCACCAATGAGCAATTTAAGAGACTGTCAGTTAAACTTCTTTAAGTATGGCAAGGCAATGCTGCAAAACCAGTCCTCAAAAACAATGACATTGGACCATCCATTCTTAGATCTATTGTAGTGTGAGCCAGTAGAACCCACTTCAGTCCCTAAGTTATACAGGTGTTCATCTTTGAATCAAACATAACCTGGTAGAAGAACTCCAGAGGCTGAACCACTAATCACTATGGATAAACTAGACTGTTATTCATTCTGGATGCTTACATCCCCTGTGAGTAATAACTTTTTTCCTTTGTGACTCATCACTCGTGATTGTTTCATCATAATTTACAATTACACCTTGACCCAACCCTTGCAGTGATTCTCTCAATTACTCAAGATATTCTACAGTCATTTCAGCAGTCAGAGCTGCTCTTGCTTGAGTTATATTCTGGCACAAACACTCTGACAGAACTGATCAATGTCTATCAAAGAACCCTCTGACCCAATCAATGCCAGGTATAGTTTTTTTCTAAAACACTTCTCTATAATCCCTCTTCAATCTAAAAACCCTATTACAATGAGACAAACATCTAACTGAGTTACTGGAAACTTGCCAGCTTAACTCCCTCTGCAATACATCTTTAATCCTTGGCAATCGATATTGTTGACCAGCCAACATTTTTCATATGTTCACCATGTAATTCTCTACTTAGAGTTTCTGCAGAGATTCCATGCAGCTGTGCTGCCTTATTCAATGAAATAACACCACTCTGCATTTACTTGAAAGCTAGATGTTAGATTTCTTCAGAATACCTTCTGTATTTTAGGGCACATGTGGTAGTTATCTACACTCTTGGGATCTTGGGCTAAAACAAAAGAAAGAAGTAAAATAACCATATTCCATGTAATATAGTGTCGAATGGTGTTTACAGTTATTGTGTGAAATTGTGTGTACAGTTCAGCCTGGGGTAACTTGAAATGTATAGGGATACTTGAAACACCCATTTCAAGTTACTTACACCTGCCATTAAAATTTAAAATGAAAAATATATCAGAAAGATGGAGAACTAATGAAAGTTTACTGCTATAGCCATTTTGACAATAAGTGAGGTTAGGCACCTACACAGTTTCACTAACTTTACTCTTTTGTATTTAATTCTACAGCAGAAGTTTGCAGGGGTTAATTTTTGGGTTAAGAAATGTCTCTATGACTGAAATTGCTTAAAAAAGTTTATAACAAATTTATTCCAGAAATTGTCTGAACATACAACAAATGAAGTACACCACAAATCAGTATTGTCAACCATGTAGAAGCAAAGCTTGACACTAGCATTTCAAGTAACCCCACCATTTTAGGTTACCCATTTTGCAGTATGTTTCAAGAAGAAAATGTGCATTCATATTAACCAGTATGTGAGATACAGCTTATATAGCCACAGCATATTTTGTATCAGTATATTTGTCATATTGTGTGATTTGCATTACTTCTGTTGTATACAGTTTACAAGTAATCATTGTAAAGTCTTGTTTCTAAGTTTTATTCCAAATTGTGTTAAGATTCTGACTTTCTGGTATACTCTTCTGATACTGCTCATTCTCCTCTTTACATAGTTATCTTGTCATATTGATAATATATGTGGATCAGAAGTTATAATAAAAACACTTTAATTCACAAATTCATATCTTTGTGTGCAAATTTTTCATTAATGAAATAGCCTATGAATGACTGGCTATAGTCACAACGTCCATCTCTTAATAAGGTTTGAGATTCTGTTGCCCATTATTTTCATTGTTCAACAGTGTGAAAGTCTCCTTCCTAAAATGTATTTTGGCACTGTCTGTATGTTACATGCATATGTGACACCACCATAATCAGCTTTTAAATTCTCAGGCTCCAGCCATCCAGTCACTGAATTCAAAACCCACCATTGAGCACCAGTTTCAAATACATCACTGCCACATGATCTTGATCATTCTCTGATCAATATGTGACAATACATTATGTGTATGATTCAGCAAGGAGTAGGAAGAGGTTTACAATGAGAAAACCTTAAAAATTGTTTTGATAACCTGCTGTTTGTCACTAACAGATTTCAACTCCTGTGGAAACCAACTGAAAACACATACTGCAGACTGCTGCACAATTTTTCTACACAGTGTTTAAGGGTGTGCTCACTATGTAAAGATTGTTCCAGAAAGTATTACCTCCATAACAAACTGCAGTTTTCAGCAGCAATTTTAGGGCTCTTTTGGAAGATTGGATTATCGTCAATCACATCATAACACTGGATTATGGTCAACTCTTCCAAATCATTGAAAAGTTACAGGAAATACTACAAGTGTGGAAGCTTCAGGCAAGAAACCCTGACAGTGTTAGTTCTGTGGCTACTGTTAAATAAAGCATACAAGGTACACAACAATTTAAGAGACTGTTTGCCAGTACAAGCTGTAAAGTGCAAACTAAGGCTAGAAAGAAGTTCCAACAACCCTACCACAACAGCGGTCAAAAATTAATTATGATTGTAGTCTTGCTCACGCTGCTAAATATTGCATTTTCGGGCAACAACAAAGTTATGTTATGTGGCAGGTGTCATTAGAGTACAGTTAATAAAGTCATTTCATGAAGTAATGGATAAACTAGGCACTCATCTTTTCGTGTTTCCCATGCTGATCTCGCTGGTCTCATTGTGAACTCATGGCTCAGTCGTCGAAAATCTAGGTGGTGATGATTCCAAGCTCGGATGCAAAGAGGCCTAGGTGTTATACTGCGATATTCAAAAGTTTTATAGATATGTTTCATAAACCATTCTTGAAGATTAAACTTTTGCAAGTTAGCACAATGGTGATGTAAAAAAGTAATCAGCACTCTGAATTTAAGTTACACTTCTTGTTTATAACTTTTGTTGCAATATCACTTCACAATATAAAACACACTTGAAAATATCTTCCTCACTGTCAAAGTTCACATTTCATTAACTGACTACAATTTGTTTCTTTTCAATATGATGACCAAGACTAAACTTTTCAATAACTGCTTATGCGCCCAAAACTCAGAGTTACAAGTATGTCAAAGATCATAGTGACAAAAGAAAGAATACACATAAGGATAATATCATTGTGATATAAACATATCGATGTATCAAAGTACCTCTACATCAATGAAATCAAATCTGAATGTTGTCTCAGAAATATGTTAACTACTTTACAGAAACACACTAGAATACTGCTGGTATCGAGAGGTTGAGGTGAGATGCCACAATGGTTACGTAATTCAAGTACCATTACAAAGTCCAGTGAAATGAGATTTTTATTCATCTTGTAACAAACAATTTTCAAGTCATTTGATTTGATGTATTGGTGACTGCTACAACCCTGCATGTAATACTTGGATATGTGCCATGGCACCAGCATGCTACCCTTTGAATATTTTGCCAATAGCATTTGCGCAAGCCAGACAACAGAGGCCACCCGTGGTGGGCCACATGAGTTATGCACATGGCACAACATTCACCATGCCATCTGCTGGAGCCCTTCTCTTTATAAACACAGTGCAGTAGGCATTTGCTCTCATCAGCAACTGCTTGTATCAGTAGCTGAATTGTTTCTATGTTTGTGTCTACAATCTCAACTTTTGTTCACTTCTCTCAGAAGAAGAATAAACTTTGTTTCACTTTGGCTAAGCTGTTGTTTGTGTCTTACAATGTGGTACAGAGATAAGATGATTTACAATAAGAAAGATTTTCAAGAGAAATATGAAACTTTACATTATTTTATGTACATTCCTGAGATATTGGTACATGAAAACATACTGCAGCTTCCAGTATACAGAAACAAGATGTATAGTTACCTTATTCAAACTTTGAAACTGTTCTCAATGAATTTTTTAACAGAATAACAACACTTTTCCATCAGAAGAGTAAAGAGGAATCTTTTCAGTGTATCAGGCTCCATGTTAAAGATTTTATTCCCCTTTATTACCCTGTGAATTTTTAACCCCATGTACTCTGGTATCAGGAATGTGTCAGGAGTTTAAAATTCTCTCTGTGGTGAGTGCTGTAGTTGTGGTTGAAAGAGAAACAGCTTAAGGTACGCTGATATTTATATAAGAATAACGAAACTTTGTACATGTTAAGGGAGTTGCAGTGGTGTCTTGTGTTTTTGGCACCTGCCAGAATACACTTTGCAAATGCTAAGCTGTTGAGTTTATTTGCTAGGTAGTCAGTGCATACCTTCCAATTTAAATTTTTATCAAGATTTAGGCCTAAGACTACATGGTTTGCTTCCGTGATATCCTGATCACTGTAAGTTACCTATATTTCACTTAATTATAATACTTAGTTTCAGTCCATTTCGATGGAACCAAGGTTCAGGTATTTATAAAGTATTTTTGACACATTCTGGAATTATTTCAAGCATCTCTTTTTCAGATAGAACTGATGTATTGTCAGCAAATAAAACTGACTGAACATCAATAGCAAGTGGTAGAAAAGGAACAGATATGGACACAATATAAAACCCTGTGGGACTCCTTGGGAAATTGTTTTCCATCTTGAGGTGTAATTTCTTGAATTTGAAGTTCCAGTTATTCTTTAGGTTTCCTATCTGTTAAGTAAAGTTGTACTATTGTGAAAAAGAGCCCCTGGTTCCATGCATCTAACAAGAGAAAATCCAAACGGAATGTGACAGTATTATGAAAAGGATAATTGCTACTCATCGTACAGCAGAAATGCTAGGTACAACAAAAAGACTGTCAGAAAATGAGCTTTCACACAATAAGGCCTTTGTCAGAGATAGAACATACACAGGTTCTGAGGCCAGCAGCCAGAGGCAGCGGCCATGTATGTATGAGTTGTGTCTGCATCTTTGGGGAAGGCCTTGTTGGCTGAAAGCTCATTTTCTGACAGTATTTTTCTTGTGCCTTGTGACTCAGCATCTCCACTAAATGGTGAGTAGCAACTATCCTTTCCATAATATTGTCTATAATTTGTGAGGAAGTAGGCAGTGGTTTAGGCCTTTTTGCTCTTATCTAATGTGTAACATATTTTTTGAGGAAATGCATCGATGACATTTATGGTGCATTTTTCCTGCTGGAATTTTTAAATTTATTCTGCTACAATCTTTTCAAATGCTTTATAGAAGACTGGCAGAAGAGAGATAGGGTAGTGATTCTCCATATCTTCTGTTGATCTCTTTCCAGACAATGGTTTTAACTCAGGATATTTCATTATGTTTGGAAAACGTCCCTGCTCAAGAAATTGGTTTATAGTAACTGACAGTGGTTGTGAAATGATATTATGCACATTCTTGATTGAAGAAGTGGGTGTTTCATCCCACCCAGATGAGGTTTTCTTTTTAAAGACAGTATTTCAGTTCCCACATCCCTTTCGGTGATTTTTGTGAAATTGTTAATAAGATGCATTTTGGTTGGTTTCCAAGCTTAAGAAAATTGCTTTTTCTTGACAGGCTGCCATATTTACATCCGATCTTGCTACATTTAAAAAGAATTTGTTGAAAGAATTTGACATCTGATCAGGATTTATTACAATATCATTTTAAAGTCTAATTTTCAAAATCAATTGACTTTTGACTTTGGCTCCTAATTATGACTGAACAACTGACTACATTGCTTTTGTCTTATTTCTGTGTATGAGGATAAATCCATTATTTGGCATTTTTCAGCTGCCACTACAATTCCTCTGGATACAGATTTATAGCGTTTGATGTACATCACAAAATTAGAATTTCATGTGATTTTAATTCACTGTATAGCTCTCTTTCTGGCTCTAGAAATTTTTAGTTCTAGGTGTAACCCACTTAAGTTTACCTTGCTACAGTAGGAAGAAATATCAGTACACTCCAGGGAACATAATGTGCAGTGGAAACAGAAGCATTAAAAACTGGCCTCACAGTAAATGAAAACAAAGCAGAATGTATGATAATGTCACAAGAACACCTAAAGATATAAACATCAATGGGAAATGCTTCAAAGGAGTGGCCCTATTAACAAATGATAACACTATTGGAAAGGCTGTAAGGCAAAAAATACAAGAAGGAAACAGAGCTTACTTTGCAAATATGCAACTTCTCAGTAATAGCTTTGTCCTAAGAAAAACAAAACTACTAATATATAACTCCTTAGTGTACCCAGTTATCACATCTGGGTCAGAGGTATGGATAGTGGCAGAACAAGACAAAAATGCATTAAGAACCTTTGTGCGGAAAATATTACACAAAATCTGTGGTCCAATAAAGAAGGAAGAACGCTGAGAATACACTATAATGCCAAATTACAGGTATTAATACAAGGTAGGCACATAGTAACATTTGTGAAATCACAGTGAATACAATGGCTACAACATGTGGAGAGAATGGCAGAGGTTAGAATTCTAAAGAAAACGATGGAAGGTGTGATCCATTCAGCTAGGCAAAAAGGAAGACCTAGAAGAAGATGGACTGATGATGTAATAGTGAATCTCACCAGTATGGGAGTCTGAGGGTGGAAAAGAGTGGAAAACAATTAGCAAATGTGGAGGAAAATCATTGAAGAAGCCAAAGCTCACCAAGGGCTGTTGTGCAACCAAAGAAGAAGAAGAAGAAGAAGAAGAAGAAGAACTTGCCATAGTTTATGGTGCTCCAACTTGAAACATTTATTTTATTGGGAATAAATGCATATTACTTTTGCAAAATTCCTTTTTATATATCCTCCTGGATGCATTAATTTAGCTGGGTTTGGTGAACAGAATTGAATGATCTAAAATATGTAGTTCTAAGCAGTACTTATTTGCATTTTCAAGTTGGCAGTTTGTATTAATTTTATTAATGCAAATAACTGGTCTGCTCTTTGTCCTAGTGCCATTGGAAAAGCTTAACTTGAAACCAGATTTCTGATTTGAGTCATGAAATTTTGTGGAATCACTGCTCACAACTAACATATTTAATTTGAAGTCAGCTGCAATCACAACTTTTTGCTTGTTTTCTTTTTGAAGGTATTCTAGAATGCATTGGAATTTACCTAGAAACACTTTTGTTACAGCACATCCACAAATTATATAAATTGCTATGGTCAATGTATTCAGAACACTTAACTCTGCAGAACAACTCTCACTGCTAGTCACATGGGGGAAATATCAGAACTGGGACAGAATTCTTTGACTGGTGGTTACTGGGTAACTAGTATTTCTAGGTCAGGTACAGGATTCCATAATGTCACCCGTGTTATGCACTAGGAGAAAGGTCTTGGTGAAGGTAGACATGTTGTATTTGGAGGTGCAAGAAATAATTTGGACCACATTCTTTATTACTCAGTTTAGGCTGAAAATATGGATGATATTTTGAGAACCTCCTTAGGCTAATGTAAATATCATGCAAATTTTGAGCAATACAACAAGCTTTGGATAAAAGACTCTGTGAAATGTGAAGGGTCAGTCAGAAGAGAGGGACATCTACTCACAAGTTTGACTGATACATCATCCATCATCTGGTCACCTCAAACACAGTATAATCTAAATATAAATTATGGTCATAAGAGGCTACTTGGTCATAAGAAGCTACTTACGTTGTTTATGGCCTATAGCAAGTAGAATGGTGAAAACAGTATCCATTCCATCTCAGTGTTATCCAATAATTTCACTAATCCCTTTTTATGGCAGTGTCTTTCAAAAAATAGAGCTGCAAAGTAAATATAGTAACAGCTAAAACAACTGCTAGAAAAGTGAAATAGTGCAGCTTGATATATCCATCACCTTGAAATATCCTTATTTGATAGCTTTCATCAAAACAAAAGGAACTAATTGTATAACAAAGATGGACTTCTATTATTTCAATATAAATTACAAATCACAGGAATCAAACACACAAACAACTTAAATTAGAAGGAACACATAGAAAATGTTGTGGGAAAGGCTAACCAAAGACTGTGTTTTATTGGCCGTCACTTTGAAAATGAAACAGATCTACTAAGAAGACTGCCTACACTACACTTGTCCAACCCCATTTAGAATACTGCTGCATGGTGGGGTATCCTTGCCAGATAGGATTGACAGAGTACACCGAAAAAGCTCAAAGAAGCGTAGCACATTTTCTATTATCGCAAAACAGGGGAAAGAGTGTCCCTGAAATAATACAGGATATGGAGTGGACATAATTAAAACAAAGGCTTTTTCGCTGCAGTGAAATCTTCTCATGAAATTCCAATCACCGACTTTCTCCTCCGAATGCGAAAATATTTTTTTGACAGCGACCTACGTAGGCAGAAATGATCACCATAATAAAATAAAGGAAATCAGAGCTCGTACGGAAAGATTATTTCTGCGTGCTATACATGATTGGAACAGTAGAGAATTGTGAAGGTGGTTCAATGAACCATCTGCCAGGCTCTTAAATGTGGTTTGCAGAGTATCCAAGTAGTTGTAGACCTACATATATGATTAAAAAGCTCATATCACACTGTTGAAGTAGCTCTTGTAAAATAAATTGGGGAGTGGTAATAAACAAGAGGATTCAAGGCACTAGATTTACTGTGATAGACACTATGTACATCACCAACAGACATTAATGTCTAAAAATACAGCCCCTAAGGAGACTCCGAAATCATTATGCAGATAGTAAGAATTGGTAATTGTTCTGGATATGATATTTTTTCCAAAAAAATCATGACAATCTTATGCCAACTGTATCTACCCATAATCTAGGAATATTTACTGATAAATATGTAATGGCAGCACCTGGCTACAAAATGAAGAAAATTTTCTTTTAAATGTGCTACTCCTTACAAAATAAGTTATGGCAGAGATAAAGAAGACAAAGTAACCTATTGGCATATTCTTTGTGATTTTGCTAAGGCCTTTCATTGTATGAATCATAAATCATTGTTTGGGAAACTAAAATATTATGACACAAAAATGCAACACCCTTGCAAGCATGGATTCTTTATGTCATAACAAGCTTAATAGTTAATTTTTTTATTATTATTTAATAATTTTCCAGATTATTCTGTTGTTTATTCATGTAGTTTTTTTCTTGGAGTTGAAATGGAGGTGGTGGTTAAGAATGAATGGAGGATTTTGCAGTAATTGCTAATTAGAGTTCTTAGCGGAGGTTTGTCATGCTCACATAGTGTTTTAATTCAATATATTATCCATGCACCATTCTTGCTAATGCTAATTTTACCCTCATTCGTTGTAGAATTCAAATGACTATGTTTATGATGTATATTTTAATTTAATCCACAGCGAATAAATGATACTGGAGTTTCTGGATCTTCTTCTCTACAACCACATTTTTATTTATTGCAATATATTTCCTATTTTCTCTTTCACTGATAAACTGCATTCTTTTGTTACATACACTATGTGATCAAAAGTACCAAGACACCCCTAGATGACCGCTAGATATTGTGACAGGTGGACCTATCAGTGTAAAAGGAGCCATGGAGTATAGAGAAGTGGTAACAGCAGAATGGCTCAGTCAGGAGAGCCCAGTGAAGTGACTTTGAATGTGGACTACTTTTTACTGGATGTCATCTAAGTAACAAATTAATCAGGGATATTTAAAGTCACTTCAAGCTGCTCAAGTCAACTGTTGGTGGTGTGATTGTGAACTGTAAAAAAATTGCTTGAAATTATTGAAAGGAATAGCTCGTGAGTTCCAAAGTGTACCAGCACAATGACTGGAAAGTGCTTAGGGAGTTAGAAAGATTGGGGTACAATGGTCAAGTAGCTCATCATAAGCCTGGCATTTCTGTAGCCAATGTTAGGGAATGCTTGAGATGGTGTAATGAGTGATGTCATGGCCAATGAATGATTGCAAACAAGTGATGAAACATGCCACACCTTGTAGCAGTCTGATGAAATAGTTTGGATTTGATGAATACATGGAGAACATTATCTGCCATCTTGTGTAGTGCCAACATTGAAGTACAGAAGAGGCTATGTTGTGGTAGGGGGTGTTTTCCAGGGTTTGTGTGTGGTCCCCCTTATTGCAATAGAACTCTGTACTTTGTTAGGCCAAGTGTTATGTGCGTGCACACACACACACACACACACACACACACACACACACACACACACACACACACACACACACTTTTATCATGCACAACTGTTCATTCATTCATGATGGTCTGTAGATCCCATCAAGAAGGAGATCCTTCACGGATATGGAATGAGTACAGCATATATTAAAAAGTGACAAGGTGATAATAGAAACTAAATCTGTTGCTCCCTCCTTAAGAGAACAGCGTCTCGGTGTTACATCCTCCTAGTCTGTAACGAGTCATCGGTCCTGCATACTCTGACTCCCGATGATGATTGATGTTCGCCCTGGTAGTGATCTTCTTAGAAGTTGCCTTGCTGCTACAGTCTTCATCACCTTTCGTGATATTTGTTTACAACACTGCCAAACAAGACACTACAGGATTTATGCCAATTTTCCTGGTGCATGGGCGTGAGGTGACGACAACGATGGACACTGTGTTTCCGTTACATCCTGATGATGTGGACAATGACTACATCAGCCAGGTGTTAACGAGAGTTGAGGAAGCTCAGCAGTTAGCTCGACTCTGCACGCTTCAGGCTCAAGAAAATTATCGCCGAAGGTTTTACGCGAGCCACTGCCCTGTTGTTTACCAGCCTGGTGACCTCGTCTGGATCTTCACTCCTGTTCAGAAGGCTGGTCTCTCTGAGACGCTCCTCAGGCCTTACTTTGGACCGTATAAGGTTGTGAGACAGTTGTTTGATGCTACTTATGAAGATGAAGAATTTGATCCTGACACAACACGACGAAAGATCAGAGATACAGTCCATGTCCTTCAAATGACTTTGAATGCTTGGTGCTATTAAAAATCATGCCATCTAAATTTAATCAAGTAAATGAGAAAGAAAGCTGCTACTTTGAAAACAGCTGCTGCTTGCCCAAATATATGAGGCACTTTCGGGAAGTAGGTGTACTAGATTTTTTAAATATATTTTTTAGAAATAGTGTAATTGAAAAAAATTAAGGATATTATTGACACTTCTTGTTGTCTATTTTTTCATATAATTGCCAAAGCCATGGCACAAGCTTCTGTGTGACCTCCTCAAATAATGCTCATGCCAGCTCCTTCCCCCACTTCAGAACCTCTTTCTGCACCTGCCATCAGTTGAAATTTATTTCCACTCTTGTGTACCTTCAGAGAGATGAAAAGATGATAATCTGATGGCGCCAAGACAGGTAATCCTGGAGGTGGTTCAAAACATCCCACCCAAATGAGCCCAAGAGCACATTAGTGGCTAAAGCTGTGCAAGGACGTGCATTATTGTGCAACAAACACACTCCTCTTATCATCATTCTCCTCCTTTTGTTATGAACGCCCCTTTTGAGTTTTTTAGGGTCTCACAATACCTGCAGCACAAATTCAACCAAAATGATGCCTCTTTGCTCCCAAAACAATGAGGTCATGATTTTTTTGACCAAAATTGTGGTTTTGAATTTTTTGGCAGATGGGGAATTCGTGTGACACTACTGTGGAGGTAGCCTTTTTGTCTCAGATGTGTAATGAACCATCCACATTCCATCTCCAGTCACAACAGAGCTCAGAAAATCCTCACCTTCCAATCCAAGTTGCTCAAGAAATTACCGGGTGCTACTGACCTGATTTTTCTTGTGCCACTCTATCAGCTGTTTTGGGACCCATGTAGCACAGTTTCCAGTATCCCAATGTTTTTGTGAGTGTCTCATACAAGAGAGTTCTGGAGAGTTATGGAAACATCGCAAAATTTCATCCACTGTTCAGCCAGTACTCTTCATGAACAGTTTCCTTGTTTTTTTCACCAACTCATCAATCAAAATAGAAAATCTTCCACTCCTCTGTTCATCATGAACATTTTCTCTACTGCACAAAACTCCTTAAACCACTTAAACACACTCATTCTGTTCATAGCACTTTTATTGTAAATAGTTTTGATACAAGAAAAATCTTCAGTAGGTGTCATTCTTTCCGCAAGTGGGAAGTGGAACACAGCCTGTAGCTCGCACTTGGCAGGATTTCCTACCAACATCTTTCATGCAACTGGACACTACAATGTGGGTTTAAGTACTACCATGTTCCTGTGTTGCTTGTTCTGGTCAGAGGATCCCCCTCTACCACTCACTGTTGCCAACCCTCAAACAATATGTGGTCACAATACACTTATTTTCTGAACATTCCTTGTTTTATAGAGATGTTGATTATCTTGAGATTAATATGTCCTTGACTACAGTGGTATTTAAAAAAATATGCTTACATCTGTAACTACTGAGTTCAGTTTACAGTACATTACTACTTGTCATGCAGCTAACAGAACTTCTCAGTCCTTGAAACTGGATATTCACAAATTTGTAAAAAGAGCGGCTAGTAAGGTCAAAGCGTATATAAAAATTTCACTACTAGGCCATTTTGGACTGGTCTTCAAATTCTGGGTAGCATGGTTGTAGAAGATGAGCAAAATTTCTCAATGAAGGCATGCTATGGAATTTTTCATTCGGTACTCAAATTTCATGGAACTTCTTTACACAATTTTTCTCTCCCTTTGAAACCTATGCTTGCAATATTATTATTAAGATTCACTGTTTTTCTGTTAATCCCACCACATACCTGTAACATGAAAGACAGGTATGAGTTTACATGATCAAAGAATGGTGTAATCAATAGCTGTTTGCAATGTAAGTGCTGCAATCAATCTTTTGAGTCTGGTTATGTACTAAAGAAAATACCTATGTGTTATCCAGCTACAGCTAAGTTCAAATTACTATCTCTGCTACCAGAGACTTTCACCCCACCTCCACCAAGGGAGAACCATACTGCCCTTTCAAATATCTAAATAAGTTGAGCCAAATGATAACAGAATAAGTTAATATAAGACACCAAAGAAAAATAGTTTCTCCGCATCCAGGGAAATGATTAAGAAGAGAAAGAAAAAAATCAGTAGTAGTAAATCTGAATGCCATTCATTTGTAGTCAATCTTACCTGCAGTCACGAATTCCTAAAATTAACTATTCGTTGTGTGAAGGTTTTCTTGTTCTTTGCGCAGTTTCATTTTTGTATGTTCCATTATTTCACTCTCACATTGCTGAATCCAACTGCTTCCACAACCATCTCTGATGTTAGAGCACTCATTTTCTCTTGATAGATAAAATACATCAAGTTTCACATTTGTGTGAACTGGATTACCAGTGATGTTTCTGATTCATCCTGAGTTTTACAATTAAGATCACTCTCCAAACTCTTTTCTGGACCCCCCACTTATAACCAAATGATTTTCTTTCCTGTGTTCTTGCCCAAAAAAGCCCTTTATTTGCTTAGAATACTAATTACCTTGTGATAATCACTTAAAAGTTCTCCACACCAGGTCCTGACCTCCCCCCCTTTTAATGATTAGCGCTAGCAATAAGGTTTTCTCAGTCTACTTAACCCTCTTCTTTCAAATCTTGGCTTGCATTTATGCTTTGTACTAACAGTTTGCTTTTGAATTTATTAGCTTGTATGATTGCTTTTGTCCATTGTCTCCAAAACCATGAAACTATTGGAGGTATTTAGATTGAAGCTGCCAAGCTTGCAGCATCTCCAAAATCTTTTTACTGATTTGGAAGGATTGACTATAATTAAGTCCTCTGATTTAGCCCTAACATTACTACAGCAAACTGCAGCTCATAATTTTGTTAATTATTGTTACTGACAAATAAGCTGTAAGATTCAGGATTAGTTGTTCATTTTCCAACAATATGTAGCATTAGTGCTAATCACTGCAGCATGGCTGTGATGGCTTGTTTGAAAGAAGTTTTCCCATTATGTTAGGAGAACATATCTGAACATCATCATGGTAAATTATAGATTGAGAGTTCTTCCTAGGAGGCAACGCACTAGAGAAGGTTACAGTAAGTGGAAGAGAAAACAGATGCAATGATAATTGTTATTTCTCAGAAAAAGCCAACCATACACAGTGCTGGAAGGACAATCTGTGTAACTACTGTCTTGAAGTCAACCTTGACAAGGTTTTTGAGGGGGCTGGTTGAAAATTTATTCGAATTTAAGTTGGGGCCTTTTTGAGTACCCTGCAGGCCACAGAACAGGCACAATAATGTTCTGGAGTTACGTATTTCTAAGGCTATAATTATGGTCCAAATGGACCACGAGACATAAATTAAAGTGTGAGAACTAGGGGGGGGGGGGGGGGGACAAGATAAAAAAATGGTCTTGATGGGATTGGATTGAAACTATGTTGTTTTCGTAGATACCAGAGTTTCTGATTTGATATGACTGACTCTCATACCTATGAACTGTTATACAGATAGTTTCCTCCCTACAGCTTCACTGCCATTTTGAGGAATACCTAGAGACAGCTATTTCAAAATGGTGAGTGTTGTTATATGTTCTGTTCCTGTGGTCAGGTCTGTAGAGTGTTCTGAATTGCAACCAGAATGTTACAGAGTTAGTGTTAGTGAATAGGAGCTCTGACTATTTAAGCTTACCTCACGTGTCAGACCAAATCTGGCAACCTTTTTTTTCACAACTTCACAAGTACTAGAACCTATGTAGGACATAGAGCCAATTATTAAACTTTCCTTACTGTTATGGTGTAATTACATTGCATAGTTAACATGCCCATGTTGTACTTTCCATGGATCATGTACAGTGGGAACTGCTGGAGGAAAGGATTGTTTGAATTCTCTTAGTTCTTTCCATATCTGTCTCATATTGTGTGATGCTCACAAATCTAGTACATTCTTTATTCCACTCAGTTGTCAACATTTTTGACATTAGTGTAATGTTGTTTACTATTATTATTATTAACTGAATTCTGCTAATTTTTCTGCCCCACCACTGTGCTTTGAGTGGTTTATGCTTCCTGTTAGTGTAAAGTATGATTTATTACTTATTTTTTAATATTCCCATGCACATTACAAGTTTTTGATATTTTTCTAAATGTATAAGAAACATCTTTGCCTCCACCTTTGTGTTTTCATGTTTGTGTAGTAGTTGATAGCAATGTTCTTCTAAGTAGATTGTAAGAATTGTTTATTTGTTTCATGGAACAGTTAGGTATTTGTGGAAGGACAGGCAGTGGTAAATCGTCACTTGTAATGTCACTCTTCCATATGGTTGAAGTACATGAAGGCACTATAAAAATTGATGGCTTAGATATATCATTGGTTCCTCTTCAAGTCCTACGATCAAGGCTGTCAGTCATTCCTCAAGATGTGATTATGTTCAGTGGATCAATAAGGTAAGTTAAACATTCTTTTTTTTTTACAATTGTATTGACCAACTAAGATCGCATTAACAACTTCAGTTCCTCTTCTTCCTTTGTTGATGTTTGATATTTTTCCAGTGTTCCCTCATTGTCTCCCCATGAAGTCTCTTCCTTTCTTCTGTCCATGTTGTTCCTGATTGTTTATTTCTTCTACTTTGAAAACCTTCCAAATATAGAATTTTATTTTTAAAACAGTTTCTTTCTGCTATTCCTGATTCTTTGATGTTGTTTCTTTCTAGATCTTTCCTTACTTCCGAAATCCATGCTATTCCCAATTTCTTCTTCCAGAAATACAGGATGGATATGTGTGTGTGTGCGAGTGTATACCTGTCCTTTTTTCCCCCTAAGGTAAGTCTTTCCACTCCCGGGATTGGAATGACTCCTTACCCTCTCCCTTAAAGCCCCCATCCCTTCTTCTTTCCCTCTCCTTCCCTCTTTCCTGATGAAGCAACCGTTGGTTGCAAAAGCTTGAATTTTGTGTGTGTGTTTGTTTGTGTGTGTCTATTGACATACCAATGCTTTCGTTTGGTAAGTTACATCATCTTTGTTTTTAGGAGTATTTGTTTTGTTAGTCTATTTCCATCCATTTGGTAGAGGTGTCCAAAAAAGGTTAATCTTCGTTTGCCCATTACTTCAGATATTTTTCTATATTTATGTAGATCTCCTAATTACTTCTTATTTTCCAACCATCTGCAGTTTTTATTGCACCGATTATTTTTCTAATAATCCTTCTTTCCAGTACCTCTAGTCTGTCCATCTTATAGTTCATCGTTAGGCATTCAGATCCATATAAACATTCTGGCTGTAGCACTGTGGTGTAGTGTTTTAGTTTTGTTTTCTAGACATACATTTCTTGTTGTAAATATTTTTGGTCAAATCATATGCTCTTTCCATTTTGTTAATTCTTACATCTATTGCAGATTTTTCTAGTCCATTCTGTTGTGTAGTCTCTCCAAGATATTTAAATTTATTTACTCTCTCTACTTTACCTATTTGGGTTTCTATGAATTTTGGTGCATTTTTTTATATTTGTCATGAATTTTGTTTTTTCAGCTGAAATTTTGAAACCAGTTCTGTTTGCTATTTTTTCCAGAAGGTTTATCTGAATAACTGCTTCTGTCACGTTTTCTGAAAGTATTGCAAAATCATTCGCAAAAGCCAAGTAGTTTACCTTGATTCCATTTGTTTTCCTTCCCAGAGTTATTGGTTCAATTTTGTGATTTTTTAGCTCCTAATTCCTGATCCTTACAATTTTTTCTAGAACACAGTTCAACACCTTGTCTAACCCCAGTTTTTATTTTAAGTGGCTGAGATTCTTCTCCCATAAATTAGACTTTAAATATTGTACCTGTTAGTGTTTCACGAATTATATTTGGTAATCTTGATTTAACACAAAATTCTCTAATGACATTATCTATTGTTTCTCTGTCTATACAATCAAATGCTTTCTTGAAATCAATAAATGACACTATTATGGGTTTGCTGGTTAACATTCTATGGCAAATTATTGACTTTAAGTTAAAAATGTGTTCTGCAGAGGATCTTCCCTTTCGAAAACCACCCTGATATTCTCCCAGTTGTTCGTCTAAAGCAGGGCTTCCCAACCTGTGGTCCATGGACCCCTTAGGGGTCCGCTGGCTCTTTCTAAGGGGTCTGCGGCCACCTTTCACCAAATCGTGTAAAATAATGAGTAAAATTATTGAATAAAAATGTGAAAATCAAATTCATCACTATTTTTTTTTTTTTTTTTTTTTTTTTTTTTTTTTCGTGTGAAAAACTTGTGTACTTTTACTTCAGGTCGTATCCCCAAGCAGCCTTTGCAGTTCCTAAGTGAGAACGTATACACAGTTTAGTGCCGGAGAATGCGGCTTCTCTGATCGACTGTTTAGCAACAATACGGGGGTCGTTTGTGCCCCGGCTCACGGCACCACACGCGCTGAAACCTTTTACGCATGCGCTGAGCGAGCTTTGTCGACCAATCACAGCGCTCGCTGCCACGTATGCAGCCCCAGGCATCATTAAATGTTAAACTTGCTTTGTCAGTGCACTACCTGTTTCATAAGTCGATTTTTGACCAGTTTATTACTGCTAACATGGATCGGTGGCTGAAGTCAGAATCACTGAAGAAGGGTGCAGTTTTTGCATCGCCTTCACAACAAGGGAAGTTTCCAGCTGAAACAAGTGAGGAGGGAGGACGACCAAAGGAAGACCTTACACACATTTGAACATTTTTCTTCTGATTTCATGAAAAACCACACCCACCCACCCACACACATACACACACACGACTGTTACGAAATATGCGTGCTCCTTACACAACAGTAGCCAAATAGTGGAAGTGAACAGACCATAAGCGGCAGCTTGTCAACAGCGAACAGTTTGGATGTGACGTTGATTGCTCTTGGAGGAAGACAGCTCCATCGTGCGAAATTTCAATTACCAAGTAATTTTAATCAGGCTGTAGTGTTGAACAAAGGGAGTAAATCCACTAGTAGGTGTCTGGATACAGTGGGAATTGAAATTGAGTCGTTAATTTCAAGTTGTTTTCATCCATCTGTAAACCAAAGACTATTGATACTTCGGGGATGGGGTGGGGGGAGGGGGTGTCATTGGGAACATGGCTACTTGCATTAAGAAGCTTTCAGTTCCCATGGGTTCACTCTGAAATTTAAAGTTACTGTGCTCTTGACTGACTAGGTGTCCGCCATGGATTTTTGACTGAAGAAGGGGTCCGCCAGCTGAAAAAGTTGGGAAGCCCTGGTCTAAAGTATCTACCACTCTGTTCCAGAGAATTTTTGATAATAATTCCTATGCTACTGGAAGATGTGACACTCCTCTGTAATTACTGATATTTTATTTGTCTCCCTTTTTATGTAGCGGGTGGATTAATGCTGTTTTCCATTCAACTGGAATCTTTTCAGTTTTCCAAATTTTCTCAAATGTTGTAGGTCCTTTATGATTTTTGGTTCTGACCACTTCGATAATTCTGCTGTAATGGTGTCTTCACCACTTGTTTTATTGTTTTTGAGTGTTTTGATGGCTTCATGAATTTCTAACTCTGTTGGTGGGAAATCTTCCTCTAGATTTTGAGGTGTCACTGTAAATTCTAATTTATCTGTTAGAACCAGACAGTTTAACAGCTTTTCAAAAAATTTTGATATAATTTCACAATTTTCTTTGTTATATAATCCCTTTTGCCATTTTCATCTTTGAAACAAATACCTGGTGCCTGATATCCTTGAAGTATGTGTTTAATAGTTTGATAAAAATTTCTAGAATTATTTTTGGTGACATTTTCTTCTATTTCAATAAGCTGAGAATTTTCGAAGTTTCTTTTGATTTTCCGGAGTATTATACCTATTATTATTATTATTATTATTATTATATCTTTTTAAGTATCATTTATATGATACTCACACTGCCTCTGTGATGGATTAAATGATTTTGTATTCTTACTTCTGAATACACTATGATATAATGCCTGTATTGAATTTACTATTTATTTAGCTGTAAGTTTTCTGAAAACTTCTGAAACTGATTTTTACTAAGTATCATTTTATGGCACAGAAATATTTGTGTACAGCAAAAACTATTACAGTTCATTTTATTTATTATTTTTTAAATTAATGTGATGGCTTACCTTTTATAGGTGCTTGCGGGTGTAACATACTTTCATGTTTGCTACTGTAGTGTTTGGATGGATTCCACTGGGATGAAAACATTTTAGTATTTTATGCTGCTTCAAATAAGAAAAGTGTCCAGCTCTTTAGTTTTGGTAGGGATGTGTTTGTTATATTGCCAGATTTATAAGTTCAAAATTTTCATTTTTTCTCTTCTGTTGTTGCTTCTATGCTGCAGACTGTCTTTTACATTTCCTTCTAAATAAATAGAGCATTTACCTTCACTATAAATGTTTTTTTTTAAGCATTTCTCACACACTTTTTCCTGTGAGCGCTTCCTGGTTCATTGATCATCATCTCTCGATTATACGAGGTATATCCACAAAGTAAGGTCCGTTTGGTGATGTAAAACAAACGTGTACAGATACAGAAAAAAATTTATTGTACAAAAATCTAAAACTGTTCAAATAATTTTCTATACAGCTTCCGAAATTTTGTAGGCACTTGTCATAGCGTGGCACAAGTTTTTGTATGCCTTCTTCATATAGGGTTGCCGCCTGTGTATTCAATCATATGGTAACATGTTCTTTCAGCTCGTAATCATCGCTGAAGTGTTGACCACCAAGGACAGATTGTAGGTGTAAGATGAGATAAAAGTCGCTAGGAGCGAGGTCCGAACTGTATGGGGGATGATCAAAAGGGTCCCAGTGAAATTCCCGTGAGAGCCGTTTGCTTACATTTACCTTGTGAGGTCAGGCATTATCATGGAAATAAACAACACTTTTTACAGTAATCCTTGGCATTTGTTCTGCATTGTGCAGCACGATTTCTTAATGGTCTCGCAGTAACCATGTGCATTGATTGTTTGGTCAGCAAAATGCCTTTTCTGACCCAAAAAATGGTGTACATGACTTTTCGAGGTGTCAAGATTTGCTTAGGCTTAATCTTTGTTGGGGTTGAAATGTGCCTCCATTCCATTGATTGCCGTTTTGTTTCAGGGGTGTCATACAATACCCAAGTTTCATCCCCCGTGACTATCCGAGGAAGAAAACCATCGCCTCCTTCATTGTAGCGTGTCAAAAACTGAAGTGCACTACCTATCCGTTGTTTTTTGTTTTGTTCAGTAAGAATTTTGGGTACCCCATGTTAAAAAAGTTTTCCAAATTTCAGTTTTCCAGTGACAATTTCACGAATTAATGATCGTGAGATTTGTAGAACTGCCATAGCAAGGTCACTAAGTGTAAACTTACGGTTGTGCTTAATCTTCTCTTCAATTGTGTGAACCAGTTCATCAGTAACCACAAACACGTGTTCACTTCGTTCTTCATCGTGCACATTGAACAATCTGACCCATGTTCTAATCATTGTATCACTCATAGCAGTTTGTCCGTAAACCTCACAGATTTGTTGTTGAATTTCCTTTGGTTTAACTTTCTTTGCATTTAGAAAATGAATCACAGATCTGATTTCATACGCAGCGGCATTTTCAATTACGGCTGACATTATAAAGAAGCACTAAAAAGCACACATTGGCAGCAGTGATCTGAAAATGGTGTACATGTCTTCTCATTGAGTCAGAGTAACTGCCGCACATGCTCGGAACTGCGATCATAGTGCTGCTGCAGATAGAAATAGAAACCTAACTTAGTTTGTGGACAACCCTCGTATATCTAAAATTGGACTTCTGTGGAGTGTGTGTCACACAGATGATATGCAGTCATTATCAATAAGAATAATTCCTCACATTATATTGCCATTTTTAACTCAAAGTGAAAGCCAGAACTAAAACATAACACTTGCACAGTGGCAGTAACCTAATTAGAACACTGATGGAATTTAATTTTAATATGGCCTGGAATGTCTTGGTGGAAAGTACATAATTTAAGGAGTAAAGGCAACAACTTACTAAATAGCAGAGGGGCTGAGACTATGAACTGGTGCATAACCAAAACTTGTGTGTGTGTGTGTGTGTGTGTGTGTGTGTGTGTGTGTGTGTGTTTTCCATGATAGCTCTGGAATGCCTGGAGGAGTTTCAATTATCCAATTTTAGAAGTGATGGCATGTGAGCATAACTGTGCAATCCCTTGAGCAGATTCAACAAGGCTCAGTACCATCAAAAAATATTCTGTTCAGGTAATACAGCCTTGGTGCCATCAGGGGTGGGATGGGCTGTGAAGAGAATGACATGTAAAAGTAACCAAGAACCACAGCCCTGATAATGTTTAACACCTAGGAATGGCAGCGCAAGAGGAAGGCGTTACATCTAAAACATAATTCTGGAACACTCAGACCAATTCCAGTTCACTTAATTTTAAATGCAGCTTGCTGTTACTTTGTAATAAATTATACAATGGAGATAAAACATGCCTAGCACCCCTAGTCAATGAAAATTGGGAAAGTGGTGACATGCACATTTAACTTTAAAAAGTCTAGAGCAAGTAAAAAATAAAATAAAATAAAATAAAATATACGCTGGGAAGATACCTCTAACACCGCTAAGAGTGGGAGTGGGAAGAAGGTGACATATTAAAATAATTGGAAAAGACCAATATTAGTGTTGAATTTATAGTTTTCAGTACAGCTAGGCTAACTAGTGACATTTCATCCCTAGGAGTTTAGTAGGTTGGAATTAGGTAGGAATAGGGCACCTTAAAAATGGTAAAAAACAGAGAATAACAGGGTTATATTTGTGGTATTTACAGTTATTTGGTTCAATGGTAACAGTCCTGATGAGAAGTGACACACAGGGGTTGGTATGGGAATGAGAATGGGAAGTGGATGACATTTAAACTGCATGGAATGTATCAAAAATTCCAACTCGGCATGGTAAGCAATCACTCACTAATGGCATTGAGGATGGGAAGATACTGACATTGAGGATGGGAAGATACTAACATGAAAAGCAATAAAAATGACTGATGTCAAAAGGCCTTCAGAGTTGGTGGCTGACTGGTGACAGTCCCTATTGGTGGGGTAGGGATGGGAGGAGGATGATATAAGAGTAAGTGACTGGACAATGCTGGATTAGTGGTACGTATTTGTGCATCCTGTCAGATGCTATTGTGTTGAAAGACAGCCATTTGTATTTTTATTTATTATATATATAGGGATGCAATATGGTGTGATGATGTGATTTGTGTGTGTGTGTGTGTGTGTGTGTGTGTGTGTGTGTGTGTGTGTGTGTGTGTGTGTGTGTTATAAGATTCTGGGGAAATACTGCAAAAGTGGGAAAGTTTTTTAAAGTACCAAAATAAGCTGTGAGGTTGATCTGTGGTGCTATAAAGTGGACATCATGTAGGCACCTATTCAAGACCATTAGGATACTGACACTCACAGGCTAGTACATCTACTCATTGATGCTATTTGTATCATTGGTGATATTTGTAATAAAAAAAAAATCCAAACTAACTGTGACATTCACAGTCATGTCTCAAGGCAGAAGTAAAGCATTTGTAGAGACTCAATATAGTACAAAAATAAGTTATCCAATCTGGAATAAGAATTTGCAATAAGCTCCCACTGAATATAAAATGGACAGTGACAGCCCTCAGATATTCAAGAGGAAACTGAAACAGTTCCTGATAAACCACATTCTGTGTAATTTAAATGAATTTCTAGAGCTTTAAGTTATGAAAGGTGTATCATATTATAAACAATATTGTAATATTGTATGCTGATGTATGTAAAATTGTATACCTTGTATGTGTATTATTTGCAGTACCGGTACTGTTTGTTTCTCTTCTCTTTTGAATTCTTTGACGTGTCCTACATTACAGTACAACATTTGTACAGACTGTGACTTAACAGGACCAAATAGAATTCAAATCAAATTGAATCAAATCTACTTAATCACCTGATGTAAAATATTTTCAGGGAAAATCTTGATCCAAGTGCACAGTTTACAGATGCTGAACTCTGGAAGAGCTTAGAACTAGCTCAGCTAAAGGAAACTGTCAGCAGCTATCCTGGAAAATTAGGTAAAGTAAAGCTGATCATTACCTTTAAAAATGTTCTGGGATGAATTATTGAATTCCTTGTGAATTATTGAATTCCTTCCATGGGTGGAGGTTACTGTTAGTGTGTTCTGTGTTTGTCTTAACCACACCACTTCTGTTTTGAGTTTTTCTCACTTGGCCATTCTTTAACATGGAAGACATATAACAGTTATTCCCTGAAAGATCCGAAGAGCCTGGGGATAAGTTGTTAAGTTTATTTTGACTTGTTAGTGAAGGGGAAAAAGAATTATATATAAAATACAAAATTTTGATTTGAATATCTGATAAAGTTATATACCAATAGCTGAGTTTCTTAGTTATTTCAAAAATTACAAGTTAGTTTTGAAACGTGTCATAAAAGACACAAAAATTAAGGAAAATGAAATATATATTATGAAGTCATCCAATAAAACTAAGTTCTTGTGGATAGCTATGCAGGATCTTTCGAGGATGAAGACAACTCACAAAAATATTGTGATGCTACACAATGGCAAGAAACTCACTGCTCCTTGGGCAGTTGCAAAGAACTTCAATTCTTATTATGCAACTGTTGTTGGAAAATTAGTGTAGGAAAAATGTGGAAATCCACCTAATACAACACTGAAAGAGCTTTCATCTATTGAAATAAATAATATATCCATGTTCCTCAGTCTAGTAGGCCCAACGGAACTCCTAAATACCATTAATTCACTGAAGAGTAATTATTCAGCTGATATTAATGATATTCCAGATTATATTATAAAAATAACAGCAAGACACATACCCTCTCCTTTATTAGCCATATACAAATCATCCTTATCAAGTGGTATCTACCCACAGCAACTGAAAATGGCAAAAGTAATACCCCTATATCGAAAAGGTGATCAGCAATGTATGGGTACTGCTCTCAGAGTTTTCAAAAATTATTGAAAAAGTGTTCCTTTCACAACCGACTACATTCTTCAACAAGAATAATATTATTTCTGGATGTCAACATGGCTTCAGACCACATAGCCAACTAAACAGCCACTTTCAACCTGATAAACCCTGTCATAAACACAGTGGACAACCACAAAAAAATCTCTGGTTTATTCTTGGAACTAACAAAAGCTTTCTACGTGATTGATCATTCTGTGCTCCTGAGAAAGCTTGAATGGTGTGGTGTAAGAGATGTGTCGACCCCCATGTATCACTCCTGTAGGGATTGCAAACACAAGAGTCAACTAATTACACTCACAGAGGTGTTTAAACCATGTTATGTACCATGCTCCATACGTAATTGGAACAGGAAGAAGATGTAATAACTGGTGCAATAGGAAGTACCCTCTGCTGTGTTTTGTATGGATATAGATGAAGATGTAGACATTTCTGTGAAAAGGCCACGTTTCTCCTTGACATGGAAGATACTGCTAGGAAGAGTTATACACTCATGTGCTTGTGGTATGTAAAATTGAGGAACATTATTGTTAGTGGAAAAGCTATATTTACCTATAATTTTTATAACACTGCAAGAATTTTTTTCTTCTAAGTTTTTGGGTTTTCAGATGCTGAAGTTCAAGAGGGTGGAGAAAACCTCAGTGCTGGGGAGAGACAACTATTCTGTCTTGCTCGTGCTATTCTGCACGGTGCAGCCTGTTTGATAATGGATGAAGCGACGAGTTCTGTTGATCCAGAAACTGAAGAAGCCTTACTAGCTGCAGCATCAAAAGCGTTTGCTGGCCGCACAGTTATTACTATAGCGGTAAGACAGTTTTAAATTCATGTGGGTACCAGCTGGATATAATTATTTAATATTGAATAAAATCAGAAGGCATGATGACTATTGGGAATTGTTCATAACTTTCAATGGAATATCCCATTAAAGAGTTATTACTAATGTCTCACTTCATTCTTATCATCCAAGTATGCAATAGAAACAAGAACACTAATAAAAATTAATATTTCTTCAAAATGAAAGTAAAATATGAACTGTAACAATATTTGTGGATGATACTCATTCACACATTGTGTTTAATAAATCTCATCAAGACAGGTGGCCTTTAGGGATGTGGAACCAGTTAAATTAAACATTATCAGGCTGAGGCAGCCACTGTAGGCTACTACTGTAAAGTACACCAACAGTCAGTTACAAATAGTAATAATTTATTCACATTTTTATTAGAGGGAATGTAGAAAGAAATGCAGCTATCTAAATGATAATGCTTTCACTGTTTGGCTGTTATTGATGTGCTTCTGGATACTCTATTGCAGTTTCAGCTTTACAGTCACTGTCAAGTAATTCTGAAACTAACATACATATTTCAGCATTAATACATTATTGTAAAATTACAGTTTACACCATGAAGGGTCATGACAAGTGTACTCTTTTAATAGGGGCCATACCATTATTATCCTTTTGAAATTACTTACCTTTCATGTTGTGTTACATGTCAATAATGTCAATAACATTCATTATTTAATCCTTCAATGACTGTCATGTTGAAAGAATTAAGATTCTGTTTCCTGTTTGTAAGCCTGTGTCAATTATTAAAGTTTATGTGCCACATATCTCATTACAAGTAGTGAGTACTATTGAAGACTTAAAAAAAAAAGGTGTACTTTACTTTAGACTATTTGTAAATTGTATAAACACCTGGGTTACAAAATAACATTAGATAAATATGGCAAGAAAAGTTGTCACAAGATGTAAATATGTAATTTAGGAGTAAAGAAGACAACTCATTGAGTAGTAGGAGCATTGAGTTGTTGACAGTAAAAAAAAAAAAAAAAATGAAAACGTCACTGGGTTTCATATGAATCCTTTACAATTTAGAGTGAGCAGCTAATGTACATATTTTATCGGTAATACATTATTATGAAATTACAATTTACATGATGAAAAGTCACGCCAAGTGTACTCTTAATAGGGATCATACCATTATTATTCTTATGAAAATAGTTGCATTTCATGTTGTGTTACACAACACACACACACCTATATGGGTACAGTGTGCTGGCTGAACATACAATACTGGGATTGCAGTTCAGTAGATAGGTTGGGGTGCGGATTGTGTTGGGTGAGGTGGGTAGAGGTAGAAAGAGGCAGGATGTGGGAGGAGGAGTTGGGGAGGGTAGTTGGCAGCTTGGAGAGAGGCAGCAGATGTGAGAGTTAGGAATGCAGGAGAGAGAGGTGGCATGTAAATGGGATAGGAATGCAATGACACACTGGTCCAGAGCCAGAGAGTTCATGCGATTCATGTCGTTGATAACATGGAGGTGTGGGTTGGGAGGGGGTGACATGAAAGAGGGAGGAGAAACTATTGGATACAAGATGCAGATGCAGTGGATTAGTGGAGATGAAGGCCAGAAGGATTACAGGAGCTAGCATGTATTGCAAGGGTAACTCCTTTCGGCATAGTTCAAAAAGGCTGGTACTGGATAGAAAGGAACCAGATCACATGTTGTGATCAATGGATAATCAGTTCTGTTCTTGGCCACAGTTTGGTTGTACACATTTATTCTGGTGCATAACGAGTTGATGCTAATGCCCACATAAAATGCTGTAATGAAATGGTAGCAGATCTGGTCTATGGCATGGCTGCTTTCACAGGTGGCTCTAGTTCCAAGTATGATAGGATAAGTTTGTGACAGGACTAATTAGGATGTTCTGTGTGAGTGAACCAGGCACTTCACTGGCTCTGATTTCCATGTGTCATTGCATTCATGTCCTGTGCACCTGCCTCTTTCTCCTTCTACTCGGCCCAACTGACACAAACTGCAGTTTATCTGCTGAATTGCAGAAGCTGTTTAGTTAGAATCTTATATAGTTACGAATAGCTAAGAAACACTCTTTTTCAGTTATTTCCAACAGACAACAGGTAAAATCTGCTATTATAGATACATGCAAATGACACATTGGTATTCATTGAGGATTCTCTTGACAAAACTGACTCTATACATGAAGAATTAAATGGTGAACATCAGGGTATTTTCCCAGATAGACTAAAGTATGCCATTGTTAGAACACTGCATAAAAAGGGGGATACATCTGATGTCAACAACTACCGCCCAATCTCTCTTCTGACTGCCTTATCCAAAAGTCTTGAAAAAGTAATGTATTGTAAAGTAGCTTCACACCTTTGTAAAAATGAAGTTTTAGCAAAATGTCAGTTTGGTTTCCAGAAGGGTTTTTCAATGGAAAATGCTATATATACTTTCACTAATGAAATATTAAATGCTCTGAGTAACCGGAAGTCACCTGTTGGGATTTTTTGTGATCTATCAAAGGCTTTTGATTGTGTAAATCATGGAATACTTCTAGATAAGCTCAAGTACTGTGGCATGAATGGGACAGTGCTCAAATGGTTTAAACCATACCTAACTGGAAGAGAGCAGAAAGTTGAAATAAGCAGTTCACATAATATGCAAAAAACTGGTGATTTCTCGAACTGGGGAACAATCAAGAATGGGGTGCCGCAAAGTTTGGTCTTGAGTCCTCTGCTGTTCTTAATATATATTAATGACTTGCCATTCTATATTCACGAAGATGCAAAGCTGGTACTTTTTGCCGATGATACAAGCTATCACACCCAACAGACAAGAATTAGCTGGTGACATTGTAAACGATGTTTTTCAGAAAATCATTAAGTGGTTCTCTGCAAATGAGCTCTCATTAAACTTTGACAGTAAATGGAATGACACCATTAATAAATATAGACTTCGATCAGAAATCGGTAACTATGGTAGAATATTCAAAATTTCTAGGTGTATGCATTGATGAGGGCTTGAACTGGAAAAAACACACTGAGGATCTGCTGAAACGTTTGAGTTCAGCTACTTATGCTATTAGGGTCATTGCAAATTTTGGCAATATACATCTCAGTAAATTAGCTTACCACGCCTATTTTCATTCTCTGCTTTTGTATGGCATCATATTCTGGGGTAACTCATCATTGAGTAAAAGAGTGTTCATTACGCAAAAGCATGTAATCGGAATAATTGCTTGAGCTCATCCAAGATCATCCTGCAGACACTTATTTAAAGAGCTAGAGATCTTCACTGTAGCCTCACCATATATATATATATATATATATAAAAACAAAGATGATGTGACTTACCAAATAAAAGTGCTGGCAGGTCGACAGACAAACAAACAAACACAAACATACACACAAAATTCAAGCTTTTGCAACAAACTGTTGCCTCATCAGGAAAGAGGGAAGGAGAGGGAAAGACGAAAGGATGTGGGTTTTAAGGGAGAGGGTAAGGAGTCATTCCAATCTTTGGATGGATATGTGTGTGTGTGGGAGTGTATACCCGTCCTTTTTTCCCCCTAAGGTAAGTCTTTCCACTCCCGGGATTGGAATGACTCCTTACCCTCTCCCTTAAAACCCACATCCTTTCGTCTTTCCCTCTCCTTCCCTCTTTCCTGATGAGGCAACAGTTTGTTGCGAAAGCTTGAATTTTGTGTGTATGTTTGTGTTTGTTTGTGTGTCTGTCGACCTGCCAGCACTTTCATTCTTTCATTTGGTAAGTCACATCATCTTTGTTTTTAAATATATTTTTCCTACGTGGAATGTTTCCCTCTATATATATATATATATATATATATATATATATATATATATATATATATATATGGCTGTGTGCTTCGTGCGGCTGCCTCGAGTCGGATGAACATGCTGCTGCCTCTCGACACAGTTATCAACCACCATGACGTCAGAACTTCCGGCCCCCACTCGCGCGCACAGAGCCAGCGCGCCTTATCAGTGTTGCGCAATCTTGATTTTTCAGCAACACAGGCCTAGTAATACTAGGGCCCGTGTTGCCCGGCAGCCTCGCTCAGCGGCTCAAGTCTGCTTCAAGGTCACCCGCCTTAAGCGGCTACGTACATTAACTGCACACAGATTAACTGCATGCAGATGGGGGGAAATCCCCCCCATCCCCCCCCTGCAAATCGCACACTGCTCTAATCTAACTTCACAATAGAATAAATTCACCAGTCTCTTTGATTTAACTGTTTCTTTGATTTAAATGTTTCCAATGTAAATAACATACATGAGATTGGTATGTTTGTATGAGTTGCATATATATATATATATATATATATATATATATATATATATATATATATATATATATATATATATTGACTTATGAAATTTGTTATTAACAATCCGAACAAATTCAAAAGTAATAGCAGTGTACATGGCTACAACACTAGGAGAAATGATGATCTTCACTACTCAAGATTAAATCTAACTTTGGCTCAGAAGGGGGTAAATTATGCTGCTACAAAAGTCTTTGGTCACTTACCTAATAGCATCAAAAGTCTGACAGATAGCCATATAGCATTTAAAAGAATTTCTTAATGGCAACTCCTTCTAATCATTAGATGAATTTTTGGACATAGTAAGTGGGTAATTTCCCCAACAACTCCCTCCCTTAAAAAAAAAAAGTGTCATGTAATATTTTGTGTGATGTAATATCTTGTATAGACACCTTTTATTAACCTGACACATTCCACATCATTATGAAGTGTTGTATTCATGATCTATGGAACAAGTACTAATCTAATCTAATCTCTAATCCAGGATGTGATTTGTGCTTTTACCAGTGGGGGGGATGTCTTCGGGGGTTATTAGAATTATATATGTTACTAGCTTGGTCCATGGCGATATGCATGGTTAAACAGCTATTTATAAATAGATGTTAATGCCGAAACTCACTATTCACGCGTGTGCACTATCAGAAAAGCCATCCCTTGTTATATCTTTAAAAGTGCAGTATAGGTAAAGCTTATTTACAAAATCATCTACATACAGGTATATGAGAGGAATTCAAAAAGTAGAGGCACATTTGTGAAAAGCTGTACTTATTCTGATGATAGAAAACTGAAACATATTAATAGTATTAATAGTAGGACTTATTACAAACTTTCAGTGTTCGGCTCCACAAATTTAAATTATATGTAAAGTTCCACTCCAGTGTGTGGGAAATAAACATCCCAGGTTGGGACGCATAAACTAAAACCAGAGGAGGGGATGGTCTGATGCAGATGGGGGGAAATCCCCCCCATCCCCCCCCCCCCCCCCCCTGCAAATCGCACACTGCTCTAATCTAACTTCACAATAGAATAAATTCACCAGTCTCTTTGATTTAACTGTTTCTTTGATTTAAATGTTTCCAATGTAAATAACATTCATGAGATTGGTATGTTTGTATGAGTTGCATTTGTGTGAATGTGTGTGTCTGTTGTCTTTTTTTGACAAAGATCTCATAGGCTGAAAGCTCATTTTGTGACAGTATTTTTGTTGTGCCTATCTGCGACTCAGCATCTCCACTATATTGTGAGCAGCAACAATCCTTTTCATAACAATGAGACATGAGATTGGGATATTCTTTAAGTCAATCACCACTGATCATGTCATTAGCAGTCTTTCTTCTCATCTACCCAGCAATAAATGAGAATTTTTCAATGCTATGATACATCATCTTGTTAGTCTGCCATTGAGTGCAGAGGAAGTAGATAAGGAACTAAATATTTTATAAGAAATCACTATCAAAAATAAAAACAGGGCAGACTTGATATTAGAAATGTATGACAAGAAAATTTAAATGAATGTTCAATTGGATTGTGCACAACTAACAACTTAGAACAACTTTTAAGACATAAAATGAAAAAGACTGATCTGAAGGGTACATGCTGTATATGAAATAAAATGTGATTCATGCCACATTGAATATGTATGGAAAACTGTCCACACATTCAAAGACAGATTTAAAGAATGCATAATACTGACAGGGTAATAGTTCTTCATTTAGAAAATTTTATGTACATATGGACTTAATAAAGTAAGTCCCACACTAAGATCATTGTGCAACAAGAGTGCTATGTTGTCAGAAGAGAATACATATTCCTGGTTTGGAAATGTACTTCTCTTTTGAGTGTCCCAAAAGATCTCCCTTCCATCGGCCAAGGCAGCAGCTCTTCTGGAATCTGTGAAAGATGATCTACTTTCACAACAGCCTGATATCTATGAAATTCCTTGTGCATGTGATAAAAATTACACAGGACAAGCAATGCATACTGCACAAGAATGTTGCATTGAATGCCGATAATAATCCCATCTTCTGTGGCCCAATAAATGTGGAATGGCTGAACATTGTATTTCCACTGCCCATTCCATGGATTACAGGATAGTTGTGATAATAGCCACAGTGTCATCCTTATGGGATTCAACGGTCAAGGAAGCAGTGGAATGCAATTAGCAGACAACCTGCTCAGCCAAGATGAAGGTTTCCAGTTTGACAAGTCATGCACACCACTTGTTTCACATCTGTGCTCTCAAAGGAAATATTGTTCCATGTCTTCAATGCCTGGCATTCCAACATATGCCATCCATAATAATCAACCACATACTTTATAAGCACTGTGGATTTGCAGACTATGTGCCTGATTTGTTTTACTCTAAGATGCATAACTTTTTATCTATGACTGAAGCTCTTATTACCAACAGTGTTATCTCTGATAAAGCACATTTACTCCACAGTGTTGTGTGAAGTGATTTAAAAATCTTCCAAGTGAGAATGCCTGCAAAGTTGTCAGTCGAAATGTTGAAACAAGAATTAATAATATCCCAGATGAATGCCTGAAAGATGATGTTCTCAACACATAACATGACATGAAATGTAACTTATTTTGAAAGGACAATATTGGTATGTTACCTGTTGTACTTTGTATGAATTTCCATTGTAATGTCACAATGATGTACTAATGCTGGAAAGTGTATGTTAGTTGCAGGACCACCTGACAATGACTACAAAGCTCAAATTGCAATAGTGTATTCAGAAGGAATTAAATAACAAATAAGTGGTGAAACATTATCATTTTCACAATTATATATGACAGTGACTCCACTGAAAGAGGCCACTGCTCTGCCATTTACATTACTATTCTGCTGCTTTCACCAACTATTTCTGACTAGGAATTTATGTAACATTTATTTCTGTGAGTCCTAATACTCACAAGTGTCGACTCATCTGCCATCACAGGTGTAGGGTGACAAACAGACAAATTTACAAACATGATTGAATCTCATAATTTTATAGTTTTCCTAGATTTTTCCTTCAGCAAATAAAAAGAAAAGACAGCACAAATGAACAAGAAAGCTTCAGATCAACAAATACTTGAAGAAAGTAGAGGTCTCTCAAACATCTCGATCTGAAAAGATCCAAACCACTGGACATGATTTAAAAGCACCAACTCACTAACAAATGAGATTCGAATTCCAGAGTCTACTAAAAATGAAGTGTTGCCATTGTAGGGGCAAAAATGAAGGACCTTAAAAGAGAGTGAAAGGATATTAAAGGAAATAATAGAAAAGGCACAAGAATGTGAGAAAAACATTTGCGAATAGGGCAAAAAGAAGAGGAGGGAACAATTGGAAAGTAGTAGAAGACGAGAAAATGGAATAAAAAGATCTACACAATTAAAATATAAGACGTACCAATAATTCTCACATACTCTTTCCATCACTGATTAGGCTCTAGAAAGGAACTTTTTAGTTCAGATACAACATTCATTAACAAGTTCTTGGCCAAATTAAGGGTGGATATTAGGAGAGTGAAAAACAACAATTCATATTACACATGAATTTTTTTTAAAAAATGAGTATACTCTATGATACAACACCTGCCTCTATAGCCAACTGGTTAGCATCAGTGCCTTCAGGTTTGGTTCCTGGTACCTCCTCAGATTGTTTCTGTAGTAGGGAGGTCTGGTATAGGGTCCACTCAGCCCTTGTGAGGCCAAATAAAAAATTGCTTGAATAGAAAAGCAGTGGTATCATCGGGATCATCTACTAGCAATAACAGTTGGAGGATTGGGAACATATTGCTCACATCATATATTGCTCATTGTACTGCCTTGTAGGCAGCAATTGACCCATCAGAACATGTCTAAGGTCTAATCCATGACTGGTATTTACTTTAGTTAGAAGCTATGGCCTCAAAAGACAAATCTCCAATGTTAGCATGCACATAAAAGCAGTGGCAGCTCATGCAAAATTTTTCCAATGTGCTATAATGTGGTGGACTACAGCCTTTTCACATACAAGGGTAGTAATCATAACTAAATTGAATAAATTAATTTTACATGTGTAAATTAAACTTTTTAAGTATATTTAAATTTTATAATTAATTGTCTGACATTGCAAGGAAGTAGAAAGAATAATAATAATAATAATAAATGGCAGCAGTGAAAATTGAAAAAGAGTCAATGAATTTACAATCCATGCATTTAAATAGGAGGGTACAGAACTGCTACCTGAATCACTGGTCAAAAATTCCTCATACCCTACACTTAGAGAACTTAAGTGCTATTGCTGTGTTTACATGTCCTGTCCCACTGACCCTCTCTCTGCTGCAGCTGAGTTACTTACATATTAATTACAAAATATAAAAGTCTCTTTAGATGCTATCACTTGCAAAATACCTCATTTTGAAATGATGAACCATTTATGAAATATGATGGTTGTTATGATGGCATAGGAGCTCACAAGAAATGCTGGCCCCATAATGAAATTGTGATATCACACGGATTGCCTTGCCTGACATACATCACAAACACTCAGCTCCATCCAGGGCCAGAAGGAAATTAGTATGCCAGTGGAAAGGTACCCATTGAAGGTCATAACTTTGTCATGTATTATCGAGGGCTTGCATGTATTTAGATATTTGAACAGGCAGTTAGGAATAATTAAAGTCATCTGAAATAGTAAGCCACTCCCTGCTGGAGACGGCTGCTGGAACTCGTAAAACCTGCAGTGCCATGTGCTGTGATGCACACCGCAGGGCCCACACATCTTGTGACCACATGATTACTGATGCACAGAGACAGCATACCTGCCAACCTTCATCATCATCATCATCATCATCATTTAAGACTGATTATGCCTTTCAGCGTTCAGTCTGGAGCATAGCCCCCCTTATACAGTTCCTCCATGATCCCCTATTCAGTGCTAACATTGGTGCTTCTTCTGATGTTAAACCTATTACTTCAAAATCATTCTTAACCGAATCCAGGTACCTTCTCCTTGGTCTGCCCGGACTCCTCTTACCCTCTACTGCTGAATCCATGAGTCTCTTGGGTAACCTTGCTTCTCCCATGCGTGTAACATGACCCCACCATCTAAGCCTGTTCGCCCTGACTGCTACATCTATAGAGTTCATTCCCAATTTTTATTTTATTTCCTCATTGTGGACACCCTCCTGCCATTGTTCCCATCTACTAGTACCTGCAATCATCCTAGCTACTTTCATATCCGTAACCTCAACCTTGTTGATAAGGTAACCTGAATCCACCCAGCTTTCGCTCCCATACAACAAAGTTGGTCGAAAGATTGAACGGTGCACAGATAACTTAGTCTTGGTACTGACTTCCTTCTTGCAGAAGAGAGTAGATCGTAGCTGAGCGCTCACTGCATTAGCTTTGCTACACCTCGCTTCCAGTTCCTTCACTATGTTGCCATCCTGTGAGAATATGCATCCTAAGTACTTGAAACCGTCCACCTGTTCTAACTTTGTTCCTCCTATTTGGCACTCAATCCGTTTATATTTCTTTCCCACTGACATTACTTTCGTTTTGGAGATGCTAATCTTCATACCATAGTCCTTACATTTCTGATCTAGCTCTGAAGTATTACTTTGCAAACTTTCAATCGAATCTGCCATCACAACTACGTCATCCGCATATGCAAGACTGCTTATTTTGTGTTCACATATCTTAATCTCACCCAGCCAGTCTATTGTTTTCAACATATGATCCATAAATAATATGAACAACAGTGGAGACAGGTTTCAGCCTTGTCTTACCCCTGAAACTACTCTGAACCATGAACTCAATTTACCATCAACTCTAACTGCTCCCTGACTATCCATGTAAAGACCTTTAATTGCTTGCAAAAGTTTGCCTCCTATTCCATAATCTTGTAGAACAGACAATAACTTCCTCCTAGGAACCCGGTCATATGCCTTTTCTAGATCTATAAAGCATAGATACAATTCCCTGTTCCACTCATAACACTTCTCCATTATTTGCTGTAAGCTAAAGATCTGGTCCTGACAGCCTCTAAGAGGCCTAAACCCACACTGATTTTCATCCAATTGGTCCTCAACTAATACTCACACTTTCCTTTCAACAATACCTGAGAAGATTTTACCCACAACGCTGATTAAAGAGATACCTCTGTAGTTGTTACAATCTTTTCTGGTTCCATGTTTAAAGATTGGTGTGATTACTGCTTTTGTCCAGTCTGATGGAACCTGTCCCGACTCCCAGGCCATTTCAATTATCCTGTGTAGCCATTTAAGACCTGACATTCCACTGTATTTGATGAGTTCTGACTTAATTTCATCCACCATAGCCGCTTTATTGCACTGCAATCTATTGACCATTTTTTTCCACTTCCTCAAATGTGATCCTATTTCCATCATCATTCCTATCCCATTCTACCTCAAAATCTGAAACATTACTGATCGCATTTTCACCTACATTGAGCAACTCTTCAAAATATTCCCTCCATCTGCCCAAGGCATCCACAGGATTCACCAGCAGTTTTCCTGACCTGTCCAAAATACTTGTCATTTCCTTCTTACCTCCCTTTCGAAGACTGCTAATTACACTCCAGAATGGTTTTCCAGCAGCTTGACCCATAGTCTCCAACCTGTTTCCAAAGTCTTCCCACGATTTCTTCTTGGATGCTGCAATTATCTGTTTGGCTTTGTTTCTTTCTTCAACATAACTTTCTCTGTCTACCTGGGTTCTGGTATGTAGCCATTTTTGATAAGCCTTCTTTTTCCTTTTACAGGCTGCCTTGACTGTACCATTCCACCAAGCTGTTTGCTTCATCCTACTTTTACACACTACTGTTCCAAGACATTCTTTAGCCACTTCTAGTACTGTATCCCTGTACCTTGTCCATTCCTTTTCCAATGACTGTAATTGACTACACTCAACTAACTGGTACCTTTCTGAGATCGCTGTTATGTACTTGTGCCTGATTTCCTTATCCTGAAGTTTCTCCACTCTTATCCTCATACATATGGACCTGACCTCCTGCACTTTCTGCCTCACAATCCCAATTTCACTGCAGATTAAATAATGATCAGTGTCATCAAAGAATCCCCTGAATACACGTGTGTCCCTCACAGCCTTCCTGAATTCCTGATCTGTTATTATATAGTCAATGACAGATCTGGTTCCCCTGCCTTCCGAAGCATACCGGTGAATGTTCTTATGTTTAAAAAAGGAGTTTGTGATTACTAAGCCCATACTGGCACAGAAATCCATGAGTTGTTTCCCGTTCCTGTTGGCCTACATATCCTCTCCAAATTTACCCATAACCTTTTCATACCCTTCTGTTCGATTTCCAGTCCTGGCATTAAAATCACCCATGAGCAGAACACTGTCCTTCTCCTTTACTCTAACAACTACATCACTGAGTGCCTCATAAAAACTATCCATCTTATCTTGATCTGTCCCTTCACAATGCGAATATACTGACACAATCCTAATTTTCTTGCTAGACACTGTCAAATCTATCCACATCAGTCGTTTGTTTACATACCTTATTGCAACTACGCTGGGTTCCATTTCTTTCTTGATGTAAAGCCCTACACCATAATGTGCTATTCCTGCTTTGACTCCTGACAGGTAGACCTTGTATTCTCCCACTACCTCTTCTTTCTCGCCCTTTACCCGAATGTCACTAACAGCTAAAACGTCCAGCCCCATCTTACTTGCAGCCTCTGCCAGCTCTACCTTCTTCCCAGAGTAGCCCCCATTGATATTCATAGCTCCCCATCTCATTACCATTTGTTTGCCAAGTCATATCTTAGGAGTCCCTGGTTTGTCAGTTAGAGGTGGGACTCCGTCACCTCCAAAGGTCCGAGGCATTTTGCTCTGATTGTTGCCAGCATCATCTTTAAAGTACCAGGGAAGCAGGTTGCTAGCCTTACTTGCCCCGAGTCCCATTGGGTTTTACCCCTAATGGCTGAGGGACTAACCGGTGGATTTGGTAGTCTTTGCCGTATGAGCACAAAGGTGACCACGACTCAGAATATGTCCGAGATGCCCAGCCTTATTCCAAAGTAACTGGTATCCCGACTGTCGGGACCACTTACTTGGCCACTCATACGTTGCCCGTGGTTCATGAACTAGGACATGACTACAGGAACCCACACCATGAACCACTGCCAACCTTCAAAAACCAAAAATCAGGAGATTCAGTTTTAAAAATCAGGAGAAATCAGGAGATATGAAAGATCAAAAAGCTGTGGCTCATTTTTGTATACACCTAAGACAACTGAAAAGTTTTCCTTTAAGCCACCACAAAGCTATATAATGGCTAAAAAAAACATATAGAAACATTGGAAATACCCAAAATGTTGATTCCGTAACCCTTATTTGTAGTTTCACCCAGCTAATTGCTGTTAGGTTGGGATGTTTTTTGGCATTAGAAAAAAAAGTATGATTCCCGTAAAACAGTATCCACCATACTGTTTTTTTATTTTTCAGGGGCAGCATCTACTTTCTCCTCATAAGATTTGACATGTTATATTTCTGCAAGTTCAAAGTTAGCTAGTATTACACATTTTCAGGGAAACTATGTCAGTACAGAAATTTGTAAAATTCTCATATTTAATTATAGCTATGTAGCCTATTAGTATTCAGTATTAGCGAGAAACATTGGAACAATCATGAGAACATGTACAATACCTTTCTTCTCACCAATATTTCAAGTATGAAGTGAGATATTGTTCTCTTCTCTGTTTCTCATAAAATTTCAATATCTTATCTACATTTCCTACAAAGTAATGTTGAGCTAAAATTAACCATACACTAGGTTCACACAATGCAATTTTACCTCTGCAAACTCTGAAATTTTGTGCAATGCTTTACTTAATTTGATGCAGCACAGCAACTATGACAAAGAACAGAAAAAAGTTCAGTCCTGCAGATATCTAAAATATCAGACTGTAAGATGTGCAAAAATCAATTTTTTTCACCCAATAGTTTCTTACAATCGGGTGATAAGTATTTCATAGCAGCCAGTACATCCATGTACAACTACCCGATGGGTACAAAAATCAGTAATATGAGAAGAAATGAGATATTCTGCTCTCAATTTTAAATGAAATATTGACATATTATCTTCACTTAAAAGCACAGGTAGCAGCATTACGCTAGCAGTACAGTGTCAACAAAGCCACTATCAGCACGTAATGTAGAGAGGACATCTGTAGCCATAAAAGCTTAAATTTTATGATTAATAGTTTAACAATGAGAGCAATAAAATGAAATGGAAATAAAAAATGTTGGTAGTAGCAGAATTCGTACCTAAGCCAACGAATTGCCCATCTGTGTGCTAAGATAGTCATCTGTGGTGCTCTTATGACAACTGCTGCTCGAAAGTCCCTCACAGTCTGTTTGCACAATACTTCACATCCAGTTCTCAAAGAAAAATACTGATGTAGTGATGTGAGCTGCATAGCACCCTCAGTGCTGGCAGGGATGATATCACATTAGAGTGTGCACAATCAAAAACAGACAGATGTGTCCCTTCTCTGAGTTGACCTTAGTATGGCTGACCATTATTTCAGCACTAGACACTGGCTTCTAGTTATCATGAGGAGAATGTATTTTTGTTCATTATTTTTGTACATAAGTGCAAATTTCTGGCTTGAGAAATGGCATAAATTTAGTGTGATATTTACTCTGTGTTGTAGCACATTAGCATATGATCACCAGGCAGCAATGCATATAAGTGATGATGTAAGTACTTACACACTTACATAAATGTAAAGTACATAACCATACTACAAATCAGCTGATGTATAACTAGAAAAGTAATAAATTTCATGAGTTTTGAATACGAGCACAAGCTGAAGGCATATCACATATGAAAATAGCAAAACAAAAGTACAAGATTTGTGTGACATGAATGCAGTATCATAATTAACAGTTAGCAGTTAGCGTAGCATACAGAAGCAAGTTTTCTCTACTATCTTCATTTATTCAGAAGAATGGCACCCATTTTGAGATCAACACAACATAGTACATAACTAAATGAATGACCAAAAATGCAGGCATAATTTTTCACCAGGAATTTGAAGAAACAAAGGCTTCTTTGGAAAACTGTTCAGGTCTGCTTGGCAGAGTGTTTCCCCAAAAGGGGCATATAGTCCAGGTGGACATGGAAACTCAGCATCATGCCTGAAAAAGATTGCCTAGTCACACATGATGTGCCATAAATAATATTTAAAACCTACATCTATATGTTGCAGTCTTTCAGTTTAATAGGACTTTCTATTTAATCAACTATTCAAACAAATTCTTAAGTTTCCTTTCAGTATGTTTTCTGTGCTAACTTTGTACTATATGCGTTGGCTCATTTGTTGTGAGTTATTTTGTTGTGAGCTTAAAGAGCTCAATGAAAATGGTTTGTCAAACTCCTACTGGTGAAGTGGTGTAACACACATAAGATAAAAACAATTAAAAACTATTCTCCTAGTTGTTAACTGCATTTCTCTGCTATTTAGTCTATCTTTTTCATTCTGTCCCTTGTGTAATTTTTTCCCTCATACACTTTTTGATGACTTTCCCTTCACCTCTGTCTCCTCTCATGCCGTCAACAGCTGATCCATCTCAAACTGGAGCACAGAAACAGAAAATTATGCACTTCACAAAATGAAAGAAATGTAGCATCAAATCACTGCAACATCCAGTTATTCACAACCAGAATCAGTCGGTCTATACAAATGCGTGGGTGTAACAATTTGTAGGAATATGAAATAGAATGATCACACAGGCTCTATCATATGTAAAGGTGGTGGCAATTTTGGTTCATTGGCAGGGTACTACAAAAACAGAATCAGACTACAAGGCAGACTGCAAGCCATCCCACAATATTGCCCAGGTGTGTGGAACCCATTCCAAGTAGAAATAACAGAAATTATTGGACATATTAAAAAAAATAATAATAAATAAATAAAAATATAAAAAGAGGCAGCAGTAATGGTCATAGGTCTATTTCACTCATAGGAGAGTGTCACAGAAATGCTGAGAAACCTGAATTGGCAGACACTTGAAGGTAGATGCAAATTATCCAGTGAAAGTCAATTTCCAAAAGCCATATTAAGACATTTTAAGGGGGGATGTAACAGAAATTGTAAACATTTATTTAAAAAATCATTACAGCCTTATTTATTAATGTACAAATCTAAGATTTTGCATGTGTAAAGCAAAAGAGTTTAGTTTTAACGAAAAATATAATAAAATATGCAGAATTAATATTTTGCCAGAAATATGAATTATAATTTTTTATTGTCTTTTTTTATAAAAAGCCATAACTCAAATTCTAATCATGTAATTAATCTGAAAATTTTATTGTAGTGTCCTGAGAAGGTTATAAGACCACTAAACTACAGTTATTAATTTATGGTAAAAACTGTATCATTAACAGAGTTTTTAATTTTGCACAGCTAAAATTAACTTTTTTTCTACATAAACTCACCTAAAAATCAGAATGTAATTGCAGGATCTCATATTTTTTAGTTCCAGGGAGACTGCAACATGCTGCAAACAGCTCACGAAAATTTCATAGTATTTAAGCATATAATTTTTGAGAAAAAGCTTCTAATAATGTAAAACAGAGAAAATGAGATTCAAAGATTTTCTTCTCATACTTCTAGACGTAGTAAGCTTACCTCAATTTTAAAATCCTCCATGCTGATACTCCTCATCCTCCAGGTTTCTCTTCCCCCCTCTTCGAATCTGCCTGGCCTGTATTTGCAGGTACTATATGCATTGGCTCATTTGTTGTGAGTTATTTTGTTGTGAGCTTAAGGAGCTCTGATCTGTTAGCTTTCTTGACCCTTTGTTTTAGATTAGATTTACTTTCATTCCAATTGATCCATAGTGAGGAGGTCCTCCAGGATGTGGAACATGTCAGAAAAACAACAATACATAACAAATATTTACAACTAAAACAAATGAGCTAATGTACCATTCCACAGGTACCAAGTGGAATGATCGTCATTTTTTAATGAACACTATATGAAAGTCATTTTACAAATACTAATGCACTGAATTTAAAATTAAAAAGTTTTTTATGTATTTGTAAGGTAATAAACATGTAATACAACTACTATAATACTTATTTACAATGAACACATTCCTGCACTGAAATGGTGCAGAAGTTAGATTGTATGTAACTTACACACACACACACACACACACACACACACACACACACACACACACACACACACACACATACATTTACAATGAACACATTACTGCACTGAAATTGCGCAGAAGTTTTATATATATATATATATATATATATATATATATATATATATATATATATATATATATATATCAATGGAGTAGAAGGAATTTTGCACCAATAAATCCTTTAGGCTTCTCTTAAACTGAATTTCATTGGTTGTTAAGCTTTTTATGGCTGCTGGCCAGTTATTGAAAATGTGTGTTCCTGAATAATGCACACCTTTTTGTACAAGACTAAGTGACTTTAAATCCTTGTGAAGATTATTCTTATTTCTAGTATTGATTCCATGAATTGAGCTGTTGGTTTGAAAAAGTGATATATTTTTAATGACAAATTTCATTAAGGAATAAATATATTGGGAAGCAGTAGTTAGTATCCCTAGTTCCCTAAACAGGCTTCTGCAGGATGTTCTTGAGTTCGCACCGTATATAACTCTTACTGCACGTTTTTGTGCCCAGAAAACTTTAGCTTGGCTTGTTGAATTACCCCAAAAAATAATCCCATATGGCATTATGGAATGAAAGTAAGCATAATATGCCAGCTTTTTCATTTTTATATGCCCTATGTCTGACAAAATACGCATTGCAAACAGAGATTTGTTAAGCTGCTTCAGCAATTCTGTGGTGTGCTCCTCCCAGTTGAATTTGTTATCAGGCTGTAATCCCAAGAATTTAACACTGTCCACTTCCTCTATCTTCTTGTCATCATATGTTATACATATACTCGTGGGACACCCCTTACAAGTTCTGAACTGAATGTAGTGTGTTTTTCCAAAGTTTAGTGACAAATAATTGGCTAGGAACCAGTGATTAATGTCCGCAAATATTTTATTAGCTGATCTTTCTAAGACTACGCTTGATTTGCTATTTATTGCAATGTTTGTATCATCGGCAAACAAAACAAATTTGGCATCTGGTAATGTTACTGATGAAAGGTCATTGATATACACAAGAAAAAGTAAGGGCCCCAAAATGGAACCTTGTGGGACCCCACATGTAATTAGTTCCCAGTTGGATGATGCCTGATAGCTTGATACATGTCTCTTTCCTAATAAAATGTACTTGAAAGGATATTGTGATTTACACAGTCAAATGCCTTTGAAAAATCACAAAATATACCAGTTGCCTGCAATTTTTTGTCTAATGAATTAAGCACATTTTCACTGTAAGTGTAGATAGCATTCTCAATATCAGAACCTTTTAGAAATCCAAACTGTGACTTTGACAGTATGTTATTTGAGATAAGATGGTTATAAAGCCGACTGTACATTACTTTTTTGAAAATTTTTGAGAATGCTGGCAACAGTGAAATTGGACAGAAATTTGATGCTATTTCTTTATCTCCCTTCTTAAACAGTGGCTTAACTTCAGCATATTTCAGCCATTCAGGAAATATTCCACCGATAAATGACTGGTCACACAGATAACTTAATATGTTACTTAGCTCAGAATCACATTCTTTAATTAACTTTGTTGATATTTCATCATACCCACTAGATGTTTTTGATTTTAAAGATTTTATGATGAACGTTATTTCTGTTGGGGTAGTGAGGGTCAAATTCATATTATGGAAGTTGCTTGAAATTTTGTGGTCTGAGGTATTCCATAGCAGCATCTACCGAACCTGACAACCCCATCTTTTCAGTAACAGTTATAAAATGTTTATTAAAAAGTTCTGCAACACTAAACACATCTGTCACCAATGTATCATTTACTCTTAATGCTATTTGTTCCTCTTCATGTCTGGTTCTACCGGTCTCCTCCTTCACTATATCCCATATTGTCTTTATTTTGCTATCTGATATGACTATCTTTTCCTTGTAATATATTTGCTTTGACATCCGTATTACAGTCTTTAATATTTTGCAGTATTTCTTGTAATGTGCTATAGCATCAACATCGGAACTGTTTCGGATTGACAGATGCAGTTTTCTTTTTGTTTTACAAGATACCCCTATTCCTTGAGTAATACATGTCTTTTTTGTAGAGTTTGCTCTAACCTTGGCAAGTTTTGGGGGAAAATAGTGTTCGAATAAGGTAAGCAGTTTATTAGCAAAAGTGTTATATTTTTTATTCATGCCATGAGGACTGTAAAAATCAGTCCAGTGAATGTCTCTGAGGAGTGTCCTAAAATAATCAATTTTTGGCTTATTGATTACCCTCTTGAGCTCAGATTTAACAGATTTTATATTCTGTTCAGTATTAACATTTAACAGAAGGAACTGCATGTCATGGTCTGAGAGGCCATTGACTATTGGTTTTGTAATATAATTTTGTTCATTGGACTTTTGTATAAATATATTATCAATGGCTGTTTGTGAGCAAGTGGCTACCCTAGTGGGGAACTTTACAGTGGGAATTAAGTTGAATGATAGTGTTCCTAACTCGAATAAGTTCTTATTGGGAGAGTCTTTAAGGAAATCTACATTGAAATGACCAGCAACCACTGTTTCTTTGCTTTTGGTTGTTAAATGGTCCAGTACAGCTTCAAGGTGGTTTACAAACAGATTAAAGTTACCTGCAGGTGCTCGATATACACTTAATATTATGAAGGATTTTTTGTGAAATTCTAATTCTGTTGCACATGCTTCCATATGCTGTTCTAGGCAAAATTTATGAACGTCTATGTTCTTAAATTTATGACAGTTCCTAATGAATGTGACAACTCCTCCTTTCTCCATTTCTGATCTACAAAAGTGAGATGCTAACCTAAACCCTGTAACACTTAAAAGTTCTATACCAGTGCCCACATGATGTTCAGAGAGGCAGATTGTGTCAGCTGGGTTTGAAGACTCTAATTCACCTAAGCAGATAGTTGATTCATTAATTTTATTTCTCAGTCCTCAAATATTTTGATGTAATAAAGATAGCTGACATTTCACATTGACTGAGTTAAAACTTGGTAGAGTTATATCTGCTGACTGTTGAAAATTCTTAACTAATAGCTGTTTATGCTGATGTAATAAGCTGGAATTATGTTTTTTGATTTCTTTCTCAAACTTAAGGTTTGTCTCAGTTCTAATCTCTCTTAAAATTTGCTTTCTTTCTGTCCTCCCTACCCTAAAAAAGGGTCTTTTCTGAACCCTATAACCACTGGTATTTTACCACTCATGACAGTGCCTCCCCTCTTTAACTTTTCTGCTATTTCCCCAGCCAATTTACCCTTCCCCTTCCTGTTGAGGTGAAGGCCATGCCACCCTGGTCTCGTCAATGGTGTAAACTGCTTTTGTTGTAGCTGCATCATAGATGCCTATTTAGAGTACTTCAAGTCCTCAGAGTGTCCTTTTTGAGCATCTAATCCAAATTAAATTATTGAGGCTTTCATTTGCATTTTGTGTCTTTCCGTGAAGACACTTCCTCAATAAACCAGAGTTTGCAAGAAATCTTAATGTGGGCTTAATTGCATTCATAACAGGTTCTAGCAATGACTGTTTATGTATGTCTCATCTCTGTTGCTGAACTTCACCAATCGTTTTTCAGACACAGGTTGTGCATTGGTGTTTGGTCAGTGGGTAGCTTGTGGAAAAAAAAACTGCCCATACAGTACGCCTCATTGCCTCTAAATTGCGTGTGTTTTTCCTGATAGCTCTCCCATAAAATAACTGCAGAGAATAAATTTCTTTCAGTGTAAGCTTGCCTTTTCCTCCTAGTGGTTTTCCATCCTCAAGTACTTCACCTTTCTTCTCTTTCAGCAAGCAACGAAACCCACCACCAAGCCTCTTTTGGATGTGGCCAACACATTCCAACTTTTCTATTATTGTATTGTATGGATTTTTATCTGTTACAGCTTTGAACGAAGAGAATTCCCCATCACCAAGGTATTTAGTATATCTGATACCATACTGGCCCTCAGATCTGGAGAACATCCTCACAACTGCAGCAGCCACCACTTGAGCCACTATAATTTTTAGAGCATGCTTACTGCATGCTTTTCTTGCCACAGTTTCTCACTGTCTTCGTTGTTGGACATTTTCCTTGTTGCACGCTGGTGACAGTATTTAGACATAATTTCTACACAGGGTGTATACGTGGACAAGGCAAAAAAAATTCCGTGTTTTTCCCGGTGAAGAAACACACTTTTTCCTGGATGAAAAGGCACTTTTTCTGTGTTAAGTGGCAGTATACTTTCCCACGGAACTGTAGAGCTTATCAATCCATTGAATGGTTGACGTTTTATACATCGTCAGCATAGAACTTCCGGGCGCCCCAAAAAAAAAAAAAAAAAGGGTCTAATTTCTGTTATTACGATACGCTGCAGGTTTTAGTAATTACGATAGTTTCCTAAGCCTTGAAATCGAGATTGTGATGATGCCCTTTTAGGCCAATCATAACTCATGTCACGTGATCTCTCCAGCCGATGACAGCAGATATTCAGAGCATAGGACACGAGATGTAGTCATCCAATAGCAACATCACAGTTAAGTAGTGCCAATAAAGAAACAGGAAAAGTTTAAATTAATATACATAGTGTAGGTACAAGAAAAGCTAAGCTTTCACTTATAGTATTGATCCCGAAGATTAATAAGCTACAAGAGAAGCTAATCTTTCACATGTAATATTGGTGTCTATTTTGTGTGTATTACATTTTAGGATCCATCACACAAATGTGCCAGTAAAATTTAATATAATTACATAAATTTCTGGCCTCCAGTTCTCAAATTGTTAAGTTGTAGCCGAGAGTCAAACGCTCTGTGATTTACGAAATTCATCGTACGTTCTCACACCCAATCTTTGAAAGTAACGCATTTCAAGCCACCATTCAAAATATTTTCCCGAGACGTGTTAGAAATAGGTTCGTTTCAGCAGTTGCCAGAGAACAGGCATTACTGCGCTTGTGCAACGATGGTAGTAGAAATCCCGTATGTCCGTACGTATAAAGCATTATAGTGTGTTTAAAATAAGTTGCAACTTCTGACAGTGTAGTACGGAGCGAGGGGAGGGAAGCGTAGTTGCAAGCCAGTGAGAGCTGGGCACTTCAGCAGATGACCACAGTATAATGCGCAGGAACCTAGCAGGCTCGCTTGACTGCGGGAACAGGAAGTCGTAGCGCAAGCCGGCTGATCTGCAATCTTTCTCAAACGATTTTAAACAAACTATTTTGTAATAAAATCTGATTCCCGCACATCTTATAGTTTAATTCGTCAGCTTCATGATGACCCTATCATTTCGTTAATGGTAATAGTTCTTGCCATATTTCGATAGAACATAAACTACGGTACTCCAAGAAATCTGTAGTTCGCAATCAAAAATAGGTGTCGCTATGAATTTGTGTTTTGTGCTTGTTAGGTTGTACGTTGCTGCGTTTTAAATGTAGACAATACATTGAATTATTCTTTAAACTTTGGAGGATCGCTGTCTGTTTCCAATCTCGGGAAAATGGAATGTATGTTAACCACACCGTCACGAACTCGTTCATCGATGAAGAAACTAGAATGAAATATTCATAAATTCCTCGTATCTTATAAATGGTTTGACATATCGAAACAAGATTTGGTGAATGATAGCACGCAAAGTTGAGAGTGTTTTGCCATATGATTAATATGAACTTCCATATCTACTGAGATATTCAAGTGAAAACAGCGAAATAATGTAATTATTGAGGGCATCGATAGCTGGTGAAATGCGAGTTGCTGTGGGTTTTGCAACAATATTAGTCAAGAAGTTACACATTTATTTTTATACTGACAATTGACTGTTATAAACTATTGACCTGACTTGTACAGTTGTTAGTTGCACTGTTTGAGGATTCTTTCGAAATTTTAAGTCCATTAGAAAATTTGGGAGATGAATATTTCTAAACTCTGCTGTGTTTTGACAAAGAAGCAGATTTAACATCGGAACAAGATAAGTATTCCTCGAAACCCATCACAGTCCTTCTTCATGAATCAATGTCTCATCTTCCCTTTTTGATATGGCTGACAACTCAAGTTTTTCAGTCTCAGTGAGCTTAAATTCTTGTTGAGTTTTGCCAAATCACTTTTCACCTAGACCCATATACTCCGTAAGGTTTAAATGAGCATGGTAAGGAAGAAGCCTGCTGGAACTATGCCCTTTATGGTCGGCCAGTTCGTAGACCTGGTAGCATGAAGTTTTGGCTTATACAGAACTACAAGTTCTATTAACTTCCCCTTGTACTTGCTAGGTCCAACTTTATCTCATGGAACATTTCTTTGTAACCAGAGAAAAGTATTTGCTCTCCTCCACTGCATCCTTGGAGCTGAACGGTGATCCTGGACGACCTTTTATTGCAAATTTCTTATTCAGATGTACTGCACTGTTGTTATTAATGCAATGCTATCACAAAACGCTTCTTCACAATACCTGATGACTACAGAACATTTCTGTGCCACAAATTCGACTATATTACGAGAGCTGACGAACGTTCACACATCTTATGCGTGATGCCACGTGATATTGTTTATTCATGTTGTGGCAAACAGAGGCCCTTTACCAGACGAACCGCCGCGGGCGTGGCAGGGTAAGTTGGCTCGCCATTGTTGTTACCCGGGCAAACGTCAAAAGTCCCAACTAATTTTAAACGCACCATAATATATCTTACATTAAGTCATAAAAGAAACAGGACATCAGAGTATACTCCAAGAGCATCGGTAGTTGGTAAACCATACTAATATGTACAGTGTGTACATAAAGTCCGGGAACACTTTCAGTTATTTATTGCACAAGAAACAAACATTGTACAGATATCATACATATGTCATTTTTAAGAGAAACCCTGAAAGATTTTTTTTCATGTATACCGTCACAGTGAAGTTTGGTAATTTGCTGATAGCGCTGGTCGCAAACAGGGCGAGTGCAGGTATGGAGCGAACTTTCTGTGTGTTGGAGTTCGACAAAAACAAGTGTGCTACAGCTGTTCAACGGATGTTTAGAACCAAGTACGGTAAGAAGCCACCAACAAGGAACGCCATTTACCACTGGCACAACAAATTCGTTACGGCCGGTTGCTTGAGCCCGGCAGAGAGAAGCGGACGTCCCAGTGTGAGTGAAGCGAATGTGGAGCGCGCGTACGAGAGACATTCACAAGGAGTCTAAAGAAATTGGTGCGTCGTGCATCCCATGAACTTAAAATGGCTCCAATGTCAGTGTGGAAAGTCCTGTGACAGAAGCTGTATATGAAACCAGTCAAATTGGAGCTAGTGCAGAAGCTCAATGACGACGACAAAGACAAGCGTTTTGAGTTTTGTTCACAGTTGCAACAATTGAATGAGGATGGGGATGGCATTGTTGATCGCTCAATTTTCAGCGACGAAGCCACTTTTCACACTAATGGGGAAGTGGACAGGCATAATTGTTGAATCTGGGGTACAAAGCATCCACACGAATGCATTGAATTTGAGAGTGAATCCTCAAAGGTATATGTTTTTTGTGCCTTATCACGTCGAAAACTGTACGGGCCATTCTTCTTCGCCGAGAGCACTGTCACTGGATATTCCTACTTTGACTTGTTGCAGCAATGGCTGATGCCTCAAATGCAATTGAATTCTCTGTTCAGCTTTCAGCAGGATTGGGCTCCACTCAATTTTCATCATGAACTTCGTGGGTACCTAAGCATGGAGCTGTCGCATCGATGGATTGGCCGTGCTACAGAAGGGGACAGCTGTTTCATGAAATTGCCTCCCCGGTCACCAGATCTCACCCGTATAACTTTTTTCTGTGGTGACATATTAAAGATCTGGTGTACGTACTGCCCCACTACGTGATGTAGCAGAGCTCCGGGAGAGAATATGGGAAGTGACTGTCAGAGTCAACAAAGCCGTGCTGGGACGGGTATGGCAAGAATTCGATTACCGTATTGATGTCTGCCGGTCACTCATGGTTTTCATATCGAATGTTTGTACAAAAACTTTCCAGATTATCTCTTCAAAATGCAATATGTATGACATCTGTACAATGTTTGGTGCTTGTGCAATAAATAATTGAAAGTGTTCCCAGACTTTATGTATGCCCTGTAAAATTCGACTTGAAGTGCATACTCGTATGTCCAGATTCACAATAAAGTAGGCCCCAACCTGATATTAAATTTTCCTGAGTGGTTTTCGGGATGTAAATTTTCTTAGGGTGCCGGTACTGTGCTATCTCATGTTTGGTTCTTTATTATAGCAAAATGCCATGCATACCAGAAGATGAAAACGTGCACTTGAAATTCAGCGAACAGTTGAAACTAGCCTATACTGTGGAATGAAATGCTTTGTTTCAAACAAATTGACTGCCTCGGTAGAAAAGATTAATAAAAGCCAATTTTCTCTAGCAGACCGATGAAAATAACTTCATTGTTCTGCAAGGCGATTGTTGCTTGACTGCCAAAAACGTGGAAATGAAATAAAATCAGAAAACTGAAACAAATGATATATTTCAGCCTTCCATAATTATGTGCATGTATTTTAATTCACCTAATGGCTCCCAGCCACAGAAATCCATTCTGTTTCCATTTGACATGGGAACTGTACAGGAAGAAGTCGAGACTACCCCCTCTCCCCCCCCCCCCCCCCCCCCCCCTCCCAGTACAGCTCAGACTGCTCTGCGCATGCATAAATCTGGCAACTTGGGTGCGCCAGAAAATTTTTTTGCATTTAGCATCTGGCTTCAAGTAGCCAGAGAAGATAAAGCTCATATGTGACTGAGCTGTACATGTGCTGAGTCCACTGGCAGCTGCTCAAACTAACCTAATGTAAAACAGTTGAGACTTCACGCTCATCATAAACAGTTTGTTGTTACGAATTAATGCAGTCTTCTTCCTAGGCCGTCGACACATTTTGCCCTTGGCAGACGCTTGCGTGTGCAGGTGCTTTGTTGTTGTAAATGCCACATTTCTTTTGCAACTCAAGTTTTATTTTGGTATTTTTCTCTCGTTTATATTTGATTTCTGCAGTATTATTCTGCAGTAGTGGGATAAAGATACATAATGTTAGAATATCAGTTCTTACCAGTCAAAATTACAAAAATTTAACTGAAAATTAAAACCATGAAAAATTCCCATTTTTTCCGGTTCTCTCACGGATGAAAAATTTCCCGGGTTTTTCCTGGATTTCCCGGGACGTATACACCCTGTACATCTAAAACTTTACCTGAATCAATACCAATAACAGATGCAACTCCATACAGAGATGTGTGACCCCTTTTCATCCCGGTCCCATCTACAGACACACACAGGTCAGTAACTTTTGTAGGAGATTCACTGTCATGAATATCTATCTACTCCAGGATCTATTTCTTTTTGGTTTATGTCCACCAGTTCCTTCACTGCTTTCTTCATAGAACTTTGGCAATATCACATACAGCATCAGACATTTCCTTATGTATTTTTTCAAACGTTGCACAAGGTGGAAGCATGTTCAGAAAACCATACAATAAATTACCTCCTTCCCTGCCCTGTCCAAGGCATCTCAGAGCATATGCTAACCTAAAATTGCTTTCATAGGTACCAGTGTTAGTTTTGTTGGAGGAGGAAAATGAAAACACATAGCCACACGAATTACAAATTAATTAAAAATCACAAGTTATTCCCACTCTTCTTTGTGCAACAACAATCATGCATTCCATATTTTTAAAGCTAACACATGAACATGAAAACTTTATAGTCTGGCAGAGAAGCTCTAAATCAATAAGTCTGAATCCTGTGGCATCCATATCAACATCATTCACACACTTGTACAATTATCCTGTCCCAAGTTTCGAAGCTGATCCTGAGAACTTATGTTATTCATTTCAAGCTGCTTCCTCTTTTTTGTTGGCAAAACGATTTCCATGAAACCTCCGTTTCCTAAACAGTTTTTCCATGACCCATTATGCATAAATCTTGACTTCCACGTAAATGTTTGCGAATTCAACCTTCCACCTACTAATATGATTTAGTATTGTCAAAACATACTAAACCACATACAAGAAAGTTTTCATGCAAAGATATAGATGTCAGCCAAAGACATCGAAAGAAAACAGTCTTCTCACTGACGAAAATTCCACTGAAACAAGCAGTTTCCCAAATGCAAGAAAAGGTGGGCGTGGTCACCAGTGCAGAGTGAATCAATTTAACAATTTAAAAGCATATCTAAAGCTGCTATCGTGACAAAAATCACACACAACATAGATTACACTATGTAGATCAAGAAAATAATATTTTTGAAAAATCGATTTTTTGGACCAAAATCGATTATATCCCCCCTTAAGTAAAGAACTTACAAATATAATTCAGCTCACTCTATAAAACACTTGCAGGGACTGTACAGACAAGATTAGATTAGTCAGGTTCTGCAGAGGCATTGGAACGTGAAGAAAATGTGACATGTGGTTCCATGCACTTCAAAATGAATATTTATTTAGATTGAGTCTGAGTGATCCACCCCAAATTTTCAACTTTCACCAGCCAATATCTCTTAAGCCCTCATTTCTCTTTTAGGAAGGAACAGAAGAACTCTTGAGAGCTTGGAAAGTAATATTTTTTCCTATTTTTAAGTGTTTATATTGACATCAACTTAACTGTAATTTGCTTCTTGAAGTTTATTGACACAGTTTTCACAATGGAATCTTCCGTCTAAGAAAAATATATACTCCTTATTTACTCTTCATCAACATTGGCATTATTTTCTAAAGCCTGTATCAGTTCAGTAGTATTGTTTAGTTTCTTATTTCTTTCCATTTTTACCCATTGTACTCTGCTGATTTAGTATAACAAACAAAAACACAGGAATTCTGACCATTACCGTATTCTTGCTCCTGGACTTTTTTTATTTCCATAGCTGTTGTCATCATTTAAACCATACCTTTCTTTTTTTGTATAGCATCGACTAAGGACAATTCTGAATTGTGATCGCATCCTAGTTTTGGATTCTGGCCGCATTGTTGAAGATGGGACACCTACACAACTACTTAGTAGGTCTATGGGCATCTTCTCTTCCTTGCTAAGAGCAGCAGAAGAAGATGGCATCTGTACCTGAAATGTATAGACTCATTACTTTTTAGTATCTTATGAACTTGATTATTACTTCAAGGAAACCAGAAGAGTACCTTTGTAAATTTTGCATTTGGCTTGCAGTTTGTTGTGAGTGAGAAGTCCTTCATCTATTTTTAAAGAAAAATGACTGTAGGTAGACAAAATTTTTTGTATACAGACTACTCCATAATTTATTTTTTCATTTTAATCTAAGAAGGTCTGAGCTTAACAGATAAGAGAAATGTACAAATAACTTTTTCTTATTTTATTATGTGGAGTTTTTGTGTGTAAAAAACAGAATTTATTTTTATGGTGCTGATCTTGTATATCCTGATATTTTTTATGAAATCTTGATATTAGTTATGAGGTTATGTACTTAAATTCACTATTGTTTCATAAGTATTCGAGAACAGTCTGAAAGTTTCTGATCTCTAGGTAGCTAATCTACTGTTCCTCATAGCTTCCTTCTACTTTCATTACATTTCTCCACAGAAATATGTATCCCTTTACTCTCTGTATTTTACCTTTGTATGTATTTCAGTTTTGTGATTTAGTATTTAACAATTATATTTTGTAAAAAAAAATTAAATTTACTTAATGTTTTTTTGAACAAACTTCTCTTCTTCAAACATTAAAAAAACTTTTTTCTTAATTTTTTGTTGGCTTTAAACCAATTTTACACCAAACATTAAATAAACATATTAGTTTATAGAAGGAAAGGTATTGTTTACTTCTACTTCAAATTTGAAAATCTTGCAATGATTACTTATACATCTATCTATTTCTAATCACTGCAAAGTGTCATATACCATTCATTTCTTGGATAAATTGTGGGTCATTACTCTAGCCTTTTATTTTACAAAATGCACGAGATACAGCTTTATATATGGCCTTCATTATCCCTACTGGTTTTGGTTAATAACCATCATCACAGTACAAAAGTTCATGTATTATGTCACATCGGTAATGCAATGTTATCAATACAGCCCCATCAGAACTGCTGAACATCAAAAGAACAAACGGATACCCACAGAGGTGATGTGAAAGCGCAATTATAATCTGTATGTTAACAAAAATATATATTCTAAGGAACTAGTCTACACATAAAACAAACAAAAAAGTCAGATTACTAGATCAGGATAACTGGACAACAGAAGTGAAAGATTAAATTTAATTTTTGCGGGACAATTCTGAATGGAATTAACAGAATTGCCAGTAGGGCTCAAGGCAATTTCCAATTATTGAGTTCTGAAAGTGCGTGGGCTCTGTATCAGTTATTCACATCGAAGAATGCTGATATGTACAGGCTGCATACTTCTGGGCCCAAATGCTATACACATGTGCTGTAAAAAACTGGTGCAGAAGGATAATAAGCAGTCACTGTTGCCTACAAACTTGTCAAAGCTTGACATCATGTCAAGTGGAAGTAAATCTGTGACAGCTGAATCATCATTCTAATGTGTTTTTATTGCAGCTTGTTCTCTCATTTGCCTTATATTGTTACCGGTTTACTTAAAATTATTATGAACTTACAAAGGCTGTGCACAGCTCATAAACTTCAAGGGTTACTCTGCAACTGCAATGGACCTGAGATTTTCATAACTTTAGTGAAGCTGGTAATCATTACAAAGACAAATGCGACAATAGACCACAATAAAAAATATTAGAATTTTTGCTTATGCTGAAAATGTTAGTATTTGTCAACTATGAATAAAAGTTACTTGACAAGTCATTCACAGAAGAGAAATTGTGTTTTAGCCATAACTTGTTGAATAAATTCTGAGATTATTTTCAGATCAAATCAACATCAAATATAGACATTTCTGTGGTGGATTCTTGAAGCAGAGAATGTTTTTTTTTTTTTTTTTTTTGTCAAACAATGTATTGATGGAATACTTCATCATTATAAAGGTACACTTGTTGGTTGGATTTTCAGTTAATGTGAGGACATTGACCATCATGAAACATTTAGTCTAGTTGTTTGGCATGCCATTATTACAGCAGTATTAAATATTGTTGCTAATGAAGATGCAGAGGTAGTATATTAAATATTGTTGCTAATGAAGATGCAGAGGTGGTATAGTTCAATTTGAAGTCATCGTTTTAACTGAAGGAAGAAATATGCATGGAATAACCTGAGTAATTTCACGATGATGCCAGCAGAGTATCCAAACTCTTTATGGCTTCAAAAACAATCCTCAACATTTGTCATGTTCTCTAGATCCTCTCCAGAAGGAGAACTTTCAAGGATGTGGAATGAGGCAAGGTATACATTAACAAAACAGAAGCAAATTGTAAAACGTTTGTGCTGACAATAAACTATCATTAAAATGCTTAATGCTACTCAACTCATGCTCATGCCAGCTAACTTTAATCAAGTAAATCATATAGAATGCGCCTACTTAAAGAAAAGCAACTCTGTAGTCATTACACTAAATAGCAGCTGTTTATCTCCTATTGGGAGCTTATATTTACTTGGTTACATTGCTATTTTTCAAAGAAAAGAGTAATGTACATCAATAAATACTGAGCCCTGCTTACAGTTGAAACATTATTGCTCACAATTAATTGAAAGTTTTACCTCACAATTTGAAATGTCCTCTTTATAACACAGCATTACTTGCGAATGAAGGTTTGGAGCTGGAAATGCATTGTTGACCCTACATAGGTTTACCAAATGTCCAGGATTACATTGGACAGTCCTGGTTTTTTCAGAGCTGTCTGTGGTAATATCTATGGTTGCAAAAATATATGGGGTTCAACAATTTTATGATGAACATTTTTTTTTTATTATTTTAGACCTATATGTTCAAGATCTTAGTTTTAAACATTCTCTTATAGTTATGCTTCTCTCAGTTAACCTTTTCGCTTACTGTTAGTCATTTGGTGGGGCAATGTGTTTGTGCTGTTTTCATGTGTGAAGTAACTCACCCATACATTTTTGATAATTTTATTTGTCTTGACTCTTGTTTTTGCCTCATCCTTTAGCAGTGCACAAGAGAAAGTGTGTGTTTAATGTTTACCTGCAATATGAAAATAATTTTTTGAAATTGTACTATGACAGTATGAATGGATGTGCTTATTGGACATTTTGTACTGGAGAATTTTGTGTTGCACATAAAGGAAACAGTGACATTGGAGACTACATCAAAATAGCTAAAAATGAGAGTGACACTAATGCTACCACTTCAGCTGCCATATAAGATTTTTAAAGCCAAAGATGGGAATTGTGATCAGAAGTGTGCTGCTGAAAAGGCTATATTTCTATAGACATGAACTCAATTTCAAAACATCAGACTGCACATCTAAACAGTTAGATGACCAAAAACTTTTATCTGTTAGAGCTGAAACTGAGGCAATTATGGGTAATGTTATTTCACAATTTATAATTGATAATTTATGAATGATAATATATTGCTTTTTTTTGGAAAACATTAATTATGTTACAGTAATGATGGACAGCTCAAACAAAACTGAAGTAAATCTTGTTCCTGTTCTTATAATTTATAAAATACTTTAGTCTGGAGGAGGCTATTCAAGTTAAACTTTTAAATTTCAATAAAGTGTCAGGTGAAACTGCTCAAATTTTGACTCAGTGTCTTTAGCAGTGTGTAAAAAAAATATAAACTTGAAGTGAATTTGGTTTGTTGTACTGCTGATAACACTAATTAATTTTAATGGTGTGGAGAGAATGGGGAATGAAAATGTGTTCATAAATTCCAGTGTGATTTACACAGATCTATTTTAGTAATTTTGTTCAAACTACTTTGTACAGAAACCATGTCTGAAAAAAGTCAAATCAAGTGAAAAGTATAATGATACAAATAAATGAAGTTTAATGTTTCAATAAACTGTTAGGATTTAATTAATTTCGAAAATCTGTCCTGGGCTGGACCCAAAAAATGTTAATATGTCCTTGGTTGGACCCAAAAAAATATGGTAAGCCTAATACCATTTGATGAATCAGAGGTGTTGATAACTGCTGAATAATTTGGCATATCATTCTTCCTGTTCACTGCAAATGCCATGAGGTTGTTTCTTTTCAGTATGTATTCTATTCCTAAGTAAATCTGAAAATTTTTTTGAAATAAAGTTTAAAATGTAACCTCTCTCAATTTTCATCCTTTTTCCTCAAAAATAATTGTACAAAAACAAATGCTGCCAACACTGAACAAAAACACATGACTTACTGAGTGATAGCCTTGGTCACAGCAATGGTCAGTTTTATAGCTTTTGTACAACAAAAATAATGTTTACTTCTTTCTTAAACTTATAATATAATTACAATTTTATAATCCTACTAATTTAACTACAAAATTTACATTTAAATTTGCTTGACAATTGAAAACTAACATAATTACAGTGAGGATTCTTATTAACATTTTCCTTTTCAACGAAATTAGAAGACCTTCCACATTTATCTTTCACTTCATTTAATATAATGTATTTTCTCACATACTTTTGGTTTTAAAATTTGCCTACAAGAACATTAATTAGGGTAGTCATTCTTCCAATAAAGCAGTTCTTTAATACTAACATTTTTTTATTTATGTAAATTACTTAACAATAACAATACAGTTTTTTGTATCCCTATTACTGATTTATTTAATTAACTTCTTCATTTATAGAATAAACAAATAAATATAGTATAAACAAAAGAAAAAAGTTACAGGCATTGTTAGCTGCAACAGGCTGAAGATTTGTAACATAGGTGCTGCACATTTTAGTGATTTGGTCGAGATAAACTTATGCTGCAGTGTCCTCCTTCAGCACTCCAGTGTAGAAGTGTGCACATAATCAGCTAAGTGAAAAATCCATGCAATATGCATGTTTATTTATGTATAAAAGCCAACTTAGGAATTCTACCTTGTGTGAGACTGCTTGTACAAGATCATGTCCCGATTTAAAGTTCTGTATTCGCTTGTGTTACTGTTCGTCATTTCTTCTGCACAATCTTTCATTGATTTTATCAATAGCCGTTTGTACCATGATATATTGTGAAATCTCAAACATTTATGGGTGCTGTGATAAACTAGTACTGTTACCATCAATTGTAGGCTCAAACTAAATTGTGCTCTTTTAAAATTTTTGAGGACCATAGGCCTATCCTCGTTCAAAACAATCTTTCTCTAACTTCATTGTATAATTACATGAGAAATAAGTTATTTCTGAGAATTTTTGGACAAACTATATTTTCATAAGTTACTAGTACGAGGGTTTTGGATACATAATTTCTTTCACAGCAAATCAGCATTTGTGGTTCACAGTTACTCCAAAGGACCTGTGAATTTCATTGTACATCAACACAAATAAAAAAAATTGAGAATATTTTGTAGTTACCATTGTCCTGCTCATAATCTAATTTGTAGTAAATTGGCATTTGTGATTTAGTTATTGTAGCCGTGCAACAGCTAAAATGCACTCCTATTGTGAATGCTGTTCTCAAATGCGGAATGATTTGGTTGTCATTTGTAAGCAGCTGGAAATCGTCCTGATTACTAGCAAATGATTGGCAGCTGTTGTGAGTTGTTGTATTGGAAGAGCTCTGGGGAGTTATGTACCTGTGGCCCTAGTACCAAAGGTACCTGAAATACTGTCTGATCCTGTGGATCTTGTTGCCTCTGCAGAAGGTACTGGATCTATCATTACTCATTGGCTTTCAATGGTAGAGCTAGGTGTCTTGCACAGGATGTTTGGGGACCAGGGGGGCTCAGGGTATTGTACCAATCTCCCTAACCAACAAGTCTGAGGTGCTATCTTTCACTGAAACTGAAACTGAGCCAGTGGGGCTCACATCTGTTTTGGGGAAACTTATTCTGTCAGGAGGAGACAAACAAAAAAGGATAGGAGTCTATTAATCATTGGCAGTTCAAACATAAGGTAAATGGCAGCAAGGAACAAGAAAGGACACCAGCTGCACTCAGTATGTATGCCTGGGGACCTCACTCAGCTTGTGGATGAGGCTATTCCAGCAACCACTGAGGGAACAAGGTGCAACCAACTGCAGATTGTGGCACATATAGGAACAAATGATGCCTGCTGTGTGGGCTCTGAGGTCATTCTTTGATCATTCCAGCAACTGGCAGAAAAGGTTGAGAAGACCTGTCTTGTGCATGGAGTTTCAATGAAACTCACAATTTCCAGCATTGTCCCCAGAACTAATCGTGGCCCTTTGGTTCTGAGTCAAGAGGAAGGACTGAACCAGAGACTTCGAAGGTTCTGTGACATGCTAGGCTCAACGTCCTGGACTTGCACTATAGGGTTGAGAATTGTGGGTATCACTAAATACATCAGGTGTGCACAACAAATCAGAGACTGCTACTCAAGTAGCTGACTGTATGGTGGGTGCACACAAGATCCAATCCAGATAACAATAGCTGTAGGAAACCCAGAAGTATCAGTGTAAGATCGAAAGAAATGCCTCCCACAGGCGAGAGCATTAAAATCCTAACAGTAAACTGCCAAAGCATTTGCAACACAGTGCCAGAGTTTGAAGTACTCATGAAAAGCAGTGAAGCTCACACAAAACACTACTGGCCATTAAAATTGGTACACCAAGAAGAAATGCAGATGGTAAACGGGTATTAATTGGACAAATATATTATATTAGAACTGACATGTGATTACATTTTCACGCAATTTGGGTGCATAGATCCTGAGAAGTAAAAAAAATAAAAATAAAATAATAAAAATCAGTACCCAGAACAACCATCTCTCGCTGTAATAACGTCCTTGATACGCCTGGGCATTGAGTCAAACAGAGCTTGGATGGCGTGTACAGGTACAGCTACCCATGCAGCTTCAACATGATACCACAGTTCATCAAGAGCAGTGACTGGCGTATTGTGACGAGCCAGTTGCTCGGCCACCATTGACCAGACGTTTTCAATTGGTGAGAGATCTGGAGAATGTGCTGGCCGAGGCAGCAGTCGAACATTTTCTGTATCCAGAAAGGCCCGTACAGGACCTGCAACATGCGGTCGTGCATTATCCTGCCGATATGTAGGGTTTGGCAGGGATCGAATGAAGGGTAGAGCCACGGGTCATAATTCATCTGAAATGTAATGTCCACTGTTCAAAGTGCCGTCAATGCAAACAAGAGGTGACCGAGACGTGTAACCAATGGCACCCTATACCATCACGCCGGGTGATACACAAGTATGGCGATGACGAATACACGCTTTCAACGTGAGTTCACCGCAATGTCGCCAAACATGGATGCGACCATCATGATGCTGTAAACAGAACCTGGATTCATCCGAAAAAATGACGTTTTGCCATTCGTGCACCTAGGTTCATCGTTGAGTACACCATCACAGGCGCTCCTGCGTGTGATGCAGCGCCAAGGGTAACCGCAGCCACGGTCTCAGAGCTGATAGTCCATGCTGCTGCAAACATCATCGAACTGTTCGTGCAGATGGTTGTTGTCTTGCAAACGTCCCCATCTGTTGACTCAGGGGTCGAGACATGGCTGCACAATCCGTTTCTGCCATGCGGATAAGATGCTTGTCATCTCGACTGCTAGTGATACGAGGCCGTTGGGATCCAGTGCGGCGCTCCGTATTACCCTCCTGAACCCACCAATTTCATATTCTGCTAACAGTCATTGGATCTCGAACAACGCGAGCAGCAATGTCGCGATACGATAAACCGCAATCACGATCCGACCTTTATCAAAGTCGGAAACGTGATGGTACGCATTTCTCCTCCTTGCACGAGGCATCACAACAACGTTTCACCAGGCAACGCCAGTCAACTGCTGTTAGTGTATGAAAAATCGGTTGGAAACTTTCCTCAAGTCAGCACGTTGTAGGTGTCTCCACCGGCGCCAGCCTTGTGTGAATGCTCTGAAAAGCTAATCATTTGCATATCACAGCATCTTCTTCCTGTCGGTTAAATTTCGCGTCTGTAGCACGTCATCTTCGTGGTGTAGCAATTTTAATGTCCAGTAGTGCATCTGTTTAAATGGTGAAATTAACAGATATAGTTATACGAAATACTTTTGTCAAACCTGGTAATTACTTTGGAATTAATGAAGGGCTAGCGTTGCTAATATATTTTCGAACAGAGCCAAATAAATACTTAAAGAATGCTATAGGTGGTTCTTCCAAATGTTAGTAATAATGACAGAATTTATATTTGTTTATAGGTCAACAACAGAATTTAAGTTATGAAACAATTACTGTTTTCACCCTGTGAGGTAACGGCGAGTTGTGGCGCCCCGAAAATATTCCGAGTTCGGAGTTGGTGTGGCCGCGCGGGGGCCTCTCGGCGGCCACGGTCCGGCAGCAACCACGTGGTGGCGAACGTTAGCTGAGCATGAGGGGTAGCCCCAGCGCGTGGTCCATAGGCCGCTTCGCTGGGAATTCCATGTGACTCTGTGACAATGGAGGAGACAGGCCGGGAGTGCGAGTGCCAAAGATGGCAGACTCTGTGAAACCTTAATGGCAGACATTTCACAGTTCGTATAGAAATTAATAGTAGCCAGAGGAATCATGATACCTCACAAAGAAACAAGTACATTACCATATTTGCACGACGATTCTGATGGTGTATTCAGATTTCCAATATCTTTATTAGTTTAAAGTTTAGTGTCTGACGATAAATTACACAAGTGACACGCAGCAACGAATTTCCAAAAACTAAACGGTTCATCCGATTTTGTCAATCGACGTGTCTTTAGAAAGCTATTATCGTAAACCTAAATTGGTGTAAATTACAGGCATGTAACTTAAATAGTACATGAGTTATTGGAAGTCAAAATAGCCGACTACTATCGATCGCGTCAGGCCAAAAACGGTAGCAGCATGCTTATAAATATATTTATTCATCTATGTCTTTGTGTACATCCGATATATACCATTCATGAAGAAATTGGTAAAATATTTACTGTGTTTTACAAAGTACAGAGACATTAAGCTACTGGCCTACCTTTTGTTGCTATTCCTTTGATATACGTTTATTTAATTTGTTTATATATTATTGTTTATGTATTTAATCCAGCCGCATGAACCTTGGACCTTGCTGTTGGTGGGGTGATTGCATGCCTCAGCGATACAGATAGCCGTACCATAGATGCAACCACAACAAAGGGGTATCTGTTGAGAGGCCAGACAAACATGTGGTTTCTGAAGAGGGGCAACAGTCTGGATGATTGACTGATCTGGCCTTGTAACACTAACCAAAACGGCCTTGCTGTGCTGGTACTGTAAATGGCTGAAAGCAAGGGGAAACTACAGCCATAATTTTTCATGTGGGCATGCAGCTTTACTGTATGGTTAAATGATGATGGCGTCCTCTTGGGTAAAATATTCCGGAGGTAAAATAGTCCCCCATTCGGATCTCTGGGTGGGGACTACTCAGGAAGACGTTGTTATCAGGAGAAAGGAAACTGGTACTCTACGGGTCGGAGTGTGGAATGTCCGATCCCTTAATCGGGCAGGTAGGTTAGAAAATTTAACAAGGGAAATGAATAGGTTAAAGTTACATATAGTGGGAATTAGTGAAGTTCGGTGGCAGGAGGAACAAGACTTCTGGTCAGGTGAATACAGGGTTATAAATACAAAGTCAAATAGGGGTAATGCAGGAGTATATTTAATAATGGATAAAAAAATAGGAATGCGGGCAAGCTACTACAAACAGCATAGTGAATGCATTATAGTGGCCAAGATAGATACGAAGCCCACGCCTACCACAGTAGTACACGTTTATATGCCAACTAGCTCCGCAGACAACGAAGAGATTGATGAAATGTATGATGAGATAAAAGAAACTGTTCAGATAGTAAAGGGAGACGAAAATTTATTAGTCATGGGTGACTGGAATTCGATAGTTGGAAAAGGAAGAGAAGCAAACGTAGTAGGTGAATATGGAATGGGGGTAAGGAATGAAAGAGGAAGCCGCCTGGTAGAATTTTGGAAGAATTTTGCACAGAGCATATCTTAATCATAGCTAACACTTGGTTCAAGAATCATGAAAGAAGGTTGTATACATGGAAGAAGCCTGGAGATACTGAAAGGTTTCAGATAGATTATATAATGGTAAGACAGAGATTTAGGAACCAGGTTTTAAATTGTAAGGCAGTTCCAGGGGCAGATGTGGACTCTGACCGCAATCTGTTGGTTATGAACTGTAGATTAAAATCGAAGAAACTGCAAAAAGGTGGGAATTTAAGGAGATAGAACCTGGATAAACTGACAGAACCAGAGATTGTAGAGAGTTTCAGGGAGAGCATTAGGGAATGATTCATAAGGATGGGGGAAAGAAATACAGTAGAAGAAGAATGGGTAGCTTTGAGAGATGAAATAGTGAAGGCAGCAGACGATCAAGTAGTATTCTTGGCTAACAATGGCTGTAGCGTAGGAGGAACAAGCAGTTCATGTCATGAGTGCAGTCTGAGCTCAGTGGAACAATCCAGGTTAGCCAGTCTGAGCATTCCCGCGATCTACCGAAAATGTCCCCGCTATCGACGGTTTGGCGATCGCTGCTAAACCAACGTTTAAGCGTATAAAGAGGAAATAGGATAAAGTGTCTTCATGATATTGTTAGACCTAAGCCAATAGCAAAGTAAAGCACATTGTTACCTACGTAGTGAAGAAACAAGTAATTTAATGTGTTGAAAACAAACATGATAATAGTATCAGCTGCAATAGCAGTAATAATAGAACATAGAAAATCAAGAAACATCTTGTCTACTTAGGAAAACCTAACAGGTTTTTGTCATTTGTATGTAGAATGTACGTCGAAATGGAAAATATTAACAGGATATTGAATGATTAGGCTGGAATATGCAGACTGAATATATTAATTTTGCTTAAAAGTGAACTGTTTCAATATGTTTAAACTTAATAACCAATAATTTAACGCTGCGAGGAACAGAATAAAGCTGAAAAAAAAAAATGGACGACTGGAAATCGAAATCAGGTCGGCACAGAAGGGGAAAACAGCAGACGACACATAAAATCTGTCGGAAGATAGTAGATTATGAAAATGTAGAAGGTTATGTGTCATATATTCTAAACCATTGTAGAGTAATTGAAAAAAGATCTTGGATGATGAGCGAGCCAGAAGGTATGAAACCTTTCTTGTGTTATAAATCGGTGCTTCTTTAATACGTCCGTTTGCGTATAGCTGCTATCATTGGTGTGACATTGACAACAAAAATAACATCTTAAACGCAGTTTGTAGTTCTTGATCTTGTACGTCGTTCAAGGTCGTAGCTTTTCCTCTAGCAAATGCTTTGATAGGCTTTCCTCAGTCCACTACCTGGAAGCATGGTAGGCGGAAAGTACATTGAATACTAATGGCTATCACTGACGTTACGAGGAAATACTTTTTCAGCTCATACAAATGAGACTGTTGTCTAAGAAATATCGCTAAGTGGGTACATTCAAACAGTTCCTCTAGGTGCCAGTGTTTACAAAAGCGATGGATAAATACTTTGGTACACATAGGAAAAACAAGTGAATGCTAACATGTAATGAAATCTTAGAGGCTGACAATCTATGCGAATGTAGAACAGAAATAAATAAATATTCTGCAGTGGTATATGTCAGGTATGCCAGAAAGGCCAGTGTCATATACTTCTACAATTTCTGGAAAAAACATTTTGCCCTTAACACATTCTTTCAGAACAATAGACAACAAATTTTCCAAGGACCAAATGAAACTAAAAATTAAATTATTTTATAGAACTATTAAGGAATTATACAGAATCATTCGATCCTAATCTACTTTAGAACCGCAAGGAACCATAGATCAGTAAGGCGCAGAGCATAGAAATAGATACAAACGTATCAGATACGAATGCATATTTGTAAATCACATTTATTTAAAAATAGGGTGGTACACCCTAGGATTTCATGTATTAGGTTTCGAGGTCCGCGGCAGACTTTAATTTTATGTCCTTAGCTCGGACATTCAAACCTGCTGCCTTGCAGAGTAAGGCGTTGGGTCGCCGAAGGTTAAGGGAAGAAAACCTTGAAGAAAAAATCAGCGCTTCCTCCTGCCTTGCAGCATTAATGGTGCGGGAACATCAAAGGGTAGGAGATGCCAGAACTCCGAAACAAAGGCTGCTGGGGCAGGCTGGGCTCCTAAGCAGCCAGACCAGGGAAAGGAAAATCTTGAAAACAAATCCACCGACAGCCAGGCCAGGATCTACTGGAGGTGAAATTTCACTGCTCAGAGTACCAAATACTGTGATCGGAAAGGACACAAAGAGTACCTATTCAGCTATAGTGAAGTTGAGAAGGAGATAGAACTAAGGCTGGAATACGGATACTTATCCTCAAGAAATATAGAAATCATATTGAGGGGCGCCAATACACATCTGTAAACAAACTGGCTAATCACAAAATGAACATTATCTCTTTGTATAGACCAGAGGATTGTAAACCTGGGCGAAAAAGATTCTTCTATGAGCAATTAGAAGAAGTTATCAGTCTGATACCTTCAAACGAATTTTCAGTGATAATGGGGAATTTTAATGCTAGTAATGGAAATGGCACCATCCATGGAGTTAAACAAAGCTTTAGTGAAGACTTTCTAAATTATAGTGGTGAGATTATCATCAACTTATGCTCAAGTAGCGAACTCAGAATAAATATTACCCTCTATAAATGCACCTTTCAGAAAAGACGAGGTCATAAATCTACGCTGGGTTACATTGCTACAGATAGGAACATCCTCAGTCAGTGCTAGATGATAACACTCTAAACTCAGCCAACATTGGAAGTGAGCACAGTCTGGTCATGGCAAAAATCAGATTGCTTGTGGGAAGGAATAAGACTGCTAAAGAATCGATCTTAAAAGAAGAAAAAAATAATATAGTGATTATGAAATGAATCTACAAAAATTTTGTATGAGAAACGATTAGCAGAGAAAATAAGAAAGATCCCATTAATACAGAGGATAAGTAGATCAGGGCTGGAAGAAAATCAAAGCATTGAAGCAGCAGCTCAAAAAGCGTTAGGTACACGAGCTATAAAGCACGAGTGGAAAACGAACAGGAAACCATGGTTTCGCAAAGAGGTTAAAGAAATGTGTAAAAGAAGAAGTGTGCCTATACGAAACATAAATCACTGAAAACACAAAAGTCTTATGAAGGTTACAAAAGCACTCATAATGAGACAAAATCACTAGTGAATCGTTTTAAACAGAAAGACTGGGAAAGATTTTAAAAAATATATAGAATGTCACTTCCATGGGCTACAGAAACAAATTAGGAGAATAATACGAAAGTAGAGAAAAGATTTAGAAGAAATGTTGAAAGTGTATAACATAACGAGGATCAAGGGCTAATATTTAACATATTTGTGTAAGAATAAAATACCACTGGAATACGGAAAGATATCAGATATCAACATACAAGCAAATGATGATGTTAGTGAAGATATTTAAATGTCAGTACCTGTGGGATGATTACTCCATTCAATGCCAGTTTCCATTTAATTGGTACACAGATATTTAGTTTTTTGAGTGGATATGATCATATTTATGGTTTTCGCTGCCATATTAAATATATGTGAAAATTTCTGCAGGTTATGTTCACTGTTTGCTAGCAGACTGAATCGTCAGCACAACAAATGATTTTTGTTTTTTCGAGCTCCCATTCTATTACAATATCAGCCAGTAGCTTCTCTATCACCTCTTCCACGAATATATTAACTAGTAGTGGGCCCAGACTCACTTGTTTAGTACCATTATTAACTGCTAAACGGCTAGTTAAGCTGGATGTATCTGTTGGAATGAATTTCTTCGATTGTTTTTATGAAGCTGGTAGGAATCCTCCTATTGTGGAGCAGATCTATCACACCCGTTAACTGAATCCCATCGAAAGCCTTATGTAAGTGAATAAAACAAAGATAAGGTGATCTGTTTTATTCAGTGGGCTTCTCTACAACCTAAAAATGAATGCTGCATCTGTGCATGACCTCTCTGTTCCAAAACCATACTGCCTCTCTGCAAGGGTCGTATTTTTATTTTTTTTACTTTATCTTATATTATTTTTGTTATACGTTTAAGAACTGAACTCAGTAGATTTATCCTCTGTAACTGGACAGGTCTTTCTTATCGTCTGTTTTGCACATGAGAATAATAATAAGAGTTCTCCATTCATTTGGACTTTTGTTACTGGTTGAAATGTCGAAAAGGAATTTCGAGAAAAAATAACAAAAGCAGACAAAGTGGCAGGTTGTTTAAAAGATACTATTTGGAAAAACAAACATATAGGAAAGGATGCAAAAGCAAGAATAAACAAGAGAAGACTTTTGGAAACCACAGACATGAAAATTCTTCGAAGGATTGCACGGAAGACGCTGAGGGATAGAGTGAGAAGTGAAAGCATCAGTGAAGGATGTAAGGCGGCCTCCATTAAAGAGTGGGTTCTTAAGAGAAGGCATGAATTGAACGAACACAGACAGGATGGGCGAAGGGAAGATTATGAAAATTGTAAGGAATAAATCACCAACTGGTATAAAAGGGCCATCTAAAGAAAAAAATGGAGACACAACCTCAGGGTAGACTCACGGCTATTGAAGCAAATGGGTTGTAGCCTAGGGTGGCCAAAGGAGTGGTAATAATAATAACAGTTTCAAATTTTTAGAAAACAAAGTTCCTACAGTCACGGACGAAAGGGGCGGTTATTAAAAAATATCTAAGCAAACAGGAGAAAGGAGGAAGTTTACGATATTCATTGTTTCCCGGTTTTCAATCATGTGTGTAGTAACACACAGCTTATCATTACAGTCGATAACTTATTCGAATGAAGAGTCCGTTTCACTTCAGATCTTGAACTGAGACCAAGGTGGTGCGCAGACAACGTCAGTCAGTTTTCGACAAAGAAAATATTAAACAGCTTGCATTGTGGAACTCTTCTTAGTAAGGCTAACGCCGGGAGGGTTACTTTGAAAATGACAAGGACGAGCTTTTCCCTCATCCTTCCGCAGTCCAAGCCTGTGCTCTGTTTCTAGAGTCCTCGTCGACAACGGGCTGTGAAACCATACTTTTCACTTTCTTCCTCACCGAAACACCATATCAACTTAATTTCTCGGAAAGTGAATAAATTTTACAAGGTTGCATTAATTCACAATAACAAGTCTGAAGCCTATCTTAAGAAAACTCTCAAATGGTTCAAATGGCTCTGAGCACTATGGGACTCAACTGCTGTGGTTATCAGTCCCCTAGAACTTAGAACTACTTAAACCTAACTAACCTAAGGACATCACACACATCCATGCCCGAGGCAGGATTCGAACCTGCGACCGTAGCAGTCGCACGGTTCCGGACTGCGCGCCTAGAACCGCGAGACCACCGCGGCCGGCGAAAACTCTCATCTTAGTTATGTACCAACTGTTGTGTCTCATATGTTAGTACCTGTGGAACTACCCCATAGTCTTTGATGGACGATGTAATTTTGCAGGGAGTAGGAACCGCGATATGCCGAGCGAGCTATTATTGGCTAAGATGCTGTGTCCATCATATTCGGATGAATCATAATTCAGTCATCGGCTTTACATCCCTCTTGGTTTCCTAAATTATTGCAGGAAAATGGTAGGGTGGTTCCTTGAAAGAGCCATCGTGTCTTCGTTACAACTGAGCCACTGCTACGTCTCCAAAAACTTCAAGGTTGACGAAACTTTAAAATTTCGACCTAACAAAATCGGTGCGATCGCACTGTCCTTCATTATCTCATGCGGACCTACGACAAACTGAGGGACAAGGTGTCGAAAATTCAGTCCTACCTTAACTATCTTGACGTCGAACTCGAGGATGCCATCGAACCGAAACACTGTAACTATTCCCTGTGAAGAGCGCTGTTGAACGTGAGTCATGTTTTAGTGAAAGGCGTCTCACGTTCAACTATTTCCAGCAGGGTAATAAAAGCTTGTTCCCAAGAGATAAGTGGGATTCTTAGCCACGTATGTAATAGCTCTCTGAAGCAGGGTATTTTCCCACATAGACTGAAGTATGCCATTGTTAAACCACTGCATAAAAAAGGGGATATGTCTGATGTCAACAACTACAGCCCAGTCTCTCTTCTGACTGCCTTATCCAAAATTCTTGAGGAAGTAATGTTTTGTAGAGTGGCTTCACACCTTTGTAAAAATAAAGTTTTAACAAAATGTCAGTTTGGTTTCCAGAAAGGTTTTTCAACGGAAAAAGCTATATATACCTACACTAATGAAATATTAAATGCTCTGAGTAACCGGAAGTCACCCTTTGGAATTTTTTGTGATCTATCAAAGGCTTTTGATTGTGTAAATCATGGAATACTTCTAGATAAGCTCAAGTACTGTGGTATGAATCGGACAGCGCTCAAATGGTTTAAATCATACCTAACTGGAAGAGTGCAGAAAGTTAGCAGTTCACATAATATGCAAAAAAACTGGTGATGTCTCAAACTGGGGAACAATCAAGAATGGGGTGCCGCAAGGTTCGGTCTTGAGTCCTCAGCTGTTCTTAATATATATTAATGACTTGCCATTCTATATTCACGAAGATGCAAAGCTGGTAATTTTTGCCAATGATACAAGTATAGCTATCACACCCAACAGATAAGAAGTGATTCTATCCAAATGGGCTCTCATTAAAATTTGATAGAACACAGTACATACAGTTCCACACAGTAAATGGAATGACACCATTAATAAATATAGACTTCGATCAGAAATCGGTAGCTAAGGTAGAATATTCAAAATTTCTAGGTGTATGCATTGATGAGGGCTTAAACTGGAAAAACACACTGAAGTCTGCTGAAACGTTTGAGTTCAGCTACTAATGCTATTAGGGTCATTGCAAATTTTGGCGATATACATCTGAGTAAATTAGCTTACCACGCCTATTTTCATTCTCTGCTTTCGTATGGCATCATATTCTCGGATAACTCATCATTGAGTGAAAGAGTGTTCATTGCACAAAAGCGTGTAATCAGAATAGTTGCTGGAGCTCATCCAAGATCATCCTGCAGACACTTGTTTAAAGAGCTAGAGATCTTCACTGTAGCCTCACAATATATATATATATATATATTCACTTATGTAATTTTTTTATTAATGATCCGAACGAATTCAAAAGTAATAGCAGTGTACATGGCTACAACACTAGGAGAAAGGATGATCTTCACTACTCAAGATTAAATCTAACTTTGGCTCAGAAGGGGGTAAATTATGCTGCCACAAAAGTCTTTGGTCACTTACCTAATAGCATCAAAAGTCTGACAGATAGCCATACAGCATTTAAAAGGAAATTAAAAGAATTTCTTAATGGAAACTTCTTCTACTCATTAGATGAATTTTTGGATATAGTAAGTGGGTAATTTCCCCAACCCCCACAAAAAAAAAAAAAAAAAAAAAATATTAAGTGGCATGTAATATTTTGTGTAATGTAATATCTTGTATAGACACCTTTTATTAACCTGACACATTCCACTTCATTTCGAAGTGTCGTATTCATGATCTATTGAACAAGTACTAATCTAATCTAACTACAGAAGCTACCTTGCGATGAAGAAGAGGATGCCAATACATCTTTGGCTGTCCGTACGATACGATACTACAATTACGAAATCTAGTCGACATAGGCTGTTCTCAGGCGACTTACATTAAGTGCTGCCAACAGAATTTGGGATACTTCTCCTGCTGCATTCTTTTTCAGGGGTTCGTGGCACAATCCGTTAAAACGGAACCCTTGTAGGGTCACTTTGTTGTCCATTCGCCCGCCTCTCTGCCTGTCTGTCTGCCCGACTGTTGAGAACACTTTCTCTCAGGAACCGGTGGACATTTCAAGTTGAAATTTATGTCACGTACTAAGGTCTGCGGTCCCTTGGCGGTGCAAAAAATGGAAGCCTCTAAATGATTGGAAACAAGAGATGGGGCCATTCACGTCACATACACTATGTGATCAAAAGTATCTGGACACCTGGCTGAAAATGACTTACAAGTTCGTGGCGCCCTCCGTCGGTAATGCTGGAATTCAGTATGGTATTGGCCCACCCTTAGCCTTGATGACAGCTTCGACTATCGCAAGCATACGTTCAATCAGGTGCTGGAAGCTTCCTTGGGGAATGGCAGCCCATTCTTCACGGAGTGCTGCACTGAGGAGAGGTATCGATGTCAGTCGATGAGGCCTAGCACGAACCCTGCGTTCCAAAACATCCCAAAGGTGTTCTATAGGATTCAGGTCAGGACTCTGTGCAGCCAGTCCGTTACAGGGATGTTATTGGCGTGTAACCACTCCGCCACAGCCCTTGCATTATGAACAGGTACTCGATCATGTTGAAAGATGCAGTCGCCATCCCCGACTAGCTCTTCAACAGTGGGAAGCAAGAAGGTACTTAAAACATCAATGTAGGTCTGTGCTGTCATAGTGCCACTCAAAACAACAATGGGTGCAAGCCTCCCTCCATGAAAAACACGACCACACCATAACACCACCGCGTCAGAATTTTACTGTTGGCACAACACACGCTGGCAGATGACGTTCACCGGTCATTCGCCATACCGTATAGCTATCACACCCAACAGATAAGAATTAACTGGTGAAATTGTAAACGATGTTTTTCGGAAACATTGTGTATCGTGATTCGTCACTCCACACAACGTTTTTCCACTGTTCAATCGGCCAATGTTTACGCTCCTTGCATTAAGCGAGGCGTCGTTTGCATTTACCGGCGCGATGTGTAGCTTATTAGTGGCCGCTCGACCATAAAATCCAAGTTTTCTCAGCTCCCACGCAACTGTCATAGTAATTGCATTGGATTCTGATGCTGTCTGCAATGAAGTTTTGTGAGTTCCGCTGGGATGCGCAGACTTGTGTAAGGCATCGCGTTGTCATGGAGAAGTAGTTCCTATGCATTTTTGTAGCGACGGACAAGCTGAAGTGGTTTCCTCAGTTTCCTGAGGATAGCACAATATGTTTCAGAGTTGATCGTTACATAACGAGGGAGAACATTAAACAGAATAACTCCTTCACAGTCCCAATGGTCGTCGTGGTGTCTTTACCGGCTACGGGTGCGCGTTTGAACTTTTTCTTCGGAGGAGAGGTAGTGTGGAGCAACTCCGCGGATTGCCGTTTTGTTTCCGGTTCGAAGTGATGAACACATGTTTCGCGCTTGTGGTGACTTTCGAAGAAAAATTATCACCATCAGGGTCGTAAAGCGCAAGAAATTCTGCACAGATTATCTTTCGTCGCTTTTTATGGTCTTCTGTTAGCGAGCGCGGAATCCAATGGGCACACAACTTTGAGTAGCCTCACTTGAGGACGAAGTTTGTCAGGACTACCAACAGAGACGTCTAGTTGTGCAGCGAGGTGTTCTATTATTATCAGTCGATCACCTCGAATGAAAGAGTCCGCAAGTTGCAACACTGCAGGGGTTACAGCCGTGTGCAGTCAGCCGGCGCGCGGAGACCGTTAAGTTTTCGCGATCTTCTTGCGGTTATAAGTGCCTCGCCCGGGGACTCGCCGTGCTATGGTTCACTGCCAGGTATCCGTAGACTTTCTGATAGCATCTATGAATATCTGCGATGATATGTTTTCCTTAAAGAAACTCAATGACAGTTCTCCGCTAGGAACGCATACATATAGCGCCGCCACGTAACGTAACTTTATGACACTATAGGGGCTGAAGTGGGAATATTCCACGATGTTCCAGAGCAAATTCCGCATTTTTTAACCGAAACTGGCCTAGAAACAAAAATGTGTTGCATTGCTTGTTGAACATCCCTCATACATCTACATCTACATACGTACTCCACAAGCCATCATATGGTGCGTGGCTGAGGGCACCCGCTACTCATTTCATTTCCTGTCTGGATAGATGTCTACCTATTACACATTATGCATATTACGACCCTCTTCAACAATCGGCGCTATCTGTCAGTCAATAGACGAGGTCGGCCTGTACGCTTTTGTGTTGTACGTGTCCCTTCACGTTTCCATTTCACTATCACATCGGTAACAGTGGACCTAGGAATGTTTAGGAGCGTGGAAATCTCGCATACAGATGTGTGACACAAGTGACACCCAGTCACCTGACCACGTTCAAAGTCCGTGAGTTCCATGGAGCGCCCCATTCTGCTCTGTCACCTTGTCTGAGGTCGCTGATATGGAGTACCTATCAGTAGGTGGCATGAAAAACGTGTATTTTTGGGGGTGTCCAGGTACTTTTGATCACATAGTGTATTTTGATACTCGCATACTCACTCATCAAAATCTTTAGGCTATTCCCTTTAACTTAAAAACATGAACTTTGACAAGAAGCACAGTTTTGCAGTAGAAGTAATCCGAAAGTTGTTAAATATAATTATATCACATAAAAATATTTATTTGCTATTAGAACTTGCACTGCATTCGTTATCCTTCAAAAGCATAACAGAAAAGTATTACTGCGTGCAAACATAAAATGTAAGTTCCAGTCATGTTTTAGTAAGTGAATAAGAAATACTCGTCTTTCATTAAATCTTCTCTTGCGTCTTACGTAAACTGAGTCCTACTTGGACTTGGCCAGTTTTTTAATTAAAGTATAGATCCTCTTTTAACGTAACATAAGTGGGCTTGTAAGTGAACATTACATGTATTGTTTCAAGGCTTGTAACCTCCCCCTCACTTATCGACCTTAATGACAGTGAAAAATTAAACCGCGTGTACCTAATGGAAATTTGGGAAAAGCAATCGTCACTGAAGTTAATCTGTCGGTTAAGTGGGAGGTAAGGGTTACATCTAAATGAAAGGAAAAATGCAAATGAAATTGGTGGAAATTAATTTTGAAAAAGTGTAAAGGTAATAAAGAAAGTAAATGTGCGGTCGTTAAGTTAACAATTAACTGGCGTTAATTAGACATTTGAGATTTGGAGAAAATTACGGTCGCCAGTCCTATGGACAACTACTATAATAACTGAAAAAGAAAGGTTAATGCACATATAATTAGCATTAAAAGCGTGGCAACTGGAGATTGACATGTGTTGTGTGAAAACTGAATGTTTATCAGATGTAATAAATTTCGCTACACTCTGACTTAATTTAGCAAAAGAATTAATAAAACCTGAAAATTGAAAGTTAATTTAGTGACTGAAATTAATAGTGAGCTTTGTTTCTGAAGCACTACGGAATTACATAAAATAAGGTTTGTCTTGGGCTGCCTCAACAATCATCTCAAAAGCAACTTGAACCTACGCAATTTAGATATAAGAGATTTAACTTTGAACTTGAATTAAGTGATTTTGAACAATTAACAATAGTAAAATTTAGTACGTACCAAGCTGAGCTGCAGTCACAGGTAAGCTAAAATATGGTAACAAAACTCACACTCTTAATTTGTGCTTGTGTAATCTAAATATTGTAGCCAGCCATGAATACTTTATTTGAATTTTGAAATTAAAGCAGTGAAATGGAATGATATTACTTTAATGCTGACGTTTGAATATCAACGACACACGGGTTCATTTCGGAAAAGGAAGTGACCCTCCTTGGTAATGCAATTGGGACAATGAGCGACAAAGATTCATGCTAAGTTGCTGTATTTTAGTGATGCAAGTGGAACAGTTTGAAAAGCTGAGGTCTGCCATACAGTTCTAAAACTTTACGTGCTTTCAGTCTTCCTTGTTGGTTGAGTGAAGGTTTGAAGTCGTCGATCGAGGAGGTGGCGACAGTTACTTATTGTCGGCCGTCACTGTTGCAGAAGCTGGATGTTGGCGCGCCTTCTTCTCAACACGATCACCAGGCGAAATGGGCTCTTGATGTGTGCCAACTAATTTTTCCCGTCCGCGACACCGTGCCAGAAACTATCATAGCAAGTCGAGCGCAGTTACATGCTGCCAAACCCCGAAAGCCGGCAACTCGCGGGAGCGTCACACAACACACCTGCTCCACCGCCCTACTCCAGCCAGACTCCCTCTGCCCACGCTCCATGCGGCAGAGTTAACACTACCAAAGATCCTAAACACTTTGGTTCTCCACACGACCTATCGATGTAATCGTTCGATGACATAGTTTTCCCTAGGCAAGACCCAGTGTAAAAATACAAATAATATTTACGAAACAAAACAATTATACGAGGGCTGTTCAGAAAGTAACCTCCGGTTGATTTAACGACGACGGCAGGTGTGCCAGCCAGCCTGGATGTGGTTTTTAGGCGGTTTTCCACATCCTGCTAGGTGAATACCGGGCTGGTCCCCACGTCCCGCCTCAGTTACGCGACTCGCAGACATTTGAAACACATTCACTCTATTTCACGATTTACACTAGACGCAGACAGCTAGGATACACTAATTCCGCCCTGGGGGTCATGAGGTGGCGGCAGGAAGGGCATCTGGCAACCCCTTAACATTAACATGCCAAATCCGGTTAACCATGGCCGACCCTGCGTCACTGTGGGACAAGGCGCAAGCGATATATATATATATATATATATTTCTTTATGTTGGTAAACCAGTTATTCTGACGTTAGTGAATTCTCAATCTTAAACTACTTGACAGAATTTTCGCTTTTCAGAACACAATAATCGGTGACAAATTTAACAGGCGGTTCCGGTAGGACTCCAATGGATATTCAATTTGGTGGAGCCGTGGCGTCCTTTCAGCAACAACGGTTTTACGTTTGTATTGTGTTGTAATAAATGAACGCACTCCACCATCTGCATAATATCTCATGTCTACATACATAATCCGCAACTCACTGAATAGTGTATGGTGTAGGGTACCTTGCACCCCTGCCAGTCATTCCCTTTCATGTTCCAATAGCAAATGGAGCGTTGAAAAAACGACAGTCTATATGCCTCCGTACGAGCCTTAATTTCCATTATCTTATTGTCGTAGTCCTTACTTTGGCGGCAGTAGAACCATTTAAAGAATACCTCTCTATTCTTCAAGTTAAATGTTCTTTTAAATGGTTTGCATACAGCAGAGCATGGTGCAAGGCTCGCTCGATTGCGCGGATAATGGCTGGTGTTGTTGAAATTTCGAAACAATTAGTAGGAAAAGATGCAATTAAAATCATCTCCGATTACAGGCTCTCGATATAGAAGCACCGTTTGCTGCCAGTACGAATGATGTCACAAAATTCTTATCCTGGCATGAAAAAACAGTTACTTTTCCAATGCGAAATAACGGCACGGGCGCGGTAATAAGTGTCATCAAAAGCAAGATTCGACTTTTATTTGTATCCTCTATTATAATACAGAAAGCACGATATACATTTTGAATAATAATGATGACAATCTCTTGGTCCAATTTTACTTAAAAATTACTTCTATCATGACCGATACGGAGTCTCAGTATCTTTCTTTCCTTGCAAGAGAATCGATAACGAACAAATGACTGGTAACAGCGAGCACAACACGCACTGGACGAAAAAGATGACTACTATACAGACAATAAGAACTCTGGTGAACAGAAACCTCGTAGCTCTTAGTACAACGTGACATGCTATACGTTCTGCAGTCAGCTGCAAATGTGGTTTCTCCAAATTGTCTCAATAGTGTTTCTCGACTCTCATTTTACACGAATCGTCTCCGTAACCTTCGCGTGTTGATCGAATCTACTGGTAACGATGCTAACAGCACGCCTCTGAATTGCTTCGTTGTACTCCGTAATCCGACTTGGTGGGGATCTCAAACACTCGTGCAGTATAGACGAATGGTTTGCAGAGTGGTACATACGCGGTCGCCTTTATAGATCGGCCACTCTTCCCTAAAATTCTCCCAATACACCGAAGTCGACCAGTCGCCTTCCCTACGACCGTTCTTACATGCTGGTTGCATTTCGTATTGCTTTGCAACGTAACTCCTAGATATTTAATCGAGGTTACTGTGTCAAACAGCACACCACAAACACTTCAGTAACGTACCAGGATTGTTATTCCTACTCATCTGCAATTAACTTACATTTCTCTAAGTTTAGAGCAAGCTCCCAATCATCAAATACAAATTCCCTGTAATAGAGCGTCGTGAGCAAACATTCTCAAATTGCTACTCATCCTATCTGTCAAATCATTATGTCTGTCGACATTTCCAAGTTCTTTTATTTATTGACAAGAGTGTGAAATAATATCTGGTTCCTCAGCATTTTCCGGATTTTGTTATTAAATCATAGTCGGTCTTTTCCGTCCTTAATCCACTTACTCGGCACATATTTCAACAGGGCGTGATTTACAATCAGTTTAAACTTCGCTCATAGTTCCTCTAGATCAGACGTATTGGAACTAAATGATGTCCATTCATTGTCTAAGTAGGATGCTAACAACCGCTTATCTCCTCGTTCCTGCTGAAATACTCTTCTAGCCGTCCTGATAGATTTGTTAACTTCACTAACCATTGCGATGACATCATGGTCACTAGTCACTGACTGTACTGACACTGTCGATAATGTCTGGCCTGTTTGTAGCTACATAGAGACATGCTGTAAAGGAGATGAAGCTGTGGTTTTACGTGATATGGATCACGAGGTATCGAGAGATGTGGCGCAGTGGGTGAGACATTGGATTCACTTTCGGGTGGATCAACTTACAAATTCAGATTTAGGGGTCATACTCTTAGCTTGAATCGTTTTAAGTACATGTCAGAGAACGCTTTTCTTCAAATAGGCCAATATTGCCTCCCTTCCCGACTTTTGCTCGTCTGAGCTACAGTGTGATTTAAATTTGTTGGTATCTCACGGTTAAGGTTACTAGTTGTCGCGAAATTTATTACTGTAACACCCCACCCGTCACTTATCTGGTTTTGGTGTGTGTTCACCCCAGGTAATTGACTAACAGATCAACAGAGAGTGCAAAACTGCCGCAATATCGGATAACACAAAGAAAGTAATAAGGCCCTGTGACTCCTGATTGAACTGCGGTGGCAGTGTTGACATTAATTGATTCAGAATTGGTCCCTTTTAATTAAAAAGGGGTGCACATTGATGTTATATTCAGCTATTGAACACCAGATGCAAATGTTGAACATAAAATTAATTAAGAATGTGACTTGGGATTTCAACTACTTGATTGAAAATAGATGCAGTCGATTAGCACAGATTTATTTTAACTGACGACCTTCAATCATCACATTACATGACATGACTCTCCTAACAGGCAGTGGTAATAAATTGCGTTTGCATGGAGTAAAGCGTGATAAATCAAAAGTAATTCCTATTGACTGACCCAAGCGTAATGCGAAGTGCGAGAAGAATTCTACAATACACGGCCCATGAAACCCTCATGGAAACTTTGCCGACATGATCCAACAAATTAATTAATCAGTGGCCGAAGCGGGCGCAATATCACTGAATTCAGCGTGGCGGAACGGCGTCGTTGTGTGGACGTTGGCCGACCTCATGGTGCTGCAAGGCTGTGCTCATATATTCACTCCTAGCTATCTTGCTCAGTACATAGCTGAACCAAAACTTCCTATCTCCAAGCTCAATCGTTCCCTTTGCTAAGTCCTTAACTGCAGAGATGCTCACTCTTTCTCAGGCAAGCTGAGTCAAGAATGTCACGTCCGCACTCTAGGCAAGCTGGGAATGGAAGACCTCTACTGAGACTTCTGCCAGTCCGCTCTTGACCTCGGTTTCCCCTCCAGCAAAATCACTTACGCCAATTGCAGCGCAAGTCGCATTAATTATGTGCCGCTTCCCAGTGCTGACCAATGCCTGCTCTGGGAAGTGAACAAATTCCCACAAAATTTCCCTTCCTCTCAACCTCTTCTATTTAGCTCCCCCTAGGCCACCCATCAAGGTTAGCGTCTGCACAAACACCAAGTTTTCCGGAATTCTGACTCCCAGGAGAGCACTTCAAATTCCTTGGTCCTACGTTCCCATCGGAGGCCGGCGAATTTCATGCTGTCGCTCTTCACCTGATTTACTTCAGGCTCAGCGGACTGTGAATTCACCGTGAAGTTGCTATAGTCACGAACACACATATTTTGACATCTGTTGACCGCTCCACCGTAGCTTTGTGCGGATTTCTCGCATGTTTCACAGAAAACGGGACAACGGACATTTGTCAACAGGTGTAAAGTTCTCCGTCTGTTCCCCGGTACATCAGCATGGGGTCGGGGTCAACCACCCATGCTGTCACTCTTCTTAAGGCAGCTGGAGGCCGCGCCGCGTTACCACTTTCTCAGAGCTTGAGCCGCCCTAAGCTGCCTATTGTCGCTTCCCTTCGCCGTTCCCCATCCGGCCACTGTCAATTCTAAATACTTCCCTGGGGTAAACTAGCGTCCAGTAAATCGACTCACTTCCACAAAGTTTTCATGTCGTGTGAATTACTTTAAAACCATCACCCGATATTAATTATTCCACTACGTCCTTACTATACCCTCTACAAGATGCATTGTGCCTTGTCAGTCATTTTGTTCAGCTCTACTGTTCGTTCAACGTGAGTAAGGTGATCTTTAATGACTTCATGTAAGGGGCATAGTACTTGCCATCTTACATTACAAGCAGCAAATGTGGTCCCATAATATTTCGACTCACAAGAATGACTTCAAAAGTACCTCATTTGACAAGTGACCTTTCCAAAAGTGTGTGTCACATTGCATCTAATACTTATGAACTTAGGAAAAAAAGGTTTTTGCCAGTTTTCCAGTAATTAACCTGTAAAAAGTGTTGAGTTTAAAGTCTCTATACCCTATAAAAATCTCAAAAATCTCGTAATATTCTGAGTAATGAGTTGCGTTATATATCTTTACAGAGTCTACCCTAAGCCCCTCTTTCAACTACTTTCTTTGCACATTATAAGAAACTTACATGCGCACCACACCGCAACGGCTCATTGAGAGGGAGCTGACAATGCCAGCTGCCACTGGTTTATTGCTAACGTATTTCACACTGCTAGCTGTTGTATGCCAACCACTTAAAGAACCCTAAGTGAACGTGTAACGTTTGGGGCATTATAACCTTTGTAGTTACATCATCAGAGCATGTAATTACAATACACTGCACAGGTAACTGAATTATAATCCCTCGTTGTTCTACCTTGGCTACTTACAAACTTTCTGTAGATGACATGTAGAATGAAAATTATCAACTCACGTAATACATCTACATCTATACTCCGTAGGCCATCTTATGATGTATGGTGGAGGGTGCTTTGAGTATTACTGTCAGTCTACCCACTCCCCACCTGCCAACCCTGTTACTGTCGTGAATGGTGAGCGGGAAGAACGATTGGTGGTAAACTTCCGTGTGAGCTCAAGTTTATATAATTTTACCTTCACAGTATTTTTGCTAGATAATTACACGTAGAAGGAAGCAATATGACACGACCGTATAGCCGCGCGCGTTAGCACGCCGCTTTCGGTATTAGGAGAGGCTCTTCGATCCCGGATCGAATCCGGCAGGCGGGTTAATGACGGGGATCGATGTGCCAGCCAGCGTGGATGTGGTTTTTAGGCGGTTTCCCACATCCCACAATCAATACCGGGCTGTTACCCTATTCTTGTCTCAGTTATGCGATCTGCAAATATTTTGCAAACGTTCTCACACTTTCACACGAGTACTACAGGATGGTCATAAAGTCTCAAGCCATTTCTACGAAATATACTTGCATAAAAGGCAAGTATGTTTATTGTTAGTCTATATATACTCTTGAAACGTCCCCTTAGAAAAATTATACATGACTGTCCTTAAACTGATACACAATATTTTTTAGCGCAATGCAATCTGACTTTCAAAAATCCCTACAAAAGAATGGCCCTGACTAACATTAACCTATACGTTTCACAAATCACTTACCTCACAAAAATCTTCGTTACTCGAACTACTGCAGTACAGCGAGCGCCACTACTGCCAGCTAAATAAAAGATTCAAACTACGGAAGGCACTAACTACTGATAGGCATAGTTAGCAAATGAAAGATTTTAATAGAGAACAAACAATGTATTTACCTTAATAGTCATAATATATATAGCAGTTCATGACAAATTTCAAAACTCCGCCATCTCTCTCCCCACATCCACCACTGCTGGCAGCTCACCTCCAACTGCGCAACGCTACGCGCTGTTCACATCCAGCTGCTGCTGCCCAACACTACAATGGCAGACAACAATGCAAACTAGACACAGACTGCACACAGCACAGACAGTGATTTTTATACAGAGGTGGCGTTACCAATAAAAAAAACCTAAACAGCCTACTTACATAGCCCCCATGCTCCCCACAAAAAATTTTACAAATTGTTTTGGGCAGTGGCCAATAATGATTTGATAAAATTTTTCATAATTACAATAACAAAGATATCAAATGCACACACTTATTGATACAATGTTGGTCAAAAGCTAAACTTTCTCACAGTCCATAAAGACAGTCCTAATCGTTCATCACAGTAAAATAGTAGTGTTTTTCTCAAAGTCTGAGCAGTAAAAGAAAATGCACACGGAAGTAGTGGATTTCGATGCAATCTTGAAGAAGTAGTGTTGTCCTTCCAACAGAAAGACAGTGCTGACTCTTGACATGCAGACAGGTATTGGTCCACAACAGAGCAAACCCACAGCAGAGTCAGTCGACATTTTGAAGAATATTGGTAGGTAGGTCATCACAGAGCAGACCCACCGTAGTCCTGGTAGAGATTATGGTATTGGTGGGCCACCAGAGGTGCAGACCCACTGTAGTCCTTGTAGAAATAATGGTATTGGTGGGCCATCAAAGATGCAGCCCCAATGTAGTCCTTGTAGAGATGGCCAGCAGCCATCTGCTGCGACTGTGCAGGTGTACAATCACCATCGAAGAGTCTTGCAGAGAATATAGCAAGTCCATAAACCACCACTTGTGCACTCACAAAGTTTTTGGAATTGTCCTTAGAACCAGCAATGCTGTTATCCAGTCCATTGCTGAAATTTAACACACGTGCAAACACTAACAGTCCCTACTTCTCACATATTTCCACATACTATGACCAACAGAAACGTGTGCAGTCAAATGGAACTTACAAGTTACTTAACTTGATGAACTGGTGTCAAGTACAATTTTATAACATAAGAACACAATAACAAAGGTACAAAACACATCATTAAAACATAATAATACAGATAACATTTCTAGTAATAGGGGCTTTACAAAAGAATAGAAATAGGCATATACATCAGTGTTACAGGAATTATGACATAAGTAAATACATAAAAGATCAGAATAACTTTTGAAACATCAACTTCACACATGAGCAACAAAACAGAACAGATAAATAATGTCTAAACATCTTTACAAAGTAAATAACATAGTATTTGAAAAATTCTACAACGTAAATCTTATTAGCTAAACACATAAAGACAGAAAAAAGACAAATACACAAGGATACATAAACACATAGTGGGATAACACAAGGAAAGGACAAGGTTTGTTTTACTGCAGTATTTTGCAAACAAAACTTTCTTTACTTCTCGGAGATCTCCCTTCGTTCTTCATTATTTCCAAAAGTCCTATCTATACCTGCTTTCTGTACTTTTCTCGTATAGCCTCTCAGTGCATTTCATCAAATTCATCGCAATTCAGTCTCTTATAGGCTACCCCCTGCTAAACTAAGGGACGAGGCAATGCAGCAGCACAAAACAATTGACAAAAACAGAAATGACAAAAAAATGGAAAACTGCAAAGGAAGCAGCATAAATTAGCAAAGCAAATGGAATATTACAACTAATATAAGGCAATGCACAGCAAACAAGAAAAATAAATCAGTAGTAAAACTAGATTAACAGAGTAATACAAAGTGAAATTTAATAACACTATGCCTGGAGAACAGCAGCAGTAAATGCTATAACTTATACCTAAGCATGACAAAGCTCAAGCAGAAAAAATAGTACACTAAAGACAACAATACAGATGAAGGAAGTGTATAATCACATCTTAATGTCTATGTAATTAAAGTGGTGCACCACAACTATTTCTACAAAAGAAATTACCAAGTACTTGAAAAGAAAATTATATATGCAGTTACTGTTATTAGTCCCTTCTTATTGTTCTTTCGATTCCAAGAGCTCCTTTTTCGAAGAATGTGGGTCATAAAATAATTATTTAATATATCTGTTGACAGAAAGTGTTCACATTAGCAAATGCATTTAATTTTATTTTATAAAACTAATGCTGCAACATAGCTGGAAACCAGATATCAAATGAAATAAGCAATTACGCAAACCAAAGCATAAAAATATCATTCAATAGTCATGCGACATTTCATAAGATAGTAGAAATTCTCTAAACTCTCGTAGAAAGACGCTTGTCATAATCAGGTGTGCAGATGTAAGTATCTTTCCAAGTAATGAGTGTGTCGTATTTGCGATGCTTTCTACAAAGGAATGTCAATAGCGAGGATAATGGCCTTTTTTATCTCTCCACCTAATGGCTTTCTTTTGTCAGACGACTACCTCTCAGCTGGGCGCCCAAAAACGCATTACGTCAAGGTCACTTACCTTTCTTAACGAAATATTTACGACAGCAGTTTCCGCTACAGTGACAGTCTCATATAAAAATTTCATAGGTCGAGAATTTGCGTTACAAATGTAGAAACAAAATCCTGTAAATATAACAGTGTCCAAAAATTTTTCGCCAGCATTGTGATACATTCACGCATTTACACACATTTCATAACTCTTAAAGTATGATTCTTGGTTTCCAACATCCTTTTTCATAAGTCAGAGTCCCTAACCACTACTCCTTATTCCTTACCTTATTACGCATATACATATTCATCAACACGTCTTCAATATTTCATCATAATAAGTACGTAGCATAATCAGATTCCTCATATAGCATCATCTATCATAAACATACCTCAAAAGCATAATACACATCGTCGACGTAATAATAACATCATAAAGCCTCAGCCAAATCTCAAAAACGTCGTAGCTTTCTGCAATAATTTCAAACCCTACAAAATATTCTCTGTTCATTTCAATAGTGTCATCTACCTCAAACGTTCTTTAAAAATCATGATCCCATACCAAATACATCATTCAAAGCTCTCATAGTATCACAAAGCTTCCAAAAAAGTATGAACAGTTCACACAGTACAGACAAAATACCCAACTGTGTAATTGTGTAAATATGTGTCACTGATGTAGTAGAAAAAATGATCAGATAGCTGTGTAATTTGTGTGTTAGAGAAATATGGTACCGATGTGTAAAGTTGTATAAGCAAATACCATATTAGCTAGGGCTCCTTGTGCTTGCCACACACATGGTACACAAAGTAAGCGTGTACCCCCCTGAGGATTAATGTAATTATACCCTCAGGTGTTACAGATTACAGCAATGGAATGAAATGTATCATGGAAAACCTTTGTATCATGGTACTTCAAATATCTTTAAAAATAAATGATTTAAGTACAAAATTAATCACTCAAATACGTGTCCTGTAGCGCTAAATGTGCGCCTTGCTGTAAGATAATCTCTGTGGAAGTGTCGTAGTTATCGTCCTCCGAAAGCTAAGTTCTGCAGAAGCCAATGTACTTACCTCATGATACACCAAAATTTCAAGTAAACCAAAATGTTGCATTAAAATCTCATTAGCAGTACTGATAAATGTTCTAAGTATGTGAGCCTTATAGTCGTTACGTAATCGTGCAACTAACAAGCAAGAATGTACACACACAATAACACTGTGTCGTCTGTTCACAATAACAATGCATTCGTAATTTCTGTTTAAATAAGTTCTCTTGGTTCTTGACTGGATATTTAATTTCAAACATTGTTGCATACTAGAAATGTGAAGTGAAAAGTTTTATAGCAAAGACTAAGTTAAAAAGCAAATTATCTTTCAATAAACGGTTTTACATGTGAAATGTGGTGTAAACCTTTACTCTTCCTAGTACGCAGAGTTTTAGTTTCAACGGAATCATCGTGTGGTATATGTCGGTAAGGAATACTGGAATTTTTCTCAAGGTTAGCGTCTATGTTATTTTTCTCTGAGCCAGCCGGCGCACGCGGCTACCTGCTGTGCGAGTCATTGTCTCTCTCTTTGTTGGTGCACGTCGTTATTGGGATTAGGAGACCTAGCTTCTACAAATTCACGCTGTCGAAAGTGCCCTGCTCTGTTTGAATCTCGCCAGTTCTGATGAAATTCAGGTCTGTCGTTATGATTATCTCATCTGTCGTCATGTCGGTAGATTTCATAATTTCTTTCTTGTCGGTCATGTGGTGGAGAATTTCTTCCTGAATCGTAACTGCGCGCTGAACTGTTGCGTCTGAAGTTATTCTGTCTCCCATGATAATAATAGTTCTGGTTGCCATATTGTCTGTTTCTATGATTGTCTCTGTCATATTCATTACTACAGAAATGTGATCTTTCTTTGTAACTACTATTACTCTGCCAGTGGTTGTCATATGGGTGGTGTCTGTTTTGGTCACGATTTGCGTTGTAAGAATAGCCTTGTCGTGTCCAGTTATTGTTTCTGTCATCGCGGAATTGTGACGTATGTGACCTGTAGTGATTGTTTTCCTGTTTTCGCATCCGGCAACTGCCTGTGTAAATTTCTAATTCTTGTAACAGTCCCTGAAAAGCTTCAATGTCGTCTTTGCAACGTCCTCCTAAAATAATATGTCGTAAATGTTCAGGCAATTTGAGTAAGCAAATGCGGATGAGTTCTGAGGGGCTGTATGGGTTTGAAAGATACTGATTCTTATGCAACATGTCTTCAAAATATTTGACAAGACTGGAAAATTCAGATTGTTCAAAGTGTTTCATTATCATGATGCTATGTTTTACTCGGTCTTGTGTAGCTTGAGACCAATATGCTGAGAGGAAGGTATGATAAAATTCTCCTTCACTGTGACAATCGTGAATGACCGATCGCATTCTTAAAGCTGGTTCATTCTCCAAGTAGCCACACATAAATTCTAATATGTGTTCTAACGACCAGTTGGGAGGAAAACAATGAGAGAATTGATGGAGCCATGCTTGTGGATGAATGTCGTTGCCAGAATTCTTAAATGTTTTGAATTTACGTGTAGTAATGAACAGCTTATAGTCAAAATCATCATGTCGGCGAGTCGCATATCGGTCATTGATAGGTCGTGTCGGCCGTTCCATCTCAAAATTCGGTGCACATTGCCAATTTCTTTCATAACTTCCGAAATGCCCTGTGTTATTATTTTGCGGCTTTTCCGTATTTCTAAGTCCCTCTTCCCGTGTTGGAGCGCGAGTGTCCTCTGAAATTTGTAATTTTTGTATTACTTGTGCCAACTGATTTTGTACTTCCTGGATTTCTCTTTTGTACTGTACATTGATTTGATTTTGATTGAATTTCCTAATTTGTTCGCACTCTTCTGTGTCATTAAAGACTACCGGTTTTGTGTCATTCAGATTATCATCTACCTTCGTAGATAAATTAGTGAACTGATCCGAAAGTTCGGCTACTTTCTCCGATAGTGTACTTATTTCCTCAGTGTGTTTTTCTGAACCAAGTTTCAGAGTATCTACTGTGTCCTTTAAGTTTTCCTGAGTTTTTGCAAGTTGCGTAACCGAATCGGTAGATGCAACTGAGTCAAATTTAGCTTGCAAGGTCTCATGATTTTCATGAACAATAGTTTGCAGTTCTTTTATGGCTGCTTCGTGATTCTGTAATGCATTTTCATGCCGCGAAAAAATAGGTTGAAAATGCTCACAAATTTGATTTTTTACGTCATTACAGACTTTTTGACATTTCGATTCAATGTTATGTAACTCAGTAGTTAAATCTTCACGTGTTTGTTCAAGTGTGGTGTCTAACTTTTGAAGATTTTGTTCCATTGCGTCTAACTGTTGCTGTGTTTGTTTCTGGTGTTGTTCCATTGTGTCTAACTTTTGAAGCCTTTGTCCCACTTGTCTCCGATTTTGTTCCATTTGTTGCATTAATTGCAATAATAATGTATTAGTGTCTGGAATCTGTTTCTCTATGCTTTTTGGCAGTGCATTTTCACCGGCAACATTCACATTTTGACAAGCAGAAAATGTGTCATGACTCATTTGAGAAAACGGTGAGGACCCGAAACCTAAGTCTACAGTATTTGCAATATTGTGTTCTGTCATTTCGGATTCCTGAGGCGAGCTGTTGCCGACCGATCGATCGATAATGCTTCCTTGTTCACTACCTGTTTCACTGTCTACACCATTATTTACCGCCCACTCCATTTCCCTATGCACAGTTACCAAATTACTACTTGGAACGTCTGTTAATTCACTACACAGTGGTGCTGATAAGCTAGGCTCGTCGTCACTATTATTTCTCAGTTTACTTTGAAGCCTAGTGTTACGTTTTTCACACGCCATTATTGTCACAATATTTCACACGATAACACAGAAAAGCACAATTTGAAGAGCAAAAATAAGAGAACACATTAACATAGCACTGAAAATAATATGTAGTTAACTGCATGCGCAGCTGCGAAATACTTGGTGCAAATCTACATGCATGCCACAACTGTTTTACTGTACAACAATGAAAGGCTGCAACTAAACTCTACAATTACGCACTAGCAATAAACAATAGCTACACTAATTACACAAACTACAAGAAAAAATCAGAAGATTCCAGTGAGGTATCCTCGGCTAAGGGTCGACATATGAAACGTCCCCTTAGAAAAATTATACTAGACTGTGCTTAAACTGATACACAACATTTTTTAGCGCAACGCAATCTGACTTTCAAAAATCCCTACAAAAGAATGGCCCTGACTAACATTAACCTATACGTTTCACAAATCACTTACCTCACAAAAATCTTCGTTACTCGAACTACTGCAGTACAGCGAGCGCCACTACTGCCAGCTAAATAAAAGATTCAAACTACGGAAGGCACTAACTACTGATAGGCATAGTTAGCAAATGAAAGATTTTAATAGAGAACAAACAATGTATTTACCTTAATAGTCATAATATATATAGCAGTTCATGACAAATTTCAAAACTCCGCCGTCTCTCTCCCCACATCCACCACTGCTGGCGGCTCACCTCCAACTGCGCAACGCTACGCGCTGTTCACATCCAGCTGCCGCTGCCCAACACTACAATGGCAGACAACAATGCAAACTAGACACAGACTGCACACAGCACAGACAGTGATTTTTATACAGAGGTGGCGTTACCAATAAAAAAAGCTAAACAGCCTTCTTACACTCTTTTATTGCAGTTCATTTTGAAGCATTGCTTCCACAGTTGATAGTAGATTTGAATAAATTCTGAAGTGTATCTCGTATGATAGCCGAAGCTGCAACAGGCATCGAGCTCTTAGACGCTGGAGATCATTTACCTTTGTTTTGCACATCCTTGACTTCGAGTGTCTCCAAGCCCAGAAATCCAAAGGCGTCACATCAAATTAACGCCAGAAACTCTGCCTATACATCTCTTAACGGATCTCCGATTTAGGTATTCCCTTCTCATGAGAACAAGATCATTGGGAATTCCACCGTGCTCAAATGCAACTGTTACAGCAATGACTTCTTGGTGAAACTGTGGTTCCAGGAATTGCTCCAGCGCGACTAGATAAATGTTTCCTGAAATTTTCTCTTCTGAAAAAACGAAGGATTCGTATACCGTAGTCTCTGTGAATCCAACTTAAACATTATTTTGGGTGTGCCTGTTTTCCATTCAGTGGTTGCGTCGTGTGACTCGTTACTTCATTTGCGGCAGTTACGTTCGTTAACTTTTTCGAAGATGTGAAATGTGGCCTCGACGGTAAACAAAATGTGATACATGAGGTATTAGTTGTATGCAGCTTCCGTGAAATCGCGATTTTGGCTAATCTGTGAAGCACCTGAGTGTGGGGCGCATCTTTCTTTAGCGTGATGTGTAAACGTTTCAAAATTGTTAATTTTGGTACATCTAACTCATTATGACAGAAATGGATTGTAATTGTGTACCAGCGGAAAGATGCTTCTATCGGAAAGAAAAGAAGGGAATGTGCTCCTTTTTATTAAAAGAATCTGACTGAAAAGTGAGGTGCCTCATTTAACCTTCCTGAGTAGCTTTAAAAATTTTTGGAAAAATAGTGGCATGTGAAGATATCGTATTCGCACTTTTTTATGTTGAGAAAGGAGACAATGGCAGAGGGAAAGAGAAGGAGGAGCAGTAAGTACTGGAAGGTAGTAGACAGTGGTTGTGATATACACTCATGTTCATAAATTAAGGATAATTGTAGAATGTGGTGCCACACAACGTGGCATTACACAAAACTGGCGCTAATAGCATAGGCGCATAGGGAACACACACGACACAGATCTGCAGGTCCACTGTATTGGTGATAAGTTGAGAAAACTGTCCCGAAACACATGTACAACAAAATGTCACTGTTTCCTGAGCATGTACCCCGACGTCAGTATGGGATATGATAACCATGCACACATACACAGACCACACGACGGATTGGCATACTCTGGATAAGGTGGTCGAGCAGCTGCTGGGGTTAAGCCTCCCATTCTTGCACCAGTGCCTGTCGGAGCTCCTGAAGTGCCCTAGGGGTTTGAAGACGTGCAGCGATACGTTGACCGAGAACATCCCAGACGTGCTCGATGGGGTTTAGGTCTGGAGAACAGGTAGGCCACTCCATTCGCCTGATATCTTCTGTTTCAAGGTACTCCTCCACGATGGCTGCTCTGTGGGGCCGTGCGTTATCATCCATCAGGAGAAGATAGGACTAACTGCACCCATGAAAAGGCTTACATACAGGTTCAAAATGACGTCCCGACACACCTGACCTGTTACAGCTCCTCTGTGAAAGACATGCAGGGGTGTACGTGCACCAATTATAATCCCACCTCACACCATCAAACAACGACCTCCATACAGGTCCCTTTCAGTGACATTAAGGAGTTGGTATCTGGTTCCTAGTTCACGCCAGATGAAAACCCGGCGAGAATCACTGTTCAGACTATACCTGGACTCGACCGTGAACATAACCTGGGACCACTGTTCCAATAACCATGAACTGTGTTCTTGACACCAGGTATTACGAGCTCTCCTGTGAGCAAGGGTCAGTGGAATGCACCTTGCAGGTCTCCGGGTGAATAAACCACGTCTGTTCAGTCGTCTGTAGACTGTGTGTCTGGAGACAACAGTTCCAGTGGTTGCGGTAAGGTCCCGAACACGGCTACATGCAGTACTCCGTGGCCGTCTGCGGGCACTAATGGTGAGATATTAGTCTTCTTGTGGTGTTGTACACTGTGGACATCCCGTAACGTAGCGCATGGACACGCTTCCTGTCTGCTGGATTCTTTGCCATAATCTTGAGATCACACTTTGTGGCATCCGAAGGGCCCGTGCTACGACCTGCCGTGTTTGAGCAGCTTCCAATCGCCCTAGTATTCTACCCCTCATAACGTCATCAATGTGTGTTATCTGAGTCATTTTCAACACATAGTCACATTTAGCACGTCTGAAAACGTCTGCACACTTACTCGCTGCACAAAAAAAAAGTTCAAATGTGTGTGAAATCTTATGGGACTTAACTGCTAAGGTCATCAGTCCCTAAGCTTACACACTACTTAACCTAAATTATCCTAAGGACAAACACACACACCCATGCCCGAGGGAGGACTCGAACCTCCGTCGGGACCAGCCGCACAGTCCATGCTGCAGCGACGCAGACCGCGCGGCTAATCCCGCGCGACTCTGCACCAACACACCTTTGCATATGTGGACCGTTGCCAGCGCCACCGTGCGACGACCGCAGGTCAAATGCACCGCTTGGTCGTACCCCGAAGTGATTTGAACCCGCAAACCGCTCACCAGAGCGTTGTTTCACCATGTATCAGCATTATCCTTAATTTATGAGCAAGAATGTAGAAAGAGCGAAGGAGATAATGGCAGTGCGAGAGAAACAGAGGACACAGTGACAGTGGAACACAGTAAACAGTGAGAGAACAGTGCTAGGAAAAGAGTGAAGGAGAGAGTGCCAATGGGAGAGGAATAACGAGAAGGAGAAAGTGGAAGTGGGTGGGAGCCATTGACAATGAGAGACAGAGTCTACGAGAATGACGACGAGAGTTAGTGACAGTGAGAAGAGAGAGCAGCAGTGGGGAGGAGCGAATGAGATAGTAGCACTGAGGGACAACGACGCGGAGACAGAGGTAGTGTCAGGAGATAGTCGTAGCAGGGCCGAACGAAGGCGACTGTGGCTGTGAGACAGAAGGCAGTGACACATAGAATGATAATGACAATGAATTGCGCTGAATGAGCGAGTGAGAATGTGCAAATGGGAATGGCTGGGCATGACAGACTTACAGCGATGCACTAGTGGGTATGAGCGAGTTACAGTTAGGACAGCTAGTGGGACTGGGAGGCGATGTTGTTTGTTAAACAAAAGAGCACGAATATGTTCGCACGCCAATATTTTTTTGCGAAAATGTTTAAAGCAGTTGAGGAAGATAGAATGAGGCAGCTTTTCAGGTTAAAGTCTTTTAATAAAGAGGAGCATGTTCACCTTTTTCGTGCTGATAGAAGTATTTTTCCTCTGATTCCCTTCTTTTCCCTGCCACAGCAGGGCATATCACTCATAAGAAAAAACTTTGATGGCTAAGTAAAGTTTTGATAGTTTACTTATGTGAAATTACAGTAAATCAGAACTGATTTTGCAACTCAGACTTGATTTTACGTGCACAGAAAATTTTGCACGTGCTTCTGTACTACAACGTGGTGTTTCCAGAACCTTCCTGACGGTTACGGAGACACTTTATATCATATTTATCCGTGCTACGTCACTTTATAAACAACGTTTTCGCCTCTCACCTCATTTTACATGCACATTTTACTTGCGCAAGTAGGATAACTTTGATCCCCTGTATCTCAAAAACAGATAAAAGTGTCTAGAAAATTTTCAACATTGTTCGAGAATATATCGTAAGAATTACAGCCATTTGTTGCGCGTAGTCATCTTGGAATCCTCGGCTGGGTTTTGGTCCACTGCATGAGTAGCGATTACTTTTCAGAAATGGGTCGAGACTTTAGGACCACCATGTAGAAGACGCAGAAACACTTGGCATACACAATCTGCTTCTCGAGGGTGTTCGGGGGAAGGAAGGGTGGCGACAGAAACGCCGTCCTATACCACTTCCAGATTAAAATGCTGATTCCGCGACGTTACGGGATACATGAACAATAGGAGGAAGGAAAATGGCGAGTGCGTCTTCTAGGGAAGGAGATTCTCGGAATTTCACCAGCAAGTAAGTATAAGCGCGCGGCGGCGGCGGCGGTGTGCTCAGTGCAGATCCCACAATGTCTCTGCCGCTGCTGCTGGCGCTCGCGCTCGCGCTATGGACGACTGGCGTCGCCTCCCAGCCGCCTCGACGAGGTACAGTATTCCTCAACGCGCAACACAACACTTCCCTCAGCCAATTTGTTTGTTTCTCATTAACCGCTCGTGTTTCATTACTGTAAACTGGCAACACACACTACACTCCTCGTAAACTACTACCTCTCCAGACATACGGGGAACGTACTTATGAAAACTTGGTTTAGCTTATCGATAATCTTAAGTTTCTTTTCCTTGTCCATTCGCTTACTGTCTTCAACTGTCCTAAATACAAAGCCTATATACTCTCTCCGTGGCTTTATTATTACTTTGCATTACTTCTTTCCAATGTAATGTGACTTTAGGATTGGCCGAGCGGTTCTAGGCGCTTCAGTCTGGAACCGCTACGGTCGCAGGTTCGAATCCAGCCTCGGGCATGGATGTGTGTGATGTCCTTCGGTTAGTTAGGTTTAAGCAGTTCTAAGTTCTAGGGGACTGTTGACCTCCGCTGTTAAGTCCCATAGTGCTCGGAGCCATTCGAACCATTTTTTTTTTTTTTTTTTTTTTTACTTTAGGATTGCAGCGAAATGCAGGAAGATCTGCAGCGGATAGGCACTTGGTGCAGGGAGTGGCAACTGACCCTTAAAATAGACAAATGTAATGTATTGCGAATACATAGAAAGAAGGATCCTTTATTGTATGATTATATGATAGCGGAACAAACACTGGTAGCAGTTACTTCCATAAAATATCTGGGAGTATGCGTACGGAACGTTTTGAAGTGGGATGATCATACAAAATTAATTATTGGTAAGGCGGGTAACAGGTTGAGATTCATTGGGAGAGTCCTTAGAAAATATAGTCCGTCAACAAAGGAGGTGGCTTACAAAACATTCGTTCGACCTATACTTGAGTATTGCTCATCACTGTGGAATCAGTACCAGGTCGGGTTGACAGAGGACATAGAGAAGATCCAAAGAAGAGCGGCATGTTTCGTCACAGGGTTATTTGCTAGGCGTGATAGCGTTACGGAGATGTTTAGCAAACTCAAGTGGCAGACTCTGCAGGAGAGGCGCTCTGCATCGCGGTGTAGCTTGCTGTCCAGGTTTCGAGAGGTGCGTTTCTGGATGAGGTATCCAATATATTGCTACCCCCTACTTATACCTCCCGAGGAGATCACGAATGTAAAATTAGAGAGATTCGAGCGCACACGGAGGCTTTCTGGCAGTCGTTCTTCCTGCGAACCATACGCGACTGGAACAGGAAAGGGAGGTAATAACAGTGGCACGTAAAGTGCCCTCCGCCACACACCGTTGGGTGGCTTGCGGAGTATAAATGTAGATGTAGGGTGCATTAAGACTGGTCAGCGTTAGGAACTTTTTATATAGGCAGTAATGTAAGAATCATCAATTGCCTTAATCTAAATACACGCTGCATGTATACCGACTAAGATATGACAAATTTCATGGACACGTTACCATTGTGAATGAGGAAACGCAGAACTATCGGTCTTTCGATTGGTTGCCGTCTACACGTTTTGACTCTCCCCCAAACAACCATGGACCTCGCACGTGCATCAGAAACAAAGATAGCCGTAGCGAATGTGCAACCACCGCGGAGGGATATCTCTGGAGAGGTCTAGTTAACGTACGTTTCCTGAAGGAGGGGTGAGCGGCCTCGCCAGCAGGTGCAGGGGCAACAGTGTGGATCAGTGGTCGTCAAACTGCGGGCCGCCGGCTGCGTGCGGCCCGAATCAAGTGTTCGTGCGGCCCGCGGTTCTTAGCCGTATGTTGAGATAATGTACATCTACCAGCTAACAGCCGAATCCGAAGGCCTCTCTAAATTTAAGAACTTCTTAGTGACTAGTTTTCCTGCACAGTAACGAACACAAATACTTAGAGAGGCAATAATAATTTATGCTTAGCGAACCCGGCAAGGCTTCGTAATTGCTAAATATGTATGGCAATTGAATATACATTCTAATCTCCCTTTTGCCATATATCTGTACATCACCTCCTACTCTCTCTCTCTCTGTCCATCTCCTCCTCCCATCTCTACACTCATCTCCTCCCGCCCCCCCCCCCCCCCCCTGTCATTTCCTCTTCTCCTTTCATTCTGACCTTGTGCCTTGTTTATTGTTATTGCCAATGAATCCTTGATAGGGAATTGAAATTGCTTAAAATGAATGGGTAAATCGTATGACAGATCTCACTTGCTGCTGCATCCGTGAGGACAGTAACTTCAGTGACATTATTTCGCTTAGTTTTAATCTGCGCGCAGGTAGGATCATAATTTTCGGACGATTCATATTCCGTAGCAGTGTTCTAACCATACGTCGATTAGCCATAGATACAAGTTTCCTGTTTTCTATTAAAAACTCTCGTGGTCGTGCGGTAGCGTTCTCGCTTCCCACGCCCGGGTTCCCGGGTTCGATTCCCGGCGGGGTCAGGGATTTTCTCTGCCTCGTGATGGCTGGGTGTTGTGTGATGTCCTTAGGTTAGTTAGGTTTAAGTAGTTCTAAGTTCTAGGGGACTGATGACCATAGATGTTAAGTCCCATAGTGCTCAGAGCCATTTGAGCCATTTTTTTCTATTAAAAACGACTCCGAGGAAGAAAACAAAACAGCACATAGTTGTGTATATAATATTATTCAATTACATATATAAGGAGAAAGAATATGTCTAAGAGAAACAATTTGTCTTATGTTTCAGGGCACTGCTATTGTAGTTAAAACTGACTACGGGGAAAAAGCAACCGCACATTTTCACAGCATAGCATAAGACAACATTATCATACTCGCAGTCAATTTTAATAGAAAACTTCTAGATTGTATTTTAAAAACTATTCAATCTACATCCGTCTGAACGCTCCTTAGATATCATGCAAAAATTTCAAGAACATCCGTCAAGAACTTTTGTAAGAACATTTCCTGTAAATATATTACATACATACATAAATACATTTATATAACATATAAGTGTGCAGCGTATGTCTGTCCAAATGTTTATTAGAATGGTATGTAATAATTTGAAGTAAATGGGCCATGAAGTTTTAAGGAAATGTGTAGCCTATGTCCGCCCGGACGTTTATAAGAGCATCGTGCAAGAATCTGAAGTAAAACTCACAATGACTTTTCGAGAATTTTGGTAACAACATTAAAAAACAACTTGTCTTTTTACTGTAGTATAGATTTTATATACATATCCATATGCCATATAAATTAATAAAATTTGTAGCCTATCTCTGCCAAAACGTTTATTAGGGTATCGTGCAGAAATATGAAGTGAATCAGTCAAGAACTTTTTGAGATTTTAGCTAATAACATTTCTTTACATATATATTTAAGAACTGTGAAGCCTATGTCCTCTGAAAGTTGAATTGAGTATTCTGTAATAGTTTAAAGTAATTCGGGCAAGCACTTTTCGAGATTTTTTTGGTAACAACGTTTAACTACGACTTGTCTTCATACAGTAATTGGAAGTGCTAAATTTTAACTGACGTTGGTGATTATTGAGAATATTATAATTCCATCTTTGCAACTACAAGGAAATGCTTGTTTTTCGCGAAAACCTTTCTTTTTATTGATATACCACGATTGATGATGTTTTATTTCAATAAAAGAAAACGCATTTCATGACAAAGACACATTTTCATATGGTTGCAAAGAAGGAATTAAAATACCCTGTAAAGCAATTGCGGGCAATATGACAATTCGAATGTAATGACGTTGGTGAATTCATCTGTGAGCTAAGTGCAGTTGGTCACTTGCCTCAGGGGCAGCGACGAAAGTAGCGCCATGCACTCTGCCTCGCCTTCCGTATCCACCTTCTGTCCCCCACGCGCATCCTCTACGACCTCATCCCCTTCCCACACCTTCTCCTTTTCCTTGAACACCTCCGCACCCTGTATATTGTCTGCCAACTCGACCCCCCTCCCCCCCCGGCCGGCCATGGTGGCCGAGCGGTTCTAGGCGCTACAGTCTGGAACCGCGCGACCGCTACGGTCGCAGGTTCGTATCCTGCCTCGGGCATGGATGTGTGTGATGTCCTTAGGTTAGTTAGGTTTAAGTAGTTCTAAGTTCTAGGGGACTGATGACCTCATAGTGCTCAGAGCCATTTGAACCATTTTCTTCGACCCCCCCCCCCCACCCCCTAGTGTACCCCTTTCTCTCCATCCCTAGCCCATTACTGCACCTCTACCAGTGCGTCCCGCCCTATCTCCATCTCCACACCCTCCACCTCCTTTCCCAACGCAACTTCCAGCACCTACCCCTCCCGGATGATGAATTTCGCCCTGACGTCCACCCCTTCTACCAACTCTAATCCCACTTTCCTCCTGCCTCCTCCTCAGGGCTCCCTCTCTTCTGTCTCCCTTCTCCTGAGCAGCTTTCCCCCTCCTGCACCTCTCTCTCTCCCCTGTGCTTCCCTTCAGTGTCTCTGCACTCCCTCCTGCCTTGTCTTCCCTCTTCATCTCTCACCCCGCCTGTCTCCTGTCTCTTGGTAGACCCCCTGACCCTCCTATTCCTTTCATCCCACCCCCTCCCCCTCTGCACCTTGCTCTCCCCTCTTTTTCCATCCACTTAGGCCTCTCCCTCGGCAGGTCTCTCCTGGCAGGTTTTATTCTTTCTCGTGTGTGCTTCATCCCTTAAAGTGGTTTTAAGGTGTCTTTGGTCTGAAGTGTTTTAATACTGTGGCCAACATTTTGTAATGGCCCCTTTAGAAAAAATTAATGAATTACTGTGCTGATAAACATCATATGTTATTTGATTTTCAAACAGCTGAGCAAAACTGAACGTACTCAGATATTCACTAAAGTGACACACAATATTTTTAGCGCAACGCAATCTCACTTTCAGTAATCCCTACAAAAGAATGGCCCTGACTAACAATAACCTATACCTTTCATGAATTTTTACCTAACAAAAATCTTCGTTACTCGAACTACTGCAATACAGCGAGCGCCACTACTGCCAGCTAAATAAAAGATTCAAACTACTGATAGGCATAGTTAGCAAATGAAAGATTTTGATAGAGAACAAACAATGTATTTACCTTAATAGTGTTCAAAGGTCATAATATATATAGCAGTTCATGACATCCTGTCTTACAAATTTACTGTCTCTGTCCACATCATCCGCTCTCAAAACTCTGCTAATTTAACCTGTGCATGTGACTTCAATGTCTTTTTTGTGCTCTATGAATCACCAACTGTGTTTTTAAACTTTATGTAGACTTTAATTTTCCCCTATGAACGTCTCCATGTCAGTGTATATTTTCCCTCCATTCTTTTATGTCCCTCTTTTCATCGCCTTTATATGTATAATTTTCTCCTTTTTACTAGTTGTCATGTCACTCGGCTGAAGAGCAGCGGATTGTGCCGCTGCCAGCCCCAATATGGGGCAGGGGAATGAAATCACAATAAAGGAAAAAAAAAACTCCACAATGACAGTTGCTTCCAGCCAGACTCATATCCATAACCATGTTACAATTTACAAGTTTACAAATTTACCGCATGGAATCACACATTAGAAAACATCATTGAAAACTGTGCTCTATGGCGCTATTTAATCGAAATTTGCTCGATGTATTTGCTTTTTCACAGCAATGACGCTCAGTCGTGGTATTGTTATCACGTGCACATCTAGAAAAATATTCGAATATTTGGAATATGGCAAGTAGAATGTTTTTCTTGTTTGTTTGTTATACATGAATTTGAGTTTGTCGTAAGTTTTTAACACCTTTACATTACATATTCATAGTCCGTGGGTCACTTATGCTACACATGTTTCCACATAAAATAGAACTGAGCTTTACATAATCGTCAAAACAGCGGTGTAAACATGGAAGATGGCCCTCCCAGTATCATCGATGTAGGCGGATGCTGATAGGTCGGCGTGTGTCGATGGGATAAGCGGAGAGCAGACGAAGCCAGCGGCCTCCCGCCAAGTATCGAGTGGCAGTCGTCTGCGCAGCGGCACGCCGTCGGCAGCCGATGACGTTGCCGTGGGTGTTGGATCGCCCCCGCCGGTTCACTAAGAGGATCCACCCCTGGAGTTAGGGATCAGGGTGGCAATCGATTGGGTTGGCGAAACATGAAAAAGGTCCAGCGGCGTTAGCAAAAAGTCATTATAAAATGTCTGCTGAAAAGAGTTTTTGATTAGCACACGAACACACTTAAAATGTCTCTCGTGTTCTTGTATTGTTTCATATGTTGTCCGTAGTCATTTTCGTATCCGTCGCCAGTTTATCCAGTCTGTGACAGGTAATCTTCGCTGTACTGCACTTACAAAATAAATCTTTCTCACAGACTATAATCTTCGGTATGGTTCATAATTTTTATTATTTCCCACTGCGGCAATTTACACATTGTCTACACAGCAGAAAATTTTATTTGACACAAAATGTTTTAAGTATTTAGACTTGCACATGCTCGACGCCGTTATTTCAGTCATTACGGCACTCTGTCACGTTGATGTGTAACAGGATTCCCCACATGTTCTGACTCGCTTCACTGCACGGCAGTTCGAAATGTATCACTCGACAGGTCTTTTAAGTCCACCGTCACAACTTCTATTGAAGCTAGCACTGACGCAACACTGTTGCTCCTCTCACAGAGTCTTTACAGTTTCACTAACATCACTATTTAATGTCTGTCTCTTGGACAAATGTCTGTCCGATGCACATGCATCTCTGCACATTGTCGTTCTCAAACTTACAATTATATAGATGCATATGCTTCTTTTTTGCAAATAGGATCCATAATTTTGCTGACAAAGCTTTTTTTATGTACCTCTCTATCCCAGTTAGTGATCATCTGATCATCTGGATTCTTGTTTCCGAAAAAACAAGGTTCTGGCTCGATTTTTACAAAGTAATGCAGTTGTGAAGTGTGGCTAGTAAGTGTAATCTTCTCATAGGACACCAGTGTGTGTGTGTGTGTGTGTGTGTGTGTGTGTGTGTGTGTGTTCCTGCCACAACAACCGCAGAAAATGCTAATCTCAGTCACAAGTAAAATGATTTCCACTTGATATTCCATGGTGCATCTCATATCGCGTACACCATTACCACAAGTCTGTTTAATAATGGTCACACATAAAAACATACTTATCACTAAATGAAAAACAGCTAACTACTACGAACAGGAAATATATACGATTGTCTTTTTGAAATCTTTAAGAAAAGACTAAAGCTGCATGAAAAGATAGGTTGCACCATCTGCAACATCTTGCAAAAACGTTAAATGTTCGTTGCTTTAAGAGCATTTCAGCTTGTGGTGTTGAATTAAATTCTTTAAAAGTTACCAATGAAATTCTTACTGAACTTTGTTAAAAAAATACAACTAATTAATAATCTGTGCAGAATTATTAAAAGTTGCCCCCAGGGCATTCATTTAGTCATTACATACTGAAATCAGCACAGAAACAAGCTGGCTGACAATCACTTACATACTAAAACATACTACATACTATGGCACAACATTCGAGCATCTTTCTAATTTCCTTATTTACTGCCACTTTTTTTAGATCACGGGATTGAGTACGTGGCGCGTCAATAACTCTCGTGTGGGTACACATGCATGTCATACACAAATCCCTTAATAGTTCCTGGTTTCTCCGAAAACACTTCCGTGAACGAATTGCGTAAACCAGTGACCTGTGCTATCTGATGCTTATCCATACTTACCGATTCATTGACCTTCTGTCTAAAGAGCTCTTAATTAGTGAGCACCTCTGTTCTATGAGACAGGAGTGAGCTACAGTACCCCTGACTAGGTGAGTTACTGTGTATAAATAACAAGTGTGGCCTTGTACACACGATACTGACATTGCGGCAATATTTGCCATGTACTCCTCCGTGGCTATCGAATCCAGTACTACTCACCGAGCGAGCTGGCGCCGTGGCTAACACATTGGGCTCGCATTCGGGAGGAGGACGGTTCAATCCCGCGTCCGGCCATGCTGATTTAGGTTTTCCGTGATTTCCCTAAATCGTTCTAGGCAAATGCCGGGATGGTTCCTTTGGAAGGGCACGGCCGATTTCCTTACCCGTCCTTCCCTAATCCGACGAGACCGATGACCTCGCAGTTTGGTCTCTTCCCCCAAACAACCCAACCCAGTACGACTCGCTGGTCCTCATTGTCTACCGCGCAGGATCCAGAGGCTAGGTCGATAGTCGCATTCCTCCTTCTGATAAAATCCCAATCCAGGATGCATGGTGCTGAGAGACCTTTTAATACGAGGAACGTGCACTGAAAGGCTCCATTTCCTATTGTAATCTCCAGCTGCACTTGAATCTCGACAACCTGTGTCTTGGCAGATATGGCACCTAAAACGCGATAATCTTGTGCCTGAAAAGTTGGTATTGTGTACAGACGACTCAATTCTTTATAAATTTCATAACTTATCACGCTCGTAGTAGCGCCAGTATGTAAAATGACGAGTGATTGATACATCGCCTATCTTTATATATACCGCAGCTTGCACTACTGATTTCTCTGCATTACATGTTCGGGGCTCGGCGCAAAGTTCCTGACGCACGTCTTGTCCGTTGTTATTTCGCAACATGTAGACAGAACTTAGGGGTTGTATTGTATTGCATGGAACTGGGGACGTAAAAACGACGGGGCGGCTTCGTCCCCGCCGTAGCCCGCAGTGGTACACAACCCCACAACAGGCTGCAGCAATCCGCTCACCCCACCGCCGCTCCACACCGAACCCAGGGTTATTGAGCGGTTCGGCCCCCCAGTTGACTTAGCTAGGAATACTTTTTCAAATTCGTCAGGCGTCTTACAGCTATCAGCTGTTCCCATAGCCCATAAGGCTGCTTCGCCAGTAATATGCGACGTGACGAATTGTATTTTTTCTCGCTCTGCCCACACTTTCGGCAGAAAGCGTTTAAAACTTTTTATAAATATCACGGGATGTACTACTTTCTTTTCCGTAGACAAGGTCTGAAATTTCCTATGATTAAGTAGGCTTTCTCCATCGGACAACGCATTTTGCACGATCGATTCTCTGCGTTCCAGCTTGGCAATTCTCTCGTTTACTTATTTTCTCCACTGAGGAATGGCCTGCTGGACTTGGCTTAATTCCTCACGCAAACTTTCGATAGGTTTGCCGTTAGCTGCTGGTACTTCTCTAGCGACCTTTCCTACAACCTTATTTAATTCCGTAGTGACGTGTTCACGTATATCCTCATCGTTTTGTTGCAAAAACTGGGTTAGTTCACTTTCGATCTTTTCTGCTTGGGTTTTGAGACACTGATCTACCTGCTCAGTTAGTTCCAATGATAACAGGTCTAACCCCACAGTAACATGTTCTACTTTAGTGCTTAGATAGTTTTGGTTATCTTGGCACATCTTTAACTGATCAGTAACTTCGTTAACCATCTCTGGTACGCTAGTGTAAGCCTCTTTCATGGCTTTGATTTCACTTTTAATCGGATCTAAGTGATCATCCAAGTTCTGAATTAAAGTTTCATCTCGTTTTGCTAAAATTTCATTTAACGAAGTAGTCATATATTGGTCTCTCTCTCTCTTTCTCTCTCTTGTATACTTTCATTAACTTGGGCAAGCAAATGCTCATCCTTTTCTTTTAATTGTCCTTACATATTTTTGTTAAATTGGGCAAGCAAAAGCTCATCCCTTTCCTTCTTCTGCAGAATCCTATCTCTTTCTCTCTTCTGCATAATCCGATATTTTTCTTCCTGTTGTTCTACGAACGTATTCAGAAACAAAAAAATGGTTCAAATGGCTCTGAGCACTATGGGACTTAACTACTCAGGTCATCAGTCCCCTAGAACTTAGAACTACTTAAACCTAACTAACCTAAGGACATCACACACATCCATGCCCGAGGCAGGATTCGAACCTGCGACCGTAGCGGTCACGCGGTTCCAAACTGAAGCGCTTAGAACCGCACGGCCACACCGGCCGGCTATTCAGAAACAGATTAATAAAATCACCCCCCCCTCCCTCCCCCCCCCCCCACCCGGTATACTACTTGGTGATATATTTGTTAGGCTATACTCGAATCTCACCTCGGCAGAGGTAAAAGCTTCTGTACTTGCTCCATTACCTAATACACCCATTTAGGCTCCCGGAATTATCCGGCATTCCTTTTCGGTTTCCGGTACTATTTGTTGTATGTTAGACTCTGCGATAGCTTCACTCTGAACTGGCAGCTCAGTTTTGTCGTGGACTTGACTCCGAATCGGAGTATTCGTCTCTTTTCTAATCTGCTGCCTGGTTCTTGTTCGACTAACGTTGCAAATTAATATACAACTTATAGAGGTACTGATAACTGATAACTTTCCAGCAGTTATTTCGGTAAAATCTGTCACAACAACGGTTGCAGAAGAAGTTTAGTTATAACTTAACACGCACACAGCAGCCTATTGCTGCAATACACAAAATAAATATTCCCTGACACACCCTAGCTCTATGCACCTTGGCGTATCAAGCGAAAAATAGGACCTACTCACACAAAATAGTAAAATAACGTACAGTGGTTGCCTTACCTTATATACAGTCTTCAATAGATCCCGGACTACTCGTGTGTGGTTTTATTTTTGTCATACACAGCACGTGCGAGCGAGGTTATATTCCAGCAACAAGTTGTACCTGACATGAAATACAACCTTGCATTAATACACACATAAATACAATAAGATTACAATAAAAACACAATAAAATTACAACGTATACTATGTATTATTCAATCGGGCCCCTGAGTCAACGGGCGCCAATAGTACCATTACCTCTTTTCTTCGTAACTGTTGTGGTGTAGAATTAATTTAGTTATTTCGTATGAGTTAGTGCAAATTGCTACGCGTGGTTTGAAATACGCAGGCTGGCGTCGATCGCAATCTACAACAATGACATATAAAATAGCAATATAAACTCTGAATATTGTTTTTGGAACTCCACGTATAGTTTGAGCGCGAGTAAATGCGTCTTAAATATACGTAGAGGGATGTAATCTCAATAAGCAGGCAAAAAATTATTTATTATTAATGGAAATGCTACGCTTTATTTCAACAAATGACAACGTAACGTAACCTGCAACTATCCCAACGATAATATAGAATATAGAATGATTTCTTTTCCCAGCAAATTAATCTAACGTTACACAGAAAGAAAGTATGGTTCAAAGAACTGCGTATTATTGAAATAATTGCAAAGAATTTCTCTAACTTTACCTCTTTAAGAATTGAGTTAACTTTTAATCCTTTGAATTAACTGAAAATATTTTAAAACAGAGGTGAGCCCTCATCTAAGCCTTGCGGTGTTAAATCTCTGAGTAAATTTCGTAATGAAAAATATTAAGGAGCTTTAATATTGAAAACTGACTGTCAACATTCGTAAAAGCACTTAAGATCATCTTCCTTTGGCAATGAAGCGCGCAAACACTCAAATATTCTTTAGTACACGTAATGGCGGTCTCAGCGCCAACGAAACAGTCGAAGCCAGATGGGCAATCGACAGCAATATTATTATCTTTAAATAAATTTGACGTGGATGGAGAAGAATTTTAAAAATTAAACTTAAGATACTTTCAATTAACAATATATTGTAGCTTTAAAGCTCATACAGTCAGCGAGTTATACGTACATATATCGAACCACAGGCAAGAGGGAACAAACAGGAGAAAAACAAAGAACAAACAGGCGCGGGTAACATGGCTCTTGTGTATATATATTAAACTTGAAGTTTCATGCTTTCATGGAACGTATTGCAATATGGTATTCTTTATCTCTGCGATTAATGGAAAATATTTACAATATTTGTCACAAAATATTATCAGACTCGACAAAATGACTCATAATATTACAGTCATTATTTTCTCTGTTGACATTTTATTCATATCAAAGTTACTTATAATCTGTCTTGATTGCAATAATGTTTATTCACATGACCGGATTCGATTCCTCTAGAACCATCTTCAGATCTGCAATTTCGGTTACAGGAGTAACCCGTCCACTCACAGCAATCTTCATATGCTGAATGTGACGCAGCATGTGAAGGTTGCTGTGTGTGGACGGGTTACTCCTGTAACCGAAATGGGATAACGATATGCACACATACAGATGTCGGCAGCATCGCGACACGAGCTGTAAAAGGGCAGTGCATCGGTGAAGCTGACATTTGCACTCAGGTGATTCGTAGAAAAGCTTTCTGACGTGATTACGGCCTCTCGACGGGAATTAACAAATTTTGAACGCGGAATGGTAGTTGGAGCAGACGCATTGGACATTCTATTTCGGAAATCGTTGGCGAAATCAGTTTTCTGAGATCCACAGGCTGAAGAGAGTGCTGGGAATAACAAATTCCAGGCATTTCCTCTCACCACTAATATCGCCGAGGCCGACGGCACTCACGCAACGACCGAGAGCAGCGGTGTTAATTTAGAGTTTTTAGTGATAACAGACAAGCAACACTGCGTGGAATAACCATAGAAATCAGTGTTGGACGTACGACGAACGTATCCGTTAGGCGAAATTTGGAGTTATGATGCTATGGCCGCAGACGACCGTCGCGAATGGATATGCTAACAGAACGTCTGCTGAGCATCTCATGCGCTCGCGAACATGTCGGTTTTTCCTAGGGTCTCAGATGAGTACCGATTTCAATTGGTAAGTCCAGAGGTTGAAAATACCGCTTCGGCTGTAAAGTTCTTTTTATTCACACACGACCGGTTTCGGGCTCTTATAAACCCATCTTCAGGTGTCATAACTTGGTGCTGTAACCCCCGAGCGCCACGGTGGACGTGTAGTAGGCGCGGTGTGCTACCGATCAGCGCAGAGCATGGAGTTACGACACATGAAGATGGGCTTATAGGAGCCCGAAACCAGTCGTGTGTGAAAAAAAAAAGAACTTTGCAACTGAAGCGGTATTTTCAACCTCTGGTATAATGCTCAGTTGCGCATGTTCCCCGAATAGAATTGTTTGTCTCAATTGGCGCAGACCCCACGAAGCGATGGACCTAAGTTGTCAACAAGACAATGTGCAAGCTGGCAGTAGCTCCATAATGGTGTGGTCTGTGTTTACCTGCAATGCACTGAGGCCTGTTGTCGAGCTGAAGAGATCATTGACTTGAAATATGTTCTGCTACTTGGAGACTATTTGCAGTTATTCATGGACCCACGTTCTCGAACGACAATGTCATGTCACTGGGCCGCAAATGTTCTCGATTGGTTTGAGGAACATGCTGCACATTTCGAGCGAATGATTTGGCCACCCAGATCGCCCAATATGAATCTCATCGAATATTTAAGGGACATAATCGAGAGGTCAGTTCGTGCACAACATGTTACACCGACAATGCTTTCGCAGTTATCGACGGCTAGAGAGACAGCATGGCTCAATATTTCTGCGGGGGAGTCAACGCCACGTCGAGTTGGTGCATTACGCTGGGCAAAAGAAGGTCGCACACGAGGTGTGCAGGCGTCCCCTGACGTTCGTCTCCTCAGTATATTAACTAGCTGAAATGGCTCTGAGCACTATGCGACTTAACTTCTGAGGTCATCAGTCGCCTAAAACTTAGAACTAATTAAACCTAACTAACCTAAGGACATCACACACATCCACGCGCGAGGCAGGATTCGAACCTGCGACCGTAGCAGTCGCTCAGCTCCGCACTGTAGCGCCTAGAAGAGCACGGCCACTCCGGCCGGCTAACTAGATGAATGAGTCGCTTTACTTCCATACTAATACCGTTCTGTGATGTTACCAATATCCCAAGACAAACTCAGTAACAGTTTCTATTTGCGCCTGGTCAATTTCTAACATTGTATTTAGTTCTGGTCGTATTATTCGTATGTATTTCATTTTATTGAAGTTCACTTCCAGTTCTATTTCTGTTGGTGCTTCCACCAGTGCCCTAATGTTTGTCTAAGCTAGTTTTGTTCTTGCAATAATATCCATATCATCTGCATAGGCAAACGTCTGCACCATTCTACTGAACATAGTGCCTGTTTTATTGATTTGAGCTGTCCTTATTACCTTCTCTAGAGCTAAGTTAAAAAGCATACATGAGAGTGCACCGCTTGCCTCAGTCCACAGTTAGTTTCAAAACTTGGTGTTAAATTTCCTTGTATCCAATACTTAACATACTACTTTTCCCATAGCCAAAGTTACGAGGGGTATTAACTGTTGTGGTCTGTCCATTTCATTCATGCCTTCAATAAGCTTATTTCTTTTTATAGTGTCATATGCTGCTTTAAAATCAACAAATATATGGTATCTAAGATCAGGGGGTGCATACGTCTAACTAGATGTTTCTACCACATTTAATAAACTCAGCGGGCAGGTCGTCAAAGCCAGGTGACTTATGGTTGGATAGTTAGCTGACTCTCTTGCAACGAGGGCATCCCATTTTCCTCTTCTTCCACTTGTTGGCTTTCAGTTAAATCCCATGCTTCAGCATTCTCTGAATATAATAATTCCTTAAACTACTTTGCCCAACCATGTAACAATCTCTCTTGTGATGCTATCAGTTCACTATTTTGTCCTCTGCATTGTGCTATTTTTGGCTGAAATTCCTTTCTATGGGTATTGATATTTCTTCTGAGATATACTTATTTTGTCATTCTCCTTTAACTTTGAGTGCATTTTAAATTCTCCCTGTAGTTTTTGGAATAGGTAATAATCAGCGTTCGCATTAGCATCTCTCAAAATACGGCAGTCTAGTGCATCAGTGCTGTGCCTGGTACCTATTAATATATGATCAGTTTGGTTACTAGTATTGTTGTCTGGTGCCACCCAGGTCATTTTGTGTACGTTATGATGCTGGAAACACGTGACAGAAATTGTCATGTTAAGTGATGCTGCAAATACTAAAATGTAGTCTTTCACGGCCGGAAATATCATGTCCATTATAATTATCCGTGCTGTTATGCCGTGGTTGGTTGATGAATTCTGTGTCAATTCCCAAAGTTTCGTCTTCCGAGTGCGGGAGACATCTTAACCCCCGCTTATGCTCAAAGGGACGTCTGTCCTGGTTATAGCGCTCTGCCTGTCAACGATGGGCTGATTTGATATTTCTCCTAACCCACTGGCAATTTTCCTTAAGGATATCAGGAGTGATAGATGCGGGCAGAACATCATTAATATTCCAAAAATTAGATTGTGGATAATTGAGGGGATATGACAACAGAAGGGCGACAGGATCAGCTTTCGATTCTTTGTGATGAGCGATATTAAACGCAAAGTTGAGCCAAGGGAGGGTAGTATCCCATTTCCTTGCGCACATATCATGGTATATAATAAAGGAAGACTTAAGATTATGGTTCACTCTTTCGGCGAAGGACGCCTGAGGATAATATGGCGTGGTAATGATGTGCGTAACGATATTGCAAAAACAGAACTGTTTAAATTGCTTAAAAACAAACGCTAGAGTGTTATCACTCACCAGAGCCTTAAGGGTGCCAAACCAGGAGAAGATGTTAGTGAGGTGTCCAGTAGTAGCGGCAGTAACCCCTTGGCTATGAACGAGCCAAACAAATCGCGAAAATGGGTCAACGACCACAATGAGATAATGGTTTCCTTTCTTAGTACGGGGAAGGGGGCCCATAAAATCAGTAAAGATTTTATCCGTAGGGTACAGTTAGCGCTCTGATCGTAATAGCGCCCTCGGCGAGCTGTCATTGGGTTTGTTCCTTCTACAAGAGTCGCACTCACTAACCAAACGCCAGATATCCCTGTACAATGACGGCCAGGTCTTCGCCAAGGACTCGTACAGGCCTAAATGTCCACCCACCAGCGAACGGTGGTAGTAATGAAAGATGGAGGGGACTAACTCAAGAGGCAAGCAAAACCTGAATTCCCCAGGTTCACCCACTTGCTTACACAATATACCATTCTTCAGTGAAAAGCTGGGCACCTCCTTCCTGGACAATTGCCCACTAATCGTTTCCTTAATTTTAAGATTGGCAAATAACTGTGGCACTTCGCCCACAGCAGTACAATCAAGTTCATCAGAGCCATCGGCTCGATCTCCCTCAGTTGTATCTTCCTCCTCAAACATGCGGCTGAGTGCATTGGCTACCTGATTGTCAGAACCTTTAATATGGCGCACCTTAAAATGAAACGCCGAAATCTGGAACGCCCACCTCGCAATTCTACCAGTTTTCCCGGGTCTGGTCAGCACCCTACTTAACTCCCGATTATTGGTCTCTGAATCAAATTCCCTATGTTCCAGATAGAATTGGAACTTTTCTAGAATGGCCAATGTCTCACATTCATACTTGGAATAATTCAATTTGGGACCGGACAGACTCCTTACGCAAAAGTGAACAGTGTCTTTGACCTTGGTCTCCTGGAGGAGAACCGCAGCAGTCCCTGTGTTTTTTCGGTCTGTACAATAAATCTCTTGCCAAAGTTGGGCACAGCCAACACCGGGGAGAGGGGTCTTAATAGCTTCAAAAGCACACTGTTGGCTTTCGCCCCACACAAAATTTTCTCCGTTCCTGGGTAGGTTATTAAGAGAGACAGCAACCTGAGCAAAATTTGGAAAGAACCGGCGGAAATAGTTGGCCATTCTAATAAACGTAGCTACCTCCTTCCTAGTTGTAGGTTGGGGACCTCTTCAAGTCCTTCATTCGCTCTTGGTCGATACTAACGCCATCCCTAGAAATTAGATGACCCAAAAATGAAGCCTGATTCCTGGCGAGAGTAATCTTAGATTTCTTCGCGGTCAATCCAGCATCACAACGCTCGACAACACCTGTCTAAGATGGGAAAGGTGTTCCTCAAACGAAACACTATAAATGACCATGTCATCCAGGTAATTAAATACACAGACGAAAGCAAGTCCGTCAAGACATGTTCCAACAAACGAGAGAGAACAGCAGCTCCGGTGGCCAACCCAAATGGTACCCTATTGAACTCATAGAGATTCCAGTCAGTGCAAAAGGCTGTGACATGCTCAGATTTTTTGGTGAGAGAGATTTGATAATTGGCCTGATTCAAGTCAAACAGAGTGAATCACTTCACCTCAGAGAACCATGTGAAATAGTTGTGAAGTTCAGGCAAGGGGACTGACTCTAAAGCAACTTTTTCATTCAGCAGCCTATAATTCGTGGCTGCTCTGTAGTCCTGACCCTAAGCCTTGGGGACAAGAAAAATCGACAGGGCATAAGGAGAAGGCCTGATAACTCCATCCTACAACGTATTATCCAGCTTAAGCCTCAAGATTTTCATTTTAGGGGGCGAAAGTCGATAAGGAGACTGCTGAACAGGAACATCATCAATCATATAGGATCACACAAGTCACTCCTAGATTATTAGACAAAACATCAGGAAACTCTCCCAACAAATGCGTGGCCTGCTCCAATTGAAGATGAACCATGTCAAACTCCCCGGTCTCACAAGTTACAGAATTAATGACGCTTGGATGGCGACAATAACAGAGGGCTATCTTCTCACCTGGCGAGAATTTAAAGAAGGCACGACTAGCAAAATTAAGGACCAACTCAGTTCTTTGAAAAAAATCGCAACTGAGCTATATGTTAACTGCTAGGTCCTTTACAACCAGGAGATTAACCATGAAAGAAGATTACGGTTAATGAAGTAAAAGATCCACACAGTGGACACCAAACGATAAAGCTACTCCTTATGTTTCTGATCTAAACTGCCATAAAAATGCGAAGGAACTGTTAATCAGAACTCAGGGAGAAGTTGTAGTCTAATTCACAATTGATTTATTGATCTTAAACAAGACAAGTCAACAAAATTATTAAAGAATCATCATACAAAAAAATATTTATTTAACAAAAACCTTACTAAAATGGGATCTATGGTGGACAAAATCATCTGCTGGGGATCGACACATGACACTAACCAGAACACTACTCGCTTTATCTCACCTCATACACGTGAATCCAGGTTATGGCATCAAACTACGCCACCACCAAGCATCTATATTCCACCACACAAAAAAAGGAAAAATATGGTTCGAAAGAACAGGGTGCTGAGAAATAGATATTATAGCCCTATGTTGCAGCAGCGAATACTTTACTGACCTACTGGTCAAGGCGGCACACTATGATGTGTTCGGCGACTGAAGTCATGGACGGCGGAAATCAGTTATTAAATGCGCGTTCCCGAAAAATGCAAGTAGGCCTACACGGTCTCGTGTTCGGTTAATTCAGAATGCAGGTACTTCCCTAAGAGCCTCTGAAACCCTGATGGATTCCAGTGTGCAGGTGGACCAATTTGCTGGTCTACCGAACCAATTTGACTCCGTGCCACGACTGTGCTTGTCGGAATACATCAAATGTTTAGACGGCCAACTCAAGACAAATAAGTACACCCACGCGTCACTCATTGTGACCATGATGATATAAGCAGTACCTCTGATGGTTCAGAAGGTGTGCGCACAGGCTCTAAGTCGCGCCCTAGCAAAGGACACAAGTCTCACCATTTATGTAGAGACCTGCAGTTCTTTACTAGCGAAGCGCCAGTGCAAGAGGCTTGTAAAAGAGTGCCGATCTCCCTTTCTCCCCATTTCCTCGTCAGCTCGGTTCCAAAAGCACATTCCTCTTTTTGATTTCCCCCATTTCCACACAAGCCAATCACAAGCTGGAGCCCGGCATTCTAAGCTCGGTGAATGGTCTTTGCACTGCAAACCGATTTGACCAATCAGAGACTTAAAGTTGATTGGCAGAAAACGGAAAAAAATTCAGCTTCACGGCCTCTTTCCCACATGTTTGCCGTGTTTTTTGCTAACACAATACAGGGTGGAAGCACAGCCCTCCATAAACAGCTTGTTATCTCCCCTGTTGCGTCCATTTCAAAGTTTGCAAAGAACGGCCATAAACTCACATTGACAAAAGATGTTTTGAAACAGAGTCTGGACATTTGGGCCCCAGTTTTCCTGTCCCAAGGACATCTGCAGAACGTTTACATTTATTTTGGCGGCTTGCTCACTAACAAGGCCTACAATGCGCAGTCGGCGACTTTTTGGTGCTAGGCCGTATACCTGGACGTCTGGGGCCAAAGCTTAATGAGTTTCTGCACAATGCGACCATGGCATGGCCCGTCTGGAAATGTCTCCTTACCGTTCTCCAGAAAAAACGCGCTTTGTCGCCCCACCAACGCCGTGCTTTTACTGCAGTCGTTAAGTTGGCACACTGTTCCTTTGAACGCAGGTAAATCTTACCGTATTTCTTTCCCTAGAGCACGCAAACAAGACCATAAACTGCTGCCCACCATTAAATCACAATGTATGAAGTCAAATAGCCGTAGATCGTATGCCCTACACCGAATCAGAAGTGAGAGTGCCCTGCAATCTCTCAAGCAGCCAGAAAAAATTGCAAATGTACAAGCTACTGTGCACCTCCCCAACCAGAGGGAACTCTTGCAGATTGGACACATGATATCTCTGAGGGCAGGGGCACACAGGAGATCATTTATAGACATGGCAAACTCCAAATACCACTTATAGTCAAGTAATAAAAAATAACTGCTGGAGTCCAATAATGCTCGCAGAGGTTGCTGTCCGACATGGGCACAAACATAAGGGAGCGACGACCTTGTCGCAGCTTGAATATGTGTTCACCAAGGGGTGACCATCTCTGACATGTATGAACCCTGCACCCCTCTTCCCCGCTCCCTCCCCCGCCTCTCCCACAGTGTCAGCCTTTAGGCCTCGGGGCCTGCACAGCCTGACACTTGCGTACAAGGTGGATATGCAGGCAACAACGAAAACAACGCTTGCACGTGAGTGAATCATATTTGAGAGAGGGTTTGTCACCCCAGGTAACTGAAGGCACCAGTGCCAAGCCTACATCTACCCTACGCTGCTCATCACCATAAGTAAGGGCCTCAATAGAATCTAAGAGTTCTTGCAATTCACCAAAGTTGGTGGGACGGCGAACAAACAGCAAACGTGATCGATCCTTGGGGCACATGCCCTCCAACATGTTGAAAACGCTATCAGACTCAGTAATGGACATTCCGAGGACTAGCATGGCTGTGAACATTCGTTCCATATATTGGCTCAACATCTCCGACGATGTCTGAACCTGCCAATAATACTTCCGCTCAAGCTCACTGAACATATGTGTCGACAACTCTCTGCCTATAATAATTGCCCTCAACCGCCCCATAGAATACTGATGTCTCAAGATTTCTGAAACCAGAGTACCCAATATCCCATTAGGTAAAGATTAAAGCAAGAGTCAAATCTCAAAAGCAGCCGTAAGGCTTTCTGCACTTGATTTGAACTGTCCACAGACAGTTCTGAAATATTGATTAGGAGGCACACAATCGGATTGAATAACTTAGCAAAGTGATCGGATGGCAAATTGCCTAGACTACGGGGCTAAGAGCGCTCATTGTCACTGAATTCATTGCGTCTTAAAATTTTCTGCCCCAAACCTACATACTTGCTTTCTAAACACAGGGATGCCGCCCTAACCTGCACGTCCCTTGCCTGATCACTCGACTGCTTAACTTTGTCTCAAACACACACACACACACACACACACACACACACATACACACACACAAACACGAAACCTTCTACATAGAATTAATTAATTTCAAGCATAGCCGTAACAGTTTCCAGATCGTAATTTTTGCTTAAATAATTTGTCTACATTAAATTGTATATGGTTGCAGATGACGAACTGCGAAAGAAAACAGTCACTGTAAAAACAGAATGCATCAGGAAAATCACACCATGTGGTGAAAATGTATGAATTCATAATTTTATGTCTTTCTTCAAAAATCTGTAATTGCTAATATTTACATGTATACAAACAGTAAAGAACATTCTTTATGTTTAACAGCCATAAAATAAAAGCCCACTGATGATGCTGCAACTGCAGTGAAACACATTTGGGATAAAAAACAAAATTATGTTGTGCTAAAGGCGGACCCCATCCAAAAACATATGCATTATCTAATCCTTCTTTTAGTCAGGCTGCGTTACAAATTTCTTTGCTCTCTGTTTCCATGAAAACATCTTCATTCGTTAACCAATCTACATATCCAATATTCAGTGTTATTCTGAGCACCATATGGGGTTCTTATATTGTCACTCGTCAAGATATTTATCATTGTGTGTAACATAGGCTCGTAAATTTATTGATGTGCATTATCGCACAGTGTAAGAGTATACTGCAGATACCTCTGGTTTCGCCGAGGCACCACTCCGAAATTATCGTCGCTCGCTGACAGTGCCTTGAATACCGTGTAATTTTTGTTGCTGGACTAGACCGTTTAGTCGGGTGGAGGGAGTCAGACTCTGTAATTCTAAGTCGGGCCGGGGGGAGCTCAGACGATGTGCTTGCAGGCATTGTTCCGATGGAACTGGTAATTCGCTTCTTACATGATGACCGGCGCCGCGCTTGTTAGCTTTTGAGTTTCAGTGTGAACCGATCAGTGTCGTGTGGCGGCATGTGGAATATTACTAAATTGTGGAAATTTAAAAAAGTGCTTGAGATTAATAATGTTTTAAGTAATAAATCGTATTGTTGGTGATCCAGTAACAACTGTTCTGTATCGAACCCGTCATTATCCACTTCATCAAACTATCAACATATCACTAAATTCACGCAGGAGAGAGAGGCAGAATCGCCGTAATGTAACACACGTGTAAGTCATGTTGTAACAATATGTCTTCCATTTTTCTTTTGTCTCTCCTGTTTTTCGTCTACGTTTCACTTTTATAATACTATAAAGCTACACTCCAGATAAATAATTTTCACAAAAGATTCAATAACACATTTATAATCGATGTTTACATGTTTCTCTTTTTCAAGGGTGCTTAACTTGCTTTTGTCAGTTTACTTTCGCTTCTGCCGTCATCAGTTATGTTGCTTCCTTAAATAGCGAAACTCTTCAACTGCTTTTAATGTTTACCATTTCGTAATCTAATTCCGTGACTTAAATATAATACACTCCATTATGAAATTACAATGAAATCCATACCTTTAGCTGCTTACAGGCGTTGATGAATATCAACGGGGACAGTTGAAAACATCTGCTCCCTGTCAGGGACGCGAACCCGAGCTCTCCTGCTTACATGGCACACGCTCTATCCGACTTAGCCATCGAGGACATAGAGGACACTGCGACTGCAGGGACTGATCTCTGGCACGCCCCCGTGAGACCCATATGTCCAACTTGCTGTCCGCACACTACATTTGTAGTGCCCCTGCCCACTATATTCAGTACACATTGCAGTCAATCTACCGATTCTCGTAAGAGTTCGGGCAATGTGAGTGCATCCGCACTGAAGAAGATCAAAAAATGGTTCAAATGGCTCTGAGCACTATGGGACTTCTGAGGTCATCAGTCCCCTAGAACTTAGAACTACTTAAACGTAACTAACCTAAGGACATCACATACAGCCATGCCCGAGGCAGGATTCGAACCTGCAACCGTAGCGGTCGTACGGTTCCAGTCTGTAGCCCCTAGAACCGCTCGGCCTCCCCGGCCGGCTGAAGAAGATCATTGGCCAGTGAACCTTACGTCTATGAAGATGGTATCTGTTCTTTCGGACATGTACGATCCCATTGGTGATCTTACAGCTCTTGAAGAATGAAATTACAATGAAATAACAGACCTTTAGCTGCTTATAGAAGTGATATTTATCAACGCCTGTAAGGCGTAAGACCTTCCAAGACCATTGTCATTTCTATTAGATTTACAATATCCTCAACTTTTAGTACTTACTTCTCCTTCCTGAATTTTACTCCCATTTCTAAATTAGTCCTTGATTTCATTTTTGCTTGCTCTGTGTACAGATGTACCGACGTTAGGAATAGACTACGGACTAACTTTTTTTTGTAATTGCGCATTACGGAACAATGGACTCGTAATCTCACTTACTGTGATACTTTTCTCATATGAACGACACATGTTTTAACGTAGTAATTTCGAACTTATGAAATATTGTGTGCGAATACTTCGGCTGTAGTACTGTAACGTTTTAAAAACCTGTTGCGAGTGTAATGTATCTGTGCAACCAGTATGAGCTTTCTGTTCAAATTTGCAGGCTGCCTGGTGGACGTGAATAACAGATCCGTGATGCCCAACCCACAGCCACTACTGCTGGTGCCCGGTGTCAGAAAAGACGTGCACGGCTTCGTGAAGCCAAACTCTTCGGGAATAATCTCGCTCAGTTATAAGCAGAAAATAACCCTGGCGTGTCCTGGCAGCAGGCTCCGGCTCTTCAGTGGACAGCAAGAGACAGCCTCCTGCGTTTCGGCCTCCACCTTCGTCGTCAAACGACGGTCATACGCCTTCGCTGACCTCGACTGCCTGTCCCCGCCAGAGCAATCGGCCCAGGTGACGGGCAGAAAGTGTGGCAGCAAACGTCAGTACCAGATGATCCGACTTGGCTACCGGGTCGGCTCAGACTTCTACACACTCATTGATGTCTGCTTCGATGATCGCTCCTACAATACAGTCTACGACAATTTCACAATGGTCGCCAACATAGGGGGCAAGCAAAGCGGTTCGTTCCAGTCCACGTGGTTGGGCGGCGGATTCTTCGGGAAAATCAACATGGATATGCAGTACAGTTTCAATACGCAGGTCAATACGTTCACCACACTACTGGGTCCCGGGGCGAGCGGGTACATTACTAAATCTAACTTCCTTACCAGGGGACACCTCGCCGCTAGGTCCGATTTCATGCTCCGCACACAGCAAAACGCCACGTACTTCTACGTGAACGCCGCGCCGCAGTGGAAATCGTTCAACAGTGCCAACTGGAACACCATGGAGAACAATGTACGTTCCTACGCTGAGAACAGGTTGGTCGACCTGGAAATCTACACGGGCACTCACGGCATCGCGACGCTGCCCAACGCGAATAATGTCACGACGAAGTTGTACCTTTATGCTCATCACAGAAGGTACATTCCAGTGCCGAAAATCTTCTGGAAGATCGTGTTCAATGCGATCACTAACGCAGCTGTGGTGCTCCTAGGCGTAAATAACCCACACGTTCACAACATAACCCCTGACTACATAGTCTGCCCAGACGTGTGCCGCAATATCAGCTGGTTGTCCTGGGACGCCCATAACAAGAGCAAGGGATACTCGTACTGCTGCCAGTACGCAGATTTCAAGGCAAGCGTGCCCGATGCGCCAGACATCGTTGTGCACTCTCTGCTTACCTAACCCTTTCAGATAGCAGCACTTCGTATTGACTTTGGGATATCTGTATTTCAGATGGTCTACAGTCTTGTGGTTTCTTTATATGTATAATTCAAATGAATCTTCTTGGTGCCTTCTTTATACATCTAATCCTGAAATAAAAATTCACAAATTCCATATCTACCTGAAAATTATTCTACCAGTATCAATAAAACAATCCAGTACCTTGGTTTTATTTGTGACACATTTATTTTACAGCATGTTTGGTGATTGGACAGCAACATTGGATTACTCTAAATTACGTCTACATGCGAAAACACACAATTAATTTCATACTTTATCTAATTTTCTATTATATGAGACACTCTTCGTCATCTTTGTTTGTCTTTCTAGTCGTCTTGCTAATAGCCCAGACTTTCGACCGTACGTCTAATAGCTCTACCTCTGAATGATAATTTTTTTGAATGTTAGTTGTAAAGAATAAGTAAAAAGTGCGGTTATAATGACAGGGGGAATTAAAATCGTCAAAGCCTGCGCTGTCGGTCCACATTTAATACGATAATGCTTGGCCGTGGAAAGATAACTAAAAGTTTTGCATCAGAATTCGTCTTGTAATAAAATGACGTTCAAAAGTGACATCGCACTTCGTGCTCTGGCTGCTGAATGAAGATAGGTTCGTTTTTGGAACGCGCAATAAGCACTTAAGGCTGCGACAATGGCTGCTGATCCATTGCATCATCGTATTAAGACGACCGACTACGAATATGTGCAGAAAGACGTTAAAAGAATCAGATAGGAGCAAGGAACAAATGAAATAAGTGATTAAAACAAATTTTCGTGACAATAGAATTTAACCCAATCAGAATATTAGTACACGACACCATGTTTTAGTCCATTCGTTCGTGAGTAAGGCTAGGAAACGAGAATGTAAAATACGGCGCTGAGACACCAGCATTTGTCCCTTTTAAAACAAACCAAGAATAAAATGCGGGCAGAGAATGAACTCCTATGCAATTAACTATATCTTTGAGATCGGGAAACTGTGGGTATAAAGTTAAATGTTGTATTGTATACGGTATGACAGGTGAAAAATTTTATAACACCACTTAGCTCAGAAAACTCCGATTCCACTTTACCATTTTATATTGCCTTTGTATAAAATTGCAGGACCCGATTATAGTGGAGCAAAAGCAAGGACAAGCCTACATTAATGGGCCATATCCTTACGACAAATGGCCATCGCAAGATAGGATGTTGCCGGGGGGTGCAGTCGGCATTTGATACTGTAAGGAAAGTGTATAGGACGACCATGGGCGAGCGGAGAATCATTCTAGCGACAGTAGGGGGTGCGTATGGGAAAATCTACTGACAAAGTTCTTTGACAAAGGGCAGCCTATTATGCCCAGGCACCAGTGAAACTACGAGTGGGCTACAAGGTGCTCATCAAAGAATGTGGAGGGTGGAGGCTTGCCCGTTCTGTAAAGTAGGTTAAGTGGCTATCTGAGTCAGACCTGACGACAGTGTACAACTCTGGCATAGGCGTAACTGGTCTTGAGGACACCGTTCAGCCCACGTTGTTGAACATTGGCTTCTAGATTATCGAGCCTGGAACGTGGATCAATGGAAACGTGTCACTTGGTCTGATGAATAACTTACCTTGTTACACCCGATCGGTGGTCGTCACCAGGAACACTGTCAACAAGGCATAGACCTGCTCGAAAGAAACACCACGCCACTGTCGCAAGCAGGGGGGGGGGGGGGGGCAGTATTATCCAATGAACGACGTTTACCTAGGCTTCCACAGGACCTATGGTAGAAATCGAAGACACCGTGACAGCTGCGCACTATGTAAACATCACAACAGACCAGCAGCATTCCTTTTTGGTTGATGTCTTCCACAACGGAGATGGCACCTTCCGTTAGGATAGCTGTCGGTGAACACGCTCGGAACTGTTTGAGAGACATAACAATTAACTCACCTTGATATCTTGGCACCAGATTCGAGTGTTCTGAACCCAAATGTAAATATTTAGGAAGCTACTGGGAGCCAGTTGCGCGCCACGAACTACGGGCTGTTAATTTACGGTAGTCGCGTGACCTGTGCGTAGACGTCAGGTGCCAAATACCTCTGGACACTCAGCAAGGACTTGTCCAATGCATGGCACGCAGAATCGATGCTATGTTGCGTTCCGCAGGCGGACCAGTACATGATAAGCAGGCTGTAGTTAAGTTATGGCTCATCAGTGTATTTTGCGGTTGATCCTCAAGTTATTCAGAGTATTCTCGTAACATCTCAGTCATTGAGATTAAGCATTACATTTGTACATTGCATAGTGCTTGGGTAAAAGAAACAAAAAGTGGCATGTTGTTGTTGTGGTCTTCAGTCCGGAGACTGGTTTGATGCAGCTCTCCATGCTACTCTATCCTGTGCAAGCTTCTTCATCTCCCAGTACCTACTGCAACCTACAAACTTCTGAATCTGCTTAGTGTATTCATCTCTTGGTCTCCCTCTTCGATTTTTACCCTCCACGCTGCCCTCCAATACTAAATTGGTGATCCCTTGATGCCCCAACACATGTCTTACCAACCGATCCCTTCTTCTAGTCAAGTTGTGCCACAAACTTCTCTTCTCCCCAATCCTATTCAATACATCCTCATTAGTTATGTGCTCTACCCATCTAATCTTCAGCATTCTTCTGTAGCACCACATTTCAAAAGCTTCTATTCTCTTCTTGTCTAAACTATTTATCGTCCATGTTTCACTTCCATACATGGCTACACTCCATACAAATACTTTCAGAAATGACTTACTGACACTTAAATCTATACTCGATGTTAACAAATTTCTCTTCTTCAGAAACGCTTTCCTTGCCATTGCCAGTCTACATTTTATATCCTCTCTACTTCGACCATCATCAGTTATTTTGCGACCCAAATAGCAAAACTCCTTTACTACCTTAAGTGTCTCATTTCCTAATCTAATTCCCTCAGCATCACCCGACTTAATTCGACTACATTCCATTATCCTCGTTTTGCTTTTGTTGATGTTCATCTTATACCCTCCTTTCAAGACACTATCCATTCCATTCAACTGCTCTTCTAAGTCCTTTGCTGTCTCTGACAGAATTACAATGTCATCGGCGAACCTCAAGTTTGTATTTCTTCTCCGTGGATTTTAATACCTACTCCGAATTTTTCTTTGTTTCATTCATTGCTTGCTCAATATATAGATTGAATAACATTGGGGAGAGATTACAACCCTGTCTCACTCCCTTCCCAACCACTGCTTCCCTTTCATCCCCTCTGAGGGGCAACAATTATACGAAGAGATGGTGTGTGAGAATGTTATATCAAATAACCTTGTTGCAGTCGTAAATTCCAATCAGCAAGGTAAGTCTGGATAGAAAATAGCTTCGTATCGTCATCAAAATGGTGCTGCATTCGGTTATGCAGTCATTGGGCATAGAGTCAGAAATTAATTATTTTTCTCTTAATTGAAAATTTTTATCTCACAAAAATTAGAATTTCTAAGATTATTTTTCGTCTGTTGTCAATTAAAAATCGACGAAATTATGCAAGACAGTCATACGTTGTTTTCTTGTTGGAACTAAGAATATTCTAAGAACAATGATAAAGAAATTTTAGAAAAAATAAGTAACAATAAAAATAATCGCATGCAGGATAACGCTATAATGTTACATACGACCCAAGGCACTTCCTTTCTTGCTCCTGGTTTTAGAAACCGCCTGGTAAATGCAGCAGAATCAGCAGTGGTCTACGGAAAATGTATGCAGAAGGAACGGGAAACACAGCACTGAAGACACAAAAGAACGTCTACACGACATTCAGTATTTTAATTTATTTGGAGGTCATCTCTTGTCCTGTTCGCCTGTTCATATCTCTCAACGAGAACACCTTTGAATGGATGATACATATGAAGTTTAGTATTCGTAGTCTAGGAGTAGCGTCTTACATGAGCAATCAAGAGGTCTGCGATCCTGGGCGTGAATCATGTCACTGCTTAAATTTAGGAAAAAAAAAGTCGACTAAGGCAGCCGAAGAATTCCAGCACAAGAAATCACTCTCATTCTGCCAACCGCTTTGTCCAAGAGGTTGGAGGAGCGGGCAGAGATTGAGGGTACTCTCTAGCCCCTGGAGCGGGAAACTGCTCCTAAAAGACAGACAAATCAGCAATGATCAACGGCATGAGTTTATAGAAGACAATGGAAACCACTGGATTGAAGATACATAATGTGTATGCCTTCGGGGTGGGAAAATCTCCCTAAAGGCGGAAGAATCAGCAATGATCAACGGCATGAGGATGCAGAAGGTAATGGAAACCACTGCATTAAAGACGCTAACGTGTATCCATGTGGCCTGTAACTGAAAAAGTGTTATGATGATCTCTCCGTTGGCAGAAGATTGCGGAATAGTCCCCATTCGGATCTCCGGAAGGGGACTGCCAAGGAGGAGGTGACCATGAGAAAAAGATTGAATAATCAACGAAAGGGTAACGTTCTAAGAGTCTGGGAGTGGAATGTCAGAAGGTTGAATGTGGTAGGGAAGCTAGAAAACCTGAAAACGGAACTGCAAAGGCACAATCTAGATACAGTATGCGTCAATGAAATGAAATGGAAAGAAAACAAGTATTTCTGGTCAAATGAGACAGGGTAATAACCACAGCAGCAGAAAATAGTATAATGGGAGTAGGATTCCTTATGAATAGGAAGGTAGGGCAGAGATTGTTACTGTGAACGGTTCAGTGATAGGGTTATTCTTATCAGAATCGACAGCAACCCAACACCGACAACGATACTTCAGGTATACATGGCGACGTAACAAGGTGAAGATGAAGACAGAAAAATTATTTGAGGATATTGAAAGGGTAATATAATATGCAAAGGGAGATGAAAGTCTAATAGTCGTGGGGGACTGGAATGCAGTTGTAGGGGAAGGCGTGGAAGAAAACGCTACAGGAGAATATGGGTTTGGGACAAGGAATAAGAGAGGAGAAAGACTAATTGAGTTACGTAATAAATTTCAGGTAGTAATAGCGAATACTCTGTTCATGAACCACAAGAGGAGGAGCTATACTCGGAAAAGGCCGGATGATACGGGAAGATTTCAGTTAGATTACATCATGGTCAAACAGAGATTCCGAAATCGGATTCTGGATTGTAAGGCGTGCACAGGAGCAGATATAGACTCAGATCCCAATTTGATATTGATAAAGAGTAGGCTGAAGTTTAAGATATTAGTCAGGAAGAATCAATACGCAAAGAAGTGAGATACGGAAGTACTAAGGAATGACGAGGTACACTTGAAGTCTCTAAGTCTGCAGCAATAAAGAATAGTCCAGTAGGCAGTACAGTAGAAGGGGAATGGACACCTCTAAAAAGGACAATCATAGAAGCTGGAAAGAAAAACATCGGTACAAAGAAGGTAACTGCGAAGAAACCACAGGTAAAAAAAGAAATACTTCAGCTGATCGATGAAAGAAGGAAGTATAAAAATATTCAGGGAAACTCAGGAATACAGAAGTAAAGCTACTGAGGAATGAAATAAATAGGAAGTGCAGGAAAGCCAAGACGAAATGGCTGCTTGAAAAATGTGAAGAAATCGAAAAATAAATGATAGTCGGAAGGACTGACACGGTATATAGAAAAGTCAAAACAACCTTCAGGGAAATTAAAAGCTAGGGTGGTAACATTAAGAGTGCAACGGGAATTCCATTGTTAAATGCAGAGGAGAGAGCGGATAAGTGGAAAGAGTACATTGAAGGCCTCTATGTGGGTGAGGATTTGTCCGATGTAATAGAAGAAGAAACAGGATTCGATTTAGAAGAGATATGGGACCCAGTACTAGAATCAGAATTTAAGAGAGATTTGGAGGACTTAAGATCAAATAAGGCAGAAGGGATCGATAATATTCCATCAGAATTTCTAAATCATTAGGGGAAGTGGCAACAAAACGACTATTCAGGTTGGTGTGTAGATTCTATGAGTCTGGCAATATACTTTCTGAAAAATATCGTCCATACAATGCCGAAGACTGCAATAGCTGACAAGAGCGAGAATTATCGCACAATCAGCTTAACAGATCATGCATCCAAGGTGCTTACAAGAATAATGTACAGAAAAATGGAAAAGAAAATTGAGCATGTGTTAGGTGACGATCAGTTTGCCATTATAAAAGGTGAAGGCACCAGAGAGGCAATTCTGACGTTGCGGTTGGTAATGGAACCAAGACTAAAGAAAAATTAAGACACGCTCATAGGGTTTGTCGAGATGGTAAAAGCGTTCGACAATGTAAAATAGCGCAAGATGTTTGAAATTCTGAGAAAAATAGGGGTAAGCTAAAGGGAGAGACGGATTATGCACAATATGTAGAAGAACCAGGAGGGAATAATATGAACGGTCGACCAAGAACTGAATGCTCGGATTAAAAAGGGTGTAAGACAGGGATGTAGTCTACTGTTCATTCTGTGCATCGAAGTAGCAATGTTCAGAACTGGAATTAAAATTCGAGGTGAAAGAGTATCAATGATACGATTCGCTGATGACATTGCTACCCTGAGTGAAAGTGGAGAAGAAGTACATGATCTGCTGAATGGAATGGACAGTCTAATGAGTACAGAATATGGACTGACCGTAAATCGAAGGAAGACGAAAGTAATGAGAAGTAGCATAAATGAGAAAAGCGAAAAACTTAACATCAGGATTGATGGTCACGAAGTAGACGAAGTTAATAAATTCTGCTACCTAGGCAGCTAAATAACTAATGAAGGACGGGGCGAGGAAGACAATTAAAGCAGTCTAGCAAAAAGGGCATTCCTGGCCAAGAGAAGTCTGCTTGTATCAAACATAGGCCTTAATTTGAGGAAGGCATTTCTGAGAATATACGTATGGAGCACAGCACTGTATGGCAGGGAAACATGGACTATAGGAAAACCGGAACAGAAGAGAATCGAAGCATTTGAGATGTGGTGCTACAGACAAATGTTGGAAATTAGGTGGAATGACAGAGTAAGGAACGAGGAGGTTCTGTGCAGAATCGTCGAGGAAAGGAATGTGTGGAAAACACTGACAAGGAGAAGGGACAGGATGATAGGACACCTGTTAAGACATCAGGGACTGACTTCCAAGGTACTAGAAGGAGCTGTAGAGGGCAAAAACCATAGAGGAAGGCAGAGATTGGAATACATTCAGCAGATAATTGAGGACGTAGTTTGCAAGTGCTATACTGAGATGAAGAGGTTGGCAAGGAGAGAAATTCGTTGCAGTCGGCTTGAAACCAGTCAGAAGACTGATGACCACCCCCCCAAAAAAAGTATATCCACAGGACATGTGTCATGATCTCCATTGGCAAAATATTTCTATAGGGGCTGCCAAGGGAGAGTTAAGCATGAGAAGAAAATTGAATAAACAACGAAAGGATAATGTTCTACGAATCGGGGCGTGGAATGTCAGAAGTTTGAAGGTGGTAGGGAACTTAGAAAATCGGAAAAAGGAAACGTTAAGGGTCAGTTTATAGTGGGGCAGTGAAGTGAAATGGAAAGAGGACAAGGATTTCTCGTCAGATGAATGTAGGGTTATATCAACAACAGCAGAAAATGGTATAATGGGAGTAGGTTGCGTTGACTAGGAAGGTAGGCAGGGGGGTGAGTTTCTGTGAACGGTTCGGTGATAGGGTTGTTCTCACCAGAATCGACAGCAAACCAACCCCAGCAACAGTTCAGGTATACATGCTTTCGTCGCAAGCAAAAGATGAAAAGATAAAGAAGGCGTATGAGGATATTGAACAGGTAATTCAGTACGTAAAGGGAGATGAAACTCCAAGAGTCATGCGGGATAAGAATATTGTTGTAGGGGAAGAAGTAAAAGATAGGGTTACGGGAGAATATGGGTTTGGTAGCAGGAATGATTGATGAGAAAGACTATCTGAGCTCTGCAATAAATTTCAGTTGGTAATAGCGAACACTCTATTCGAAGATCACAAGAGGGGTAGGTATACTTGGAAAAGGACAGGAGGCACGAGAAGATTCCAGTTACATCATGGTCAGCCAGAGATTCCAAATCAGATATGGATTATAAAACGTATCTGGCAGCAGATATAGACTCAGATCACAATTTGGTAATGATGAAGAGCAGGCTGAAGTTTGAGAGACTAATCAGGGAGCATCAGTTACTAAGGAATGAAGTGCTCCCTGAAGCTACGGATACTGCGATAATGAATAGCTCAGTAGGCAGTTGAGTCGAAGAGAGACGGACATCTCTAAGAAGGATAATCACAGAAGCTGGAAAGAAAAAAATAGGTACAAGGAAGGTAACTGCGATGAAACCGTGGGTAACAAAAGAAATACTTCAGTTGACTGACGAAAGAAGGAAGTACAAAACTGTTCAGGGAAATTCAGAAATACAAAACTGCAAGTCACTTAGGATTACAAAAAGTAGGAAGTACAGGGGGGGGGGGGCTAAGACGAAAAGGCTGATGGGAAAAATGTGAAGAAATCGAAAAAGGGAGGACTGAGGTCCAAAGCGAGGGGAAAGATCCACCGTGGTATAACAATCATGTACGAAAGGTACTACGGAAACAAAGAAAGCTTCATCATAGGTTTAAGAGTAGTCGAATCATAGCTGATAAGGAAAAGCTGAACGAAGCGAAAAAGAGCGTAAAGAGAGCAATGAGAGAAGCATTCAACGAATTCGAACATAAAACATTGGCAAACAATCTAAACAAGAACCCTAAAAAGTTTTGGTCATATGTAAAATCGGTAAGCGGATCTAAATCCCCTGTTCAGTCACTCGTTGACCACGATGGCACCGAAACAGAGGACGACCGAAGAAAGGCAGAAATACTGAATTCAGTATTCCGAAACTGTTTCACTGCGGAAAATCGTAACACGGTCCCTGACTTCAGCCGTCGCACGGACGCCAAAATGGAAAATATTGAAATAAACGATATCGGAATTGAAAAACAACTGCTATCACTTAGTAGCGGAAAAGCATCCGGACCAGACGAGATACCCTTAAGATTCTACAGTGATTATGCTAAAGAACTTGCCCCCTTTCTATCAGCAATTTATCGTAGATCGCTGGAAGAACGTAAAGTACCTAGCGACTGGAAGAAAGCGCAGGTCGTTCCCATTTTCAAGAAGGGTCATAAATCAGATGCGAATAATTATAGGCCTATTTCGCTTACGTCAATCTGTTGTAGAATAATGGAACATGTTTTGTGTTCTCGTATTATGACGTTCTTAGATAATACAAATCTCCTTCATCATAACCAACATGGATTCCGCAAACAGAGATCATGTGAAACTCAGCTCGCCCTATTTGCCCAAGAAATTCACAGTGCCGTAGACACTGGCGAGCAGATTCGATGCCGTATTCCTGGACTTCAGGAAGGCATTTGATACGGTTCCGCACTTACGTTTAGTGAAAAAAATACGAGCTTACGGAATATCGGACCAGGTTTGTGATTGGATTCAGGATTTCCTAGAAGAAAGAACACAACATGTCATTCTTAACGGTTCAAAATCTGCAGATGTAGAGGTAATTTCGGGAGTACCGCAGGGAAGCGTGATAGGACATTTATTGTTTACAATATACATAAATGACTTAGTTGACAACATCGGTAGCTCCGTGAGGCTATTTGCAGATGACACGGTTGTCTACAAGAAAGTAGCAACATCAGAAGACTCGTACGTACTCCAGGAGGATCTGCAGAGGATTAATGCATGGTGCGACAGCTGGCAGCTTTCCCTAAACGTAGATAAATGTAATATAATGCGCATACATAGGGGCAGAAATCCATTCCGGTACGATTATGCCATAGGTGGTAAATCATTGGAAGCGGTAACGACCGTAAAATACTTAGGAGTTACTATCCGGAGCGATCTGAAGTGGAATGATCACATAAAACAAATAGTGGGAAAAGCAGGCGCCAGGTTGAGATTCATAGGAAGAATTCTAAGAAAATGTGACTCATCGACGAAAGAAGTAGCTTACAAAACGCTTGTTCGTCCGATTCTTGAGTATTGCTCTTCAGTATGGGACCCTTACCAGGTTGGATTAATAGAAGAGATAGACATGATCCAGCGAAAAGCAGCGCGATTCGTCATGGGGACATTTAGTCAGCGCGAGAGCGTTACGGAGATGCTGAACAAGCTCCAGTGGCGGACACTTCAAGAAAGGCGTTACGCAATACGGAGAGGTTTATTATCGAAATTACGAGAGAACACATTCCGGGAAGAGATGGGCAACATATTACTACCGCCCACATATATCTCGCGTAATGATCACAACGAAAAGATCCGAGAAATTAGAGCAAATACGGAGACTTACAAGCAGTCGTTCTTCCCACGCACAATTCGTGAATGGAACAGGGAAGGGGGGATCAGATAGTGGTACAATAAGTACCCTCCGCCACACACCGTAAGGTGGCTCGCGGAGTATAGATGTAGATGTAGATGTAGATGACTCAGCATTAAACAACCTTCAGTGTAATAAAAGCAACAGCGGAAACATTAACAGTGCAATGGGAATTCCACCGTTAAATGCAGAGGGGAGAGCAGATAGGTGGAAAGAGTACAGTGAGGTCTAGTGCTTGTCTGATGACGTGATAGAAGAAGACAGGTGTCAACAGGGAAGAGACATGAAACCGAGTATTAGAGCTTTGCACGACTTAAGATAAAAAAAGGCAGAAGAGACAGATAACACGCCTTATAAAATGCATTTTAACCACCAGCTGTTTTATTTAACCTCTATATCACCTACCGGTTTAGGGCATAGACCATAATCACTGGATGTAAGGTAAAATAGATCAGTTAAAAACATATCCCGTTTTCCTTTTAAGATGATACAACATCGAGATCACTGTAGAAAAACCATCAAAACAACTATCCTAACCCATCCTTGGAACACTAACGATCATATTTCACAAAGCTACAAGTAAAATAGACAATGTACCACAGAAGAGCGAGAAGAAACGAACAGTGGCCAGTGACGTATGATACATTGTCTGTTTAAACGAAATAATTAAATAATCGTTTATCTCAGGAAGCAAAGCATATATCAACCACCATTGTAATGAATTACATGGGTCTACTTCACAGTCTAACATTGTAACTGGGGGATATCAGAAATTAGTAAAATATGCAAATTGCAATGGAAATCTGGTAGTCTTAAAAGGCTTAAATATTTAAAAATGAGACGGAAGTTAATGTAGCATCACGTACAGGAAACAAATGATCAAGGTGAACTATCTGATTTTCACAACATTTCAGCTATTTGAAATGAGTGTGCTATAATTTCGCAGCAGAGCTCAAGTCTCGTCCCCCCCCCCCCCCGCCCCCCCTCTGCCTCCACACCAGAGAGAGACCGGCAAGACTGGAGGTGTCAACCCACTGCTTCAGAGAACACGAGAAGCGTCAAGGCAAATGCGGACAGCTTCATCAGTGTCGAAAAGTGAGTGCAGAATGGTCAAGGAGTCTTGTGTCTACATCTACATCAAATGGATACTCTGCAAATCACATTTAAGTGCGTGGCAGAGGGTTCATCGAACCACCTTCACAATTCTCTATTATTCCCAATCTCATGTAGCGCGCGGAATGAACGAACACCTACATCTTTCTGTACGAGCTCAGATTTTACTTATTTTATCGTGGTGTCAACAGAATATTTTCGCATTCGAAAGAGAAAGTTGGTGATTGCAATTTCGTGAGAAGATTCCGTCGCAACGAAAAAACGCCTTTCTTTTAATGATTTCCAGCCCAAATCCTGTATCATTTCTGTGACACTCTCTCCAATATTTCGCGATAATACAAAACATGCTGCCCTTCTTTGAACTTTTTCGATGTACTGCGTCAGTCCTATCTGGTAAGGATCCCACAGCGCGCAGCAGAATTCTAAAAGAGGACGGACAAGCGTAGTGTGGGCAGTCTCCTTAGCAGATCTGTTACATTTTCCAAGTGTCCTGCCAATAAAACGCAGTCTGTTTGTTCCTTCCAATTTAAGTTGATCGTGATTGTAATACCTAGGTATTTAGTTGAATTAACGGCTTTAGATTAGACTGATTTATCGTGTAACGGAAGTTTAACGCATTCCTTTTAGCACTCATGTGGATGACCTCACACTTTTCATTATTTAGGGTCAACTGCCAATTTTCGCACCATTCAGATATCATTTCTAAATCGTTTTGCAATTTGTTTTGATCTTCTGATGACTTTAGTAGTCTATAAACGACAGCGTCGTCTGCAAACAACCTAATCGTTTATATAGATAAGGAACAGCAAAGGGCCTATAACACTGCCTTGGGGAACGCCAGAAATCACGTATGTTTTACTCGATGACTTTCCGTCAATTAGAACGAACTGTGACCTCTCTGACAGGATATCACAAATCCAGTCACATAACTGAGACTATATTCCATAAGCACGCAGTTTCACTACAAGCCACTTGTGTGGTAGTGTCAAAAGCCTTCCGCAAATCCAGAAAGACGGAATCGATCTGAAATCCCTTGTCAACAGAACTCAACACTTCATGCGAATAAAGAGCTTGTTGTGCTTCACAGGAACGATGTTTTCTAAACCCATGTTGACTGTGTGTCAATAGACCGTTTTCTTCGAGGTAATTCATATTGTTTGAACACAACATATGTTCCGAAATCCCGCTGCATATCGACGTTAACGATACGGGCCTGTAATTTAGTGGATTACTCCTGCTACCTTTCTTGAATATTGGTGTGACCTGTGCAACTTTCCACTCTTTGGGTACGGATCTTTCGTCGAGCGAACGGTTGTATATGATTGTTAAGTATGGAGCTAATGCATCCGCATACTCCGAAAGGAACCAAATTGGTATACAGTCTGGACCTGAAGACTTACTTCTATTAAGTGATTTAAATTGCTTTACTACTCCGAGGATATTTGCTTCTACGTTACTCATGTTGGCAGCTGTTCTCGATTCGAATACTGGAATATTTAATTCGTCTTCTTTTGTGAAGGCATTTCGGAAGGCTGTGTTTAGTCGCGCAGAGAAGGCATTGATTGTTTATTGACTCTAACGTACTTTACATACGACCAGAATCTCTTCGGATTTTCTGCCAGGTTTCGAGACAAAGTTTCGCTGTGGAAACTGTTATAAGCACCTCGCACTGAGGTCCACGCTAAATTTCGAGATTCTGTGAAAGATGGCCAATCTTGGAGATTTTGCCTCTGTTTAAATTTGGTTTGTTTGTTTCGTTGTTTCTGCAACAGTGTTCTGGCCCGTTCTGTGTACCAAGGAGGATCAGTTCCGTCGTTTGTTAGTTTATTTTGCATAAATATCTCAATTGCTGCCGATACTATTTCTTTGAATTCAAATCACATCTGGTCTACACTTATATTATAAATTTGGAATGAGTGGAGACGTCTCTCAGGAAGGTGTCAAGTGAATTTTTATCTGCTTTTTTGAATAGGTATATTTTTCGCTTATTTTTGGAGGATTTGTGGATTACAATATTCAATCTCGCTACGGCAACCCTGTGTTCACTAATTCCTGAATCGGTTTTGATGCTCGTTATTAACACAGCCTTATTTGTTGCTAAGAGGTCACGCGTGTTTTCACAACCGTTTACTATTCGCGTGGGCTCATGAATTAACTGCTCGAAATAATTTTCAGAGAATACGTTTAGCGCAATTTCGGATGATATTTTATGGGTACCTCCAGAATTATATATGTATTTTCGCCAACATATTGAGCGTAAATTAATGTCGCCACCAACTATCATCGTATGAGTCGGGTACGTGTTTGAAATCAAACTCAAGTTTTCTTTGAACCTTTCAGCAACAGAATCATCTGAATCGGGAGGTCGGTAAAAGGATCCTATTATTATTTTATTCCGGTTGCCAAGAACCACCTCTGCCCATACTAACTCACAGGAAGTATCTACTTTAATTTCGCGACAAGTTAAACTACTACTAACAGCAACAAACACGCCACCGCCTACCGTGTTTGGAGCCGAGCGACCGCTAGGTTGCAGGTTCGAATCCTGCCTCGGGCATAGGTGTGTGTGATGTCCTTAGGTTAGTTAGGTTTAATTAGTTGTAAGTTCTAGGTAACTGATGACCTCAGAAGTTAAATCGCATAGTGCTCAGAGCCATTTGATCCATTTGTTAACAACAAATACCAACTGTGATGGTTACACCTCGGAAAAGCAATTCTTAGTATACTACACAGCTACGACAATTTACAACTGTTATACCGATGGTTCCTGTATCTACACTCCTTCTGTGTTCGGCCTGCACCCTTTGTGACTGAAGCCCTTCTTGTGTTTTCCCGAGACCCTCTAACCCAAAAAAGCGCCCAGTCCACGCCACACAGCCCCTGCTACCCGTGTAGCCGCCTCCTGCGTATAGTGGACACCTGACCTATTCAGCGGAACCCGAAACCCAATCACCCTTTGACGCAAGTCGAGGAATCTGCAACTTACGCGGTCGCAGAACCGTCTGAGCCTTTGATTCAGACCCTCAACTCGGGTCTGTACCAGAGGTCCGCAATCGGTCCTGTCGACTATGCTGCAAATGGTCAGCTCTGCTTTCATCTTGCAAAGCAAGACTGGCAGCCTTTACCACTTCTGTTAGCCACACGAAACCAGAGAGAATCTCTTCTGACCTAAAGTGACACACATCATTGGTACCGACGTAAGCAACCACCTGCAGTTGGCTGCACCCTGTGCTCTTCATGGCATCTGGGGGGGACTCCTTTCCACATCTGGAATGACTCCACCCAGTATGCACACTGAGTGCACATTGGTTTTCTTTCCCTTCTTGTCACCCAAGTCCCTAAGGGGACCCATAACGTGCCTAACGTTGGAGCTCCCAAATACCAATAATCCCGTCCTCTGTGATTGCCCGGATCTCGTAGGCTGAGTGGTTTCCTCTGAAACAGGACAAGCGACAGCATCTGGCTCAGCGACAGTGTCAGCCACAGACAGCACCTGGAACCTGTTTGTCAGACAAACCGGGGGGGCCTTACGTGCAACCGCCTGGTAAGTTTTTCGCCGCCTGCTTCACCCCAGGGCGACCTCCCACTCGACCACAGGTGAGGGGTCAGCCTCAGTGGGAGCAGTACCGGGGTTGGCCACCGGTGAGGCCAAGAGGAGAACTCGGACGTACTGGACGTCCGTTGGATCCCCATGGACGGCGAGAGTGTCACCAACTCGGCTCGCATCCGCACACAACAATCGCAGTCCCTGTCCATACTAAAGACCGTCAATAACTAAACTATGCAGACAGGCACGTGCTGCGCAACTCTACTGTAGACCCTGACGAAAGCGCAGGAACTAAGTCTAATAATACGCAGATATTCAAAAACCTAACCATCGAAGCACTCGGGTAAAACTAAATAATTCGCCCCTGATTAGGAACTTGTAATATGTCACAAAATCTGTTTACTTTCCGACGCAAACGAATACGCGAGAACTGTGGCTATTAGATATTAAATTTTCAAGCAGAAACTCAAGAAGCTAAACTATTAAAGTACACAGATGATATAATAAAATTCTCTCCTGGTTACCAATTCGTAAATGTGACAAAAGCGGTTCCTTCCCTCTTGCTGCGTCTGTCTCGGTCGGCTACTGCTGCCTGACTGCCGAGCAGCGTACTGGTAGGAATTTGGTGAGAGAGCCGGGAGAAGTGGCGTTGAAAGTAGTAGGTGCGCATTGTCGAGCTGTGCCTGATTCCCGGTCTGCTGTTCTAAGAGCCTTGGGGCGAGCAGGGGAACGGATGGAACTTGGAGCCAAGCCCATGGGTGGCTGTTAGCTGACAGTACATGGACAGTGGTGTCGAGGAGACCTCTGCGGACGCGCCTTTTGGTGGTGTTTTGGTTCCCGAGCTGTCCCTGCCGGGTCTTGTGGGCAAGAGTGGAAAAGCATCTGTGACGTCACAAGCTACACCATCTTACCTGTGATATCGTCATGTCACAAGCCACATGCCTCTTTCAGTGACAACATCAAGATTGTGGATTGTGGGTAATTAAAAAGTCCAAGATGGCAGATGGCGACGAATTTAAAAGTTATAGATCGCTCTTGGAGTTAAAAAAATCACAAACACTTAAAAATGCAAGATGACTCTGGCGTAGAAAATTTTACATCCAATTACTGTACAATATATTGTTTTTACGACAGCCCGCCATGTTCAAAAGTATCCAATCACTTTACAATATTTTCTAACAGCGCAGTTTATCAAAAAATTTCGGCACACACACACACACACAACACACAAACGCGCGCGCACACACACACACACAACACACAAACGCGCACACACACACACACACACACACACACACACACACACACACACACACGTTATGTACTGTTCAGTCTCTGTATTTCATATCTCTCTGCCTTTATACTTAATGTCTATCTCAAATTAGGTACTTGTCAGAAAATTTCATCTTACATCTGTCTCATCAGTAAATTTCATCTCTTCCTCTCCCTCTGTTTTATATTCCACTTATGTTTCTGTCATGTATTGTACTGCGTCATTATCAGCAAATTCTATTCCTTTCTTTATAAAATATTACTGATGGAACGATGAAGAAAAAACTGAAACAAAAAATTTTACTATATACACTATGTGATCAAAAGTATCCTGACACCCCCAAAAACCTCAGCAGTCATTATACATCGTTAGAGTGCAGCAGAATGGGGCACTCCGCTGAACTCATGGACTTCAAACGTCATCAAGTGATTGGGTGTCACTTGTGTCATACGTCTGTATGATTGGGTGTCACTTGTGTCATACGTCTGTACTCGAGATTTCCACACTCCTAAACATCCCTAGGTCCACTGTTTCCGATGTAATAGTGAAGTGGAAACGTGAAGGGGAAACTCGCAGCACAAAAGCGTACAGGTCGACCACGTCTGCTGACTGACAGAGACCGCCGACAGTTGAAGAGGGTCGTAATGTCTAATAGGCAGACATCTATCCAGACCATCACACAGGAATTCCAAACTGCATCAGGGTCCACTGCAAGTACTATGACAGTTAGGCGGGAGGTGAAAAAAACTTGGATTTCACGGTCGGGCGGCTGCTAATAACCCACACGTCACGCCGGTAAACTCCGAGCGACGCCTCACTTAGTGGAAGGAGCGTAAACATTGGACGATCGAACAGTGAAAAAACGTTGTGCAGAGTGACGAATCACGGTACACAATGTGGTGATCCGATGTCAGAGTGTGGTATGGCGAGTGCCCGGTGAAGGTCTTCTGCCAGCGTGTGTAGAGCCAACAGTAAAGTTCGGAGGCGGTGGAGTTATGGTGTGGTCGTGTTTCTCATGGAGGGGGCTTGCACCCCTTGTTGTTTTGAATGGCATTATCACAGCACAGGCCTACACTGATGTTTTAAGCACCTTTTCGCTTCCCACCGCTGGAGAGTAATTCAGGGATGGCGATTACATGTTTAAAACACTATCGAGCACCTGTTCATAAAGCACGGACTGTGGCGGAGTCGTTACACGACAACAGCATCCCTGCAATGGACTGGCCTGCACAGTCTTGGCCTGAATCCTATAGAACACCTTTGGGACGTTTTGGTACGCCGACAACGTGCCCCGGCCTCACCGACCGATATCGATACCTCTCCTCAGTGCTGCACTTCGTGAAGAATGGGCTGCCATTCAGTAAGAAAACTTCCAGCACTTGATTGAACGGATGCCCGCGCGTGTGGAAGCTGTCATCAAGGCTAAGGGTGGGCCAACACCATACTGAATTTCAGCATTACCGACGAAGGGCGCGCCGAACTTGTAACTCATTTTCAGCCAGGTGTCCGGATACTTTTGATCACACAGTGTATATAATTTATTGTACAATTTGATAACATTTCAAAGAAAATTAGATGCACACTTGGTTGACAGCCCAGATTTACAAACACTCCAGCTACAACAAGAAATATTCAGACTTTAAATCACACAATGTTTTTACTTTTAATATTTTTATATTGTTCACACATTTAACGTTTTTACATTTTTTCAAATATTTACTGACTGAGTAATTGTGATGGGCATTTCGTGATCACATACTAAATTAATAAAGTTCTCATTTGTAAAAAACCTACTTAAATCGGATGAACTCTAGATAACGAGAGCATATTTTCCTGGAGTCTAATGTAGTCAGTCAGAAAGGAGTACCAGTATGTGAATTCACATATATAATAAACGTGGTGGTGATTAAGTGCTAATTTACAGCAACAGACAGAAATTACAATTACAATCTTCAGTTTACATTTTCCATACACACACATACACACAGACAGACACACACACACACACACACACACACACACACACACACACACTTTTTACATTCTCTCAGGTATTTAAATTATTTACATTTTCAAGCACTTACATTAGTTACCATGAAGTCAATCATCATCATTTTTCAGGCAGTAGTGGCCTCAAGCAAATTTATTTACATTATCCAGTATATAACATTTGTCATACTGTGCAGGTAAACTCAGTGTTGTTTAATAGTAGACACAACATGTTGCTTTGATTGATTTTACAGCACGTTAACAGTAATCATCAATGGTTAACCTGTCTGAAATGAGCTAGGGAGCTGATATTGAGTGGTAGGATACTGGGCCATAATTTAAAAAAAAATTAATAAAAATTAAACCACTTTATTTACACATCAAAAAGATCTAAAATATCTCAGCAACTACCACCAGAATTTAATTTACTAGTGGCTTTTTCCTTTGGAAACAAGATGACTGGTGGTAGAATTTACGAAACCTCTAAAATATCCTTTAAGAAAAAAAATTAAGAAAAAGATATTAAGAAAAGTTTTCTGAAATCTTGATACAAAATTCAAGCCTTGACACAGATGTTTAATAAGATCAGGAATGTAGCACTTAACAATATATTCCAAATTTAAGGTTTAAAGAACTACAGAAATGATTAATAGGAAATAATTCGACATCCACTGGTAAGTAAAACAGATCCAAGTAAATAGGCTGAAGACAAAAAAATTGTGGTTAGTCCCTATGGGACCAAACTGCTAAGGCCATCGGTCCCTAGGCTTACACACTACTTAAAGTAACTTACACCAAGGACAACTCACACACCATGCCCGAGGGAGGACTCGAAACTACGACGATGGGAGCCGCGCGAATCGTGGCAAGGCGCCCTACAGCGTGCGCCTACCCAGCGCGGAGCTGAAGACAAGTTTGCGAGCGAAACAAATAGTCGTGCAGACAAGGTGCCTGTGTAGAACCAAAATTACTTCTTCCTGTTGTTTGTTAACAACACTCAACCTGGTGGGCCATCTGAGCTTTTAGTCTCTCACTTTAGTACGGCTAACAGAGAGAGCAAGCAATTTAAGATTAACCACTTCTTTCATTCAAGACCTTTTTAGCGGAACTCACAATATAAACCACATGTGTACTCAAGCTACCCTGTAACATATAAATTACTAATTACCATGTTTAGAAAAAAATTACGACACCAAAATACACTGGTGAAAATTTGGAAAAACTGAATCGCGCTCGCCGGCCAGGGTGGCCAAGCGGTTAAAGGCGCTACAGTCTGGAACCGCGCGACCGCTACGGTCGCAGGTTCGAATCCTGCCTCGGGCATGGCTGTGTGTGATGTCCTTAGGTTCGTTAGGTTTAAGTAGTTCTAAGTTCTAGGGGACTGATGACCTCAGAAGTAAAGTCCCATAGTGCTCAGAGCCATTTGAAGCCATTTTTGAATCGCGCTCTGAAATCACGTTATGAGCTGCTTACTGCACACCGACGGTTTAATAGTAAAAAATACTCATTAAAATAACTTGAATGAGATCACTTTAAAGGTTCACAATAACTACTTTACAGACGACGATGGATAACCAGTGTGGAAAGTGAGAGAACAGTCCTTTCACACGTAAACTATAATAATTAGGACTGTAATTCAAATGGTTCAAATGGCTCTGAGCACTATGGGACTTAACATCTGAGGTCATCAGTCCCCTAGAACCTAGAACTACTTAAACCTAAGTAACCTAAGGACAACACACACATCCATGCCCGAGGCAGGATTCGAACATGCGACCGTAGCGGTCGCGCGGTTCCAGACTGAAGCGCCTAGAACCGCTCGCCCACGACTGTAATTGTACGTATGCTCATCATAATTCCCAGGGAATAGGAACATGTCAACAACCACCCGACCATTGTCTGAAATCGGTTGACCGTATCCACCAGTACCCCACGCGTTCGGTCCCTTGGGAGTGGCTCATAGGAAACCGTTCCGGCACCACAGTGGGCACAGGCTTCTGCAGAATGATCCAAATGCAAGTGCAGTTAGGTGCCCAAGCAACACACCGAGAGAGTTTCTACATCGGGCAATGTCCACTGATCCAGCCAACACGGGACATAACGTAACCCGCACTGACCAACATTCCAAAAGTAACAAGGAGCCAAGGATCTTATCGGCCACGACGTCGCGGCGCTAACTACTCGCCGTCGCCACACAAACCGCTTGACATCCGATCGCTGAGAGGGGGCAACGGTCACTCGGTCCCCCTTAAATTGACCTAATCGCCACTGCACTTCCCTCTGGCAGCGGAAAATCGTTGTGACTATCACCACCAGTCATCCTGGCAACTAAAGGGATGCACCCGTACGTCACACTGTTAACAGAAGAGTGTTTTATATCATTTATTCTTTATAGTACGAGTCCAGAAACGGTCTTATGAGCTTACTTTTTTTCTCACAGACCGACAGATTCACCATTCAGTTCGTTCTCTCTTTTTTATTCATCAATGGAATGTGATCTGTTATTCACAGGGAAACTCGGAATTCCAAAACATGTAGGGAAATCATTCCTGCTATCCTCGTAGATATTTGGCGTTGTAAGTGATAGGTTAACTTGTCGGCGTATGTTTAGCACAGTTTTACATGATTTGCTGTAAACTTGTTTGATATACAGGATGAGGCATTTAAAACTGTTTGTCGGAATATGTGGCGAAATACACATCGGAAAAAAAGAATGGTAAAAATCGTTGTTCTTCTCGAAGAGGGACATCCATTAACACAGCGTTCGACCCCCCTCCCCCCCTCCCCCCCTCCCCTGCACCATCCAAGGGGTGGAAGGAGGTGGGGTAACTTTGAAATCTTAAATAGGAACCACTATCCTTTATTGTAGATTTGGATTATCCGTGAAAAAATATTAACTTTTGTACGAAACATTTATTTCTTTTCATCATAGACCGCGCTGTAATCGGCACACACGAATACGAGGAGGCAATTGTTGCAAAACGGTAATATCTCACAAAAATACACATTCGATCAGGAAAATCAAAGTACATTATTTCATTTGGGAAAATGCTATCATGTGACATCGTGCACCCTCCCGCAATGCATTCTTAGACTACATTTAGCTTTACCCAGGAACAACGACGTGGACGTATTAGTAATGTGTTCCCTTCGCGGTGTTTGATTTTGGTGAGACCCCTTGCCTCTCACTATTTCAGGGTGCTTGATTACTGTGAGTACCCTTGCCTCTGACAAATGCTTCAGTGCTGCAAATGTTCGAAATGTTGTCCGTTGTTTCTAATGCTCATTGTCTCTCTGTGTATTCCGACATGTATTAGTGTCTCTGCGTTAATGTTTGCACATTAATTGCGAATTCGCTGCCACATATCTTCGGGGGTTGTTGGTACATCGATGTAAATTATTTCTTTCAGCCATTCCCACAGAAAAAAATCGGCAGAAGTCAAACTGGGTGAACGTGCGGGTCACGTTTGAGGATCTCCTCGTCCAATTCATCGACCCGGATGGTTTCGATTCAAAACTTCTCGAGCTAGTCGTGAATAATGCGCCGGGCATCCATCGTGTTGAAACCACGTATCCAGTTTCGTTTTAAGTGGAACATGGTCCATTAGTATGGGTAAAACATTGTCCACAATTCCACTGTACATTTGACTAGTGAGATTACCTTCTATGAAGTATGGGCCAATTACCTGCGTACCTAAAATACCGCACGCTATGGGCGTTGAACTCGCCTTACGCAATGGGGATTCTCCACTGACGAATAATGCATATTATGTCGATTCAGTTTGTAACCTCCCCGTTAATACTCGGCCTATCCTGCTTGCGATATAAAATATGACCGTGGATCGCGTGTATGCCTAATGGATTTTTACTAATTGGATAAGGCTATCTTTTCCGAAGTAATAATACCGATAAGTATGAGGAAAGTGTACAACAGATCCTTCTGATGGAAAAGTCTACTAAAATTAAATGTAATTAAACCGAACAGAGCTATAATTTGGAAAAATGAAAGATTTTTGTGCATTCCCTAGCGAAAAACACTGGACAGGAAAGGGGTACCACTGATCATGAATCCAAATGTTTCACTAATAAACGAAAAGGAAATAATTAACGGTCGCCAGTCCACTAGGGCAATTTACATCCAAAATCCTGTACAAGATGATGGGAAAGAAAAAGATGTATTGTAAAACACTGACGTGGCAACTGAAGGTTGCCAAGTTTTTTTGACACTAATTTTAAGTGAGTATGTAATGATAAAGAAAACTGAGAAGTCACTCTTACGTTATGTTTGTCATTAAGTTATGAAAAAAACCAATAGAGTAATGATTTGAAAATATGCAATTAAACTGCATGTTAGTTTTGAACTTCGCTACGTGAACAATGACTTTCAGTGACCTCAATGTAACATCATCAAAGAAATTAAAAAAAAACAAACAAAAGAACAATTGAGCCTCTTTTTACTGACTTGAACAGAAATAAATAACAGAATACGTACCAAACCAAACAGCCATGTGCTCCAAGATATGTTGTTGTTGTTGTGGTCTTCAGTCCTGAGACTGGTTTGATGCAGCTCTCCATGCTACTCTATCCTGTGCAAGCTTCTTCATCTCCCAGTACCTACTGCAATCTACATCCTTCTGAATCTGCTTAGTGTATTCATCTCTTGGTCTCCATCTACGATTATTACCCTCCACGCTGCCCTCCAATACTAAATTGGTGATCCCTTGATGCCTCAGAACATGTCCTACCAACCGATCCCGTCTTCTGGTCAAGTTGTGCCACAAACTTCTCTTCTCCCCAATCCTATTCAATACTTCCTCATTAGTTATGTGATCTACCCATCTAATCTTCAGCATTCTTCTGTAGCACCACATTTCGAATGCTTCTATTCTCTTCTTGTCCAAACTATTTATCGTCCATGTTTCACTTCCATACATGGCTACACTCCACACAAATACTTTCAGAAATGACTTCCTGACACTTAAATCTACACTAGATGTTAACAAATTTCTCTTCTTCAGAAAAGCTTTCCTTTCCATTGCCAGTCTACATTTTATATCCTCTCTACTTCGACCATCATCAGTTATTTTGCTCCCCAAATAGCAAAACTCCTTTACTACTTTAAGTGTCTCATTTCCTAATCTGATTCCCTCAGCATCACCCGACTTAATTCGACTACATTCCATTATCCTCGTTTTGCTTTTGTTGATGTTCATCTTATATCCTCCTTTCAAGACACTGTCCATTCCATTCAACTGCTCTTCCAAGTCCTTTGCTGTCTCTGACAGAATTACAATGTCATCGGCGAACTTCAAAGTTTTTATTTCTTCTCCATGGATTTTAATACCTACTCCGAATTTTTCTTTTGTTTCCTTTACTGCTTGCTCAATATACAGATTGAACCCTGTCTTACTCCCGTCCCAACCACTGCTTCCCTTTCATGTCCCTCGACTCTTATAACTGCCATCTGGTTTCTGTACAAATTGTAAATAGCCTTTCGCTCCATGTATTTTACCCCTGCCACCTTTAGAATTTGAAAGAGAGTATTCCAGTCAGCATTGTCAAAAGCTTTCTCTAAGTCTACAAATGTTAGAAACATAGGTTTGCCTTTCCTTAATCTTTCTTCTAAGGTAAGTCGTAAGGTCAGTATTGCCTCATGTGTTCCAGTATTTCTACGGAATCCAAACTGATCTTCCCCGAGGTTGGCTTCTACTAGTTTTTCCATTCGTCTGTAAAGAATTTGTGTTAGTATTTTGCAGTTGTGACTTATTAAACTGATAGTTCGGTAATTTTCACATCTGTCAACACCTGCTTTCTTTGGGATTGGAATCATTATATTCTTCTTGAAGTCTGAGGGTATTTCGCCTGTTTCATGCATCTTGCTCACCAGATGGTAGAGTTTTGTCAGGACTGGCTCTCCCAAGGCCGTCAGTAGTTCCAATGGAATGTTGTCTACTCCAGGGGCCTTGTTTCGACTCAGGTCTTTCAGTGCTCTGTCAAACTCTTCACGCAGTATCGTATCTCCCATTTCATCTTCATCTACATCCTCTTCCATTTCCATAATATTGTCCTCAAGCACATTGCCCTTGTATAGACCCTCTATATACTCCTTCCACCTTTCTGCTTTCCCTTCTTTGCTTAGAACTGGGTTTCCATCTGAGCTCTTGATATTCATACAAGTCGTTCTCTTATCTCCAAAGGTCTCTTTAATTTTCCTGTAGGCAGTATCTATCTTACCCCTAGTGAGATAAGCCTCTACATCCTTACATTTGTCCTCTAGCCATCCCTGCTTAGCCATTTTGCACTTCCTGTCGATCTCATTTTTGAGACATTTGTATTCCTTTTTGCCTGCTTCATTTACTGCATTTTTATATTTTCTCCTTTCATCAATTAAATTCAATATTTCTTCTGTTACCCAAGGATTTCTACTAGCCCTCGTCTTTTTTACCTACTTGATCCTCTGCTGCCTTCACTACTTCATCCCTCAAAGCTACCCATACTTCTTCTACTGTATTTCTTTCCCCCATTCCTGTCAATTGTTCCCTTATGCTCTCCCTGAAACTCTGTACAACCTCTGGTTCTTTCAGTTTATCCAGGTCTCATCTCCTTAAATTCCCACCTTTTTGCAGTTTCTTCAGTTTTAATCTAGAGGTCATAACCAATAGATTGTGGTCAGAGTCCACATCTGCCCCTGGAAATGTCTTACAATTTAAAACCTGGTTCCTAAATCTCTGTCTTACCATTATATAATCTATCTGATACCTTTTAGTATCTCCAGGGTTCTTCCATGTGTACAACCTTCTTTCATGATTCTTAAACCAAGTGTTAGCTATGATTATGTTGTGCTCTGTGCAAAATTCTACCAGGCGGCTTCCTCTTTCATTTCTTAGCCCCAATCCATATTCACCGACTATGTTTCCTTCTCTCCCTTTTCCTACACTCGAATTCCAGTCACCCACGACTATTAAATTTTCGTCTCCCTTCACTATCTGAATAATTTCTTTTATTTCATCATACATTTCTTCAATTTCTTCGTCATCTGCAGAGCTAGTTGGCATATAAACTTGTACTACTGTAGTAGGTGTGGGCTTCGTATCTATCTTGGCCACAATAATGCATTCATTATGCTGTTTGTAGTAGCTTACCCGCATTCCTATCTTCCTATTCATTATTAAACCTACTCCTGCATTACCCCTATTTGATTTTGTGTTTATAACCCTGTAGTCACCTGACCAGAAGTCTTGTTCCTCGTGCCACCGAACTTCACTAATTCCCACTATATCTAACTTCAACCTATCCATTTCCCTTCTTAAATTTTCTAACGCACCTGCCCGATTAAGGGATCTGACATTCCACGCTCCGATCCGTAGAACGCCAGTTTTCTTTCTCCTGATAACGACATCTCCTGAGTAGTCCCCGCCCGGAGATCCGAATGGGGGACTATTTTACCTCCGGAATATTTTACCCAAGAGGACGCCATCATCATTTAATCATACAGTAAAGCTGCATGCCCTCGGGAAAAATTACGGCTGTAGTTTCCCCTTGCTTTCAGCCGTTCGCAGTACCAGCACAGCAAGGCCGTTTTGGTTATTGTTACAAGGCCAGTTCAGTCAATCATCCAGACTTGCCCTTGCAACTACTGAAAAGGCTGCTGCCCCTCTTCTGGAACCACACGTTTGTCTGGCCTCTCAACAGATACCCCTCCGTTGTGGTTGCACCTCCGGTACGGCTATCTGTATCGCTGAGGCACGCAAGTCTCCCCACCAACGGCAAGGTCCATGGTTCATGGGGGGAAGTATATAGCTATATGTAAAATAAATAAAACTTCCACACTCTTAATTTGTGCATTTCCTTAGATTTGGATTTATTTTCAGTGATTGTTTCTCAAACTTGAAAAATGAAATTGCTTTACTTTACGCATATACTGAAGTCTCTGTTGTACAACAGTTAATTGAAAGTAGACTGAGGCTAAAATTGTTAAAAGTGAAATTATTCATTAATAAACTGGCTGTAACTATTCAATTTGTTTCTTATGACACTCGGTTAGCATATACGGAAAAAGGGAACAAGGACTCTACTCGGTAACAATGTCTGAGGACAATGAGGACACAATCGCCGTGAATTTAACTTATTATTATTTAAATAAATTTTATCAGTCAAATCACATCCAGTTTTGTTGTTGGGTTAGCCGTTAATACTTCCTACCAATTAACAGTCTTACTTCAGTACTGTGCACATGACGAAACTCGGAGCCGATGACGAATCTGTGTTGCTGGAACTGCTTCTGTTGTTGAAGACAGTAGCATCTTGTGGAGCACGGCTAATTACAAGAAAGGGCAATCGTAATTAATACAGCCTCTTCCGCCTGTCCACTGTCCTTACTCCTGCTACTAGACATCTGGCCGGCGTGCGTACATGATGCCGCCAAAATGGTACACTCTACTGCGAGAGCGTTAACACCACACTTAACGCACACTTCAAGTGCTGGAACCCGCTTCCCTCTCTCCGTGCGCTCCGCGCAACTCCATACCCAAAGATTTTACAATGCACAAGCACTGCTATTATCGTTGCTAGACGATGCAAATAACAATTCTTTTGGCTTTTCCCCAGAGCTTATAAGTTTCGCAGTAAGACACAGATAAATACAATGAAGTGTCAACAGACTTCTACCTAAATTTACACATACAGTGAAACAATGTCCTTACTTATTAAAAGAAAGCATTTAAATTACAAATATTTACATACAATTCAGCAAAAAAAAAAGTTATGTATCGGTAGCAGGTGCCATGCATCCTGCATTTTAGGTGTTACAAGTTGACCAAGATTTGTAAAATTTGATTCATCGGAGAAAAGTATCTGTGAAATGAAATTATCAGTGACTGCCAGTCGTTCCTGTATACAGTTGCAGAAATTCAGGCGATTGTGAAAATCGCCACCATGGAGTTCTTGACACAGAGATAAATAAAATGGAAGCCATTTTTGTGCATGCAGTATGCGTAGAAGACTTCTCTACGAAATTCCTGAACTTCGAACAATTTGCCGAGAATTAATGTGAGGAGTTGGAACAACAGCAGCTAGAAAATTCATTGTGTTATTTTCGCTTGTCACAGGCCGCGAGTAAACAGGTGGACAGTACTGCGTTACGTCGTCGCAGATGGAACATTCCTATCAGGGAACAAAGTAGCATACCTTTGACGAACTTTGTCGACATTTCTATGAGCCTCAAAGTACGTGGGAATGATATCGACCCTCTGTGCAATCGTTAACATCGTGGAACAATTGCGACGAGATGCGTATTTTTTTTTCTTTATTGGATTTCTATCCGCCCCCAGAGGGGGGGGGGGGGGGGCTGGCAGTAGCGTAATACGTCGCTCTGCAGCCGACAGAAAAGTGGAAAAACATAATTTGGAGATATAACAAAACAGGTGATAAAATGGTGACTGCTTGAAAAGTTGCGGAGAAAATATAAAAAACGAAGGGTGGGCGACGCTGATCAAAACACATAGTAATTAGACAGGCACAATTAAAGAACACGGTGACAGTCTGGTTTCTGTTTGCAGCACTTAAAAAGGGGGACACACAACACTGAACAGACACAGACAGATGAGGGGGGAAAAGGGGGGGAGGAAAGGAAAATCAAAGAAAGGGGGGACCTGATAGAGGGAGAGGACACAGGAAAGGGGGGGGGGGGGGCAGGATGGACGTGAGAATGAGTGGGGAACGCAGTTGAGGGGAAATGAAAAGGACTTGGGGGGTAGGGGCGATAAAGGAGTCAATGAGAGGGTAGGCAGGGAAAAGGAAACAGGATCGAAGGGGGCGAGACGGAGCCTGGGAAAAGGACAGAGTGAGGTAATGGGAGATGAGGATCAGAGTTGATAGGAGGGATTAATGGAGGGAGAGAGGGCATCATCCAGGAGGGGGAGTTGATGGAAGCCACCTTGGGAAAGGAGATGAAGAAGTGGAGGGTAGGGGAGACACAACGGTGAAGGCACAGCAGTGGGCAGGGGTTGAAGAGGAAAGGAGCAGCCAGGGGTGGGGGGGATCAAGTCAGCGTGAGGTGTAGAGGATGCGGATATGTTCGAGGAAAAGGAGCAGATGCGGGAAAGGAATCATGTCGTAGAGGAATCGTGTGGGGGACGGGAGAAATATATGGAAGGCGAGGTGGAGTGCATGGTGCTCGAGGATCTGGAACGACTTATAGAATCTGGGGGGGAGGGGGGGCGGATATCCAGGCAGGACTGGCATAACAGAGGATAGGACGGATTAAGGATTTGTAGATGTGGAGAATGGTAAAGGAGTTCAACCCCCATGTCCGTCCAGATTGGAGTTTGAGGAGTTGGAGACTGGTGTGGGCTTTGGATTGGATAGAGCGGAAATGAGGGATCCACGTGAGGTGACGGTCAATGGTGAGGCCAAGGTAGGTGAGGGTGGGGGAGAGGCAGGCAGGACAGGCGCAGATGCTAAGGGAAAATAGAGGTGTACAGTCTGAATCATTGTATCATGCAGAGTCTGACCACAGACTGAGTGCATGATCACGGTCTGTGCTTAATTCGCTTGGGGGAGGTGTCATATGATAGTATTATCAAAAATATCAAAAACGTACTTCTATTATCTTAATGGGATGTGTATTTGTTTGAGATAGTATCGTTTTACAACAATTGTCACCTCGTTTCCATGTTTGCTGATTACAGTCCTATCTATCATGAAACGAATGAAGTGTTTCACACAAAAGTTACACATATTTTCACGAAGAATCCAAATCTGCACTAAAAATAGGGGTTCCTATTTAAGATTTCACCATCCTCAGCTAACGCCTCTAGAGATGGTGCAGGGGGTCGAGCGTTATGTTAATGGATGTCCCTCTTCGAGGTGAACAAAGTTTATTACCACTTTTTTTAATCCGATGTGTATTTCGCCAAATATTCCGACAAACAGTTTTAAATGCCTCACCCAGTGTATGCATAATGGAAATTGAAAATAATGGTTTACAAAACATCCGAAACGGCCATTGCAACCGAGCTTGACGAAGACTACATTCAGTCTGCTCACCTCAATGGCAACTAAATTTTCGTTAAAATAACACTCCTTCGACAATTTCTTTGGAAATTAATGCAATTGCTCCATATTTACTTTCCTGGCTTGCTGCTAGTCACTCCCCACATCTGTCGCACATTTTGCACGGTTTTTCCAAACACACTACTATTATCAGTTTGAAAAAGTTCTTCTCATAACCATTGCTTGCATTCATGCAATTTCGTAAATTAATCTCAATGTTTGGCTTCACCCAGAGAGCTTGTCTTTTCCCAGAGAGTACTGAAACTATTGATTTGGAAAACGTACCAGGCGATTCCAATGTAGGGCTCATTTTAGAAGTGGTACTCTCGAGAGTATTCATGATTTACACTCAGACTTTCCCTTATGTCCAGAAAAAACGTCACCCAAACCCTTAGTTGTCGACCATAGCCTTCTCCAGCTGATGACTGGCAATGTCCCTTTAAACAAATTTGCCGTATGAACCAGAAATTCTTACTCCCTCCTCTTGACTCCCCCCTCCCCTTCCTGCCCACCTCCCCCTTAAGTTCTACACCAGTGTGTTTCAACCTGTGGGTCGGATCCGCGTTAAGTCTTGCATGGGGGGTCACGTTCGGAGTGACTTCGGAGTGACTTCAGTATAATCACTTTAAATGGTGCAACCAGAATTTGCAGTACGGCCAGTTTCATTACGCTTTAGCGTTAATGAAGTTCACAACTGTGTAAATCTAAAGATATTGAAAAAATCCGTCAAGGAATTGCAAAACAAACGTTTATTAGTCCTTGACCTAAGTTTCGATATTTTTAAAAATATCTTATTCGGAAGTAGTGGGCCTTGTGACACCAAACGATGGTACATTTACTCCTACTAGTGAACATTCATTCTGAAGTACGCTAAATGTAATGTGGCCGCTATGTAAATGGCTTGGTATAATTCTTGTTTTTGTCAATTTTATACAGGGTGAAAAGTATTTAAACCGACAAATTCTGGGAGGTTGTAGGGGACATCAAAACAAATATTTTTCTCTAATGTCATGTTTTCTTACGAAGATTATTTAAACCGGTGGAGGCCGTATTACGCTCTTCAGTTGTTAGAGGCCGTATTACTATCTTCACTTGTTAGAGGGCGTGTTACTATCTTCAGTTGCAGGCAACTGCTGTCCACCAGTACAGTAGTGCATTGTCTTTGTTTACTAATGTAGCGATACACCTGGAGTGAGTACACAGATATGGTTGGTGCGTACTACGTAGCGCAACGGACGATCTGCACAGCGGGTTTATCAACAACAATATCCTAATCGCCGTATCCTGCATCATACGACCTTTGCTGCTGTGTATCAACGTTTGCGTGAGGCCGGGTCATTTAGCAGATTACCTGGACAGGGACGCCGTCGCTCGGTAAGAACGCTGCAAGTTGAGGAAGCTGTCTTGCTGCATGTGGAGCGGGATCCTTCAATCAGCACTCGTGCAATTGCACATAACATAGGGACGAATCAGACGAATGTAAGAACAGTCCTTCGAGAGCAATCGTTACGTCCATTTCACTTACAGCGTGTCCACAACCTGGAACCAGTTGATTATCCACCCAAGGCACAGTTTTCGCAGTGGTACCTGGAACAGTGTGAAATGCATCCTACATTTCCATCCTCTGTGTTGTTTACCAATGAAGCAACGTTCGAGGGTGATGGAGTCTTCAACATGCACAATTCGCATGTTTGGAGTGAGGATAACCCACATGCCACAGTTATTAGCGCTCATGAAGTGCGGTTCTTCGTTAATATGTGGGTCGATGTTGTTGGGGACTGTTTAATTGGGCCGTATCTGCTAGCTAGTTGTTGTCTCTTGGTCATAAAAAATGGAAAAGTGTTTGTTGGTTTAATTAATTTGCCGCCAGAGAAATCTTCCTCTACCAGTTTAAATACTCCTCATAGGAAAAAACGACTGTAGGGAAAAATATTTGTTTTGATGTCCCCTACAACCTCCCAGAGTTTGTCGGTTTAAATACTTTTCACCCTGTATGACAAGAGCCGCATGGTTTCAGCTAATGTAATGTACCCTCATGCGATGTAGCAAGGCCCACTACTTTTGAAGAAGATATGCTCATAAAAAATATCGAAACCTACGTGAATGGCTAAGAAACCTTTGTTTTGCGACTGGTTGGCTGATTTTTTCAACCTGTTCAAATTTTGGTCACATCTTTAAGCACATTTTTTAAAATCAGAAGATAAAACAGTGGCTGCCAGAGCCTGTCGATGGAGAAAGCAGTGTGTCCATGAAACATTTGGCATTATTGATTTTGATTTCGCAACGAGCCCACTTTTGTTGCCAGTCATAGCCTTAGCACATTCACTACAAATGGCGATACATTTTATACAATCAATCGCGTAGTTGCGAGTGGTTTCTAAAAGCATATCGTACAAACACTGGCCGGTAGTATTCGCAGGATGTGCTTTGAATAATAAAATGTCTTCCATGATATACTTTCATTTGCTTCAAAGCACACAAATACCATAAATTCTGCACAATCCGAAACATTGGTAGATCCATCAAACTGCAAAGCAAAATGCGGGATCTTCTTTAATTTTTCGACTGTTATCGAATGTCACCGAACACATCGTTTTTTGCGCTCAGTGGTGTTGTCAGGAACTGGTATGCTGTTTACTTGTTTGCCTCCTGCTTACATAATATAATTTCAGCCATATCCTGGACTGTTGGCAAAATAAGATTCTCTGCATCAGTATGCGGTTTCCCTGCTTTGCGGTATGCGACTCAGTGGTTTTCTAGTTGACACTGGATACATAAACTCAGATAAAAATATCGTTAAATCAGAAAGACAAATAAATAATGAATAACATAATATTATTCTAATCAACTAATGACAATAATATTTTATTATATGAATAATGGTTAAGGGCTTTCAATTTGTTTTCCAAGACATCAAACGGTTTATCCGCTTGCATGGAATGTCGCATACACTTTGGTGGTTTCATATTCATACGTGACAGCATTTCGTCGCAAATTACTCATTGAGGATTATTATTCACACCAGCAAAACCACACTTCTAATAACTGTTTTCATGAACTCTACTTTTCTTCGATTTTGATTCCCTTCCGCCACTGCCACTTGCACCAAACGTGGAGGGCTGCGCAGATCCTTTTGAGAAACTTGTCCATTTTGTTCTTGATCTGAGCGAAACGCAACACACACTAATCATCCCATCATCCCATGTAGGCTTTCACGGCCGGCGTCTTCATCAGTAAACACTTCCGGGCTAAGTTGCCGTGGTCGATCTGTAGAACTTCTTCTCCCTGACGTTTCGTTCTCAACTACGGAGAACTGATAAACACACTAATCACGTCCGTACTCGCTGGCGTGCTCGTACAACTGACAGCAGAGAGCGAAAGGGTGTGCCTAGGCGAATGCTGACCCCTTCTCCCCTTCTCTTCCCCACGCCTCCATCGCGGCAAAGAACATACCACTGTACGCAGAACGCTGCGACTACCTTGCACAGTGTACTTGAATTTTCAGTCAGTAAGGGTATTAGCAGAAAGAAAATTAAATACCTTGCCTTTGCAACACTGACATAATTTCATTACGGTTCTGGTAGGTCTCTAGAACTTGCTTAGAAATGGATGCTGTATTCAAAAGGTTGGAAAACTTTGCTTTAGAGTCTTAAGACAGCCGCTTCCTTCGGACTACAGCTGTATATATAAACACTGCTGAGTTATGTGGAAACCTGCTCGTTACGCCAGTTGAAAACAAGACCAGAAAACTCAAATAAAATATTGAACATTTCGACCTTCGGCTTTCCAGCCAGTCAATGCTGTAAGCACAGTTTGGCTTTTTTCTCTGCCAGAGACATACTTTTTGTTTCTGTCGCCTTAAAAGCCATGTACTATTTGTAAAATACTGATACCGTCTAGATTTTGGTGACTGAGTTTACTGTGGGACGAACTTTCGCCATACAACGTAGACCTTCTCGTAATTGCGTTTTTCCTTTTGAACAATCAATGCCTATCATTCTCTATCTCCCACTGAATGCCACACGAAACATATACCGAATTTGGTCCTAAGTCTTATAGTAAAGTGTTCAACCGGAACTGTATCAGATTTCAGAAAGGCCGATCAGAGGATAAAAATTCGAAACGTGCCTTCCATGCATTTTCATTACATGGCAGTTGGAGTTAATGAGCTCAGGACTACTGGATGGAGTGTCGGAATGCACATTAGGGAGAGGGTTAGCGCACTACGTTGGCGCAAGTTACATATATTCTTAGAATTGGGCGAACTCCTCAAATTTAGTAATCATTTAATGCATATAAAATCCAGTCACTATGGTTCCTTAGGGGGTATGTTTTCCATAAAGTTAGTCATCAGTATTCGACGAGGAGTCGGTCAAGTGAAAAATGCAAGATGTGCTCTCAAGAGCTTCAAAAATTCAGACACTCAGAGATTACGGACGGCAACGTTCCTTAAGTTTAAGCAGATCTATGCTTGTAAGCGATCTATCCGATAGTATAGCTATGGGCTTTTTGTTTGTATACAATCCAAGCCCTTTCCTGCATAGTTTTAAATGTAGGCGTCTACTGATAGCGATGGCCTCCATGGCTATATCATGCCTTTGACCTAATACTGTTTGAGTTACGGCAGCGGCTTTCCTAGCTAATTAACCAATGGCTGATATCTCAGCAAATGCAGGGACTGGAAACGGAATGATTCTACCTTATGCCCCTGGGCATTTTAACACGTCCTTTCCTTTCTTCTTTCTGCCGCAGGGCACATTTCGTTGCTGTCACCACTGTTTCGACGCAGTTTTTTAAACATCGCGTAGGTTTTTTTTATTCTTTAGTTTGCGAGGGGGCATTCATTATTTGCTTGAATGTTATTTCAGCATCAAATTCGAGTTTGGCACACACTGCTCTCTCGACCATGAATCCAGTAATACGTTGTCCTGTAACAATATAATTCCTTTGACGCATCTGTCTAGCTTTATAAATTAATTATTCTGCAGTGCGACGATCTTTATTTGTAGCGAAAGCAATATCGTGTTCTTTGTATGCACTGTCTTGGTTATTAATTCCCTTGTCACCATGAGCTAGGCGCCGCTTCAATTTTGTTTCGAGTCCACAAAAATTGTATCCGTGGATACGAAGTTCGAATGGCAGTTTCTCGATTATATCGCCTCCAACTACGACGATGTGTTTCCCAGCATTCATATCACGCTACTGCATGGTTTGAGGTTCATGTTTCCTATTATGTAGCAAACTGCCTGCGTACATAAAACTGCTGTAGTTTGCTGAGAAGCCAAGCTATTTCATCTGTGCACCATTCCCTCGATGTTAATGGCCGTTCTATGAGGAACACGTTCGGTTCAAAGCTTTTCTGTAATTCCTCGCGAATAACTCATCACTGTCCTTTAAAACGTATGTTCTGAGGTTTGTGTGCTGCACCTTGGGAACAGTAACCAGTTCGGAAGCTAAGACTTCTCAAACACTATTTTACATTTCTAGACCATACCAAATCGCCTACCATTGAACTTCTGCTTGCAGGGACTCACTATCTCATTGTGGTTGTATACTGTATTTGGAAGTCCATTATGTTGGACATAAATCGATATATTCTTGATTGTATGGTGAGTAGTATGATTACACTCACCAATGATTTGTGTTAGGATTTTTAGCCGTTTTTACATCCCATTAACATTAAATTGCTTCCGCATCTGGTTTGTTCAACCATTCAACAATACTAGCTTTGAAATGAGATTTATCCCATGTCGTTCCATTACCACTTTGAAATGCCTGTTGTAAAATTTACTTCCATGGCCGGTCTGATGGTGTGGCACACTGATTCATTCCAGTCTGTGACAGTTATTCAGAAACCTACAAAACATCCTTTCCCGTCTTTACGTGGCCCAAGCAAATTTGGAGTATGTATCTATGAGCATTAGAATGTACTTGAAACTGTTATCCGATTGTGAGTAGTCTCACATATCTACGAGATCAGCCTGCCATAAATAATCCAATCCTCATATTATCTCTTGTCTGTTCAGGAATTTTGTGCATGCCGGCTTGGGAAGCTCACTAGAAACTGTCTCCATAATTACTCCATGATGGGTCTTTCTCGAAGCTCAGATATGATTGATAATATTTCGTTCACGTGACCTGTATTCCCTGAAGCAGCTGACGCTGCAAGCAGTTGTAATTGATCTATGATTCCATTCAGATGATCATAATATATATACTATAGAGGTAGATTGTAAGTCTTTTAAGCTGAACTTCAATTCATTTACCCATACTATGTGCAGCTGCTACCGCTGGTTTAATTACTTTCTTGTATTTGTATCTCTTTGAGGCTTTCATTCGTCCTTTTGGAGTCCTAATTGCATTGGTCACGAAAATATCTGACCGTATGCTTTCTACCTTTCTGATATACTTCGTGATGTTAGACATTTTTAAGAAGATTAGCTCTAATAAACATGGCGTTCCTTCAAATTCCTTATCCCCAACTCTTATTGTATTCTCAGTTAGAAGTATTGTGTGCTTACCTAACATAACAGATTTCGACGTGCTGACTCTATTACTCAGCATTACTGTAACGGTGAGTGAAGTCAGTAACAGCATTTACTCCCTCATCAGTAGTGGGACAAAGCTGCCATCGCTCCAGTCAGCATTGTTACCAAATTTATTCATGGCGGATCCAAGGTGACAGCGATAGAAGTGACAACGTCACAATGACGTAATGGTGGGAAGTTCAGATTTTGGCGGAAAAATAGGGTAGTTGGGCTACTTCCACTACCCCCTCCCCAAGAAAATGGCGGAAAGTTCAACTTTTGGCGGAAAAAAGGTCTCTTGTGCTACCTAAGAAAATGGCGGAAAAATTTTGGCGCGAAAAAAGGGTCACTTGGGATACATCCACTAACTAAGTCATCAAACCACCACCTCTTCCTTGGAATTGGCGGGAAAACCACTCATTCTGTGCTGGGCTGCTGGATAGGATGGACAGAAGTCTTTATTTTGCATGCAGTGTTTGTTTAAACAGTTTGGGTTGTCACAGGCAGTAGCTCCAGCCAGTTTGTTCACCATGAGTTCCAAAATACAACTGACTTAGTACAAAGCACTGCAACTAGAGGGTGCTGTCGTCCCATGGCAGTCTGGGGAAAAATGGCGGTAAAAGGTCTCAGTCTGTGTCCAGCTGCTGGAGAGAGGAAGGAGTGTAATTTTATTTTTTTCTTTGGTGGGAAGTTGGAACAATTTATTTATAGATGGGTTTTACATAGTACGGAGGTAATGCCAAAAGTAAGGTCTCCTATATTTTATAAGTACATAGACTTGTTTATTTCGGCAATGGTTTACATCAGTTTACAGCTTGAACATTTAGTTATTTTTCGACATAATCACCATTTCTGTCGATGCATTTTTGTACACGCTGTGACAGTTTTTGTATGCCCATGTCATACCAGCTCGCCGCCATCCTGTTCAGAAAGTTATGAACCTCTTCTTTCACCTCGTTGTCGGAGCTGAATCACTTTCCAGCCAAATGTTCTTTTAACTTAGGGAACAGGTGATAGTCACTGGGCGCCAAGTCAGGAGTATAGGTTGGGAGAGTGATTATGTTCCACTGAAACTGTTGTTCCTCTTCTCCAGTTCTGAATTTCCCATTTGAGTTTTTTCAGAGTCTCACAATATCTGTCAGCGTTAATTGTGGTCCCAGTTGGCATAAAGTCGACCAACAATACCCCTTCCCGATCCCAAAAACCGGTTGTCACGACTTTACCGGCAGACTGTATTTGTTTGAATTTCCGCAGCTTTGGCGAAGAAGGATGCCGCCACTGGCATGATTGTTGCTTGTCTCAGCTGTAAAGTGGTATGCCCAGGTTTCTTCACCCATGACAATTTAGTCCAGAAAGTTGTCCTGTTCGGCTGCAAGGCGGCGAAGAAATGCGCAGGAAGCATCAACTCGTTGCCGCATATCGTCCTCAGTCAGCATGCGTGGCACCCATCTTGCGCATTCCTTCTGGTAGTTCAATGTTCCCGTAAAAGTTCTGTGAGTGGTGCTTTGGGAAACCTCAAGAACCAACGTGCAGAGATTATCCAGGGTGATCCGCCGATCTTCATGCATTCTTTGCTCAACCTTCAACACTGTCTCATCAGAAATGGACGGTCTCCCACTCCTTTCTTCGTCGTGAATTTCGGTCCGACTAGTTGCAAAATCGTTACACCACTTACGAACATTTTTAACATCCATGCACGACTCACCATACACTTCCGTCAATTAGCGATGGATTCCAATCGGCGCAGTGCCCTTTGCGTTTAGAACCGAATAACTGCGCGCAATTCGCACTTGACGGTAACATCCAATGGGAGCTCCATTCTCAACGGCTGCCAAGCCAAGACTGAGCGCCTCAGAGCGGTGTGCGCATGTTTACACACAGCATGGGAAGCACTCTTCATAACAGTGTGACCAACTGCCACACAAACGGAGTTCTGTACTTATAAAAAAAAACATATAGGAGACCTTAATTTTGGGATTACCATCGTACATTTATTACGCTGATATAAAACACTCCACTTGGCGTGCTTGGGGTCACAGTGAATAGCCTACAGATCAGCGAACTACTCATAAATCACAGTAGTAATGCCGTATACTAAAAATATAAATGTTGTGTGACTAGGGCCTCCCATCGGGTAGACCGTTCGCCAGGTGCAAGTCTTTCGATTTGAAGCTACTTCAGCGACTTGTGCGTCGATGGGGATGAAATGATGATGATAGGTCAACACAACAACCAGTCCCTGTGCGGAGAAAATCTCGACCCAGCCGGGAATCGAACCCATACCCTTAGGATTGACATACTGTCGCGCTGACCACTTTTTTTTATTTTTATTTTTTTATTTGCATGTGTTTTTTGTAATATTCACTAATACCATGAAATTATGTGAACACATCGACGAAAGAGAAAATAAATATAAATTCTGGTTAAAGAAAAAGAAAGGAAAAAAGAAAAGCAAAAAGAAATAAAATCCGCGCAATCTGCGACGCGCTCTCCCATCCGTGGAGGTCAGAAGTAGAATAGATTGTAGGCGGTTGAAACTCAGACACCGCCGGGGGAGGAGGGGTGGGTGCCCTCTGAGCCAGGCACCCCCCCAAGTCAGTGGAGGTCTAACAAAGACCGCTCGAAGATAGTTAGCAATTAATGTTCGGTAACGTGGCGTGTTTTCGAGAGCTGCATGGGCTGTTCGTAAATAGGTCCAGAAGTCGAGGCGGGATTTAGGTCCCTCATGAAAGAGATAAGCGACCGCCCACCCTTTGACCCATGTAATAGCATGACATTTGGCGGCGGGAAAATGTCTGTCCTCCGGGTATAGAAACATTCGAGGTTCGATTGCGTCTGGTGGCACCCGGAGATAGCAGGCAATGATTTGCTGCACGAAGCACCATACATCTTGCGATGCGGCGCATGTCAGACGGTGTTCATCAGTGTCCAGTTGCTGGCAAAGGAGACAAAGAGGGGATTCTGACAAGCCAATGTTGTGCAGGCGCTGCTTCGTGGCAAATTTCCTGTTGACTATGTGATACCACAGTGCCCGGACGTTCGTAGGAAGGAAGGGCTGGTGGACGGTAGTCCACACTATGGGCCACTGGGTGGAGGGATGTTTAGTCTCCATTACATTCCGGGGAACACAGCGCAGCAGCAGGCTGTAAAAATCCTTAGTCCTGGGTGGGCGCGTATCTGGGAGACTGGTATGTATGTAACTGTAGTCGACGAAAAAGGCCGAAATATGGGACAAATGAGGCACGATATGGCCGACAGACACCGGTGGTGAGGTGGAAGCAGGTAGGAGGACCTCAAGCAAGCTGCGTGTTAGAGATGTACCCTGGCCCGTCCACTGTTTTCTCATGGTACTCATGTACAAGGCTGCAGCTCGCATACGGACACTGACGAGCCCGATGCCACCATACCGTGAGGGCAGGGTAAGTGTCTCATAACGGACTTTAAACATTGAACCAGCAGTGAGATAATAGCCAAAAGCCGCCTGAAGGTTGCGCCCAATACAGTTGGCAGAGGGAGAACTTGCGCGATGTGAACCAATTTTGATGCAACATAAAGATTAAGAAACTCAACCCGTTGAAGTGTGTCCTGGCGGCGCAAGAGGTTCTGGCGGACGTCGTTGCGGATGACGTGTAACAGGCGACGGAAATTCGTTGCCGCTGTGCGTGTGACCGTGGGGGTAAAGGTAATGCCCAGGTACCGGAAAGTCCGCACAAGCGGCAGGGGGGCCACTTCACCCTCCTGGATGCCTCGTCCAATGTGCATTGCAGAAGATTTGGCGACATTCATGGCACTGCCAGCGGCAGCCCCATAACGGGTAATCAATTCGAGGACTTCTTGAATCTCAGAGCCGGAGCGAATGAGGAGGAGGAGGTCATCAGCATATGCCCGACAGCGAAAAGTGTGTTGGCGTAGGGTGAGGCCAGGGAGCTTGGTCGTCAAACCATCAATAAGGGGCTCAAGGGCAATGGCATACAGGTGGGTAGAGAGGGGGCACCCCTGCCGTATCGAACACAAGATAGGTACCGGCCCTGCTAAACGTCCATTGACTTGGACACATGAACTGGCACTGTCGTAAAGACGCCGGATGACGTCGAGAAACGGAGGGGGGATGCCCATTCGGGCTGCCACCGAAAACAGGAAACGATGACGCCCTTTATCGAAGGCGCTGTCGAAGTCTATAGCGACGACCGCTGCCCGGAGCCTGCAGGCCGCCGCCATCGCAATTAAGTCGCGGCATTCCCCTGTGGCAGTCTGTATGTTAACCTGTCCTCCAGGCGTCGTTTGCTCTGGCGAGAGGATATGAGGGAGTGTTGTTCGGAACCGCATTGCCAGTAGGCGCGCGAAAATCTTGTAATCGGCATTGAGTAGGGTGAGCGGTCTGTAGCTCGTGACCATCGAACCACGGGCTGGTTTGTGGACTGGTATGATGATACCCTCAGCAAAGGCGGGTGGGATTGCTTGGTCAGATGTCATCAGTTCTTGATACATAGTCGTCCACCGTGGTGCCATGAGGTCCCGAAAGGTACGGTAAAACTCAATCGGTAAGCCGTCAATGCCGGGCGATCTGTTGACTTGGCGATTGCGTTGTTGACTTCGTCTAGCGTGACCGCCACTGTCAAAGCGTCCGCCTCCGTGTGGGAGAGGGTGCGCGTGACGTAATGCAAAATGGTGCGATGCCAGTCGGCCATGTCCTTCCCGTATCTCATCAGTGTCTTCTGGATCGCCGGCTTGGCGCAGTCCAACCACCATGTCAATGTCGAGTGGTAGCGAGGAAGGCGTCGTTCGCAGGCTGTTCACGTTTCAGTGACTTGTTGGCGACACGCCAGGTCATGCAAGTGTGAAGTATTGAGTTTCCGTGGGGCACGGCTGCGCCATACTGATTGCGGCGGAAGGAGGACCGTACAGATGTAAGCACAATGGTCGGAAAAGGCCAGCGGCCAGCGTTCGGCGCCCCGTATTGCAGATCTAAGAGTTTGTGAGACATATATCCTGTCTAGTCGGCTTGCAGAATGACTGGTAAGAAAGGTATGGCCAGAAAGGTCGCCGTGTTGAATTTCCCAGGTATCGTGAAGCAGGAGGTCTCGCGCCACTATACGTAGTTCCTGGCATCTAGTATAGTGGGGAATCTGATCTTTAGGATACAGAACCCAGTTAAAATCACCTCCTAGTAGGCAATGGTCATAACGCCCTAAAAACAGGGGAGCGATTTCCTCGGAATAAAACTGGGCTCTTTCATGCCGTCGGTCGGTGCCTGAGGGAGCGTAAACATTAACGATGCGTGTCCCCATGGCAATGAGTGCCATGTCCCGAGCTGATGGAAGGAAGACGACATCGGTCACAGAAACCCCGTGGCGGACGTAGATGGCCACTCCGCGGCCCATAGGATCCCTAGCGCAGGCATGGGCGGTATAGCCATTAATATCCGGGAGACTAGCCAAGTGAACTTCCTGCAGGAGGGCGAAATCAATATCCGAAGCCCAGAACATCTCCTGTATTAGGCGGATTTTCACCCTGGAACGGATGTTGTTGGTGTTGATGGTTGCTATCCGGTAGGCCTGGTGTCGGATTGCTGGAGGCTGGTCCACTCCGCTGTCCGCGCAAGGGTGTGGGCGTCGCAGCGGAACGGTATCCCGCTGGCCCGCAGGGGAGTCTGGGGAGAGTATGATTAGTGTTGCGGCCGTGACGGCGCAGGGTCCCGTAACGGCTCCTGCTCCTCGACCTCCTCCAAAAAATGGTTCAAATGGCTCTGAGCACTATGGGACTCAACATCTTAGGTCATAAGTCCCCTAGAACTTAGAACTACTTAAACCTAACTAACGTAAGGACATCACACACACCCATGCCCGAGGCAGGATTCGAACCTGCGACCGTAGCAGTCCCGCGGTTCCGGACTGCAGCGCCAGAACCGCTAGACCACCGCGGCCGGCCGACCTCCTCCTCGTGCCACGCCGTGGAAGCGGACACTGGTGTATCTTCCATTTTGTCTACAGAAGATGTTGTAATGGTGCGTGGTGTAGTGTCACATGTGATACGTTCATGATTTAGTTCAGCGTCAGCACGGGGCGCAGGCACACCGGTGGATGTCTCCGCGCTCATAACGTCTTCGTCAGCAGTAGCGGGTGCTGAGGCCTCGTGCTGGTCGACGGTTACGTCCTTCTCGACTTGTAACGTCTCCTCTTGGCCGGAAACTGTGCGACGTCTTCGCTTGCGACGTATCGGAGAACGTTGTTTCCTTGTGCGACCCTCCGTTTCCGACGACGGAAGGGAGTTGCGTCGTTCTGGCAGAAAGGCCGCTGTAGGAACGATGAACGAGTCGATTTCCATCGTGTTTCCGAGGTTAGGGTCAGCGTCCGGTTGCGTCGGCATCGTCGCAGCGGCGTCGATGGCCGGCCGAGGCGGCGGGCCGTCCGAGGCGCTCTCCGTCGGTGTCTGGTCGGGCTCGTTGGTGGCGTCGTTTGTGGTGATTGGGCGACGTTGCAAAGCGGTAGGAGAAGTTAGAGCAGCAGCGTAGGTCACTGGTAGCACTGTAGGTTGCGACGTAGGTGGTTCTTCGGCAGCTGGAAGTTGCGTAATACGCCGTTGTAGGCATTCGGATCTAAGGTGGCCTTCTTTGCCGCACCCGGAACAGGTCCGAGGCTGACCGTCGTATATAATTATTGCACGGCATCCGCCGATCTGTAAGTAGGACGGGACGTGGCTGCGGAGATCAGTGGTGACCTGTCGGACCCCGTTTAGGACAGGATACGTCCGAAACTGTGTCCACTTCTCCGCAGTGTGGCCGTGGACTGTGCCGTATGGGCGTAGTGCCGCGACGACTTCCTCAGCCGGAAGTTCGAATGGCAATTCGAAAATGCGTATCGTTCGCATACCTAAGCCTGCGTGGTCGACGGGTACCTCCCCCACATTGCCATCAGCGTGACAGAAGCGGAGCCCCTGTTTGGTCTCACGTAGTATGCATTCGCACGCCGCGTCGTAAATGATTTTCACATAGACCGTACTGCTCACGATTGACAAATGTATGCCGATAATATCGGTCGCCGGGATCTTCACTTCCCCTCGCAGAAAACGCTCCACCTCGAGTGCTTTGGGTCGGGCATAATCGTTGCAGAAAGTAAATCGAAGTGTTGATTTACGGTAACGGTTCGCCATGGATCGTACAAGGTAAGCCGGCACTTAAGCAACGGCCGTCAGAATGTAAACAAGGCGAGCTCGTGCTCCGCACGAAGTCAACACGTACGCGTCCGCTCTGTTGCCCTGCCGAAGGCAGACTGACGACCACTCAGATACTGGGGGCGGACATGCAGTACTCTCATGTACAGACACACAAACGACTCGTAAATTGTCAAAATAATGGATGTATAAAACTCTGCAAACATTCTCACAACGCTTACAAAAATGTTCAAATGTGTGTGAAGTCTTATGGGACTTAACTGCTAACGACATCAGTCCCTAAGCTTACACACTACTTAACCTAAATTATCCTAAAGACAAGCACACACCCATGCCCGAGGGAGGACTCGAACCGCCACCGGGACCAGTCACACAGTCCATGACTGCAGCGCCTCAGACCGCTTGGCTAATCCCGTCACAACGCTTAAGCAGCCAAAATAATACAGTGCACAAACACTCATTGCATGTAAAAACGCTTTCGGACTATCGTTAAGAAATTCGACTGCGATGTGTCAGTGGACTATCCCCTATAGAGTTACAAGACGGAATGATGACCAGATGCTTTCTTCCTAGCGATCCTAATGGGACAGCCCATCCCACATTGTTCAAACCAGTCTGTGGAGGTTCCTATGTCCCAGCACAAGGGATGTCTTGTGAATCAATGGAGCATTCTGGCTATCACTGAACTTACTCACCAAATTACTGATGCTGCCGTTGTGGGAGCACTGTCCATCTTTTTTTCTGCAAACAATACTTTCAGTTGCAAAACTATTTTGTATAGATCGCCATACTGCACTGATAGTTAAACACTGCAAAAGTGGTCTCCTGATCGTAAAATACGGAGACACACTTCCTCAATTACACTGCTCTCCCGCTGACGACGGAAGCTTGAATATTTTGGCGTGAAACCGATCTCCAAACCAGCTATATATATCACCACAAACCGTATAGATGTAGTAAACACATGATGTGTATCCTGTGCCATGCAAAATCATCACTTCTGCATCCTGCATATAGCTATCGACCATCAGACACACATACATATACCACGAAGACAAACAGCATAAGTACATGGATCATATATAGTACTCGCAGCACTAGATATTTCCCGTGAGCTTGGTGCTCATCCACCACAGCCGATGGCCACAAGTAATCTGCCTCCACACACACGCTGGTGTGACGCATGACCAGAGCTCCCTCACCAGACTGAGGTCGATCTCCAAACTACTGTACAAAGGCTGAGTCAGTTGCCCTTGGCACAAAGGCATTACTGTTTCTAGAACAAACCTGCTTCCTTGCTTTCTACACCCATCTCTGGACTCTGGGATTACATATGTATTTTCACATGGTTTACCAGAATCTCATCCATTTGCGCGATACTTCTCGATATTAAGGACACAGCAATATCGCTTGCATAGTAGTATTGCTTGCTCAGAATGATTTCGAAGATATAGACTGCCGCGGTGGTCGTGCGGTTCTAGGCGCTTCAGTCCGGAACCGCGTGACTGCTATGGTCGCAGGTTCGAATCCTGCCTCGGGCATGGATGTGTGTGATGCCCTTAGGTTAGTTTGGTTTAAGTAGTTCTAAGTTCTAGGGGACTGATGACCTAAGATGTTAAGTCTCATAGTGCTCAGAGCCATTTGAACCATTTTTGAAGATACAGACTGGAAATTGTTACTCTAGAAGCCCGAAACGTTAGCGAGGTGCAGCAAGGTGGAGCATGCCGTAAACCACTGAGTAACTAGAAACGTATCGCGTCTGCGAAGACTTTTACGTGAAAACTTGAAGAAAATAGAGGAAACTGATATTTCCACCCGCGAGTACCGATGTTGGTGATATAACAGATTCCAAATTATCCTTATACAAAGTCAACTAAGGTGTTTGTCATGTCTAGAGAACCAGCAAACATGTCTTCCGCCCGTCTTTCACCTTCTAGATACACACAACACAGACCACAATCGATGTTCTTTCAACAAAATAAAGACAGGAAGTGTACAGAAGCAGACAACCAGACAGTTTACATGGGAGGAAATAATGGTCCAGCGCAAACACACGTCCATATTGAATCTTCTCAAATTTCCACAGGGAACACACGTAATCACGAAGGCTGTCCAACACATACTGAGTATTAGTTCGCTATTCAGCCGTCTACAGGGCGCCACGGTAAATTCAGCTACATTCCTGTACTACAACTGGTCTTTCCATTCGGACAGCTCCTACCGTTAACTGGAAACGTGAATCATTCCTCCCACAGGCCACAGCCGATGCGTACTCCTCATACACCAGACAGAGTCATCCTAGGAAACTGGCTACATAGATATTTGATCGCCATTCTTACAATTAAATATTACGTTTGTGGTCTCAATTGGAGAACAAACTTACATTCGATAATCTAACCATGCAGGCTCATAAAAGCCATACAATTTGTGTAAAAATGTCTCAGATCGTCGCTGAGCAGCGACCACCTGATATTTCAAAGAATACCTTAAGCGCCACGGCGCGGGATACGAATTGTTCATAAATTGTATCGATAGAGATAATTTGTGTTTCTTATTTTTTGACAGCTGAAGAATTGTAATCCTCTTCTGTTTCCACAGTCGTGATATTTTTTAAAGACGACCGACGCGTATATGGCGTGGTCCGCAATCACTAATTAGTTATTATAAAATATTACTATTGTTCAGTGCTATGTAAGATGAAATTCGAAGATATTAAAGGACTTTATTTAAGGAAACAATCAGAAAGATAGAAAATTGAAATTGTACGGAGCCTATTGTTAGCAATACTGACTAAGGTAATTAAATAAGTTGTTGTACTCTCAAATTCAATAGTGCCTGATTATTACTTAAAGTATTTCTATGCTTTCCATCTCCTATTAATAGCAACAGAAATAACGGTGTTTTTATAGTTTTTATACAGCTATCAGGGACCGACTGCATGTCGGCAAACGTCGTAGTTAAGGCAGAAGGCGCATTGCTATTTACCTTCTTTGTGATTTAAATCCAACTTCTTTTAATGTGTGGTGTAGTATAGCAAAAAAATTTCCAGCTCTGTCTGGTCCCTTAGGTTTCTCTGTTTGTAGTTGCTATGTCTCATATCCGGCCGCGATCGAACATGATCACGACACAAATAAATTAAGTGGCAATGCGAACTCTGTTCTTGATCTTGAGAACGCTACACCTTTTGCAGACGATTTCAGGTGAAATAGTTTCACTTACAGTACTTACGTTTTTTGAAAAGTCTTTGCTCTTCCCGCCAATAAGTGGTCCAAAACTCACAACAGATTTCTGAATCTTCACAAGAGAATAATAATTTGATCAAAATATAAATATCTTTTTTAAAAAAAGAAAAACACCACAACATACACACATTTTATAATCCTGATGCTCAAGGCGAACCTATTAAGCACCCCCTACTACTAAGTATAATACTTCTCCAGTAACTGATCCCTGGCGATACGAAACAATACTGAGCGAAAATCAGCGATGGGTGGATATGTCTCATACGTTTTTCCTACGAGTAGTATCACTGTGTTTTAGAAAGACAGGCGTAATTGTCCTGCAAACCGCCAGATGGAAAAATACGATCGCAACGACCATGCTACTATCACAATCGGTCTTGATTCTACAGGTGATTGCTAGTATCGCTAACGTTATCCGTATTGAAAAAGATACAAGCCTTATAAATGGAGGTATGGTTTACCTCCGAATGAAGTAGTTTTTTCAGGCAAAAACCGTGACACTGAATATAGACGGTTATCGCCAGAGTGTTCTGGCTAAGGAACTCCCTCATGCTGCTGCTAGATATTTCTCCAGTACTTGTTAAACATTCTGTCTCGATGCCATGTCAGAGGTTCTGCAATATATCCACTGGGTTATAGGCGATGGTTGATTGACAAGGATCACAAACAGTAGATAGTGTGCTGATTGAGGTCGTAAGAAATGTACACAGGCTTTCCAGATCTCTAGTGCTACAATTTCTGGTAGAAATGCTGTCTGCAATTTGGAATCAGGTCTTTCCATTCAACCACATACCTGTGTTGGATCTTGAAAAACTTTGTGGTAAGGTCTTATGGGACCAAACTGCTTAGGTCATAGGTCCCTAAGCTTACGCACTACTTAATCTAACTTAAACTAACTTACGCTATGGACGACACACAGACACCTGTGCCCAAGGGTGGACTCGAACCGCCAATGGGGGGAACCGCACAGACCGTGACAAGACGCCCCAGACCACGCGGCTACCACGTGCGGTCATTGGATATACTGGAGAAGTCTTTTGATGATTACAGCCACTAGTAAATCATCTCTGGCACTCTCATATCTTGAAACGAGGCGCCTTTTTGGAAGCTGTCTGCTACAGTAAAATTTTAGATAATCCCTATGCATCTTGCAACTACCCCTCAGACTCTGTGCTGTCATCCCTGCAGTTTTGTGCATGTGACCGTTCCAATTTAAGTAAACTGGGTAGAAGTCGGAGAAAGCTATATGTACCACATTCTTCCGTCCATGTAGAAACAGGCTAAGCTGAGTTAGTGCGACAGGATCGTGTTTTGACCTTTCGATGGAAATGGGAACATGTTGTCGTAGCTCCACCAAGCGTGTATGATGTATAAGGTCAGCATCAAATGAAGCCCCGTCCTGCAACACGAGGTAGTATAAAGACAGTACTAACAGCTATGGTGCTGTTTCCTATTGGGAAAATTTGGAAGCCTCAACATCATACAGGTGCTGCAATCCAAAGCAGATCTGCATCCTTCAGGGTCCATTCACGTCTATCGCCCCAACATTATATCATCGTTATCCTATTCAATCCAACAGAGAAAAATTGCGAACTATAAAATCTCCGGTAACTTCATCCAATAGAGAACTTGTTAAGATTTTTACTGCATCTCTCTCTCTTTTTCGATACATCGGAAACAAATACAGTCTGTGTGCCAGCATTGAGCACATGTGTGATCCTATTAAACATACAGGTATTGATCCACTGTAGCAGGTGGCCAGTGATTGGAGTCACTTGCACCCGTACTGTAGGAGGGAGGGGATGACTGTTTCCCACAGACTATATTTTCCCCCGCAAGAGAAGCTCGCTGTTCAATTGTCTGCAACTTTTTTCTGCTGTAACACGCTTTGTACACTGCCATACATTTTATTTTTACCGCCACGACTTCGAGGTCTGTGTCAGGTTCTAAACTGACATTAACACATTCTGATCCATTGCCTATCACAGAAAGCTAGACGTTGCACAGTGTATATCATGTTGTTGCGCTGCCACCACACACACACACACACACACAGGATGATTTTAGATAAAAGACCGTCACAACATGAGGAAACAGGAAGAGTTTGGCGGTGTTGTGGATCGTTTCCAAACTGCTGTCTGAAGGTGATTGACGACCTCTGCATTTAAACTCATTTGACATAGTGACGGGATAGCTGATGACTTTGTGTTCCGTTTCGATTGATTCCTCACATTGCAGTCATGTACGTGATGACTGTTTCAGTGCTAGCCATCCCCAGAAGGTGTTGCCCCTCCACCAAGACTGTTTTCCCATGTCAAACAAGCAATGTCAGTCAATCATTATGTGGTAGTCAACAGTGTACCAGTGGATGGGTGGGATGGAAATGACACCATCGATGTACTGTAATAATAAGCATCACAGTTGATAGTGCGAACAATTTTAGCAATTTTACAGTAATTTCAACATTGACCAATGATGCGACAGCATGCTTCCCAATTTCAGGATCATTGCTAAACCGCCCCTCCTCTACTTTGCAACTACCATTGTGAATGTAGATAGACGACTGTGCAGTATGTCTATTCGTAGTTAATTCTCGAACATATACATCACCAAAGTATACCAGATGGCGATCTACGTATTTCTAGCACCTCAAGCATTGTGCATAATTAGCGATCTTTCTCTATGCGGATGGGAGTCATGGGGCATTCTCGCATTCTTAGGATAAAGTTAGAGACTGAAAGATCCCTCGCACTGTCTTTGACCAACGCGAGCTGCAGCACCGTTACCGATTTAATCTGCAGCTGACCAGGAGTAAACTGCTACATTCCTCATCTTGTGCATGAATGCTGCTTGCCCAGTCTGCATCCTAAAAACAGAGAACTATCTGCCTCTAACCTTACTTGCATCTGCATTAAAGTATGACACAAAGTGGATGGAGTGATTGGTTGAGATGGAGTTGCAACAAGTGCTATTTAATGGTAGACTGATGATGCATTCTAGAGAGAGAGAGTAATTTGGCGGATGAATTCAGTAAAAGCCAGTCAGAATGCTCTATTCTTCACAAGATGCCCTTTGTGCTGGGACATATGAGCCTCTGCAGACTGGTCCATACAATCTGGGGGCAAGGTATTTATGGAAAGTTCTTATGTCTTCTTTGTTCAAGAGTTCAAAGACAAGTTCAAGCAGACCATCCATTTCTAGCGGCATGCTGCCCCTCTTCCGCCATTGCAGTATTAGGACTTCTCCAGACCAGCAACTGTAGGACACCGAAAAATCCAACCATATTCCTCTTCTGTACCACAGTGCTTCGAATTCTCTTTTGTGTAATCCTACTGATTTTCCCGTCTGTGCTTAGACAGTGCTCTCGTCCCAAACAATAAGAATGCTTTTATGATTAACAGTGTTTTCGCAAGCGTGCACATACATGATGAAGGCTTTTAGCAGTGAGAACGTTTACCGTTTCTGAGACGTATGTTGAAAACCAGACGTCATGATTTCCAGGAAGGGTAACATGGGATGCTTCATTAGGACCATCGGGAAGAATGCATTCGGCGTTATTCTGGGCTATTTTCGTGAACAGTTCCTATTAGGACAAGAATTTCCATGCAGACAAGCTGAGACATCATGAAAGCTCCTACAACAACAAAAACGACCATTAACTATTTCTGTGACATTTTATGATTTCCGAGAGGGAGACTTGGCTCTTATTTACATAGTTATGAGGCATCAATATTCACTGACAACCTTTTAGCTGCGCCTGCGAGGGTAAGCCGCTATGCAAACATCTCACTCAGCACTGGACTCGTAGCTATGGAAGCCACGTCAGCTGTGGTGGCTAGGTACACATATGCGCGCCCAGAATCGTCTCCCATGTGGAACAGGCTGTGCCATTAGGATTACTAGGAAGAATGTATCCGGTAACCGTTCCGCCTTGGAACTCTGTAGGCAATAGTCAACTGACATGTCGTGGTCGAATTTCTTAACAACAATCTCAAAGCGTTTTTACATGCAATGAGTGTTTGTATACTGCCAATGTTATGCATAGTGAACGTGTCTGTAGACTGTGCAATGCATTATTCCGACAGTTTATAACTAGTGAATTTGTTTACAGAGTGTTATACATGCATTATTCTGACAATTTTCGAGTTGTTTGCTTGTCTGTACATCAGTGTACTACATCATTTCGGTGATTTACGAGTAATTTGCAGACCTGTAGGCTATTTGCTGTGACCCAAGCACGTCAGGGCGAGTGTTTTGTATCAGCGTAGTAAATGTACTACGTGAAGTCCATTCCTAAAGAAATTGTTCTAACTTCCCACTGAAAATATAAATAAAAGTACACTCCTTCCTCTCTCCAGCAGCTGGACACAGACTGGGTGCTTTTAGCGCCATTTTTCCCCAGACCGCCATTGGACGACAGCTTCCTCATTACATATTCACAAATAACAGAACTATACACAACATCGAAAAGCGGATACAAAAAATCAAAGTACCCACAACAGCCACACTCATCATTTGACATTACATCCATGTACACTAATATCCCCACCACAGAAACCATCAACATCATCAAACAACAAATAAAAGAACAGGCAGAAGTTCCCAAACCCCACATAAAAAGAAATAGCTAGCATTCTAAAACTAATCACAGAGCAAAACTATTTTTTATTTGACAATCAGTTCTACTCACAAGAAGATGGACTTCCAATGGGGTCACCAATCAGTGGACGTCTAGCCAACATTTTTCTTAATCACACTGAAAATAAAATACTTGAAACAATAGAAGGACGCAAATAATACCGGATAATGTATTGGTATCGTTATGTAGGTGACGTCATGAGCCTTCTAGATGAAACACCCAGTCGCATCCAACAACTCCATAGAGATATAAACAAAGTACACCCAAAAATAAAATTCACCTTAGAAACAGAAAACAACAAAATGTTAAATTTCCTTGACCTCACAATACACAGACACAACAACCAACACCAGTTCTCCATATTCAGAAAAGTAACCACCACCAGCACAGCCATTCACAAACATTACAATCATCTGACTACAGACAAACTAGCTGTTTTCCAATATATGCTACATAGACTGAACAAAACGCCACTCACTGAAAGCAAATATAACAATGAATTACAGACAATCAGACAAATAGCTGTAGAGAACACACGACCTTTCACATGAATTATTAATTTCAGACATAACCATAACAGTTTAGAAATCGTAATTTTTTTGGCTACATTAAGTTGTATATAGTTGCAGATAAACTGTAAAGAAAAACAGTCACTGTAAAAACGTAATTCAGCAGGAAAACCACAGCATGTGGTAAGAAGGTATGAATACAAAATTTTATTTGCTCTTCAAAAACCCGTAATAACAATTTAGAAACTAATATTTATATGTATTTAAACAGTAAAGAATATTGCTTATGTTTAACAGCCATAATAATAGAAAACCCACTGATGATACTGCAACTGCAGTGAAACATGTCTGGGACAAAAAACAAAATTGTGTTTTGCTAAAGGCGGACCCCAGGACACCACTCAAAAGCATACGGAATTGTTAAAGCAAACACAGACAAAAGAACTTCAACATCAAGATGATTTTCACTGTTTTTATTTATTTAGGGAACTTTCAGTACAGTACATATGACTGCCACCTTTGTCAACACTCTAGCTCATGCTCTGTTGCATAGCTGGCTGGCATTTACTAATCTCTTAAAAATCCGCTCTGTAGATGTATGCAGTCTCTGTTGTAAAACATTTAACTGTCGTGGAGAAGTACCTTACAGAGATTGTATGTTCGCCCTGTATTAACTATGGAGAGGAAATCTTTCTGGGGAACAGGAACGAATTCTGCGTTGATACGTTGCATAATGGACGCCATTCATCCGTGGATAATATTACTTTCACGTCACTAAATCGAGGGTTGTCAAATACCATCTCCAGGTACATCTCCCTATTCGATATCATACCGATACTGACATACTTACATGCACTGATGTTCAAATAGTAGGTTTGCTTGAACAGTATTATGTTCACGTCAGATGCCTGCTGCTGTAACGACTTCACCTCTCTTCCAAGGGAAACACGCATTATTAGTTAAGCTTTGCTTCTTTTCCCTCTTCATCACTATCGCCGCTAATACTTACACTGCCTCGCAGCTGGGACTGTTGGTTCATGTCTTGACCTCACCGTTTGACGTTTCTTTTGAAAGTGGGTGAACTATTTACCGACCGCTGTAGATATATTTTCGCGATATCTGCTACGATTATTATTATTATTATTATCATTGTATTACGACATCTTCATCAGGCATTGTCAATGTCGAGATGCAAGTACAGCGAGAGAGTGCTGTGCATGGATATTTTAAAAAAAATGACCTTGGAAATAAGGAAGTGCTGATGTTGCTGTCAGTGAAATATAATATGCAGATTGTAATGTGACACCAAGATAAGTGTCTACTGAGTAAGATACCGTAAGAGAGGATGGATTTGTTGTGGCTTGACAGCTAAGTTCAGAAGCTGTTACAAAAGAAAAAAAGAGTTTCATCCAAGATTTACAAGCTCCTGGGGTCTTGCTGACAAACAAAAGGTGACTGAAACCAAAGCACTGCTTTAATAGACGTGTTCGGTAAATATGAAGCCAAGTAAAGCTAGTCATTGAGTCAATATCATACACTCGCTCGCAAATAATGCAGGCACTGAACTAGCTAACAGTAAGTGCTTGCTGAATGGACCTTCCCAAGAAAACCAAATGTCACTGTCAGCGAAAAGGCAAAGGGCAGTTGCTAAAGCTTTGAAGATGTTTGCTGTAGTAAAGATGGACAAGGAAGACGTCAAAATAGATGGACCCTTAAAACGATACATTTAAAACATACTGAAAGACATACACAATAGGAAGTGGATACTTTACGAGAAGAGAAACAACCAAGAAAGCTTACAGGCAATGAAGACGATACTGAAATTGAAGAACTAGATCCAAAGCCACAGTCGATGGGGAAGCACAGACAAATTGTGCTTTGGAAAGAACTCCCTCGAAGCCACCTTCAGCCGAAGATAAAGGACATAAAGTCTAAGAACCTTATGGACTTCCTGTGTTTCATCTCATGGATCTGTCATTCATTTTACATAATTCTGCCTCACGAACAGAAGAGACGATGCGTTCATCAAAGACAATAGCAGTACCAGCAAGGAGAACAACTGTGAGTTTCATTTTTTTACATTAATTTGTGTGAAAATATAAAAGAAATCTGTACTTGCTTTACTTTGTATTTCCCAGTTGTGACAAAGAACACAAAAGCGACAGGAGCAAAGGCCAGTACTCTATTAAGCAGACTCTGACCATGAACCAGCTAGGACATTTTCAGTGAATTCCAGACGTTTAGTGTAAATAATCAGTGTACAGATAAATCGGAAACCACGTTACATATCACATTAAACGAAACAGAGAGAGCGTCATGCTCTAAGTTTTGAGCTTTATTTTCTCGCTACACGGTTGATTGCATTCGGCCACCTTGGTTCAAATGGTTCAAATGGCTCTGAGCACTATGGGACTTAACATCTATGGTCATCAGTCCCCTAGAACTTAGAACTACTTAAACCTAACTAACCTAAGGACATCACACAACACCCAGTCATCACGAGGCAGAGAAAATCCCTGACCCCGCCGGGAATCGAACCCGGGAATCCGGGCGCAGGAAGAGAGAACGCTACCGCACGACCACGAGCTGCGGACGACTACCTTGATTTCTGGGAGCCTAAAACTGAAATATCATTAACAGAGCAAGAACAACAGTGGGCTCATGACTGGCCCAGACGAACGCTTTCCTGAGGATTCCCCCCGATTTGTATTACCGTTTACTCGATAGGAATTAAACCAGAAATGTGCTGAACCCCATAAATATTTAATTTCTCTAATAGGATATTACGATGTTTGTAGGCAAAAGCCTTCGATACGTCGCAGGGAGATCCCTGGCGGTGACACTCCATAATTTAAAAAAAATTGTTGTTTTTCAGCCAAAGTATTTCAGCAGAGCAGCCCTTTTTCAGTACAAACTGTGACTGACTAGGCAAGTTAGCGATAACGTCCGTTACCTATACGACCAGCATTACAAGGCTGAATGAATTACAGTTCGACCGAAACCAACAAGTTCTGCCACTGAGGACGCTAGGGACAGCATAACGTGCCTATTCGACCCTGAGAAGTTTCTGGTCCCTGGAAAATGAATGCTGATGCAATGGCGTGCGTAAAGCAAATCAACCGCAGCTGGAGTTGCTGAGCTGTTGAAGCAGACAGATCCACAACCACAATTGTGCCCCTGAGCCCACATTCTTGACGTCATTGTAAACTTCGGTATGGCCATGTGAAAAAGAGAGACATCACTACATGCACTGCGTGCAGTCATCGCTGTCAACAACCGTCTTTTCTCGCTCACGCCATACGAGCATCACTGTCGATTCAGCGTTTCGTATTCAGGAAACAACGTCACGGTATGACAGACAATTATCAGGGAGTCCGGTTATTTTGCCTCAACGGAAGTACCTCGAAAGTTGATAGCGCGCTTTATGGTGTCGACGAAGCCCCCTGGAATGTATTTACTCACATTTTTTTTTAGTGAAAGACTGTTCAGTGTACGAACCTCGCATGAACTCACTTTTCTGGACATACAAGAGAGACAGCGCTGCTGGATCTTTATGTACGCCGTGTGCAGAGTACTTACAGTCTTGAACTCTTTTTGTTTATGCATTATGCTACACATATACTATGTGATCAAACGTCTCCGGACACCCCCAAAGCAGGCAGCTGTGGCCGAACGGTTCTAGGCGCTTCAGTCCAGAGCCGCGCTGCTGCTACGGCCGCAGGTTCGAATCCTGTCTCGGGCATGGATGTGTGTGATGTACTTAGGTTAGTTACGTTTAAGTAGTTCTAAGTCTAGGGGACTTAAGACCTCAGATGTTAAGTCCCGTAGTCCTTGGAGCCATTTGATTTGAACACCCCCAAAACATACGTTTTTCATATTATGTGCACTGTGCTGCAACCTAGTGCCAGGTACTCCATATCAGCGACCTCAGTAGTCATTAGACAACGTGAGAGAGCACAATGGGTCGCTCCGTGAAACTCACGGACTTCGAACGTGGTCAGGTGATTGTGTGTCATACGTCATATGTCATACATCTGTACGTGAAACCTCCACGCTCCTAAACATCCCAAGGTTTCCGGTGTCCTAGTGAAGTGGAAAAGTGAAGGGAGACGTACAGCTAAAAAGCGTACAGGTCAGCCTCGTCTGTTGACTGACAGAGACCACCGACAGCTGAAGAAGGTCGTAATGTGTAGTAGGCAGACATCTATACAGACCATGCCAAGGAATTCAAACCTGCGTCAGGATCCACTGCAAGTACTATGACACATAGGCGGAAGGAGAGAATACTTTGATTTCATGGTCGATCGGCTGCTCATAAGCCACACATGACACAGGTAAATACCAAAGGAGAGAATTGGGCCAAAGCCAGTACGAGTCCACTCTGCATTGTTGCCAGATGTATCCAAGATCGCGGCAATGACGTCATCCAAGATGGCGTCATGTAGACTAGGCAAAACTGCATGACGTCATCCAAGATGGCGACCATGACATCATTCAAGATGGCGGGAAGTTTGAATTTTGGCGGGAAAGAGCCACGTCCCCCCTCTGCCAGAAAAATAGCATGAAGTTCAAATTTCAACAGGATAATGCACCACACCTCTGTTATCTCTACTATGCAAAGAAAATGGCGGGATGATATCTCACTTGGGCTACCTCGACTAACCTAAGTCATCCGACCGCCACTTTCTCCTACAAACTGGCATCAAGTTTGAATTCCATCAGGATAATGCATCACACCCTTCTTATCTCTACTAAGCAAAGAAAATCTCAGGAAGATAGCTCATCTGGCCTACCTATACTAACCTAAGTCACCCGACCGCCACCTCCTCCTATGAACTGGCACTAAGTTTGAATTTTGGTGGGAAGATACCTCACTTGGTGTTTCGCTACCAACCTATAAAAATTGCGGGAAGATAGGTCACTTTTACTAACCTCAGTCGTCCTACTGCCACCTCTTCCCTCTAAGGATTCATGGGAAAGAAGCACTTGTCTACATTATTCAAACAATTTCATGCAGGTGTGTTCACCGCAAGGTCCAGAGCCCAACTGACTTAGTACATTGAGAGGCACCCACATGCCTTGCTCATACTGTGGCATCAAGCAGTCAGGCCTGCAAGATGAGTGGTCTGCCAAGCGAGTGGATTCATTTTTTATTTATCAAGTAACATGAGCTCTAGTACTCACAATTAAGTTACAAATGATTCTCCTGTTTGAATATTAACCAACGGAAACGGATAACGCACATCTGACTATTAATAATTTATACAACTCTAACTGTTCACTACGCACTGGCAATACCACATTTTCTTTCTTATTTAACGGCTTTGATCAACATGTGGCCATCGCACTGAATATGAATGGCGCACACATTATAAATCCTGGGTATCATGACAACATACTATTCGAAGGAAAAGGCCACCAATCTTATTTCTTTTCACTATCTTATTTATTCCGATAAATTCTATAACCTAAACACACAAATTCTATCACCTACAACAATAACACATGAGAAATTCCGCCCAGTGGGCATGGCTTTACATTGGTGATTCTCTATCTTATGGTCTCGTAATTATTTAACGCTACAGTGCACTTTCTGGATAGGATGGTGGATCTTTTTCTATGTCCCACACTTAGACTCTCACACCCATCATTTCGAAAATTTCCTCCAGACCGAGCGGTACAAAAAGGAACATGCATAAGCCACTGCCTCTGAAACTATCTTGTTACTCTCCCATGCCAACCACACATACTTAAATTTCATGAAATACATCACACTGCAACATGGAATACAACACAAGGAATAGTCACCACATTATAATCACATCACTTTCAGCTTTCCCACTTCAATTAGTATTTATCCCAGTTTCAAAAATGGTTCAAATGGCTCTGAGCACTATGGGCTCAACTGCTGTGGTCATCAGTCCCCTAGAACTTAGAACTACTTAAACCTAACTAACCTAAGGACATCACACACATCCATGCCCGAGGCAGGATTCGAACCTGCGACCGTAGCAGTCGCACGGTTCCGGACTGCGCGCCTAGAACCGCGAGACCACCGCGGCCGGCTATCCCAGTTTCACACGACACTGCCCCACTTCGTAATTTTTCTTTCCTACTATGAACTCTGGAGGATATATGCACGTCTTCCTGTGCAATGCAAGCCAAGTGGCGTTGCTGGATAGACGGCTGACTTACCTTGCTTCTCTCTCAGAGTATTATAGTTTGAATCAAGCGTCACACGGAAACATAACACGGAAAGTAATATTAAGAACATATTCATCACACACGCGAGTCCTCAACTGATACCATGGACGAGTACTTCTCTTTATCCTTTGTCTCATACACAGATTGAGACTCACACAGTACACACCACGTGGAAGTACTCGTCTCTAATTTCAAGTCTTGCACACGCCATTTCTTAAATATTTCCAACTTATAGTACACACGCTAGGAATTCAGCTTAACTTAAGCACTCGGAAGTATTTCAACTTATTGCTACACGTGGTTTCATTGTGACCGCTGGTCACTTCCGAAGATTACTACGATCCCCTTAATATTACCTGCCTGACATTTAATTCTCCCCACAAAAGTTCCTGAAATAGAGAAATTATTATTCCAAACTACTCTTAAGTATTTCACATGTATACCATGTCTCCACTCTTTTGTCTTTATGGAGCACACCTAACACAGGTCTTACCAACACTAGATCCAGCGGCAGAGTGCTGAAACATGGCCGTTCTTTAGGTGATCTCGCACCTCCGTCGAGGTGGGGGAAGACCATGCTACCCATTGGTCAGCCGCATTTCAGGCGCTCAAAGCTCCGGTAAATTTCGTCTCTTTGCTTCCACCAAAGGTGACCAAAAGATCCTCTCAAAGATGATCATATATTCACATTCACTATCTGCGGTTAGCAGACGACCATACATTCATTCATTTCATAGATCTCACCAAACTGGATGTAGGGATTTATTTTGTGGGAGTGCACATGTGAGCAATTAAATAAATAAATTGTCATTCTTTCCCACACTGGTGTCCAGCTTCGCTGTATTAATTGAAATTGAGTTATTATTAGAAAAAAAATGTTGTACTGACAAGAACAACGAAGAATGTTGTATCTATTTTCAATGTCGGGCGGTACTGTACCCTTTCAACATATCACCACCACCAGAGGGCGCTACCGTGATGTCGGATGATGATGCAAGTACCATTATTCAACATGGCTGCAACCAGTGTATTCGTCATGTGATCTAGGACACACATTTCAGTTTTAATGATATTCAATAACTGAATGTACCATTTCCATATTCAATGATCAAATAAAAAGTTCCACGTTTTCCCACTATGGGCAAAGTTTTCACTCATGATGTAGCACCCCCTACCCCTAGAATGCTGCTCTCCTATTGGCTACTGCATTAGTCATGTGATTTGAATTCATAGAACCTAGGACTTGGAATCAATTTTCGCGAATGCCACACCCACCTGGAATTGGAATGAAATAGTTAGTCTCTACCATGATCCTCAATCGACCGCCACATCCCCCTACCAGCCCATGTTGTCAGGCTAACGAGCACTAACGTGTACTAACATGCATAGTGCATGACGTAATCCAAGATGGTGGGGCGAAATGGCGGGAAAACCACTCTCTCTATTATGGACATAAGTTTTTATTTTGCAATCAGTGTCTCCACCACGAGATCTAGACTCCAACTGACCTAGAACACATTACTGCCACCAGAGGGTACTGTCATCCCTGCTGTGACCTAATCGCAGATGGTGGTCTGTAGGGGGAAAATGACGCTAAAATGACTTGGACTGCGCTGGGCTGCTGCGGAGAGTAAGGAAGGAGTGCACTCTATTTAGTTTGGAACATTTTATTTAGGGATGGAGTATACTTATCACACTGACACAAAACACTCACCATGTTGTGCTTAGGGTCACAATACACAGTCTGCAGAGATGCAAACAACTCCTAATTTTCAGAAATAATTTCAGTGCAGACCTGCAAACTGATCCTAAATAATGCAGCACAGTTATGTGTAGACACACTGAGTACGCGTAAACTCTCCAAATAGTGCATAACACAGCCTACAGGCCCGCTCGCAAAATAATGCAAATGATGCGTGCAGACGCTGCCCCCTGCCCACTAGAGCACATAGGAGGTTAGTGGCAAACCCTGCCAAGTGACACAACCCTCAGCTGTCAAACCACACACAGGTGCCCTCAGGCATGAGGCGGCCACATCCCTTTTCATACTTGACACCAGAGAAATTCCTATCGCAATACGTGGTCACCCAGACGCCGATGATGATGTAATCGGACGGGAGCGAGGACTTAATTACAGCCTGCAGATACTCCAAACTGAGCCACATGTGTGTATAGTCAACGTGGCCAGCGTGAATGGGTGGGAGCACACATGCGTACCGCCGCCGGACGCAGATGAAAGCTGCTTCTATTTTCGAGTACATATTTACTGTTATTACCGACGTCACTGTTGTATTGAATAGGAGTGGGGAGAAGAGAAGTTTGTGGCACAACTTGACCAGAAGAAGGGATCGGTTGGTAGGACATGTTCTGAGGCATCAAGGGATCACCAATTTAGTATTGGAGGGCAGTGTGGAGGGTAAAAATCATAGGGGGAGACCAAGAGATGAATACACTAAGCAGATTCAGAAGGATGTAGGTTGCAGTAGGTACTGGGAGATGAAGAAGCTTGCACAGGATAGAGTAGCATGGAGAGCTGCATCAAACCAGTCTCAGGACTGAAGACCACAACAACAACAACCGACGTCACAGAACTCCAAGGCACAGATCCCATACGCGAGACACCTCAGGGTGGCACTTGTTTTTACCGCTCATGACAGAATAGCACAGCCTTCTCTCCCCCTAATGGAATATATGAGATGCGTACCCACCATACATCAATGACACTTCGCTGTGAAACGTCCGGGTGGCGACTCGCCATCTGAAACGTTCCCATTGTTATTCTTACGTCACATGACTTTGTAAAAAAAGTAAGAGCCTAGTCGACCTCTCGGGAATTGTATAGTGTCTCGGTAACAGTTAACACTCGCTTTCTAAATGTCTCAGCTTGCATCCACGAAAATTCTTATCCCAAGAGGACCTCTTTACTAAAATACGAGTAGATCCGAATGCAGTCTTCCTCATTGGCCTAACCTGGTACCCTTCATGCTTCCTACATACACAAACGTTCCCTCCCCTATATAGAGGCTCCTATATCCCAGCACAAACGATGTGAATGAATTGAGTATTCTGACTGGCTGTTATCGAATTTACCCGCCGAATTACTGATACCGCTACTATCGAAGCACTGTCCACCTTCATTTTTTCCTTCTGCAAACGAGACTTTCAGCAGTTATTTTACACACATCGTCATATTGCACTGAAAATCACATCATACAAACTACCATACATATCGTCAAATACGGAAAGACTCGTATCATAGGACACACTCATCCTCTCTACTCATGCTATAACGTAAACCATAGTAACTTTATAACACAATATATACACGTGTTACACAACATAAACCACAGTAACTATACAATACAATATATACACATTTTACACAAATAGTGCAGTTATCATTTATATGTGTACAGCACACGAAAAATTATCTTATGCATACACTCAGACCGGCTATATGTTACCATGCTCCCCAGTCCTAGGAAAGCATCGTTTGCACGGACAACTAAACCTCGCAAATTGTCATACATATCGTCAAATACGGAAACACTCGTATTCAACTACACTGTTCTCCCACTGAGGACAGGTGCTTGAATATTGGACTACAACGGCTACACAGTAAAATGAACTCCAATTAGCATATTTCAAGGGGAGAGCATCACATTCATTAACATGCATAAACGCATACTAACGTGCACTCGTTTATCCTCGGCACAAACGCGTTACTGCTCCTCCGTCCCTGCTTGCTACCTTTTTTCTATACAAATCACCAGACTCTGGAATTACAAGAACACACGTATTGTCGCCATAATATTATACGATTTTCGTGGTACTTCTAGATATCAAGCACTAGACAGCATCCTACCGATTGCTAGCGCAACATAATTCCCAAGGTAGAGACTGGAAATAATTTCTCTACAACCCCAAACTTAAGCGAGGTGCAGCGTGCTGTAAACCACTGAGTAACTAGACAGAAATAGGGGAAACTGTTATTTCCACTCTCAAATACCGATGCCGGTAATGTAGCAGATCCCAAATCAGCCCTATAATTTACAAGCCAACTCAGGTCTTTTCCATGTCTAGAGAACAGGCAAACTTGTCTTCCACATACCACAATCGATTTTCTCTCAACTAAATAAAGGCGCGAAATGTGCAGAAGCAGTCAACCGAACAATTTACATGGGGGGGAATAATAGTCCAACGCAAACGCACCATCTTCTCAAATTTCCACTTTATGACGAAAGCCACCCAACAGATACTAACTATTAATTCACTATTCGGTCGTCTAGAGGACTGCAAAGTTAACTCAGATACATTCCTGCACTCCAACAGCTATGAATTCGGATCGGTGCTGCCGTTAACATGAAACCTGAATCATTACCACCACAGGCCATACATACATGTAATCATTCTAGAAAGCCAGCTACATGTATCTTTTATCATTATACATACAATTAAATGTTACGATCGTGGTCTCAATTGAACGGCATTCGACAATGAGCGAAGTATCGGAAATATATCCTGCTGTCGGCAGTGGCTCTGCAAACGGAAATATCTGTACCTTCCTTACTACTGGACATACTCTTCCCTTTGCTATCACAGTACTTCAAGTCAAATCCATACCATCCTTACGACTGTACATATTCACTTCCTTCCCACAAACACATACTTTTCAAAACCTGATGCTGAAACGCCAACATATGACGCATCCCTTACTACTAAGTGTAATACTCCGTCAATAACTGGTTGCTCACGATACGAAATAAAACTGAACTAAAATCAACGATGGGCGTGCATGTCTGTTATGTTTTTCTTGCGAGTCCTACCACTATGTCTTAGAAAGAGAGACGTAATCGGCGAGATGTTAAAGAAAAAATCGATCGCACCATCCACTGCATGTTACTGTCACAAGCAGTCTTTGTTTTACAGGTGTACACAAGATTCCATGTTAAAAGCTATACCCGCTTTAGAAATCTAGGTACGACATGACCTCTGAATGACGTTTCCTTTTCCGGACAAATACCGTACCAATACGTATTATCCGTCCACGATGTAACTTCGTGATAAAATCACTGAACTTTGAAAGTGATTCAGCTAAGGAACGTGGTGTGTAAGCGGTATTTGCAGCTTCCTCACACCGCCACAACTAGATAATTCTACAGTATTTGTATTGCATTCTCTCTCGATACCATATCAGAGTTTCGGTGATATATCGACTGATTGAGAAGGAGCACAGACAGCAGTAGTAGATGATGTGTCGATTGAGGTCGTAAGAAAATGTACTCTAGCTTCTCAGATTTCTATTGTTACGCTATACAATAGAAATGGTGTCCATCATTTAATCAGGTCTTTCCATTCAAGCTCATACCTGCATCTTATCACACCCGCAAGTGAATCATATTTCTGGCACTCTCATATCTCGAAAGGAGTCACCTTCCATGTCTGCTACAGTAAAATTACACCCTGCTTTTAGTCATCCCCTACACATCGTTCAGCCGCGCCCATATCTACAGCTTCGCGCATGTGATCGTTCCATTTCAGTGGAACTGACAAGGGAACCTCCCCATCGCACCCCCGTCAGATTTAGTTAGAAGTTGGCACAGTGGATAGGCCTTGAGAAACTGAACACAGATCAATAGAGAAAAAGGAAGAAGTTGTGTGGAACTATAAAAAAAAATAAGCAAAATATACAAACTGAGTAGTCCATGCGCACGATAGGCAACATCAAGGATAGTGTGAGCTCAGGAGCGCCGTGGTTCCGTGGTTAGCGTGAGCTGCTGCGGAACTAGATGTCCTTGGTTCAAGTCTTCCCTCGAATGAAAAGTGTACTTTCTTTATTTTCGCAAAGTTATGATCTGTCCGTTCGTTCATTGACGTCTCTGTTCACTGTAATAAGTTTAGTGTCTGTGTTTTGCGACCGCACCGCAAAACCGTGCGATTAGTAGACGAAAAGACGTGCCTCTCCAATGGGAACCGAAAACATTTGATCGCAAGGTCATAGGTCAACCGATTCCTCCACAGGAAAACACGTCTGATATATTCTATTCGACAATGGTGGCGGGATGTGCGTCCCATGACAGGAATATGTTGTCGACCCACCTCACTTGTACACTTGGCGAATGGGTAAAAAGATTCTTCTACCTTGCGAGATTTAGGTTTTCTTGTGGATGTGATAATCACTCCCAAAAAAGTGATTAAAACATAAGAGTTTGTCACATAAACTGCAACAAATGAATGCAACAGTTTCACAGTCGCACAGTTTTCCCTGTGCTCTGTCAAAACATATGTTTTTAACGTTTTCAAATTTTTGCGTGTGTAGACCGTCGTGTGTTTCGATGTTTGTTTAGGTGTAGCGTCCCCATACTACCGCGCAGTTACCTCGCATCGGACGGACGGACGGACGGACGGACAGATAATAATTGTCTGAAAATAAAAAATTAAACTTATCACCCGAGGGAATACTTGAACCAAGGACCTCTCATTCCGCAGCTGCTCACGCTAACCACGGGACCACGGCGCTCCTAGGCTCAAGTTATACTTCATGTTGCCTATCTTACGCATAGACTACTCTGTTTGTATATTTTACTTATTTTTTTCTTAGTTTCACACAACTTCTTCCTGTTTTCTCGATTGATCTGTGTTCAGTTTTTCAAGGCCTATCCATTGTGCCAACTTATAACTAAATCTGAGGGGGGTGCGATGGGGAGGTTACCTTGTGAGCAGAACTCGGAGAAAGACACATCCAACACCTTTTACATCTCGTGTAGAAACAGAACGACCTGAGTTAGTGCAACAGGAGCAGGTTTTGACCATTCGATGGAAACGCGCACAATGTGGTATGTCCCCGAACTACATACAAGTACTACAGATCTGCGTCCATTGAAATCAATGAGCCCAACATGCTATCATTGTTATTCTCTACCCCGCAACATAGAAAAATTACGAACTATAGAACTTCCACTAACTTCATATGATATAGAAGTCACATAGGCACCGATGCTGACGCAATGACGCGTATCTGCAGTGGGCCTCCAGTGCGGAGAAGAGATTTCGCAATGCTCACCCCAGAATAACAAAGTGTGCAGCCCTCAAAGCATTCCTAACGGTATACCCACTCCCTCACCGAATTCAAACCTCAAACTCCTGGTGCTACTCTCGCCTATTACATACACAGACAGAACAGAGGCCACTTTAAAGTTCGATAACCTATACTCTAGGCGAATGATCCTATCCCACAGACTATACTAAGCCGCAAGAGACGCTCCCTGGTTAAAACACTGTTTTCTAGCACGCTTTTGTACAGCGCCAAACATTTCGTTTTTCTGCCACGACCTCGAGGCCAGTGTCAACTTCTAAACTGACATTAAGAAGTCCTGATTCACGGCCTTTCGCAGGAAACTAGACGTTGCATCGTGTAAATAATATTCTTACGATGGGTAGCATAACAAGCCATACACCTGTTCATCTTAAATAAAACACACTTACAAGATAAGCAAACTGGAACAGTTTTACTGCGTTGGTGTAGGTCTCCAAACTACAATCCGAAGATGGTTCACAAGCTTCACATTATGACTAGTCTCTCACACTCGTGGCATAGCTGATGACTCAGCGTTCCCTTTCGACTGATTCCTGATATTGCACTCATGTCCGCGATCGGTGTTTCGAAGCTATCCACCCCAGAAGTTGCTATCCATCCACCAAAACTTTCCCCATTTCAAACAACCCGTATCATTCAATCATTATGTGGTAACTAGTGCACGGATGGAATGAAAAAGACACCATCCATGTACTCTAATAATAACCATCACAGTTGATAGTGCGAACAATTTTCAATAACTTCAACACTGCCCGGTGATGTGAGGGCATGTTTCCCCAATTTCAGTATCATAGCTATATGGATAGATGACTGTGCAGGACATCTATTCAGTCTTAATTCTCAAGCAAATAAATAATGAAAGTATACCTGACAGCGCTCCACATAATTCTATCACCTCAAGCGTAGTATTTACTTTACGATCTATCTTTCTGCGTATGGGAGTCACAGAGCATTCTCGCTGTCTTATGGTAACATTAGAGAGTGAAACACCCTCCTCACATTGTCATTCACCAACCAGCAATGTAACACCATTAGCGAATTAATCTGCAACCGACCAGAAGAAGACCGCTACACTCCATCTCTCGTGAATGAATGGAGCTTTCCGAGTCCTCACCTATCTCGAGATGCATCCATGTCGAGGAGCTTAGCACTCCTTATCGATGTATGGTAACAGATTTGAAAGTATCGTGATGTAATAGCGGATAGTTAAGAAGAACAAAAAAGGAATAATTTGTATACGCTATAGAGCTCCAGACGGATAGAGTTCGACGCATTTTTACCTAAATCAACCAAGCTATCAACTATAAAGTACTTTTCTAGAGTCTAGGAACGGTACCTGGAAGGTATTGGTAAGAGAGAACGTAAGCACACGCACTTCTAAGGTCACAATGTTCTGCACTTAAAACGGGCCTACAATGTTAGATCACAGGCGTTTCCGACCTATCAGACGCATGGAATGTAGCGTTGTTAATATTTCTTTGTGAGAAATATATTTCAAGCGCATGACATACGTCCTCCTTCCCGGTTTCTCTATGGAAATCTATGCTATTGAACGGTAAAACACTTGCTCTGCGTGATACGAGCACAATATAGCTTTCCGGTGATGTATATTGTCCACTGCTCACATCCGAACACAGATGCATGCATGAGACCTATATAAAATGATCGTTAGTAGCAGGGGATACATCCTCCAAGGAATTAAATAAATGTGCATCTTTAAAACACGATCGAGCATCTGTTCATAATGCACGGCCTGTGGCGGAGTGGTTACACGACAATAACTTCCATGTAATGGACTGACCTGCACAAAAACCTGACCTAATTCCAATAGAACGTCTTTGGGATGTTTTGGAATGCCGACTTCGTGCCAGGCCTCACCGACCGCCATCAATACATCTCCTCAGTGCAGCACTCCGTGAAGAATGGGCTGCCATTCCAGCACATGATTCAACGTGTGCCTCCGAGAGTGGAAGCTGTCATCAAGGCTAAGGGTGGACCAGCACCATACTGAATTCCAACATTACCGATGGAGGGCGCCACGAACACATTTTGAGCCAGGTGTCCGGACGCTTTTGATCACATAGTGTACTGAGAGTCTGAATTATTAGAGCAGTTCTTCCTGGATGCGTCAATGTTCACGAATGTTGGTGTATGCGCCAAGTAAGATAATTCAAGATAACAAACACCCAACATGGCTTAGTAGAAAAAATAAGACAGTGACAACAAGAACGTAACCAAGATTTGAACGAAGGGTGAGGTGGCACTCGTAATCGTTTCGCGGAATGGAGAGGAAATGGAGCACAATTTATTACGAAATAAAACTCAAAACTGTACAATAACAGTTTATTAATCTGCAAACATACTACTGATATCAATTTACTTAACTGAGAGATTATACAAGGTGTCCACGGACGAATGCTCAATATTCAGGAATATGATAGGAATGCTCACTTGAATCAAAAACTTTATGTGGACTTATGCTCTACCCCGAATGTTTTCCGAGATACAAGACATTTAACGTGTTGATAGGTCCAGTGATTTGAGAAGAGTGAACGACGAGACAGAATTACTTGCACTTTTAGGAAAATTCGTTTGCTGAAAACCTCAAGGATGTTCCTTAGGCCGCGTGGACTGCAATGTACCTGCAGCATGACAAAGCCCCCAGCATACCAGACGTGTGAGGCAACATCTCAGCAGCGTTTACCTTAGTCGCTGAATTGGTCGTGATAGTACAGTTAACTAACCACCAAGATCGCCAGGCCTTACACCATTAGATTTTTGTTTACGGCGTTGGATGAGACCTGAGATGTACAAACGAAAGGTGAATACGCGAGATGGACTGCTTAGTCGCATCATGGACGATGCTGGCGTCATTAACGCATATTCGGAGGCACTCAGACAAGCAACACGACATGTTATCCCAAGTTAGAACAAATGCGTTGAAGTGAACGGTGAGGCATTCAAATATTTATTGTGAATTCTTAAGCAGACGCTTATGATAATGCTTAGAGGTGAATGTGTTAAAAAATACGTCTTTTCAAAACACATGTTGTAATGTGTACTACAGGACCCTACTGGGTTGGGGTTGGGCTGTTTGGGGGAAGAGACCAAACAGCGAGGTCATCGGTCTCATCGGATTAGGGAAGGATGGGGAAGGAAGACTGCCGTTAAGATAATCCCTGTTCTTTATCAATCTAAAACAAAGCAATTGCCAAAGAATGAAAGCAGACTTCATACTTGCTTGTAAATATCTTTTGTAAAGGAAATTTGTGCTACCATATACTTCCTGTACAGCTCTCCGAGGGATGTTGTTGCGTTAAAAAGAAGTAGAAATTAGTGGACTCGTGGAAGGTACTAGGCCCCAGTGCTCTTCATGTTCTGTTTTACACTGAGTTGACTTACGCCTGCTCTCAGCTCGCACTCACCAGGGATCTCTCGAACAGGGAGAGGTTGTACGGAATTTTATAAGAGCGTTCGTTAGGAGCGTAAGAGGAGACATGAGCAAACCAAGTACCATTAAGGAGCGCGTCTTCCAAGATTCTGGAAAACACTTTCACTTGCAAGATAGTGTTGATGCTTAAAATATAAAAGCTTCTCTCCAAAATTCGTCGCGCACTTAACTGGCTAATTTATACGTAACTCAGCTCCACATCCTTCCAAATCACAGGGGAAGGCGTAAATTTGGCCGTGAATTTCTAGGTTTCTAGAAGCCATTCTACGCTGTACTCCACTATCAACAACTAACATATGAATAACAAAATCTCGAAATTTCGAGCAGAGCGCAGTTCTGTACCGGAGACCACAAGACATTCTCAAAGACAAGTAACGTTGGTTGTGTTCATGGGTCGCGAGGTACGGCAGTTCGCATACTAAAATCTGAATGTAAATTTTCGAATGTAACTTGCTGGGCCGCCCGTATTGCCGCCCGCGGCGCCCCCGCCAGTCAGCCCGCACGATATTCCTTCGTTTCTTTCGTCAGTCGACTCCACTGAATCGAGTTATCGAGTAGTTGTACTTTCCTATGTAGCACGCGCGTCTGCGTCATCGTGTTTTATACGTTTCCGTCTGATTAAAAAGAGACTAATGGGAGAGATTCTTCAATACAAGCAAAAGAGCATAAACGCCCTTAATGATCGTGATTCTGTTATACAAGCTTCTCTGTTTGTCCTACATCTGACTATCCTACTTTGCACACGCTGTACGAAATATTTGCTTGTCTAATGGCATCTACTGTTACAGTAGAAAGAAGTTTTTCAACATTGCGGCGTTCAAAGATATGGCTGAGGTCGAAAATGGAGGAGGATCGACTTATTTGCGTAGTTCTGTTGAACACTAACTCTCACATTGATTGTCCTATTGACGATGTAATTAACCAGTTTGCCAGGAAGAATAGGCGCATAGAATTAATCATTTAAGAAAGAGAACCACAATTGTAATTTGTTTATATCAGTATATGCGTATGTGCATGTGTATGCGTATGCCGGCCGGGGTGGCCGAGCGGTTCTAGGCGCTTCAGTCTGGAACCGCGGGACCGCTACGATCGCAGGTTCGAATTCTGCCTCGGGCATGGATGTGTATGTTGTCCTTAGGTTACTTAGGTTTAAGAAGTTCTAAGTTCTAGGGGACTGATGACCTCAGAAGTTAAGTCCCATAGTGCTCAGAGCAATTTTTTTGTGTATGCGTATAATCAGTTTACATAAAACTTTCTTAAACTTTGCATGTGACTTGATTATTTTTTATTACGGTAAAAGTAAAGGTAGCTCAAGGTATCTTTAGCGCCCCCTCCATGAGGTTTTTCTGCATCCGCCACTGCCTAGTTGCAGGATACACAAAGGGAAGACTTCGAATTTTAATAGAAGCAGAGACATTTCTAAATAAAATAGCCTACAAAACGTGTGTGCGACTTGTCCTTGAGTACTTGCCTAGTGTTTGCCGTATTCAACAAATCGACCAACGCCATGAAGTCGAAGCGCTTCCAGTAGAAGGGGCCAGGATAACGGGAAGCGTAGGGAGGAAGGTGAGGCTCTTATCAGTAAACACTATCACCTGAATTAAGAGCTCCAGAATTTGATGTGCAGCGTGGTTATAATTAAACTTTCTCTTGTTGAGTCAGTGTAGACGGAAAACTATTTATTATATGGCTACCCAACTTTATAGGAATTATGTTCAGGCCGTACGCTGCAAGTATCTGCGCTGTTAGACGTGTTAGTGTCGTGACTTGCCATTATGTGCCGCTACTGTGTTGAAACACAGACATTGAATGCATTACCTTACAGACAGTCAACATGGGTGTGGACAAGGTGAGTAGGGCTTCACTCACAAAGCTTTTTTATCTAAACAAGAACAATAGTGCTGCTTCTCTTCGCGAGAATAGACGCATTACGGGAATACGGAGGTTGAAGAACGTGATTCGGAAGTTGGAATTAACTGACGATTTGGGAATTGCTCCTAGGAGAGGCCGACAGTCAGTTGCACCATAAATTTTGAAGAAGTTACCGTGGCCATGACTGAGAATGCTGAGGGAAACATGCAATCTTCAAGCAGTACAGGAGCTGTAGAATGATAGCTGAAAACTCCGCGGTCCACCCTTCGAAAAGTGCTGCGAACAATCGTAAAATGGGATCTTTATTGCGGTTCCAGTCTGTTGTGGATGCAGACGGCTGTCACAATAAGAAACGTTTGTTACCTGGAACGTAAACATTGTACTCAATTAACAAACGTTACCTTCTCATGTGGAAATCAAAATGTATTTCTTGTAGTGGCTTATTCGTTATTTCCTTACAAATGTTTCCACAAAATTCCCATGGCCCACAATCACGCGTTTTGCATGGCGGTCCTCTCAAGTAATCATTCCGTCTTCAGGCCACAAGTGGCACAACGGGACCATCCGACCGCTGTGTCATCCTCAGCTGAGGATGTGGATAGGAGGGGTGTGTAGCCAGCACATCGCTCTTCCGGTCGTTATGATGGTTTCCTTTGACCGGAGCCGCTATTATTCGGTTAAGCAGCTCCTCAATTGGCATCACGAGGCTAAGTGCACCCAGAAAAATGGCAACGGCGCATGGCCCCCGGGATGGTCACCCATGCATGTTCCGACCACGCCCGGCAGCGCTTAACTTCGGTGATCTGACGGGAAAGGTGTATCCACTGCGCCAAGGCCGTTGCCCCTCTCACGTAGTGAAATTTTTATGGTAACCAACCTGTAGACTTTTTTAACGACTGTAATGCCTCCATCATACGAATTGTGTAAGAAAAGTAATGAGACTGGTTTTTTATCTACGAAGGTTTTTATGTTTTCAAATAATAACATTGTCCTCTTCGAAGTAGTTCCCTTCAGCAGCTATAAAATACCGGCGGAGCTGTTGTTCTCAGCCTTGGCAGCAGCGCTGAAAGGCTTCAACTCGTAGAGCCTTTATCATGTCGGTTACATTCTCTTGAACGTCCCGGGAAAAGAAAAGAGTCACAAGGACTCAGGGGAATCAGAGGGCTGTGAAACAACAGGAATGCCTTTTGAGATCAAAATTTCCCCGATGGAAGTGGCCGTGTCACACGAAGCGCTGTCATGAAGTCTGCGATGTTCAGTTTCACTCGAGTCACATTTTTCTTGAGCCTTTGAAGCACACCTTTTTAAAACATTTGGTTGACAGCTTGTCCTGAAGGAACGGTCTCCCGGAAGCACGCACAAGTTGCAAGTTTTCGTCAGTTTTTGAAATTGAAGCTCTCCCTGAGCGAGGTTCATATTTAACGTGTTCTCGGCCTTCGAAAAACTTGTGCTGTTGGTAAGGTCTGTTTCAACTTTTCAAAGGTCATACCTGCAGATTCCCCGAGTTTAACCTAAAACTTTATGGCACAACGTTCCTCTAATTCCCGCTGTTCCACTATCGTAGAACACAGCAAAAGCACAACTTGACCGATGGCGGTCTCAAAAATCACACAGTGGCTGCACAGAGCTGAAATTCGGACTGAGCATCTGGTAGGGATGAACACACCAGTCTTCACAAGTAGAATAGCTCAGCGTTGCAAGATCGATCGCAGTGCTGTCAATCTCATTACTTTTCTCACACACCTCATATATTTCGTGTAAATAGTGTTATGAGAAGATTAGGGTGCGCACGTAATGTACAACCAATCATCAAATCTCTGTTTAATTTGCAGATGTCCTAGTCATTAGTTAGATAAGGCGAATGATGCTAATGATTAAGGTTATTGTGAAAACGGAGAAGTCCGTGCTGTAGCGGATTCCACTTCTCTGAAATCTATTTATCGTTGATTGTCTTTCAAAGCGATATGCGATTGTCAAAGCTACGTGACACAAAATTACCCATCTGTTCACGTATATAGGAGTCCGTTTGCTCCTTCACGTTCTAATACTCCAGTAACTTATGGGTAAGGCAATTTTTCGATTTCTTGTTATATGTTGTCTTTATGCGAAGAGTCGATTGCCATACACATCAGACTAAAGCTTTCCATCTACTTGGCGTCCAAGCCGACGTGCAACAGTCGGGTCGTAACTTTGTCCGATCGCTACCTAGGATGGCCGCGTCACGCCGTCGTTTGTTTCGGAGCTTGTATAGAGGAGTCGTTGGCGCCCTTTCCTTTGTTTAGCACTGAAGCCCACGGGTCGTCTAATTTCAGTCCTCCTTCTTTTCTGTTGAAATTGTTTTTGTGTCTTTCCGTACATCTTAGCAGAGAAATGATTGGAACTTGATATATCTGTAGTATCAGAAAATTGAGTTGTGTGGTCCACTGATTCCAGTGCATCATCTGCTACTGCCGATTAATCTGTGTTGCCCAGATGACAATTACTCTTGTGTTCTTGAAGCCAGGTGTGTATACTTCTTTTTGTAGTTCCTATGTACCCTTGACGACATGTAAATGTATTTTGTTTATTCTTGTTGTGGCAAGTGCAGGGCATAGGTAGTTTTCAATGTTGAAATATTCTTGCACCTTTCTCGCCAATTTAAACTCAGTGGAAGCCTACATTCTACGAATAGAAGTAATACTGATACGGTCAGAGTCTTGTTGGGGTGATGTTTACACATTTGCGGAGCTACAGATCTTTCTTTCATTAATGTTGATCGTCGCTTGTGACACATTTTTGTGTTAAATTTGCACTGTAAGTATTTTCAAGCAGTATAACTACAAATGAATCTTTTTAAGAGAGAAAAGAACTACAACTTTTATTTAAAATTGTCAGTTGATTTGCTACTTCCTCAAATACAAACTTTACAGGAGTCAGGAGAAAGTTATGTATTTCTTGGCTTGTCACAGCCCGTCATGAACCTCTTTTCAGTATATCCTATTTTTATAAAATACTGGAGAGCTAGAATTCGCTGCCCATCAGTTAGCTCGCTGGCTGGCCAACTCGTCAGACGTCCCTACTGCGAGTGTTTAACGCTCCCGTGACCCACTTAGTCCCCCCTGTCTGCGAGCGCTCGGCCAGGGCAGCACTATCACACAAGCTGTGGCTCGTTTACCTGACAGGCCACACTGTCATTTGTTTACCCACCCCTGCCTACCGCCGCCCACGGCTGCTAGCAGATGGGGGCTCTAGTCAGGACAGTGTAGGCTAGATATTCAGGATGATACAATAACACACAATATATTTAGAAAAGTATATGGTTTATTTCAACTTATTTTGCAGAACAGAGAGACCAGGAGACTAATGTAAAAAATTGGATTTACGGAGAAGAGTTTTGTTACACAGCCAGAAAAATGCTGTCCCTAGATGACTTAGTAGGGCAAGCTACAACTGAACGCTGCACACATGTGCACTCGCTCAAATTAGAGGTCTCGTAAATGTTGCTGGAATATGTGCAATGGTGTGTGGAAGATGGAGAAGAAGGGACAGTGGAGAAGCGAGAAGAGGCGCTCAGCCATGGTGACCGTAGCCAATGCCGTGGCCCAGCCCGTAGCCTCCGTAGCCACCGTAGCCGCCTCCGAGTCCACCGTAGCCGATGCTGATGCCTCGGGAGTAGCCACCGTAGCCGATGCCGTGGCCGAGACCACCGTAGCCTCCGTAGCCACCGTAGCCGCCTCCGAGTCCACCGTAGCCGATGCTGATGCCGCGGGAGTAGCCACCGTAGCCGATGCCGTGGCCTAGACCGTAGCCTCCGTAGCCGCCATAGCCGCGGCTCAGGCCGTAGCCTCCGTAGCCACCGTAGCCTCCACCGTAGCCTCCGTAGCCACCGTAGCCTCCGCCGTAGCCTCCGTAGCCACCCAGCAGGCCTCGCTTCTGCACTGTCTTCTCCTCAGTAGCGCTGCAGTAAGCTGCCAGCACAGTCAGCAACAGGGCTGTGGTCTGTGAAGGAAGGAACTACAATCAGAACACTGAAGAAAAGTAGGGTGCACATCACCAAGGTAGAGGTAAGACAATTATGAAATAAGCTATGTGGGCTATCGAAAAGCCAGCGATTTCTTGTATAGTAGAAACTGTTGCATGTGGAAGGAATTGGAGGACTACGAATACCGCTGACTCCCCTTAAGTCAGACACGAAGACATACAAGAAAATATAGCGAGGGACAAGATGTATTCGATACTCTCGCTGGCGAACTGCCCCGATGACAATAAGAAACTGGAAGAATGTGGAAACTGCTGAGTAGGCTCGAACGCGCGGAAAAGAAGATAGGCGAGTAACGAAACGTTTCCCTAATTCAGAATCTGATGAGAGATAACGAAGCGGAGGAATACGAAAACTATCGACTCGGCCCGACTCGGGCACGAACTGCAAGCGAGAAAGAAAACAGGTGAGTGACGAAGCGTTTCAGGCAGTAACGAAACGGTATTTCGAGTCTCATGGAATACTCGTTACTCAGAATATCAAGAGTCAATGCCAGCTAATAAATAAATAAAAAAAAGACGTCAGACAATGACTGAACGTTATAAGCAGCACTCAGGCTTTCTACCGATGTCCAGATGGAACAAATAAATTCAATATCTTCGTCGACAACGATAACAGTTAACATGCATTGAAATTTTTTGTGAATTGTCGGGCATCTTACTGCATTGTTGGGGAGAGGATGTCAGTGAGCTCTAAGTGTATGGGTCGGCATTAAGTAGTCATCCATCCACGTATAACAAGCAGTTTTGATTCTTGTTCCCTTATGTAGCATCTCAAGTCAGGATCAGTACAGTTTTCTTCAACTAAGAAAACCCCATTGTGAGTGGATACACTAGCATTCGCATGAAAATTTTGAGATTCCCTCCATTTTTATTGAATTACTTTGCAAGAAAAATTTTAGCAGACCATTGTCATGTACTTTTAGGTAGACTCAACTCACCATTATTTAATCACTCACCGTCGAAGTGTCAGAGATTATTTTGTCATGAGGACGTTTTGCCAAAAGATTGGTGGACTTTAGTACGCGACAAGTAACTGATCGGTTGAGTTTATCAGTGACGAGCCACATATTTGTATCGACAGTGTCCGACATTCTGAAGAAAACTGCTGGTATGCGTTGCTGGGCTATTGTCGCAGCAGTTGCCCTTATGAGGACCACGCGATGTGTATGCTGCTATCAAGTAGAAGCGCTGGAGACCATGCTGTTGGGCACCCTACATCCTACATCATCATTGTAATCAATAGTATCTTCGTGCGTGATCGTAAGGTTGGGAAAATTACATTCAAACAAGAACGAAGATTAGCGTTGAATGTCTTGTTGAAGAAATGATCGTTAGAGGTGGAGTACGAGCTAAAGGGACTCGTGGAAAACCTAAATCTGGGTGACCGTCGGTGCTCACTCGTTCTAACTGCTGAGTCTCATTACTATGTGAAATGTTAGAGTTGACAGCAAGATGCTACATATCCCCCCAATCTCAGGAAACCGTTTTCTGCAGTAAAGTAACGGAGTATTGCAACGCAGTCCAAATATTGAGACTCAGGTGGTGGATATAGGGAGAAACTTAGGACGCCACCAAAAATGCGGCTTATAAGACAGTGCAATGATACTTCCCATAGCTGATGTACAAAGGATGTGAAAACTGTTTCTGTTTATTTTACGTGGGGCAAACCAAATATTGAAGCACCTATCACCGCTAGAATTCACTTCTTAAAGTAATGTAAGACTTACACACAGATCTTAAATGAGTTGCTGGATGTGATGTTAAGATGTGAAGCAGCTTGATTTATATCTCTGTGTTCCGATACTGCAGATGTTTCCGATTGCGGTACGAGTATGCTGATTTATCGTTTGTCCTGCGGCAGTCGTGGAGCGTGCGGTGGAGGGAAGTGACGGCAGGCAGGAATTAACTGGTTCCGCCGAGTGAGCGCTTTCCATTTCGAACAACAGGTTTTGGCGTGCGTTCCCGAAGAGATGACTAAGACGCGGGATAGCTGAGAGCACTGTGGAAGTGAAAGTCGATCCTAGAGAATATGACACGCCCAAGTTTACAAACGTACCTGACCCAGCCGTGAAGAGTGCGGACTGCCTCTGCAAGTACTTAAGAGCCGAGGCCAACATTCCAACGTACCCAGCTGGAGCAGAGAGAGAGAGAGAGAGAGAGAGAGAGAGAGAGAGAGAGAGAGAGAGACGACTGGGAGACACAGAAAAGAACTGACAGCTAGAAGTTGGATCTGTGAACCTACTAGAATTGTGTCTTACCAATCAGTTTCGATATGTTGATGTTGCTACAAGCGTTCTGTACGTTCAAGAGCTTCTAACAAAATCTGCCAGGAGAACGAACATCCGGAAAAGAGAATACAGCGAAATTTCAGGCTTGGTTCTATTGGGAAAGAGCGAGTTGGAGTGGTAAGACACTATACTCACATTCTGACAGACTGCGGATCAAATCTCCATCCGGTCTAGTTTCCCACGATTTTTCTAAATCGCTTTAGGAAAGTTCCAGAATGGTCCCTTTGAAGCGGACAAGGTTGATTTCGTTCCCATGCTACCACAGCCGAGCTTGTGCTGCGTGTCTATTGTTATCTACGTCGACGGGACACTAAACTCTAATCTGCTTTCTGTTTTATCGGTGTGTAAGTTGCGACGTGTATCATGTGCGCCAGGAAGAAATGAAACAGAGTAGATTGAACAAAGAACACTCTCAAATGAAGTAGAAGAGAGCGCTTGGGTATCCGGTGTACACTGCTGCCCCTCCACCCCCACCCCCCTGCCTCAAGGCTGTGAAGCTGTTATGGTTGTCACAAAAAATTTACAAATTAATGGCTCCTTCCAGACGTAGTCACCAAGAAAGTCGGGTAAACTGACTACAGATCCTCTTGCAGTTATTAAACCGAGAATGCTGTTAGCAATGTATAACGAACTGCAGATTTTTGGTGTCTGTCTGCTTGTAAGAAGATCTATTCGCATTGCAAGTAGAACCATATGAACAGCAGCTCTTTACAGTTATGTGTTTTAGAGAAACTGGATTCTTGTAAATGAGTAAGTCGTGTATTGAGGTATTGCCTTTACACACTTTATCAGCTTAGTCTGTTCCCGCAAGAAAAGTACTCTTACTAGTAATTAGAAACAACCGACTGTTGCATTTCGGATCTTCTTTCCTTTCCACAATTACATTCTTTCAATTGTTTCATTGTCGGCAGAAGTTTAGTGTATTAGTGGTCACATGACATTTACGAGGCTCTTGCACATAAAAGAATACGTCGGACAAACTACAAGAGGAGAAAATAGCACGACACACATTAGAAGAGCAATTTATTTACTTGCTACTCGATCACCAGACTAAGAATCAAAATGTTAAAGTGTGAATCCTTAGTATTAAGGACGACAAGGACAACTAAGGACGGGAAAAACCTGTAAAATCCCCAACAGGCACACTTACACTGATATTAACGTTCAGTCTAGAGTAGAAGGTGAGAGAACAGAGTACTTTGTAAGCTTCTGCAGCTCTGGAAGTAATCACAGCTTACTTTCTCGATCTGTTCTCCACTGATACATGAAGATCGTTGTTTGTGGGCTTATGAACAGTTTGGACTTAAAACTAGCTGAGTGCATTGGATCTAGTTTTTGGGTGGCGGTAATATGCGCCCAAGAAGACTATGGAACAAGCGTCGAGACAATGCGTATGCCACGTACGCCGGGATGTCTACTACGCAGGCGCACTACAGTAGGTATTGCGGAGCGCTGTTATGTACAGGGGACGGGCGTTTGCTAGGAAATGTGTGTGCATTTTTAATCCGAAAACTAAATGCATAAAACTACAGATTCTCAAAAGAAATCACATACTGTATGTTGTGGTTCTCCCTTTTCTTGCTCTACCGTTGTGAGGCGTGCCGAGCGTAGATATATATGTAAAGTCGCTGTTTCTAATGAAGCCATTGACGTAAACATAATTTGTAAATTCCTTTGGTCAGACCTGCTTCATAAATAAACAGTTCAGGCATGAATTCGTCTACTATGGAACATACGGCGTGATGACCTCTGAAATTTATTTTTATCTACAGTGAGGCTCTATTTAAAATCACAAAAATGGTTCAGATGGCTCTGAGCACTATGGGACTCAACTTCTGAGGTCATTAGTCCCCTAGAACTTAGAACTAGTTAAACCTAACTAACCTAAGGACATCACACACATCCATGCCCGAGGCAGGATTCGAACCTGCGACCGTAGCGGTCTCGCGGTTCCAGACTGCAGCGCCTGGAACCGCACGGCCACTTCGGCCGGCTTTAAAATCACACGTCCAATGAGTATGGAAACGGACGGAAAAACACAGTCTTCAGATAGTTTCTAGGTTTTTTGTGTATCACTAGAACCACTGATAGTAAACTTCGGCAACGTTATTAATTTTACAAACATTGAGACACATTAAAGTCTGATGACAGGATTGTAAGCCGAAAATCAGTTAACTAAATAAATTAATCCTGTAGAAGATACACAAATCTGTACTTTTCATTATAGACATTCAGGAAGACTGGAATTTGTGATGAAAAGAATGGTACATATAAGAAGACATGCATCAATATGAAACTGTTTTTATGCAGTTAAAAATAGCTTTACTACGAAGAGTACAGATACACTGAATGCAATATGCACAGTGAGGTCACCTGATCTGTTTTTTGTGCTTCAGTGTATGTCGTTGTCAGTGGCTGCGTGGCTGTCCAGAAATAATTGGACAAGAGGGCGGTATCTCTCGGAAGTTAGAGCCACGGTAACTCTGCAGAGTTACGTATCACTGAACTCTAATTGGAAATGTGGTTGGTTGCTGTTAATGATTTAAAGCCGTTAAAATGATCGCATCTTAAAGTAAACTCTGTTTGCAACTCGACAGGACTACACTGTGGATCTAACCAGACGTAAATAAGAGTGCTAGCACTTGCGAGAGACTGCAAAAACGCCGCTCGTTTGCAATTCAGTGTCACCTGCAAAGGCATAGGCTCTCACGCAAAAGTTCAATGAAACTGTGCTGTGAGTAAGACGTTGCTCAGAAGATGAGCAGAACATTAAGTACTGATAGCATCTAAAGGGAAGATTTATACTTTGTTGAAGTAGGCGAACAAGCAGAAAGAATATGAGCATGAAAAATTACCGGAATAGGATATATAGTGCACAATACTAAAGATCATCTGAGAGATCAGTATTATCCTACAGTGCCCTTTACTAACAATATAAAATGGAGTTTAAACATCTTCTTCGCTGTTGCGATCTGATTGATTCATTTTTCACCGTCAGAGACTAGGAATTTCAATCACAGTGCTATTACACGTAGTGAAATAGCCTTCGGCTACGGGATTAAGAGTTTACAAATTAAGTCAACCAAAAAGTTTGCAGATATTAAGAGGAAAAATCAGTTACACTCTACTGCATAAACACCGAATGACATGATGCAATTTGGTGGTAGAAATATATGGAAACTGCAATTTGTTCACGAAAGACATTGCTTATAAAACGCTTGTACAATGTTTAGTGGATTTCTGGGTGTCTGTTTTAGGTTGGCCAAACGACGAAAGACTGCACGAATGGTCACAGGGATGTTTGACACCAGGGAGACTCTTACAAAAATTCTGTAAAATGTAAACTGACAGGTACACGACGAGAGACGCTTGGTATATAGAGAAAACCTGCATGGAAAATACCAAGAACCTCTTTGTACCATGGAAATTACGAATATCCTTCTGCTATCTACATATGTATCTCGTAGATAAAACAGTAGATAAAAACAACAAGTGACGTAGACGTGTGGAAATTAGTTTTCATCCGTAAGTGGAACTGAGAGAAACGTTAATCAATGATAGATTGGAAAATATTCAGTGGTTTATGGAGCATAGATGTAGATGAGTACAAATGTAAATGTAGATACAAGTGAGTGTAGATGTAGGTGCAGATGTAGATGAGTGCAGATGTAGATGAGTGTAGATGTAGGAGAGCAGAGCACTCACCAGAGCCTTCATGGCGAGAGCGTGCGGTGGATGTCGCCGGTGCAAGAGCAGAGGAGGCTGTGATGGTCATACCGGCGCCGGCAGGCTTTATATAGCGCGCGCTGTCCACCCCACGCCGCAAAAAACGGCCGCCGGGACACCCTTCTAGCGGCGGTGAAAGGCGTGCCGCTCCACGCGCTCTTCCGTTCAGCGAGCCGTGTGTGTGTGTGTGTGTGTGTGTGTGTGTGTGTGTGTGTGTGTGTGTGGCGGCATGGAAATCGAGCAGCGCTTACGCAAAGGCGGGCCGGGGCCTTGCACAGCGTCCGGTCAGGGGCGCGACGAACGCTCCTAGAAGAACCACGTGTTCTCCCGGACCGCTACCAAAGGTCACCGGTATCTCTTAGACTATGCGGCCGCATCCACAAATTTCCTCACTGTGTGCTCGCAGGACACACCACTAAATTCGTTCTCAGCTACAAGCCAAAACAAATACAGAAGAACGTGCCATCCTTTTTTGGAGAAGTCCCACAAGAATTCGTTCTTGGGTTCATAACATTAATTCTCTTAAGAAATATGCGATATGGAAATATTACCGATAGGACTATACAGGGTAGTCCATTGATCGTGACCGGGCCAAATATCTCACGAAATAAGCGTCAAACGAAAAAACTACAAAGAACGAAACTCGTCCAGCTTGAAGGGGAAAACCAGATGGCGCTATGGTTGGCCCACCAGATGGCGCTGCCATAGGTCAAACGGATATCAGCTGCGTTTTTTAAAAATAGGAACCCCCATTTTTTATTACATATTCGTGTAGTACGTAAAGAAATATGAATGTTTTAGTTGGAACACTTTTTTCACTTTGTGATAGGTGGCTCTGTTATAGTCACAAACGTATAAGTACGTGGTATCACGTAACGTAACATTTCACCAGTGCGGACGGTATTTGCTTCGTGATACATTACCCGTGTTAAAATGGACGGTTTACCAATTGCTATAAAGGTCGATATCGTGTTGATGTATGGCTATTGTGATCAAAATGCCCAACGGGCGTGTGCTATGTATGCTGCTCTGTATCCTGGACGACATCATCCAAATGTCCGGACCGTTCGCCGGATAATTACGTTATCTAAGGAAACAGGAAGTGTTCAGCCACATGTGAAACGTCAACCACGACCTGCAACAAATGATGATGTCCAAGTAGCTGTTTTAGCTGCTGTCGCTGCTAATCCGCACATCAGTAGCAGACAAATAGCGCGAGAATCGGGAATCTCGAAAACGTCGGTGCTGAGAGTGCTACATCCATATCGATTGCATCCGTTCCATATTTCTATGCACCAGGAATTGCATGTCGACGACTTTGAACGTCGTGTACGGTTCTGCCACTGGGCACAAGAGAAATTACGGGACGATGACAGATTTTTTGCGCGCGTTCTATTTAGCGACGAAGCGTCATTCACCAACAGCGGTAACGTAAACCGGCATAATATACACTACTGGGCAACGGAAAATCCACGATGGCTGCGACAAGTGGAACATCAGCGACCTTGGCGGGTTAATGTTTGGTGCGGCATTATGGGAGGAAGGATAATTGGCCCCCATTTTATCGATGACAATCTAAATGGTGCAATGTATACTGATAACCTACGTAATGGTCTACCGATGTTACTACAAGATATTTCACTGCATGACAGAATGGCGATATACTTCCAACATGATTGATGTCCGACACAGCTCGCGTGTGACTGAAGCGGTACTGAATAGCATATTTCATGACGGGGGGATTGGTCGTCGAAGCACCATACTATGGCCCGCACATTCGCCGTATCTGACGTCCTCGGATTTCTTTCTGTGGGGAAAGTTGAAGGATATTTGCTATCGCGATCCACCGATAACGCCCGACAACATGCGTCAGCGCATTGTCAATGCATGTGCGAACATTACGGAAGGCGAACTACTCGCTGTTGAGAGGAATGTCGTTACACGTATTGCCAAATGCATTGAGGTTGACGGGCATCATTTTGAACATTTATTGCATTAATGTGGTATTTACAGGTAATCACCCTGTAACAGCATGCGTTCTCAGAAATGATAAGTTCGCAAAGGTACATGTATCACATTGGAACAACCGAAATAAAATATTCAAACGTATCTGCGTTCTGTATTTTAATTAAAAAAACTACCTGTTACCAATTGTTCATCTAAAATTGTGAGCCATATGTTTATGACTATTACAGCGCCATCTATCACAAAGCGAAAAAATTGGTCCAACTAAAACATTCATATTTCTTTACGTACTACATGAATATGTAATAAAAAATGGGGGTTCCTATTAAAAAAAAGCAGTTGATATCCGTTTGGCCTATGGCAGCGCCATCTAGCGGGCCAACCATAGTGCCATAAAAAAAAATGGCTCTGAGCACTATGGGACTTAACATCTGTGGTCACCAGTCCCCTAGAACTAAGAACTACTTAAACCTAACTAACCTAAGGACACACACACATCCATGCCCGAGGCAGGATTCGAACCTGCGACCGCAGCAGTCGCGCGGTTCCGGACTGAGCGCCTAGAACCGCTAGACCACAGAGGCCGGCGAGCGCCATCTGGTTTCCCCCTTCAAGCTAGACGAGTTTCGTTCTTTGTAGTTTTTTCGTTTGATGCTTATTTCGTGAGATATTTGGCCCGGTCACGATCAATGGACCACTCTGTATACTGAGGTGACAGTCATGGGATAGTAATATGCACATATACGGATGGCGGTGGTATCGCGTACACAAGGTATAAAAGGGCATTGCATTGGTGGAGCTACCGTTTGTGCTCAGATGACTAATGTCAGAAGGTTTCCGACGTGATTATAGTCGTACGGAATTAACAGATTTTGAACGCGGAATGGATGTTGGAGCTAGTCGGATGGGACATTCCATTTCGGAAATCGTTAGGGAATTCATTATTTCGACATCCACAGTGTGAAAAATGTGCCGAGAATACCACATTTCAGGCACTGTCTCTCTAACGTCGGATAACGCACTGGCCGACGGCCTTCACTTAACGACCGAGTAAGCGGCGCTTGCGTAGAGTTGTCGGTGATGACAGACAAACAACACTGCGTGAAATAACTGCAGAAATCAATGTGGGTCGTATGACGAACGCATCCATTAGGACACAGCGGCGTTAATAAGCTATGGCAGCAGAAGATCGACTCGAGAGCCTTTGCTGGAAGCACGGCATTGTCTGCAGTGCCTCTCCTCGGCTTGTGACCATATCGGCCACTGGAAACAGTGGCCTGGTCAGATGAGACCCGATTTCAGTTGGTAAGATCCGATGGTAGCGTTCGTGTGGGAGCGCAGACCTCGCGAAGCCATCGACCCAAGTTGTCAGCAAGGCATTGTGCAAACTGATGGTGGCTCCACAAAGACATGAGCTGTGTTTACATGGAATGGACTGGGTCTCTGGTCGAACTGAACTGATCATTGATTGGAAGCGGTTATGGTTCAAATGCCTCTGACCACTATGGGACTTAACTTCGGAGGTCATCAGTCCCCTGGAAATGGTTATGTTCGGTTACTTGGGGACCATCGGCAGCCATTCGTGGACGTCGTGTTCGCAAACAATGTTGGAATTTTTAAGGATGACAATGTGCCATGTCACCTGGAAACAATAGTTCAAGATTGGTTTGAAGAACATTCTGGATAATTCGAGCCAATGATTTGGCCATCTGGGTTGCCCGACATGAATCCCATCGAAAGTTTATGGGACATAACCGAGGAATCGTTTTGTGCACAAAATCCTTCACAGGCAACACTTCCGCAATTTTGGACGGCTATAGAGGCAGCATGGCTCAATATTTCTGCAGGGGACTTTCAACGACTTATTGATTCCATGCATTCGCCGTGTCCGCACCTCGTGGTCGTGCGGTAGCGTTCTCGCTTCCCACGCCCGGGTTCCCGGGTTCGATTCCCGGCGGGGTCAGGGATTTTTCTCTGCCTCGTGATGACTGGGTGTTGTGTGCTGTCCTTAGGTTAGTTAGGTTTAAGTAGTTCTAAGTGCTAGGGGACTAATGACCATAGATGTTACGTCCCATAGTGCTCAGAGCCATTTGAACCATTTTTGAACCATTCGCCTTGCAAAAGGAGGTCCGACACGATATTGGGAGATATCAAATAACTTTTGTCACTTCGCTGTGTATTCCCATGGCCTCGTCTACAGTCTGTGGTGACTTTTATTCGTATGTTTTCACTGAATACAATTAAAATATTATCAAAGCGTTTTGTGCTCAATTAAAGTTCGAAACAAATGCAGAGAGGCTCATGCTGCTTTACGGGGCTGGGGGAAGGGCGACTTCCACAGGGTTAGTTTTCGGCCTGTCAGTATTCACTTACATAAATACACTGCCTGATGAAAAAGTGAGACATCCAGAAGACGTGGTCGGATGTCAGTGTAACACCTTGCAAGCACACACAATCAGCAGGTATGTAAAAGATTAAGAGTAGCATTTTTTTCTGTGACAGGCAGAACGACCAACAAAACGAAATACTATTTTTCGTGTTTAGTGCTGTTACTAGGCCTGATAGAGGACACAAAAAGGGCGTGGTCAGCTTCAGATGTTGAGCGATTACTGTGGTCACGGAGATGCTGCGCACTCGCGTGAGATAGCGTTATCAGCAGCTGACGGAGTTTGAAAAAGGCCTCATTATGGGCATGATGGAATCGCGCAATATGCACATTTGTGGGACATCTGTATGTGACAGTGAGCCGAAGCTGGACTACATGCGAACGTGAGGTCAGCCACACTCGTCGTCGAGGTTCCAGTCGACCACTTCTGACTGCTACAAGGGACAATCGGCGTATTGTGGACCGAGTGCATCGTACGTTCTTGCCGTTTGAGAACAAGTAATGGCTCCTTGCAATATTCTGCGTCGTCCAGCACCATCGGTCGGAGACTAACATCAGCCGGACCGAGGAAATACCGTCCCGTGCGTGGGCTGCCGTAGACTGTTCGAACAGTTGACGTCATAGTTCGAGAAATTTTGGGCTTTGCTCGATCTTTCGATCGCCACGCGATCTAGCGGCTTTTATTGGTACTATCTCCATGACAAATGATAACGTTTTTAATGTACGAGGATCATTCAATAATTAAAGAGACAAACTGGTCCGGGGAAAAAACTGTTGGTAGGGCAAGTTTGGTACTTTTATAGCTTTAAGTTTGCATCACTGGGACAAACCCTGATCAGATGATGTATCAACATTGTTTTCTTCATAGCATCAAAAGTACATTTCAGGATGGCGAGTCCGCTTGAAACGTCCACATTAGTTGAACAACGTTCTGTTATTCGTTTTACTCTCTGAAGCGAGAACCAGTGATTGTATGCTGTAGAATGTTTGAAGTTTATTGTGAAGGTTGTATGAATCGTGCAAATTTTTACAAGTGGGTAGAGCAGTTCAAAAATGGTCGCGACTCAGTGACTGACGAACACCATTCTTGCCGACCAGTTGCAGGTTCAACTCCCTCATTTGAAAGTCGAATTGATGAGATTATTCGTGCTGACTGTCGTGTGACAGTGGAAATGATAGGTGATAAGGTTCAAGTTAGTACTGGCAGAGTTCATAACATTATCTGTAACAAGCTGAAGTACTGCAAAACATGTGCAATATGGGTCCCAAAATAGTTGACGTGGCTACACAAAGGAAACAATGTTGAGAGTGTGCACAGAGATGAAGGAAAGTTACGAAAGAGAAAGTGAGTACCTCCTAAACAAAATTTTAACTTATGATGAAACTTGGGTTCACTATTATAAGCCAGAATCATGGAGTGGATGCACATCAACTCACCTGTCAAAAAAAAAAAAAAAAAAAAAAAAAAAAAAAAAAAAAAAAAAAAAAAAATTGAAACCCAAGCACCGGCAGGAAAAGTCATGTTGACAGTGTTTTGGGATGCCGAAGATCCAATGAATAACCAGTACTGCTCGGATTTTCTTTTAACTTCGTGGATCTCAGAGGAGAGGTGCGATTCTCCAGCAAGACAAGTTACATCCTCATATTGCTCAACTAACCCGTGAAATCATCAACAAAATGGGCTGGGAAGTACTGCCTCATCCCCCTTACAGTCCTGATTTAGCATTTGGTGATTTCCATTTGTTTGGTGCACTGAAGGAGGCATTACGTGGGAAGAGGTTCGAAGACAAGGATAACGTGAAAAAGTTTGTGGGAAATTGGTTCAAATAAAGAGTTCTTTACAGTCCGAATAAAAAATCTTGTAGCCCGTTGGATCAAGTGCGTAAATGTTCAAGGGGACTATGTTGAAAAGTAGAAAAAGTATTGTTTTGTAAAAATAAACTCTTTTCCCTCCAGACAAATGTCTCTCTTTAACTATTGAATAACCCTCGTATTATGAATCTTATCATGAAAGTAAACGTTAAAAATGTAATGCAGTGTCTTACAGATGGAGATTCTGTGTAAACACAGCCTTTAATAAATAAATAAATGAACACAATCGTGATTCAATCTAATTCTTGACCCTTAGCTCGTCCAGTTATTTAGTAGACTACTATCTGCACGAAGGTTAGCCACGATTAGTTATTCTGTTGGTCGCAATTACATCCAATTTCACATGACTTTTTATTGGCGAGACATTCTATTCCCAGTTAATTTTTTCCTTTATTTCATCTGAATGTTACCATCTCTTAAGACTGATTAAAAATATTTGCATTTTTATAAGTTACTTTAATATTGGAACGAGTATTGACGTACTGACTTACAGCTCACTTGGTAAATTATTATTGCCTCTAATAACCAAATGGAACATTGTATTACATTCAGAGTCAAGAAATATTTTTCAACGACAATACTTTCACCATTGACAGCTAGTCTTACATAAAAGAATCACTACTGTATGCGCTATCCTCAAATTCTATACGAGAATTCTTACCTAAATTAGGTCAAATACAACAGGAGTTAATACGATAGTAGGATTCATTGCCTTTTTCATCCTGTTTCACGAAACAATTCAAGCACAGCTGTAGCTTGTTTTTGTGGCAACTTCTCAGCTTCCTACGATCGCCAGCGTCACGTGAGTGAACAGTCACGTGATTGTTCGGGCAGCACTCGACACTGTATCGAGTTGTGCGACGTATTGGGATGTCTCGAGCTTGATCGAACACTAATGTGCCCAGGCCTGCCACCATAACACCACAACACAAACGGCTGCCAGCTGAGTGGTGTCGTGACCGGGAAGCACGGACTGCTGATTAAGGATGCCGCACTGTGCTCTGCACTACCCCGGGCGACTAATCGTCGGCGAGTGAGGTGGTGACGTGGCGAGTTTTCTTAGGGCTTCCAGTGTGTTGGAGGGTGTGCGGACATTTGCCACGCCGGACATTTACCACGATTTTACCTGCTCCGAAGGGTTGGGTCCCTTGTCTCTCCCTCCTCCTCCTCCTCATCGCTTACTGAGCCTTTCCGCTGATTTACTTAACATAGAACCAGAATCTCTTTGGATTTTCCGGCACATTTCTAGAGAGAGTTTCGTTGTGGAAACTATTAAATGTATCTCGCATTGAAATCCGCACCAAATTTCGAGCCTCAGTAAAACTTCGACAATCTTGGAGATTTTCCGTTCGTCTAAATTATACTTGACATTTTCGGTGCTCCTGCAGCAGTTTTCTGTCGTGTTTTGTGTGCCATGGGGGATCCGTTCCGTCTCTTATTAACTTATTTGGTACGAATCTCTCGAGTGCTGTTGATACTGTTTCTTTGAACTTAAGCCACATATGGTCTTTACTTAGTTTGGAAGGATTGGAGACTATCTCTTAGAAAGATGTCAACCGAATTTTTAGTTGCTTTTATAAATAGATATATGTCGCGTTTAGTTTTGGTGAATTTTTTTGTTATGGAACTGAGCCTCGCTCGACTGTGTGTTCACTAATCCCTGTATCCGTCGTGATGCTCGGGATTATTTGTGGCTAAGAGGTCAAGTGTGTTTTCGTAACCATTTACAATTTGAATGGCCTCGTCAACTAATTGTTCAAAATAATTTTTAAAAAAGCATTTATAACAATTACGGAAGTTGTTTTCTATCTACAATAGGGTCTGAAAATGTATTTTTGTCAACATACGGAAGGTAGATTGAAGTCACTGCCAACTATAATACTGTGAGTGAGGTACCTATTTGTGATAAGACTCAAGTTTTCTTTGAACTGTTCAGCAACTGTTTCATCTGAGACCGGAAGTCGGTATAAGGAGACAGTTATTAATTTATTCCGGTTGTCGAATATAACCTCTGCTCATACTAAGTCACAGAAACAATCTGCTTCACTGTCGCTTGTGACCTGGAACACATATTACATTATTTTTCCTTAAGTTGTACTTCTTGTTTCTGTTGTAGTGCAGATCATTACAATTACGGCTTTTCCTCCAAAACCTAGTATGCTTCCTCTGTGACCCTGTAAATACCAGAGCTAAACAATGTAGAACAACAACGTACGTTACAAGCATAGCATTCTATATTACTTCATTTCCTTATTTCTAACATTTTAAAATTGTATGTCGACTTGAGATGACATGTCAATCATAGATGATCTTATCTAACGTAATTTGAGTCATGTTATCAACATTGTCCCGCTACACTTTATTAACTAATGTTTCGCCACAAGGGATATCGCAATTAATATGGAGTATGTCGTTCTTCTTTTCAAACATTCACATACCCATTTCTTCTTTCCTTATTGTCTTTTGGGCATACAGTTGTAGTAATTAAAGTAGGCACAAATGCAGTGATAAAAAAGAAATGATTAGCGTACATTGGCATTCTCTTTACATCTTTCCTTTCTTATTGCTCTCACGGCGATGGACTGTTTCTATCGCAATTAGTAAGCGTGAAAGGAAGCTACCGTACAGACAGAGATCTATATTTATACTTGGCAGAACTAATTACACACTGACATAATCATCAGTACTGCATTCGTTTTCCAAAAGTTATAAATATTTCTATTTCGGAAAAGAAGCTCTGTATTTAGGCAAGATGTCGAAGAAGAAGGTCCCTTACGTACTGGTGGTATCGAGTGAGATGTGGAGACGGAGGTTGTGAAGGCGGGCGGAAGTGGGAAGGGCGTCCCTTACCTGTGGGATCGCTACCTGGAGAAGGGGCAAGTGTGGCAAATGTCCGGCGTGGCAAACGTCCGGCATTCCTGTTGGAGAGGTGCAGCGGTGTTACTCCAGGGCTCACAGGGTGAGGCGCTATCGGGCATAACCTCAGGTCACGGGTGGCAGTGATTGGAGGAACTCGATGTCACAACGGTACATCGTGGACAACCAGCATCCCCTCAGGCGACAGTCTCGGCCTTACGCACCCTTCTCAACGGAACCAGTGCGTGAGTACTGGCCAGAATGGTGCAGTGTCGTGCTGCTAAGTAGTCTCATACCAAGTTCTTTGTAAATTTGACTAGATTTTGCAAACGTTGAAATAACTTCACACACTTGCAGAACCTAGTGAGTTTCGTGTCATTTCCTGCTTCCCTTCTGGTTGCTTGACATTTTATATCAGGCAATGTACTTACTGGAACAGAAATTCCAATATCAGATTCGATACAGTATATCAATACCTAAAATGGTATTGCTACATAGATACGTGAGAACCAAATTATCAACACCGCTAGCGTTGCAAGGTATTTATTGCTTTTATATTTTGAGGTATTTAATACAAAAGTGTAATTTAGAATACAAAGCGAAATAAAGAAATTTCGGTACGTTTTTAAGAACCATATAGAGTATGAAATTAAATACAACTTAAGGAGTGTAGCGTCCCTTCGGATCTTCGGTCTTGGCTAACACTCAGCGGTAGAGCAATGAGATTGTTATTTCTTATGTATCGGTATCGACGTTACAAGCAGAACACTGATGAACTGAACTCGCGACTCGTGCGAGATATTTACTTCACCAATTGTCGTAATTAAATCGTTTATAATCGATGGTTTATCGGTTGCTATTTAAATATTAATGATAAGTTCAAATTAGTTCCAGCGACACCAAATTCCCTATAGACTGGTTGTAATCTCAAATCTATAATCAGTCGTAACAGTGTTATTAATTCCTAACGTCAAGAAGTTTCTATATAAGCTCCGAGCGCTTCAGGCAAATAATATCGCAGCACGTTATCTCTATAAATAATATTGTAAAACTTGAATGATAAATGCGTGAATTGACACAATATGCTGGTTTATTACACAATATTAGTCACTTCCTAACAGAGCCGTGAAGAAGAAGCTTTCCCAGTTGTTGGGGAGAATATTAAATTATATGCTTCGTAACTATCGCCAAGTTGCATAGTCCATTAGTTATTACGAATGAAATTGTCTATCTGTGTTCACTTCCTAAATAGTGTTAACTTCAGGTTATCTAATTAAAAGTCACTTCTGTCTAATCTGTGCAAGACCTCTATCTGAATTCTAAATAACGTAATATTTGAAGTCAAAGTATCGCTTCACTGCGTCATAGTAGATAGCAATAATCAATTCTGGAAAAAAACAATCGAATTGCGCCTACATATACGAGCTTTGGCTAACTCTCGTAACGTAGTGACAATGGATTGAATTATCCTTAGCCATTACTCACGAATCTCAAAGAGTACTCACACGGAGTGTTCTTTGGGAACGTTGGTTCTACTTTGCAAATTTTAATTATAATGATTTTGCGATTTACTATAATTTTTAATTTTGAATTTGATTTTACTGGAATCCTATCTTTCTTTCGTATGTTAATAAATTACTAAGTATTAGATTCCTGATTCAATTACTGGTTAATATCCAAATAATAGTGTTAACTGGAAATTTGTTTGCTTGTTCATTTTTCATGGAATTTGGAACTTGTTTTGGGGAAATCTTTGGGAATTTTGGAGCTAATTTTTGATTTTCATTTCTCGTCCGAGGAAGTGGCATTACAGAAGTAAGGCCAAAATTTCGCACTGCAAACCAAATGTAGGCCTCAAGGTAAGTTTTATGCTATTTATTTTGTTACAGCGCATCATTACAAACTCTTCCTTCTCATGTATGCATGAACCAACTCGAGTTCAATCAGCACTCGTACCACTTTTCTAAGGTAGTGGGTACGTATGTAATATGGTTAACGATGCCGTTATTTGATTTTTTCATTATACAAAAGCGTGGTTTGTAAGTTTTGCTGCTGCTCTTGTAATTCATGTATACTGCATAGGTGATATATACATTTTAATTCGCATTAAACTAGTAATGAAAGGTTATTATTTTCCCACAACAATATTTATTTGTAAACGAAACTGTCAAATCTAAACAGCTGAGTCGAGACTTACACCAGTAGTATCGGAATATCCGAATATGCTAGAGCAATCTGATGGCTTTGCATGCGAATATTAATCATATTTTAAAAATCATTACTAATCATATCTAAATGATCCATAAGCTCCAGTAGAATTTGAAAGAGTTGTCACTTTTGTGTGACATAATAGAGATCATTGCTCCACAACTAAGCATTTCATTTCGCTAAGAAAACTAGCAACCTCCTGGAGGCTTCCACATGGAGTCATTGTCATTCTATTAAAATGATAAACAGGCACACGTTGGAAACCATCTGATGATATTTCTAGAGCCTCACAGCAAGAAATATTTTATTTAAGTTGACCGTCTTATTGGACCAGCTTGATCTCTTTCTATCTTGAGACAATTATTTCGTGTATTTTATATACTTTATCAAATGAGATATAACATCGTTAGTGATGTGTTGTCAGTGATCGAAGTTAACTCTTTCCACTCCCAATGAAGTAAGTGAGGGGCAACGTGTAGTACAAAAAGTTTGTTTTCTGGTATACTGGGGTTTCAATCACATGTGACTATTGTGATTTAAGTTTCCCGTTGTTTCTCTGTGTCACTTCAAACAATTGTTGGAATATTTTCTTCATCAAAGTCACGACTGATTTACCTCCCACCCACGTCCTACACGAACTGTGCTCCAGTTCATATGACCTCAAAATCGGAGGGATGTCAAACACTGGCCTTTCTGTGCTCCAAGTAAAGTAAGTGTTGAGCAAATGGATGAAGGCAAGTGAAGAAGTGATTACGGTGAATTATATATACAACAGTTTCAACGCTGGGATGCAATAATAAAGGCCAAACTATTCATCATCATCATCATCATCATCATTATCATCAACATAATCATCTTCGAGGTGGACAAAACGCTCCGTTATCTTTACACAGAAATTTCATTTTGTGCATTTTGTTTCCCTAGCATCCAACATCTTTCCGATTAGTCGGTTCGTGAACTAAAATCTTATTTGAGTTGTTGAAGATTTCGGATGCAAATCGGTGACTGCTTCCAAATACTCGATTAACGACATTTTCTAAAACTATGTCTTTAAACTGTGTATAAATTGTTGATTATTCATAAAACTTTACCGATAACGGTACAACGGATAAACGGCAGTAACGTCCAAGTCCAAGCGAAGGAAAGAAAAGAAAAAACCGTACAGCCGAACAAGAATTAGCGAATAAGGTGGAAATCGAAAAACATTACTAAATTAAGGATAGGGCGGATACATAGTTATATGGTACGTAACACGAAATCGACTTTGATGGATCAGATTGCCGAGAAATTGAACTAATGATTGGTCGAATATGAAAAGAATATAAATGAAATACAGCACGCATACACAGAGGAAGGCTACGATAGTTGTTGAAGGTATTATTGTTACGTCGGGAGACTTGATAGTGTTGAAAAAATACCTAAGGACAGCGACATAAAACAGAAGTAATATCGAAAATTATATTGTTTGTAAAAATACAATATCAACCTCGCTACATGTGCGTCAAATGAACTCTCTTATGGTTTGTTCATCGTACGAACTTAGCCAGACTCAACGATTTGTCGTTGGCTGAATCAAACATCCACTGTATGTAAAACCGATGGAACTATAGCCTACCTGTTGTTGTAGTTTTCAGTCCAAAGACTGGTTTGATGCAGATCTCCATGCTAATGTGTCCTGTGCGAGCCTCTCCATCTCCGATTAACTACTGCAACCTATATCTTTCTGAATCTGCTTACTGTATTCATCTCTTGCTCTCCCTCTATCACTTTTACGCCCCACACTTCCCTCCAATACTAAACTGGTGATACCTTGATGTCTTAGAATCTATCCTGTCAACCGATGCCCTCCTTTGGTCAAATTGTGCCACAAATTTCTTGTCTCCCAAATTATATTCAGTACTTCATCTTTAGTTACGTGATCGATCCATGTAATCTTCAGCATTCTTCTGTAACACCATATTTCAAAAGTTTCTATTCTCTTTTTATCTTAACTGTATATTGTGCATGTATCACTTCCATACATGGCTACACTCCATGCCAATACCTTCAGAAAAGACTTCTTAAGACTTAAATCTATATTCAATGATAACAAATTTATCTTCTTCAGAAATGCTTTTCTTGGCATTGCTAGTGTACATTCTATATCCCCTCTACATCGGTCATCATCAGTTATTTTGCTGCCCAAATAGCAGAATTAGTCTACTACTTTAAGTGTATCGTTTCCTAATCTGATTCCCTTAGCATCAACTGATTTAATTCGACTAAATTCCACTATCCTTATTTTGCTTCTGCTGATGTTCATCTCATATCCTCCTTTCAAGGCCCTGTCCATTCCCTTCAACTGCTCTTCCAAGTCCTTTGCCTTCTTTGATAGAATTACAATGTCATCGGCAAACCTCAGAGTTTTTATTTCTTCTCCCTAAACTTAATTTCTGCTCCAGTTTGGTTTCCTTTGCTCTATTTCAATGTACATGTTAAATAACATCGGGGACAAGCTACATGCCTGTCTCACTCCCTTTTCAACCATTGCCTGCCTTTTATGCCCTTCGACTGTTATAACTGCCGTCGGACTTCTGTACTTGTATATAACCTTTCGCTCCCTCTATTTTTCCCCTGCTATCTTTAGAATTTTAAAGAGAGTGTTCCAGTCAACATTGTCAAAATTTTTCTCTAAGCCTACAAATGTTATAAATGTAGGTTTGCCTTTCCTTAACCTATCTTATAAGATAAGCCGTAGGGTTAGTATTGCCTCGCATGTTTCTACATTTCTTCGGAATTCAAACCGATGTTCCCCGAGGTCTGCTTCTACCAGTTTCTTCGTTCTTCTGTAAAGAAATCATGTCAGTATTTTGCAACCATGACTTTTTAAACTGATAGTTCGGTAATTTTCACACCTGCCAGCGACTGCGTTCTTAGGCATTGGAGTTGTTTCGCGACGGCTGGCTTTCCAAAGGCTATCAGTACTTCTGACGGAATGTGTTCTACTCGCAGGGTCTTGTTTCAACTTAGGTGTTTTACTTTTCTATCAAATTCTTCTGATAATATCATATCTCCCCTCTCATCTTCATCCAGGTACTCTTCCAGATCTATAATATTGCCTTCATATTTTTCTCCCTTGTAGACAATCCATACATACCGCATCCATCTCTCAGCTTTCCCTTCTCTGCTGAGGACTGGTTTTCACTTCAGCTCTTGATATTCATACAACTGCTTCTCTTTTTCCCAGAAGCCTCTTTAATTTTCCTGTAGGCGGTATCTGTCACCCCCCTAGTGAAATACGCTTCTAAATCCTTACATTTGTCCTGTAGCCACTCTTGCTAAGGCATTTTGCAATTGTTACTTTAGCACAAATGATACAACGAGGCACGCTAAATCATTGAAAGTCTTCAACGCTCATGCTAATTAGTGTGTTAAATATTTAACAAAGATACGTCTTGTTTTCAACGTCATTGCACCGTCACTTTCTCTGACCCGATAGACTTACTCAAATGGTCTTGCTCGTAAGTGTTGTAAAATTATGTGAAGTAGCTAAGTGTTCTGCGGGCCCGAAAAACCGTTGAAAGCGTGGAGAAATGCTTACGCTTAATTCACATTCTTTACGAAGTGTATTACATGCTATCCGAAGTTTTGTTATATGTCAGCAGTTAATCGGTATACATGGAATTCGGCCTTTTATTGCTCAGCTGTTACGTTACATTCACGCTTCAGATGCAGTCAGTCCTCGCCTGGCGAGGATTCCAGCGACTTGTGGAGAGGGTAGCCCAGCTGCAGCTTAAACCAAGGCCTTGTAGCTATTTGGACGGTTAAATGAGCCAGCGAGGTAATACACAAGTCGTCAAGCGGCCACGTAAACGTAACTTTATAAAAGTGCGCGACTGTTCTCTCCATTGGCGCGGTTTACGTTCCGCAAGAACGAGAATCCAGTGACGTAACGACAGACGTGATTGAGTGAGTAGTGCAGTGTTGACTGTTGAGTTCAGCTTACATACGATGAACACAGTAAACCACAGAGTTGGTGCGTGAAGATACAGTTACCTTGGGGGCAGTCTTGTTTTAACGGCTTAGTATAATATTAAGCCCCACGCACTATACTCATAGCCTTTAAACTTGCCGCAATGAATGTACTGATATGTTCATGGTAAACCTCTCTCTATGTAGATTTTGTCCGAGCACATTTGTTGGTTGCGGGAGAATACTGAGCAACAAATCGTCGACCAAGTTTATTCCAAGTACGTGGATACGCAACATGTCGGGTGAACATGCAGGCCTATCTTTCTTGTCTTGCTCGTCCTCCACTTTATTTGTTCCGCTGAAATACGCCCTTTGGAGCTGCATCAAGGAGGAACTGTTCCTCGGACTTCAGACCTTCCGAATATTCTTGTTAAACTCAATATGTGGAAGTGGAGATTATAGGGACTATCCAATCTTAGCCCAGATCACCATAACAGATACTTGTCTGCTATGTCACTCAACACTGGAGGCTACAGGATTACAAGAGCGCTGGCAGCGTCTAATTTGTACGAGTGTGTGACAATCGCTGTAGGACAGGCTCGGCCAAAAACAGTACATTGTGCAACATAGCACGATAGAAACGCTGCCTGTCTGTAGTTTCTGGAAAGTGGAAGCTGATGCAATGCAAAGAGTGCTAGTAGATCAGTTCGAAAAAGGTGGCATTGAACAGTCAGCGCAGCCAGATCCACATTTGTTACAGTGCTCCAGCATCGAGCAAATTGTGGACGAAGCTGTGCATGGACAGTTGACCAAGAGGGCAGTCATCTCGCACTGTGGTCACGCTGAGTGCTCCAGTACCCACGCTTCGCTGCGTATGGCTAACTTCTTTTCACTAATTCCACACGTTCCAACTCATGCGTTCCAACTGTATGCTCCCCATGACCCAGAATGTCTCACTATGGAAAACTTCGTACTTCATTGTCGATCGTTCTTCCTCGTTCTAACATCTCACTTGCTGACTTTCTTCGGATTCTGCATCATAAGACTCAAGGGCAGGTGAGGTCCACTGCCGCAAACTATTTACAGGAATAAAATTGTCTGACAGCTGCATATTAATTCATTTAGAATATTATCGATTGCGGAATTACAAATTCCATCTTAAGATGCTACTTGTTGCCGCGCGGGATTAGCCGAGCGGTCTAGGGCGCTGCAGTCATGGACTGTGCAGCTGGTCCCGGCGGAGGTTTGAGTCCTCCTTTGGGCATGGGTGTGTGTGTTTGTCCTTAGGATAATTTAGGTTACGTAGTGCGTAAGCTTAGGGACTGATGACCTTAGCAGTTAAGTCCAATAAGATTTCACACACATTTGAACATTTTTGATTCTACTTGTTGGGTCACTAAACTTCCACACCCATTATAAACTCAAATTTGCCGATGAAGTGGCACATATAAAGTCATGAACGCAAATAAATGAAAGATGTAGAAGCAACTAGCAGAAAAACAAATGGGACCTCAATAGCAACAAATGCGTGCAGTTTTAATTGTCCGTCTTTAGGTGCAGCTCGTAATGTTTCAAGTGAAACACTAGGAAATCTTTTTTTTCTTTTCTTCTTTCTATGGTCGTCGTTCGTCTGACTTTTTTTTCGGCCCATCACGACCTCCAGTTGCAACCTTTTCACTTAACAGCAGCAACTGGAATCTGGGTCCTCAATTACTTGCTGGATGTATTCCAATCTCTATCTTCCTCTACAGTTTTTACCTTCTACAGCTCTCTCTAGTGCCATGGAAGATATTCCCTGATGTTTTAACACATGTTCTATCATTTTGTTCCTTCATCTTGTCAGTGTTTTCGATATGATCCTTCCCTAGCCGATATTGCGGAGAACGTCCTCACTCCTAACCTTATCAGTCCCCCTAATTTTCAGCATTCGTCTGTAGCACCACATCTCAGATGCTTCTATTCTCTTACGTTCCGGTTTTCTCGCAGTCCATGTCTCACTACAAAACAATGCTGTGCTCCAGATGTACATTCTCGGAAATTTTTTCCTCAAATTAAGGTCTATTTTTGATACTAGTAGACTTCTCTTGATCAGGAATGCCCTTTTTGCCAGAGCTAGTCGGCTTTTTATGTTGTCCTTGTTCCGTCCATCTCGGTTTATTTTGCTGCCTAGGTAGCAGAATTCCTTAACTTCGTCTGCATATTGTTCGCCATTTTTGATGTTAAGTTTCTCGCTGTTCTTATTTTTGCTACTTCTCATACCTTTCGTCTTTCTTCGATCTACAGTGGACGTATAGTGTTCATCCGGCATTAGACTGTATGACTCCTTCAATCTTTTATAGACTAGCATACGTGGCATTATTTCTGATTCTATAGTGATGTGTATGAGATTATAATCGATACGATCCGAGAAGGAGCTCTGAAGATGCAAATTTATAATTTTGAAATCGGTAATGCTCTAAAGTGAATTACTGTACAAACAAACAAGTTTATTCGTTGAAAAACAAACTTAAATAGTGAAATCTGACGTCGATCATGTATACCAGTACTTGTATTCAAGTTTCCACCTTGTTTAGCAGCTTATTACTGAAATGAATCCGAGACATAGAAATCTTCCCTCGGAGCCGCATCTGGGATTGCGTGTGTGCCACCTTTCTACAATCTAAGTCATGTATTGTTACTCAAAACATCAAATAAATAGGTCTGGTTAAAGTGCAGTCTCCACACACTGCGGGTTAGCCCGTTCGTTGGGCTGGTGGTGCACTTGACATCTTGAACCATTTGGAACAAGCCAAAATAGCTACTCGTCTGACCTGACTACACGCCTCTAGTTAGTTACTGTCCACATATCTCTCTCTCTCTCTCTCTGTCTCTCTCTCTCCATATATATATATATATATATATATATATATATATATATATATATATATATATATATATATTATGTGATCAGGAATATCCGGACACCACCAAGAACATACGTTTTTCACATTAGGAGAATTGAGCTGCCACCTACTGCCAGGTACTAGGTACTCCATATCAGCGACCTCAGTAGTTATAAGACATCGTGAGAGAGCAGAATGGGGCGCTCCGCGGAACTCACGGACTTTGAACGTGGTCAGGTGTCACTTGTGTCATACGTCTGTGCGCGAGATTTCCACACTCTTAAACATCCCTAGGTCCACTGTTTCCGATGCGATAGTGAAGTGGAAACGTGAAGAGACACGTACAGCACAAAAGCGTACAGACCGACCTCGTCTGTTGACTGACAGAGACCGCCAACAGTTGAAGAGAGTCGTAATGTGTAATCTACCCACACCATCACACAGGAATTCCAAACTGCATCAGGATCCACTGCAAGTACTATGACAGTGAGGCGGGAGGTGAGAAAACTTGGATTTCATGGTCGAGCGGCTGCTCATAAGCCACACATCACGCCGCTAAATGCCAAACGACGCCTCGCTTTGTGTAAGGAGCGTAAATATTGTAGATTGAACGGTGGCGGTGGAAAAACGTTGTGCGGAGTGACGAATCACGGTACACAATTGGCGATCCGATGGCAGGATGTGGGTATTGCGAATGCCCGGTGAACGTCATCCTCCAGCGTGTATAGTAGCATCAGTAAAATTCGGAGACGGTGGTGTTACGGTGTGGTCGTGTTTTTCATGGAGGAGGCTTGCACCCCTTGTTGTTTTTTCGTGGCACTATCACAGCACAGGCCTACATTGATGTTTTAAGCACCTTCTTACTTCCCACTGTTGAAGAACAATTAGGGGATGGCGATTGCATCTTTCAACACGATCGAGCATCTGTTCATAATGCTCGACCTGTGGCGGAGTGGTTACACGACAATAACATCCCTGTAATGGCCTGACCTGCACAGAGTCCTGACCTGAATCCTGCTGAACACCTTTGGGATGTTTTGGAGCGCCGACTTCGTGCCTGGCCTCGCCGACCGTCATCGATATCTCTCAGTGGAGCACTCCGTGAAGAATGGGCTGCCATTCCCCAAGAAACCTTCCAGAACGTGACTGAACGAATGCCTGCGAGAGTGTAAGCTGTCATCAAGGCTAAGGGGGAGCCTACACTATATTTAATTCCAGCATTACCGATGGAGGGCGCCACGACGTTGTAAATCATTTTCAGCCAGGTGTCCAGATACTTCTGATCATATAGTGTATATCAACAAGTGCGACGACAGATCTTTCAGTCCGGATGCACACCAAGCTTAATCTCTTGCGTGAATCCGAAATAGCGAGTGACGGATTATTGGGTAGATGACGTTACGCTAGTAGTGCGCAACAGGTTCGGAATTTGGGTCGGATGGGAAGTGTGCTCGGATGGCCTAGGCAGTTAAGGCAGCCACTCGCTTTAAGCGGGAGATCTGGTTTCAGGCCCCGGTCCGGCGTAAATTTTCCCGTATTACCATCGATTCATTTCGATAAACAAATGCAGCAAATGTCACTGGAAACCTCTGAATAGTTACTGTCCAGTTTCTGCGTTCTGTGACCTACTGCAGACTTGTAGCTTTATGTGCTGCTGTGAGGTACCTGGCGCCAAATGTGCATTGCATGCTGTTCTCTTGGCAACATTCGCTTGGAAACTGGTTGAGCTGGAAATGAATACGTGACAACGGCAATACCTGTCAGGTTTGAAACCGGCTGTCACTGACAAGTTGTGACACTAGTCTCCGGTCCCCGTCGGTTGGGATCGTTCTACGAGTCCTATTCTTAAGCCATGTAACATGGCTACAAGTGCTAAACTATTCCTTGTAGGTACGTTGAACAGTTTGTGTGGAGACACCAACATATGAGGCTATTACATTATGTTCAGGTTCTGGGCATGTCCTTTCTGTGATTCTGTAATGTCTTTACGTCGGCATGTATTAATGCGCTGATTCCATACAATCTACAACCAAATACACGCCACCATCCTGACTTAAATCAGTATTGGGGCGGAGGGGTCACATGACCACCTGGTACCAAAATCATTCACCATCTGTAGCTGTCCAGAGCGACTATTGTGCTCTTGCTAGAGGGTGAATAATGCTCTGTCCGGTGACATTTAATACGGAGGAATGCCAGTATTTACAACAGCTGCTTGTTGAATACAAGGACATTTCATTCAAAGTGGCCCCATGAGATAGTAGCGGTTGTCATGCCGGATACAAGTGGTGGTGGTGGTGGTTAGTGTTTAACGTCCCGTCGACAACGAGGTCATTAGAGACGGAGCGCAAGCTCGGATTGGGGAAGGATTGGGAAGGAAATCGGCCGTGCCCTTTCAAAGGAACCATCCCGGCATTTGCCTTAAACGATTTAGGGAAATCACGGAAAACCTAAATCAGGATGGCCGGATACAAGTAATCGTATTTTGGCTTTCACCATGTTGGCGGGCCACTTGCCTGGAGCTTGTATAGGGTTCGTTTCAGTATCTTTGTAGAACCCGGTCCTCCTAATTTGGTGTACGCACAGTCCGCCGCTTCCCTGGACGTTCGTCTTTCTGAAAGGACCCATGGTCACACAAACGCCCAAAACGGCCATGAAATGTTGTGTGATGTGGTTGGTGCATGTGAGGGAACTTGTTTTAGGATAGCCGTGCTAACTCTCGACCGTTTCCATCTGTTTGGCCGTACCCGTAGCACCATCTCGGCTTGTTCCCGACTAGAATACCGGACCATTATGCTGCTTACAGTACGCTGAGCCAATCACACAGCCTGAAGCACACTAGAAACACACAGCATGTGGTCAGAGGAACAGTCATTCGTTGTGCCGTGTACCGTGGCAATGACGCATTTCGGGACGCTTGTACATAAGACATATTGAAACATCCCCTTTGAAAAATTAATGAATTACTGTGCTGATAAACCCCTTACGTTATTTGATTTTCAAGCAGCTGAGCAAAACTGAACGTACTCAGACATTACTCTCTTTATTTATTCTGATCAACACTAAACTGACACACAATATTTTTAGCGCAACGCAATCTGACTTTCAAAAATCCCTACAAAAGAATGGCCCTGACTAACAATAACCTATACCTTTCATGAATCACTTACCTCAAGAAAATCTTCGTTACTCGAACTAATGCAATACAGCGAGCGCTACTACTGCCAGCTGAATAAAAGATTCTAACTACTGAAGGCACTAACTACTGATTGGCGCTGGATGTATTTCGTAAACCACATCAAATACTGACGAATCGATTCCACAGACCGAACGTGAGGAGAGGGGCTAGTGTAATTGGTTAATACAAACCATAAAAAAATGCACAGAAGTATGTTTTTTAACACAAACCTAAGTTTTTTAAATGGAATCCCGTTAGTTTTGTTAGCACATCTGAACATATAAAGAAATACGTAATCAGTGCCGTTTGTTGCAATGTAAAATGTTAATTATGTCCGGAGATATTGTAACCTAAAGTTGACGCTTGAGTACCACTCCTCCGCTGTTCGATTGTGTGTATCGGAGAGCACCGAATTACGTGGGGATCCAAAGGGAGCGGTGATGGACCTTAGGTACAGAAGAGACTGGAACAGCACATTACGTCCACATGCTAACACCTTTTTATTGGTCTTTTTCACTGACGCACATGTACATTACCATGAGGGGTGAGGTACACGTACACACGTGGTTTCCGTTTTCAATTACGGAGTGGAATAGAGTGTGTCCCGACATGTCAGGCCAATAGATGTTCAATGTGGTGGCCATCATTTGCTGCACACAATTGCAATCTCTGGCGTAATGAATGTCGTACACATCGCAGTACATCTGGTGTAATGTCGCCGCAGGCTGCCACAATACGTTGTTTCATATCCTCTGGGGTTGTAGGCACATCACGGTACACATTCTCCTTTAACGTGTCCCACAGAAAGAAGTCCAGAGGTGTAAGATCAGGAGAACGGGCTGGCCAATTTATGCGTCCTCCACGTCCTATGAAACACCCGTCGAACATCCTGTCAAGGGTCAGCCTAGTGTTAATTGCGGAATGTGCAGGTGCACCATCATGCTGATACCATATACGTCGACGCGTTTCAGTGGGACATTTTCTAGCAACGTTGGCAGATCATTCTGTAGAAACGCGATGTATGTTGCAGCTGTTTGGGCCCCTGCAATGAAGTGAGGACCAATGAGGTGGTCGCCAATGATTCCGCACCACACATTTACAGTCCATGGTCGCTGTCGCCCTACCTGTCTGAGCCAGCGAGGATTGTCCACGGACCAGTAATGCATGTTCCGTAGATTCACTGCCCCGTGGTTTGTGAAACCCGCTTCATCGGTAAACAGGTAGAACTGCAACGCATTCTCTGTTAATGCCCATTGACAGAATTGCACTCGATGATTAAAGTCATCACCATGTAATTGCTGATGTAGAGACACATGAAACGGGTGAAAGCGGTAACGATGCAGTATGCGCATGACACTACTTTGACTCAGTCCACCGGCTCTCGCAATGTCCCGTGTACTCATGTGTGGGTTCATGGCAACAGCAGCTAACACACCAACTGCACCCGCTTCTCCTGTGACGGGCCTGTTACGCACCCGTTTGCGTGCTACGACCATACCTGTTGCATACAGTTGGCGGTAGATGTTTTGCAATGTGCGGCACGTTGGATGCTCTCTGTCCGGGTACCGTTCTGCATACACCCTGCAGGCTTCAGCTGCATTTCGTCGACACTCGCCATAGATGAGTATCACTTCCGCCTTTTCAGAGTTCGAATACACCATGGTCACAGTTCCTACAACACTACACTACCACAGACGTCTGGTAACACGGTGTACTACAGTTGGTCTGCGAGCGGAGACGAATGCAGAATAACAATAGCAGCAAGCGCTACATGCGGACACTGCGACAGCTAGACCAAACCACAACAGTGCACTACAGCCACACTCGTAAACACGGTCGTCATCGTAAACATGTCCCTGCAGATGCTGCTCGCCGACCGCCCGTGTTTGTTACAACACACAACTGAACGTCGAAGGTTTCAAGCGTCAACTTTAGGTTACAATATCTCCGGATGTAATTAACATTTTACAATGCAACAAACGGCACTGGTTACGTATTTGCTTATATGTTCAGATGTGCTAACAAAACTAACGTGGTTCCACTTAAAAAAACGTAGGTTTGTGTTAAAAAACATACTTCCGTGCAGTTTTGTATGGTTTGTATTAAACAATTACACTAGCCCCTCTCCTCACGTTCGGTCTGTGGAATCGGTTCGTCAGTATTTGATGTGGTTTACGAAATATATCCAGCGGTAACGTTAGGTGACTCACCCTGTATATATCAGTTCATGATATCCAGTATTACAAATTACTCTTTCTGGCGGACACACGTCCAGATCGCCCGCTCTTAAAATTCTGCCATCTCTCTCCCCACGTCCACCACTGCTGGCGGCTCACCTCCAACTGCGCAACGCTACGCGCTGTTCACATCCAACTGCCCAACACTACAATAGCGAATATTCCAACAATGCTAACCAGCCACAGACTGCACACAGCACAGTCAGTGATTTTCATACAGAGCGCTACGTAGCGTTGCCAACATAAAAACCTAAACAGCCTACTTACAATATTTTCCTCCACATTCCAGTCACGAATCCGTCCCTGCAGTTTGTCGGTTTTGTTAATGTTCACTACGTATATTTCGACACCAATCATGGAGAAATTGGCGAATAAACTAGCTGTTGTAAACGGAAAATGCTTCCGTAGTTTCAACAATATTTAGAATTATTTACGAATAAATCAAATGAACTGATTTTTTTCACATTTTCAACATGTTGAGATTTTTTATCAAGCAGTACGTAAAGCGACACAACTGTGGCTCAATCGAGCGGCTAAAATGTTAGCCGCAAGCATCCTTCATAACTCTCATAACAGCAAAAGATTTATGTAAGTGGAGGCAACTTCATGCGATGACAATCTCTGCACACCGCAAAAGACTCCATCACGCAGCTCTTTAAGCACTCTTCACTTGCGTTACTCACAGTGGCTCCTTGCCAAAGACGTGCAAGATGCTGTGGAACCATTATATAAAAATCAAAGTGCGGTGTAATTGCTGATGACAAGCTGATTAAGTTAATTGATACATCAACGTTTTATGCAGGTGCATCACGGCATACGCTGTGATACTGTCATCCATTGGCAGAAAAGTTTTATTTGGAACGTCAGTGACAAGATTTTCGCTTTCAAATGGAAGGATAACTACTAACAACCAGACAAGTGTACCGCTTCGATAGACTGTTGATGTGTAATCCGTCCAGGGATGAATCGTGAGACCTGTTGAATTTGTTTTAGTTGTATATAAACGTACGCACTGCTTTCCGACAGACATTTGCTGACTGAGACGTGCAGTCGTAAACGTATGAACGAGGTGGCAGCGTGGCGCGGCTAAAACACTGGTCCTGTATTTGAGAGTAATGGGGTTGTGGGTTCCTTTCACAATCAGAGTTTTTTTCCCGTGTTCTGTAAATCACTAGAAGCGAGTGCTAGGATGAGTCATTAAGAAAAAGAAAAAAACATAAAACGGTCTACAGTATAGTCCTCCTTCCTTGTCGTCCTATTGCAGTGTGTGTGTTCCAATGACCTCTAAATATCCGGGAATTTAAACTTTATCTTCCTCTGTTCTGAACAATTCAGGTGTTAAGCAGATGGGCGTAAGTACCTGAAAATATTCAACAATATTATTATTATCAACGTTATGATATGCAAAAAAAGCCAAAATCGTTCATAGAGATGTAGACTGGAACTTCCTGACAGGTGTAAACTGTGTGTACTACGAAGGGCCGCGAACCCGCGTGTCAACGGGCCATATTCCGGATGAAGGAGCACGTTTTCCTATACGGGCACGGTTCAGAGCGCTTCTTAGCAGCTGTAGTTCTACAAGTACGCCCCTTCTTCGTTCCAGTATCTACGGAACGTTTTCTGCATACGTCCTGGTCTAGCACTCCAGGTAGAAATGATCTAGCCGAGAAACAGCTTAGCCACATCCAAACATGTTCTGACTTATATAAGACTAGCTTAGCGTGCGCTGCTTCACTCGCATAGACTGTTGGCCTTCAGCGATTTTTTTGTTTTTATTTCATCGAATTTTTGTGTTGTTCACAAACTACAACACTTTCTAAGCTTTTCACCCTAATTAAGGTCATATAAGCATGGTCTTTTCCGAATGTACTTCATACCGAACAGCGATTCTGGTAGCTGGAGTCCAAAGTTCTACATCGACATCTACATCCATACTATGCAAGCCACCTGACGGTGTGTGGCGGAGGGTACCTTGAGTACCTCTATCGGTTCTCCCTTCTGTTCCAGTCTCGTATTGTTCGTGGGAAGAAAGATTGTCGGTATGCCTCTGTGTGGGCTCTAATCTCTCTGATTTTATCCTCATGGTCTCTTCGCGAGATATACGTAGGAAGGAACAATATATTGCTTGACTCCTCGGTGAAAGTATGTTCTCGAAACTTCAACAAAAGCCCGTACCGAGTTACTGAGCGTCTCTCTTGCAGAGTCTTCCGCTGGAGTCTATCTACCATCTCCGTAACGCTTTCGCGATTACTAAATGATCCTGTAACGAAGCGCGCTGCTCTCCGTTGGATCTTCTCTATCTCTTCTATCAACGCTATCGGGTACGGATCCCACACTGGTGAACAGTATTCAAGCAGTGGGCGAACAAGTGTACTGTAACCTACTTCGTTTGTTTTCGGACTGCATTTCCTTAGGATTCTTCCAATGAATCTAAGTCTGGCGTCTGCTTTACCGACGATTAATTTTATATGGTCATTCCATTTTAATCACTCCTAATGCCTACTCTCAGATAATTTATGGCATTAACTGCTTCCAGTTGCGGACCTGATGTATTGTAGCTAAATGATAAAGGATCTTTCTTTCTATGTATTAGCAGCACATTACACTTGTCTACATTGAGATTCAATTGCCATTCCCTGCACCATGCGTCAATTCGTTGCAGATCATCCTGCATTTCAGTACAATTTTACATTGTTAAAACCTCTCGATATACCACAGCATCATCCGCAAAAAGCCTCAGTGAACTTCCGATGTTATCCACAAGGTCGTTTATATATACTGTGAATAGCAACGCTCATACGACACTCCCCTGCGGCACCCCTGAAATCATTCTTACTTCGGAAGACTTCTCTCCATTGAGAATGACATACTGCGATGTGTTATCTAGTTTTTGTTACTCATACATTTTGTGTACTTGTGGAGGCATTTCCATAGCAACTTTCAACTTCTAACAAATATTTCTTTATATCTAACCGAGAAGTGAAATACCATTTGTCATAAATGTAACTTTAAAACTTTTTTAATCTAACGAAATATTTTCTTCAAAATGTTCATCCCATATTGACCCCCGTAGTAGTTACATTTCCAGAAACACTGAAATACGTACTTTTTGGTTCTAACCGAGAAGCCAAATACCTATTGTCGTAGGTATAGCCTTAAAAATCTTTTAGTAGTTCTTTCTCTCCCCCCCTCCCCCTCCCCCGTGTGGCTGAATTTCCAAAAATGCTGAAACACCTCGTTTTTACTATGAGTGAGAAACCAAATACCAGATTTCGTAGTCCTGGCTTCAAAATTCCCTTAATAGAGACACACTGTCAAAAAGCCTTTCATTCCCTGTTTCACCCCCCTTAGGAGTGGAATTTCGGACAATCCCTTCTTAAACTATGTGTAAGATTCACATATTTCCCGAACGCGAAGTTTCTGTCCTTAGCGGCTTGAGCTGGGGGATGATGAATCTGTGAAACAGTCTGACCCTACTTCACTCCTTTAGGGGTTGAATTTCCAAAAACAGTGAAACACGTACTTTTTGGTCTCTAGCCGAGAAGTCAAACATCAGTTTTCAAAGATTTAGCCTTAAAAATGCTTTCACAATTAAATACTCTCATAAAACGTTTCACCTCCTATTCCACCCCCTTAGGGGTTAAAATTACGAAAACAGTGACATGCGTATGTTTTATTTCTAACAGAGAACCCGAACAATAGTTTTCATAGACTTAGCTTCAAAAATGCTTGCACAGTGAAATATTTCCATAAAAATATTCATCCACCATTTCACTCCCAAGGGGGTTGAATTTCTAAAAATAGTGAAACACATTTTTTTTTATTTCTAAATGAGAAGCAAAATTTAAATTTTCATAGATTTTGCTTTAAAATGCCTTCATAATAAAATAATTTCACAAAGAGTCTCATCCCCTATTTCACCCCCTTAGGGATTCAGTTCCAAAAACACTGGAACACGTATTTTTTATTTGTAACTGAGAAGTCAAATACAAATCTTCATAAATGTAGCTTTAAAAATACTTTAATAGTTCTTTAATAATGATATATTTCAAAAAAAACTTTCACCCACCATTTCACCCTCATAAGTTCAAATTTCCAAAAATGCTGAAACATATATTTCTTTATTTGTGACCGAGAAATCAAATACCAATTTCCTTAGTTTTAGCTTCAAAATTGCCATAATAGTGACATTAAAAAAACCTTCATCTTATATTTGACCCACTTAGGGTTGGAATTTCGAAAAATCCCTTCTTAAGCGACATCTGCAGTTTAAGATCCACACCTTTGCCAAATTTCAAGTTTGTATCCTTAGTGGTTTGGGCTGTGCGTTTATGAGTCAGTCAGTGACTCAGTCAGGACATTGCCTTTTATACAGCATGTTTCCTTAAGAGCGTGCAAGAATTTAACAGGGCGTAGAGGATGATCCACTGAACAATTTGAAGTAGGGAGCCTGGGATAGCAGAAGCCAGCTTAAGGAGATAATAGGAATATAATCACATTACTGTGTACTTTTTTATTTACATCAGTTACAGTTTACAGCAAATACCATCACTGACACAAAGAACGTACCACTTATACTGTATCTTACAAAATATGCTGAAACTGACGGCCAGCAACATCAGTGCAAGCGTGACATCGGCGAACGAGATTTGGACGCACCCTGATAAATATCCGTGGTGTGTTTCGAATGTCGTACGATGGTGGAACGATCAGAGTTCATCACAGTTACCATTTCTCGAGTACACTGACGTGGATAGTTGTGGATTAATGCGTTTAAACGATCTTCATCAAACCCCGAAGGCCTTCCTGAATGTGGAGAATCACTAATGTCACAACGATCGTCCTTAAGGGGGGTAGGACGTCAAACGGGCCGACTTCGAGAAGGAGAAGCACCACAGGACATTTTAATTTGCACTGTCTATACTTCTACAAATAAATTCATAAAACTTTGTCAGCATGACCAGGAAGGATTCAGGATTCACACTCATAGCAGCGGAAGTTCAAAAACACGAAAAAATAATATTTTTTAAATGTGAAATTTCATGATTTTTTTCACTTACTGTTGGCTGCATTTGTTGCTATAGGTACACTTTTTTTTTCATAAGTAAGAGAGATTCTTCGATGAATTTTGCACAGCATACAAACCATACTTACAGGTGTATGAAACTCTAGAATTTATTTAATCTATGGAAAATGAATGGGCTGTTACGTTTTAAACTTCGTGCTTAGAGAAAACTCGAATTTTATAGTTAATTGTCTCAATTTTTACCACAGTTTTTAACAGATTTTGGAAATTCTAGAGTTTCATACACCTGTAAGTATGGTCTGTATGCTGTGCAAAATTCATCGAAGAATCTCTCTTACTTACGAAGAAAAGTGTACCTACAGCAACAAATGCCGCCAATACCAAGTGAAAAAAAGACGAAATTTCGCATGTAAAAAAATTTGTTTTGTTATGTTTTTGAACTTCCTCTGCTATGAGTGTAAATCATGAATCCTTCCTGGTCATGCTGACAAAGTTTTATGAATTTATTTGTAAAAATATAGACAGTGCAAATTAAAATGTACTGTGGCGCCTCTCCTGCTCCAAGTCGGCCCGTTTCACGTCCCACCCTCCTTAAAATAAGAAACCCATTTCTTGCCGTGCTCTGTCCACTGGCATTATCCCACACACGGCGCAAATGTTTCTGGCTGTCTCCGCTGCTGTTGCCCCTCTACTGAACTCAAACATAAGAATATGTCAGAAATTTTCCGATTTCTCTACTTGGCACTCCATTTTCTTGCGTCCGCAGCTCCACTCACTACCTCTAAATGAGAAAATGATGTTATGTGAACTTAAATAGCAACAATGAACTATAAATAAAAATGATAATCGTTAAATAAACCCACAGCAACCGGAACACCAACATGTAAAAGAAAAACGCTACGAGCTAATGCACCAACCTAATAAAATTTCGGAATAGTTGTCAAATATATACAGCTTTTTCTCTCAGGACGTGAATGTATCTCTCATCATACAGATTATTTATTACAGTTTTGTTCTCAAATTTAGAGTGTACTCTCATCATGGATCATGTGCGTTTCGGACGCTCACGTATGCAAAGCTCTTTTCACAGAAAACTAGCTCTTTATTCGCATGAAATGTTGAGTGCTATTGACAAGGGATTTCAGTTCCATTCCGTATTTCTAGATTTCCGGAAGGCTTTTGACGCTGTGCCACACAACCGGCTTATAGTGGAATTGTGTGCTTATGGAATATCGTCTCAGTTATGTGACTGGATTTGCGACTTCCAGTCAGAGAGGTCACAGTTCGTTGTAATTGACGGAAAGTCATCGACTAAAACAGAAGTGATTTCTGGTGTTCCCCAAGGTAGTGTCATAGGCCCTTTACTGTTCCTTATCTATATAAACGATTTGGGAGACAATCTGAGCAGCCGTCTACGGTTGTTTGCAGATGACGCTGATGACTAATAAAGTCATCAGAAGATCAAAACAAACTGCAAAACGATTTAGAAAAGATATCTGAATGGCAGTTGACCATAAATAACGAAAAGTGTGAGGCCATCCATATGAGCGCTAAAAGGAATCCGTTAAACTTCGGTTACACGATAAATCAGTCAAAATTCAACTAAATACCTAGGAATTACAATTACGAACAACTTAAATTGGAAGAAACACATAGAAAATGTTGTGGAGAAGGCTAACCGAAGACTGCGTTTTATTGGCAGAACACTTAGAAAATATAACAGATCTACTAAGGAGACTGCCTACACTACGCTTTTCCGTCCTCTTTCAGAATACTGCTGCGCGGTGTGGGATCCTTACGAGATACGACTGACGGAGTACACCGAAAAAGTTTAAAGAAGGGCAGCACGTTTTGTATCATCGTGAAATATGGGAGAGAGTGTCACTGAAATGATACAGGATTTGGGCTGGACATCATTAAAGAAAAGGCGTTTTCCGTTGCGACGGAATCGTCTCACGAAATTCCAATCACCAACTTTCTCATCTGAATGCGAAAATATTTTGTTGACACCGACCTACATAGGGAGAAACGATCACCACGATAAAGTAAGGGAATCAGACCTCGTACGGAAAGATATAGGTGTTCATTCTTTCCACGCGCTATACAAGAATGGAATAATAGAGAATTGTGAAGGTGGTTCGATGAACCTTGTGGCAAGCACTTCGATGTGATTTGCAGACCATCCTTAAAATTCTTGCGTCTTCCAGCATTATTCATACTTTGATTCCATGGCACACTTTCATAAAAAAAAAAATTCTGTTTATAACTACCAATGCATGAAATTATGGTCTTTCTGTTACAAGTGAACGTCTCGTTGAAGGATTTTGCTATTGTTTGCTTATTTTGGGCATTCAACATTGCGATTGTCAGTCCCCTCATAAATACTCGGTGAGATGAATGCGGCTGAAATATATAAAGTGCAATAGAAGATCACTCTTTCACTCTTTATCACATTAGCATAGAAAGTCATTGTCAACTGTATATAACTCAAAACTGTTAGTACGATCGATGTCTTAAGGCCTGCTATTAAAATACGACTACCAGGCCAGAAAAGATTCGAAATAGCAGGTCCGAAAGCGGTTGTTGAAGTATCGCTTGCGTAATAACTGGATGCATCCTCTGCAAACTATAATTCCCTGCCTAACAGTTCCCGTGCTTCATTCATCGTATCGTTACTTAAAACTGAGGGCAGGCTTGCTAATAAACTGACACATAAAATACACCCAGTTAAAATGGGACGAAATGTAATCAGTTCGCCACAACCATCAGTAAGTAAGTAGTGGTGCCATAGTAAATTTGCTTGAAATGATTTAGTCTACGAGAACAACTACAAATCTAAATCAGCACGAAAAATATTCTGCCTGAATACGGGTAAGATATTTAAATAACCCCTTCGGTACAAAGGCAGACGAAAAACGCTTCGTATAAAGAACATTTGCACTTGTGATGTTAGCTTAGTCATCTGCTGTAGTTTAGACAGCTAAAAATGCCGTGCACGTAACATCGTAACTCAAGTAGGCGAAGTTCGGGATAGCTCCGAAGAAGTCGTGATAAAACATCAGTTGAAGGTCGTCTCGCATTACAAAACGCTTTGTCCGTCGGTGAACAGGTAACTAATTAAACAAGGTTAGCATCTCACTTGTTTGCTACGTTCATCAAGAGCTCTAGCTTGTAGGCATTATTATAAACGAATATCACGTACATCAGAGCTGCGCATTGTTCAGAGATCGTTTGTTAAGTCAGGCTGATAGATTCTCTTGGGAAATCGCTAATTGCACTTAACCTGAATATTAAGTTCCATAAAGGTCGAACTGTCTGGTGTTAGATACCAGCGTTTGTCTTATATTTTCTTACTCCGCCTTTTAAGTAGAGTTGACGTCAACCTTCCTGGCACAAGCCTGTTATGCATGTTCCACTCGTCCACAAGACTATAAAGACCGGATTATAGGTTTAAGTATCGCCAGATAAAGTGTCTTTGAAGCCGGAAAATGTTAGCAAGCCAGCAGGTGTAATGTCAAACGAAGTCCAGAATAATATGGAGGTATTTGCAATGAGATAGAAGGAATCTATCTGTACAATAAATTGTTATTTTTTTATTCAATCAATGCTACACTTAATGTGCTTAATATTTATAAAGTATACAAAGAGATTCTGACCGCATGTGAAGTATGATAGCGGCAAGACACTATCAATACAGTCCCTGCACGATAGCAAAGGAAATACTACCGACGACGTGCTGCCAAAGCAGAGTTACTGAACACAGCCTTCCGAAATTCCTTCACCAAAGAAGACGAAGTAAACATTCCAGAATACGAATCAAGAACAGCTGCCAACATGAGTAACGTAGAGGTAGATATCCTCGGAGTAGTGAAGCAATTTAAATCACTTAATAAAACCGTCTTCCTGGCCAGACTGTATAACAGTTAAGATGCTTTCAGAGTATGTGAATGCAATAGCTCCACACTTAAAAATCATATTCAACCGTTCGCTCGACGAAAGATCCGTACCCAAAGACTAGAAAGTTGCACAAGTCACACCAATATTCAAGGAAGGTGGTAGGAGTAATCCACTAAATTACAGGCCCATTATCATTAACGTCGATATGCAGCAGGATTTTGGAACATGTGTTCGGACATTATGAATTACCTCGAAGAGAACGATCTATTGACACACAGCCAACACGGATTTAGAAAACATCGTTCTTGTGAAACACAACTAGCTCTTCACTCACAAGAAGTGTTGAACGCTATTGACGAGCGATTTCAAATTGATTCCGTATTTCTAGATTTGCAGGAGGCTTTTAACACGGTACCATACAAGCGGTTTGTAGTGAAATTGAGTGCTTATGGAATATCGTTCTCAGTTATGTGACTGGGTTCGTGATTTCCTGTGCGAGAGGTCACAGTTCGTGGTAATTGACGGGAAGTCATCGAATAAGACAGACGTGATTTCTGGCGTTCGCCAAGGTAGTGTTGTATGCCCTTTGCTGATCCTTGTCTACATAAATGATTTATGATACAATCTGAGCAGCTGTCTTAGGTTACTTGCAGATGACGCTGTAGTTTATCGACTAGTAAAGTAATCAGAAGATCAAAACAAATTGCAAACGATTTATAAAAGATATCTGTATGATGTAAAAATTGAAAATTGACTATACATAACGAAAAGTGTGAGGTGATCGACATGAGTGCTAAAAGGAATCCGTTAAATTTCGGTTGTACGGTAAATCAGTCAAATCTAAGGGTCGTAAAGTCAATTAAATACGTAGGAATTACAATTACGAACAACTTAAATTGGAAGGAACACATAGAAAATGTTGTGGAGAGGGCTAACCAAAGACTGCGTTTTATTGACAGGGCACTTACAAAATGTAACAGAGCTACAAAAGAGACTACTTGCACTACACTTGTCAGTCCTATTTTAGAATACTACTGCTGCGCGGTTTGGGATCCTTACCAGATAAGATTGACGGAGTACATCGAGAATCCAAAGAAGGGCAGCACGTTTTGTATTATGGCGAAATAGGGGGGAGAGTGTCTGAAATGATACAGGATTTGGGATGGACATCATTAAAACAAAGGCGGTTTACATTGCAGAGGAATCTTCTCACGAAATTCCAGTCACTAATTTTCTCCTTCGAATGCGAAAATATTTTGTTGACGCCGACCTACATAGGGACAATCGTTCAATATAATAAAATAAGTATTCGCTTTTTCCACTCGCTGTACGAGATTGGAATAATAAAGAATTATTGTGAAGGTGATTCGATGAACCCTCTTACAGGCACTTAAATGTGATTTGCAGAGTATCCATGTAGATGTAGATGTAGAACGCATGGATTCACGAGCAGTGAAACTTGGCTTTTGATTAAGTTACTGCATGATGGCAAGATATTAAAGAAACGTATTTTCCCGCAGTTTTTCCGTAATAGTTGCCGATTCCATACAACGGCGCTTAGAGAGCTAAACAGCCATGGAAAATTTGATTTAGCCGAAACGTCCTACTTAAAAATCCAGTCACAGTTACAGTACTGTAGATGCAAAAACGAATTCTCAAATAAATTGTCTGTGGAAAATATTGTTTTTCACTGGAAAATTAGCTGTAAGGACGAAATGTTAAGCTGTGCTTGTCTCATTCGTCCATGTTTACCGCTACGGCGAAACTGACAGTTGAACGAAACCCACATAAATCATTAAATGTGAATTAACTACTGTCTACCTCACACCTACGGACGTGAGTAGTGGCAGATGAAATGCGTTACAGTGTCTTCAAATCCTACTAGCCTTCTTGAAGATAAGTGAAAGATATAACCTCGATGTAATTTAGAATCAAAAACTTAAATAACTCAATCCAACTGAGAGAGGCTCCAGACTACGATACACGGGAGTAATAAGGCCGAGTAAGAATTCACACGCGGGATGAATATTATTGGCCTACTGAGTGTCCTGAAACTGATTTCCGTGCTGGTTTTTCTTGTAACCCTTTAAGGTCAGTATCAGATTGTTTCCTTATCATCAACCCAGAAACACAACAAATACGAGTTGACATTTCCAGCTCTAAATTTCACGGAACAGAGTATGCGCGACTCATAGACAAATGCCGCACGTATCATTTCCCCATTTGGATTCCGACGACGTTCTAGCGCCAGGAAGACTATTACAGTACAAATGCACGAAGTGCAAGGACTCATCTGGTGTTGAATGTACATTATTAGGATAATTATATAGGTTTAAAAAGAAAAAAAAAGTCGTTCTGGTGCAAAATCGTTTTGTTGTCTTTTTCTAATATCCACGCGACGTTAAAGAAGTTTCACAAGCAAGCTCATGCAGCTAATTTATCGTAAGTTTCACATCGTTTAACACTTTCCACCGACGAAACCGAACCAGGCCGCACAGTCGGCTAGACTTTCCTTCGACGCGTCTGTTGTCGCTGCATGTTAAGTTCACCACTTCTGTAGTTCTGCCTGTGGTTCAAACTGCTTAGGAGAGACTTTTCGTCTTAGATCACATAAAGAACGCCTGACAATTATAGCTGTGCACGACTACACTTGATCGTACTTTACTTGGCATTTGACCCACATACACAGTTGGTAGCCGGCCGTGGTGGTCGAGCTGTTCTATGCGCTTCAGTCTGGAACCGCGCGACTGCTACGGTCGCAGGTTCGAGTCCTGCCTCGGGCATGGATGTGTGTGATGTCCTTAGATTAGTTAGGTTTAAGTAGTTTTAAGTCTAGGGGACTGATGACCTCAGATGTCAAGTCCAATAGCGCTCAGAGCTGTTTGACCCACATATACAGTTGGTAATAATCACTGACTGTACAAGGTCGTTGGAAAAGAATTAGTATCAGTGTTATACACGGGAGGTACGCTGTAAGAAGAGCGGAAAGAAGAGGAGCACAGCCACACAAAATACGTTAGTACTGAAATATTTAAAAAAGCAACGTCCGACATGGAAAATATTGCATGCACAAATTTTTCCATTGGATTGAATTATTGAAGTTTATGATCCTAAATTACATCGTAGTTCTATCTTTCAATTATTTTCGAGAATGCTAGTATTATTTGAAGACGCGGTAATTCATTTTTGAGTCCTCCCAAAACACACTTTTGGGTCAATCTGTTTATCCCAGCTCAGCAACGGCGAATCGTCTGCCAGTGCGACGCGTTCTGTGCGATTTTATTTTCATTATAGCTCTCCATTTCCTCATATATCCTCGACACGAGATTAATCCACTGTAGTCAAGTGTCCATCCTCCATATCATGTAATTCTTTACGTTACCCGCCATCTCCATTGGCGTTTTTTAGTCTTCTGGACTGTACATGTTCCAATAGGGTATAAGCTTTTCGAGAATTAGATCCGCGATCCGTATGATCGGATTTTGGATCGAGCTACTTTGCTGACTACAGAAACATTTGATGAACTGTTTTCGGGTTGTGAACCTAATGGCAGCGTCGTCTTAAAGCAGCGTTTCAACGGATTTGTCACTCATCTTGCCGGCCGGGGTGGCCGAGCGTTTCTAGGCGCTACAGTCTGGAACCGCGCGACCGCTACGATCGCAGGTTCCAATCCTGCCTCGGGCATGGATGTGTGTGATGTCCTTAGGATAGTTAGGTTTAAGTAGTTCTAAGTTCTAGGGGACTGATGACCTCAGCAGTTAAGTCCCATAGTGCTCAGAGCCATTTGAACCATTTCACTCAACATCTTCAGATTTTATCAGCGAAATTCACCGAGAAAGCTTCCATTCTGATGCAAAAACATCTGTTTCCCGCTTCGAACACCTTTAAATCAAGGTGTGATTTACTGCACGTCGAGAACGACTTTTCACACAGTACTGCTTTCTTGAATTATTAGAAACCATTAATTCATCTATTGTTAGAGGCTCTCGTTTTGTTCCATACTAAAAATTAATACAAATTCTAATTCACTGATCAGTAGACTTGCATTCGCACATTTTACACGATGCCAACGAGTTCTCGTCTTGATTGATCAACAAAATTCAACCGAGAAGCGAATTATAATATTTTGTTCATTCCAGCATAAAAGTTGTCCATAGCTAATACATGACGCTCTGAATTCAATCTCTAATTACCATCACTTTGTTTGGACACCCTCATTGTAGATGTGGTATCCACTTAAAGAATGTAATTTTTTCTTATTTTGTAATGTTGTTAGTCTAAAAAATATTAAAACAGATACTATTACTCCCTTTGAACTTTATACACTACTGTCCATTAAAATTGCTACACCAAGAAGAAATGCTGATGATAAACGGGTAGTCATTGGACAAATATATTATACTAGAACCGAGATGTGATTACATTTTCACGCAATTTGGGTGCATAAATCCCGAGAAAACAGTACGCAGAACAACCACCTCTGGGCGCAATAACAGCCTTGATACGCCTGGGCATTGAGTCAAACAGAGCTTGGGTGGCGTGTACAGGTACTGCTGCCCATGCAGCTTCAACACGATACCACAGTTCATCAAAAGTAGTGACTGGCGTATTGTGACGATCCAGTTGCTACGCCACCATTGACCAGACGTTTTCAATTGCTGAGAGATCTGGAGAATATGCTGGCCAGGGCAGCAGTGGAACATTTTCTGTATCCAGAAAGGCCCGTACAGGACCTGTAACATCCAGTCGTGCATTATCCTGCTGAAATGTAGGGTTTCGGAGGTATCGAATGAAGGGTAGAGCCACGAGTCGTAACACATCTGAAATGTAACGTCCACTGTTCAAAGTGCCGTCAATACGAACGAGAGGTGATCGAGACGTGTAACCAACGGCACCCCATACCATCACGCCGGGTAATACGCCAGTATGGCGATGACGAATACACGCTTCCAATGTGCGTTCATCGCCATGTCGTCAAATACGGATGCGACCATCATAATGCTGTAAACAGAACCTGGATTCATCCGACAGAATGTCGTTTTGCCATTCGTGCACCCAGGTTCGTCGTTGAGTACACCATCGCAGGTGCTCTTGTCTGTGATACAGTGTCAAGGGTAGCCACAGCCATGGTCTCCGAGCTGATAGTCCATGCTGCTGCGAACTTCGTCGAACTGTTCGTGCTGATGGTTGTTGCCTTGCAAACGTCCCATCTGCTGCCTCAGGGATCGAGACGTGGCTACACGATCCGTTACAGCCATGCGGATAAGATGCCTGTCATCTCGACTGCTAGTGATACTTGGCCTTTGGGATCCAGCACGGCGTTCCGTATTACCCTCCTGAACACACCGATTCTATATTCTGCTAACAGTCATTGGATCTCGACCAACGCGAGCAGCAATGTCGCGATACGATAAACCGCAATCGCGATAGGTTACAATCCGACCTATATCGAAGTCGGAAACGTGATGGTACGCATTTCTCCTGCTTACACGAGGCATCACAACAACCTATCAGCAGGCAACGCCGGTCAACTGCTGTTTGTGTATGAGAAATCGGTTGAAAACTTTCCTAATGTGAGCACGTTGTAGGTGTCGTCACCGGCGGCGACCTTGTGTGAATACTGAAAAGCTAATAATTTGAATATCACAGCATCTTATTCCTGTCGGTTAAATTTACGGTCTGTAGCACGTCACCTTCGTAGTGTAGCAATTTTAATGGACAGTAGTGTACGTTTTTTACGTAAAAGAATGTTGATAAGTATTGTTAATCAAGCTTGTTGTCGTTCCTCTCCAATCTTGTTATACCGAAATAACGATTATTAGTATCACCGAAGAATGCGAAATTTTCCTTATCAACAATGCATGTGCCTGCGCGAAGACAAATATTTGCACATTATTTTTTTTTTATTCTGTCTCACGCAGAAATATTACACGCGGACTGTCAAAAATATTATCATAAAGAATAACCTTCTTGAGCATAAGATATTACAGTAAATAATGAGAGCATTCGATTGAAGACTACTAAATGAATTACACAAATAGTGCGTTTTACCTTGCTTTAAAATCTTCTCTTATATGGTGCTCTACACAGTACTTTTACATCAATGCATATGTTCGTTAACTGTCGGTGAATCGGAGTCTTCATTCTCGTACAATAAGAGCGGTACAGAGCTATGGCGGATATAGCGCTGTTCACTCCGAAGCCTACGTCAGAAAAGATGAAGGCAGGTGGAGAAATCTAAACGTCGAATAAAACATTACGAGGAACGACATTCAAGTAACGTTAAGTTAAAAATCGTTTCTTTCGCCTTTGAACGTCAAAGATATGTTTCTGGTTGTAAATACAATTAATATTTCACAAAAGTAATCAATGTTAGTTTTATGATGTTATGTAGAGCAGTAAATACCCGTGGTCTTCACATTCCGTAATGCTGCATTCCAGCGTTGTGCAGCAACAGTTTTTTGTTTTCATAACTATAACACCACACTCCAGTGTTTGTTATATAGGGTGATTCCGTGATAATGTTACAAACTTTCAGAGGTGATCAAGAAGGGTAAACGTTCCAATTTGAATCCTGTCCGGCACTGACCGAGTCGAAAGTTACAAGCGAGACTCATTCTGATATCTGTGATAGTGGACCTCTTGTACTACAAGCTCTTTGATTTACATGTTTTTGGAGGATGTAGTATGGATCGAAAGAAGAAAAACTGTCCACTAGACACGGGCTCTAAATTGCATGCCTCAAGTGCTATTCTGTGTTGCTGGAAAACGCATATCTTCTACTGAACAAGTGATCACAGCTCTTAAGATATGCGTTTCAGATCCCATGTTTACTAGACAATTTTTTCTTGTTCTACATCTACATCTACATTGATACTCCGCAAGCCACCCAACGGTGTGTGGCGGAGGGCACTTTACGTGCCACTGACATTACCTCCCTTTCCTGTTCCAGTCGCGTATGGTTCGCGGGAAGAACGACTGTCTGAAAGCCTCCGTGCGCGCTCTAATCTCTCTAATTTTACATTCGTGATCTCCTCGGGAGGTATAAGTAGGGGGAAGCAATATATTCGATACCTCATCCAGAAACGCACCCTCTCGAAACCTGGCGAGCAAGCTACACCGCGATGCAGAGCGCCTCTCTTGCAGAGTCTGCCACTTGAGTTTATTAAACATCTCCGTAACGCTATCACGGTTACCAAATAACCCTGTGACGAAACGCGCCGCTCTTCTTTGGATCTTCTCTATCTCCTCCGTCAGACCGATCTGGTACGGATCCCACACTGATGAGCAATACTCAAGTATTGTTTTGGTCCTCCTTCCAAAATATGCAATGAAAAGAGCTTGCAGTAGACGAGGCCCACTGTCAGAGGTATCAGAACTATTTTCGCTTCTAACTTTCGACACAGTCGTTTGCGGACAGGGGTCCCTCACCTCAAGTCGACGCATTTACCCTTCTCTATCAACTCTGAAAGCTAGTAACATAATTACGAAACCGATATTCGCGAATCTGTAGCAGACAATGTGGCGAATCTAACAGCGTATGGAGGTAATTTTTAATGTTTATTGCTGTCCAATTATGAAACCGACTTTTCTTAAAGTGGGACTACTGTATATAATTTTTTCTGGGCCACTGAGAAGAATCTTTAATGTAGTAGAACTTGATGGTATAGTAAGAACAAAGCAGTACCAGGTACCACATCCCACCGTCAGGAGAGTTGTTCGAATTAACATGTTCGCGACTGTACCGTGTGAGTGTGTGATCGCTACAACAGCAGTGCACAGACTTATGGCGTTCAGACGCGTTGGTGAACACAGGGACCATACCAAAAGTAGTCTGTGTGCTTACAATTGTTGCTGCACCGCAGACCTTAGTACGTACCTCTCCTCCTGACGGCAGAACAATGGTGTGCGGTGACATCATCTTGCTGGTATTTCATCATGATTTTGACGCAACACAAGTTGTGAGAAAAAAAAAAGTTGGAAACATAGTTTGCCGGCTACAAACGTTAAAAGGTACTTGCGTGCGACATACAGTTCGCCACTGTCCGCTACAGCTTAGTAGAAACCACGTGTCAGTTTCAACTGCCTCGCGCTGTCTTTCAAACATGGTTCCATTGTCAGCATTGACTTATTTCTTCAACGGGAAAGACAGTAGAAAGTCATCGGGAAGGAAGCGTAAAGTAGTAGTCCACTGCATCTGTAATTGTTAATAACCTACTGGAATATAGCTTTTTCCCCTTACGCAAGAGAGTTTTTCCTAGAACCCGTTAAACGATATGAAAGGCCTTCCTTTGGCTTGTTTGCATTTAAAGCAAGTCTCATATTTTTCTGAACGTACAGACGTCTTTTTATAGCCGTTGTACCAAACAAAAGGCGACAGCGACAGGTACCGATTGTTTTACGACCCACCGAGCTAATGCACCTGCGGCACCGTTCTAGTTTTCCGACCAAAGGAAAATAACTTTTACAAAGCGTACACATATTTAAGGCCTACCACAGCAGCGTAGCGGTACCAGTTATTACTCTATACGTATTAGTACAGGGCGATCCGCGCAAGGAAGCAAGCTATGGAAGTGATATTCCTTGAGAACTATTTTGTATACAGTTCAAAGTGTGGCCCCCACCTGTCTCCTGTCGCAGCTGGATGTGTCTGGAAAAGAAAGGGGAAGGTGGGTAAGGGGGGGGGGGGGGGGGGGAAGGTGGAAGACGTGAGTGCAGGATCACCTGAGATGTGCGTTGGTCTTCTGAGAATTAAGAAAACCGGCTAGAAGGTAATTAAGGGTGCGAGGTGTCTGCAGAAATTTATTGATTGACGAGATACCACTGAAAGATGATCGACTGTAATATACTTCAACTTAAGTCATAACACTTACTGTGTTAATCCTGACGATTGACAGTAGTGAAATAGAGATTGAAAAATAAGTTTAAACGGAGAAATATAATTATTGTGTGGTTCAGTCTTTGCAGCAGCAACACAAAATCACTGTTGTTCGCATTTTTTAAAAATGACCCTATAAATGGCAACTATACAACTCATAAACAGTAACTACTTGCAGCTTACCACAGTGGTGTAGAGAAAGTCGAAACGATGACTTTATTATGCACTGACCCAAAGAGTCTGGTACACCTGTAGGTCTTCCGCGAGCACGCAGAACTGTGGCAGCACTACGTGGCATGGACTCGACTAATGTCTGAACTTGCGCTAGAGGAAACTGGCACCATAAATACGAAAGAGTACGAGGGACTAGAGATATCTTCTGAACAACGCGTTACAAGGCATCCCAGATATACTCAATAATGTTCATGTGGGATGTCGCATTGTCCTTCTGGAATTGCCCAAGTCCGTGAGAATGTTCGATGGACAAATGGATGCAGGTGATCAGACAGGATGCTTACGTACGTGTCACTTGTCAGAGAGGTGTCTAGACGTATCAGGGGTCTCATATCACTCCAACTGCACACGCCCCACACAATTACAGAGCCTCCACCAGCTTGAACAGTCCCCTGCTGACATGCAGGGTCCATGGATTCATGAGGTTGTCTCCATACCTCTACAAGTCCATCAGCTCGATACAAATTGAAAAGAGCCTCGTCCGACCAGGCAACATGTTTCCAGTCATCAACAGTTCAATGTCGGTGCTGACGGGTCCTGGCGAGGCGGCAAGCTTTGTGTAGGGCAGTCATCAATGATACACGAGTGCGTCTTCGGCTCGGAAAGCCCGCAACGATGATGTTCCGTTGAATGTTTTGCAAAATGTTCAAATGGCTCTGAGTACTATGGGACTTAACTTCTGAGATCATCAGTCCCCTAGAACTTAGAACTACTTAAACGTAACTAACCTAAGGACATCACACACATCCATGCCTGAGGCAGGATTCGAACCTACGACCGTAGAAGGCGCGTGGTTCCAGACTGTAGCGCCTAGAACCGCTCGGCCACCCCGGCCGGCTGAATGGTTTGCACGCTGACACTTGTTGATCACCACTGAAATCAGTAGCAATTTGCGGAAGGACTGCAATTCTGTCACGATGAACGATTCTCTTCCGTCGCCGTTGGTCCCGTTCTTGGAGGATATTTTTCCGGCCGCAGCGATGTCGAAGATTTGTTTGATATGTTACCGGATTCCTGGTATTCACGGTACACTCGTGAAATGGTCATACGCAAAAATCCCGACTTCATCACTACCTCGGAGATGCTGGGTCCCATCGCTCGTGCGCCGACTATAACACCACGTTCAAACTCACTTAAATCTAGATAACCTGCCATTGTAACAGCACTAACCTATCTAACAACTGCGTCAGACACTTGTTGTTTTATATAGGCGTTGTCGACCGCAGGGCCGTAATCTGCCTGTTTACGTATCTCTGTATTTGAATACGCATGCCTATACCAGTTTCTTTGGCGCTTCAGTGTAAGGCAGTTGTGTTCTATCAAGCGTGCAAGAGCGCCGCACGAATTGTGGAATGTCGTCTCGCCCTTTTACGCCACTGGCTTTCGTTAACATCAGATGTTAACCTTTCTTGCGAGGATAACGAAAGAAAAAAGTTCAACACATTACCGCAAAAACTGATTACGTTTCCAATCCCATGTAAACTTAAGCCTTTCAACCACCGTAGTCTTCTACTAAGAAATCAAGAGGAACGAAACGATTAAATTGTAAATTTTTCGCAATTAAAATTCACAAAATGGTAAGGTAATATTTACAGTAATATCAGTTTTACAATTAGTTAGCGCACGGATAAATTGGTGGCGCAAGAGGGTGAGTGGATAATACAAAATGTCGCGCGGCGCGCATGCGCTGTAGTTTTGATAGGCCGGTCTCAGGCTGTTTCCCGGCTTGACAGACCACAAGCGGCCTGTAATAAATTGCTTGTCTGGTCTTCACTGCGATGTGCTATAAACAGTTATCGTTTACATCCTGTATACTAAAACAGTTCTCAGACGATCCGTTTCTTATTCGCAATAATGCTGTAGCGTCTATAGCCAACCTGAAACCGTTGATGTGATAATAAGTAGAATGTACTCAATCTAGACCGAAGGCATCAGCTATTCCTATACCTGGAAGCTATGCTTATCGCTATAACTATAACCCGCTTGAATAATGCAGTTTTTGATAGTCTAAAGATCTTGGAGACTAGGTTAACTTACTTACAAAAAGTATAACTTACACTGAAGTCTACGGTACGCACGGTATGCACACATCTACCAAAAAACACAAGAGGAGGTATTCATCAAACAAATATTTAGGATGATCTGAAATAGATCATAAAGAAGAAGTAGCGAAAAATAAATTCAGTATGTCAAGGTTCTAAGAAGCCCGAATCATGATTCAGACCGTTGCCTCTCCATCGTGAAACTGTAGTTTCTACACACGAATACACAGAACCCTGATCAGTTAAATGCTCTAAAACTTACTTTGATAACATCGGAGCTCTGAGTAAACCATGAATATCAGAAAACCGTCAGTACGTCTACAGTGAGGTAATGCAGGAGGATGAAGGCATTAGGGGAACAATTCATTGTACGTCTTTCAAACTCAGAAACGGGACAGCATTCAGTACACTCCAACGGTAGAAAACTTGGTGAGAAAATAATCTATAACGTAACGACTTGGTAGGACCTGCAACTAACTTATTTTACGTATGTTGACAGTCCTATTAGCCAAATCTCTCGTCTTCAACAAAGGAGGAAGTGACGGATATCGTCCAGTCTCTGAACCGGGAGCAGACTTCATAGTGGTCTAAAAGTGAGATGTGGCTGCAGGCTATTCGCGTTTTGCGTCTCAATCAAGTCCACGCTTTGTTGTTTTTCTTCGGGTATCAAGATGTATGGAACAAATTTTGTACATACTTTTCCTATCTTCGCAGTATTCTGCAGAAAGACTTGAACACTTGTTTTGCGGATGCTACAACATTGCGATCGTTACAAAGATGACACATTTCCTTACACGCCCACCACTTAATACTGCCTGCTCACAACTGACTGATCGACGGCACATCCGTTGTTTACAGTTCGTAGTTGAGGCTCCCACCGTAGGGACTGCGCTGACTTTGCTTCTACGCCACAACTAAAATCAGTCTCAGAACTATTTGGACGGAAGGATCGTGACAAGAAAATCAGTGAAATACGAGTTGATGTGGAGGCTCATCAACTGTCGTTCTCACGTACCATTCGCAAACGGTACCAGAAGTACTCTTTGTCACACCTCATGAGATGCCATGTCGAGTATAAAAGCAGACAAAGAGAGTCGGGAGCTGTACGACAGTGAGCGTCTAACGTACTTCTGATTCGTTTAGCACAGTGGCATTCAATCTGGTCCCTACATCCCACTAGTGGGCGTTCCAGCTTTCATGGTGGGCAGTAGATGGTAGAGATTTTAAAAATACACTACTGCCCATTAAAATTGCTACACCAAGAAGAAATGCAGATGATAAACGGGTACTCATTGGATACATATACTATACTAGAACTGACATGTGATTACATTTTCACGCAATTTGGGTGCATAAATCCCGAGAAATCAGTACCCAGACCAACCACCTCTGGCCGTAATAACGGCCTTGATACGCCTGGGCATTGAGTCCAACAGAGCTTGGATAGCGTGTACAGGTACAGCTGCCCATGCAGCTTCAACACGATACCACAGTTCATCAAGAGAAGTGACTGCCGTATTGCGACGAGTCAGTTGCTCGGCCACCATTGACCAGACGTTTTAAATTGGTGAGAGATCTGGAGAATGTGCTGGCCAGGGCAGCAGTCGAACATTTTCTGTATCCAGAAAGGCCCGTACAGGACCTGCAATATGCGGTCGTGCATTATCCTCCTGAAATGTAGCGTTTCGCAGAGATCGAATAAAGGGTAGAGCCACGGGTCGTAACCCATCTGAAATGTAACGTCCACTGTTCAAAGTTCCGTCAATGCGAACAAGAAGTGACCGAGACGTGTAACCAATGGCACCCCATACCGTCACGCCGGGAGATACGCCAGTATTGCGATGACGAATACACGCTTCCAATGTGCGTTCACCGCGATGTCGCCAAACACGGATGCGACCATCATAATGCTGTAAACAGAACCGGGATTCATCCGAAAAAAAGACGTTTTGCCATTCGTGGGCCCAGGTTCGTCGTTGAGTACACCATCGCAGGCGGTCTTGTCTGTGACGCACCGTCAAGGGTAACCGCAGCCATGGTCTCCGAGGTGATAGTCCATGTTGCTGTAAACGTCGTCGAACTGTTCGTGCAGATGGTTGTTGTCTTCCAAACGTCCCCATCTGTTGCCTCAGGGATCGAGACGTGGCTGCACGATCCGTTACAGCCATGCGGATAAGATGCCTGTCATCTCGACTGCTAGTGATAAGAGGCCGTTGGGATTCAGTATGGCGTTCCGTGTTACCCACCTGAAACCACCGATTCCATATTCTGCTAACAGTCATTGGATCTCGACCAACGCGAGTAGCTATGTCGCGATACGATAAACCGCAATCGCGGGAGGCTACAATCCGACCTTTATCAAAGTCGGAAACGTGATGGTACTTATTTCTCCTCCTTACACGAGGCATCACAACAACGTATCACCACACAACGCCGGTCAACATCTGTTTGTGTATGGCAAATCGGTTGTAAGCTTTCCTCATGTGAGCACGTTGTAGGTGTCGCCACCGGCGCCAAACTTGTGTGAATGCTCTGAAAAGCCAATCATTTGCATATCAGAGCATCTTCTTCCTGTCGGTTAAATTTCGCGTCTGTAGCACGCCGTGGTGAAGCAATTTTAATGGCCAGTAGTGTATTTGCATTAGGCTTTCATAAACTTTTGACATAAAGTATTTGCAGTATTTGCTAAGTAATTACTATTATATGAATTAACTTGACGTAACTCTGCTTTATAAATTTTGTAAACTAAAGTAACTTCCCTATTTTATAAATCATCATTACTGCAGAACTGGTGGGCGGTAAGAAAACTTTATTATTGACTGAGATACAAAAGTGGGCGGCTAGTAAGAAAGGTTGACTACCAGTGCATGGGCGCAGTAAAGTAGACACTGAATTGTGCGATTTGCACGTAGCGGTATTGAATTAATTACTTTAAGCATAACAAGCACTTAAATAGCTCTCTAAAGTAGGCTACAGAGAATTTCCCAAACGAATTAGTCGGAGTTTAAGCTGTTGTCTTTTCACGAATACTGTAATCTGTTGCTCGTGACATGAGGGCAGAGGTGAAGGATGCTCGTCCAGGAAACAGCCATCGGTAGAGAAACTTGGGTCCTGCAGATCTCGGACAGCGATGCAAGGCACCGCTAACCTTGGGAGCAGACAGTCCGTTACGCCTTAATGAAAGGCACGCAGGCGCAGACCAACATGGAGCTCAGGGAGAGCTCTCGCTCATTTCTGCTCAAGGGCGTCACTTACAAATTAGTGCACACCGTTTTCTGTTTCTTTGCTAGCCGATATACTTGACATTGATCTGTCTCCACGTCCGCATTTAGCACTTTCTCTTCTAAATTGTGTTCCGTTTACAGAACTGCTTACGATAGCGAGATAATCACATCACTTACGGCACAGTCAGCTTATGGTCGACGCAACCTCGACAGGTAGTTGCTGGAGTCGGAAATCAAGCAGGATAGTGCACGATTCAAACTAATAATATGACGGGGGTAATGAGAATTGACTTCCAGAGGCATACTCCCCTCAGAGGAAGTGTAAGGGTACAGGTACGTTGGTTAATACTTCAGGGATTTTGTAAAACACCTGTGTCCTTAGCATTTAGTATAATGGAGTGATTGTTCATAAATGGAATTCAGCTAAGTGTAAGCAGCATTACTGTTGTACGTTAAAGTCTGGAGACGATTCTGGGTTCGTTGGAATTGGATTTTTAGGTTTTAGATGCTCCTGGGGCGTCGTGAGGAGGCAAAAGACAACCTTTTGACCAGTTTCAGTCATAGCAAGTAGTCATCCAGAGTCTGCAGCACCGTGCCTTGCGCCGTGGAGCTCCTCCCTGGCGTCGTTCCAGAGTTTTTGTCGACACAGATCTAAGCACGTAGAACGAAGAAAAGTGAAGAGTCTAATGACAGAAATGTGTTAGACGAGACGTTCTCGTGAAACGACTAAGTTCTAATGTGAGTTGTAAATAGAGTTAGAGTTGCAATCTGGCGAATAAACCAGGTTGCGTCCAGAGTGCATAGCATGTTTTTCTTCATAGCAAAACTAGCTTTACGGGAAAGACAGCTGGAAGCAGTGGAGGTTCCGTCTGGTATAAAGTAAAAGCAGACTTCAAGACGGCGGAAAGCCTCATACTAGGTGTGTTTACCGGCCCGCAGTATCAACTGAGGTGGATCTGCAAATAAGTCTACACTCTGTTGCCTTGGTATTAGTTCCAACCAGAACTAAGACATATCTTAATGGAAGTGGGGCTCCTATCCTTCTCTCAACTTTTTATATCAGGCATATGTCTCTGTCCTGCATCTATTGTAACAAGGTATTGTGCAATATGATGTGTTTGTAATGTTATCGCTGGTTATGGAACGAAAGGAAAGATAGAAGGTTCTACAACTTACCAGTACGTAGCATTTTCATCTCGAGTAACAGCATGGTACGTCTCCATCCTACAGAGAAATCACCATGAAAATTGTCATGTCCTCAATGTACGAGACTGATGTGGCACATAAGTCCCTTAAGCCATCCATGGGTTTACCGCCGTTTCCCTGCAGAGTCTAGAACGAGTGCTACTGCGGTGCCTTTGAAGAGAACTTCAACAATTTCCACTCATTTCGTTACCCAATCCGAGCGTGTGCTCCACGTATGTGCTCGTCGTTCACTGGCTATTTATTCTACGAAAACTACTGATAGATTTTTAAATTAAACGAAGTAATTTGTACAGAGGTTGATCAGGAACACCACCATATCGCCAGCCCTTGCCAGCCAGATGATGATGATAGAAATACACTCCTGGAAATGGAAAAAAGAACACATTGAGACCGGTGTGTCAGACCCACCATACTTGCTCCGGACACTGCGAGAGGGCTGTACAAGCAATGATCACACGCACGGCACAACGGACACACCAGGAACCGCGGTGTTGGCCGTCGAATGGCGCTAGCTGCGCAGCATTTGTGCACCGCCGCCGTCAGTGTCAGCCAGTTTGCCGTGGCATACGGAGCTCCATCGCAGTCTTTAACACTGGTAGCATGCCGCGACAGCGTGGACGTGAACCGTATGTGCAGTTGACGGACTTTGAGCGAGGGCGTATAGTGGGCATGCGGGAGGCCGGGTGGACGTACCGCCGAATTGCTCAACACGTGGGGCGTGAGGTCTCCACAGTACATCGATGCTGTCGCCAGTGGTCGGCGGAAGGTGCACGTGCCCGTCGACCTGGGACCGGACCGCAGCGACGCACGGATGCACGCCAAGACCGTAGGATCCTACGCAGTGCCGTAGGGGACCGCACCGCCACTTCCCAGCAAATTAGGGACACTGTTGCTCCTGGGGTATCGGCGAGGACCATTCGCAACCGTCTCCATGAAGCTGGGCTACGGTCCCGCACACCGTTAGGCCGTCTTCCGCTCACGCCCCAACATCGTGCAGCCCGCCTCCAGTGGTGTCGCGACAGGCGTGAATGGAGGGACGAATGGAGACGTGTCGTCTTCAGCGATGAGAGTCGCTTCTGCCTTGGTGCCAATGATGGTCGTATGCGTGTTTGGCGCCGTGCAGGTGAGCGCCACAATCAGGATTGCATACGACCGAGACACACAGGGCCAACACCCGGCATCATGGTGTGGGGAGCGATCTCCTACACTGGCCGTACACCACTGGTGATCGTCGAGGGGACACTGAATAGTGCACGGTACATCCAAACCGTCATCGAACCCATCGTTCTACCATTCCTAGACCGGCAAGGGAACTTGCTGTTCCAACAGGACAATGCACGTCCGCATGTATCCCGTGCCACCCAACGTGCTCTAGAAGGTGTAAGTCAACTACCCTGGCCAGCAAGCTCTCCGGATCTGTCCCCCATTGAGCATGTTTGGGACTGGATGAAGCGTCGTCTCACGCGGTCTGCACGTCCAGCACGAACGCTGGTCCAACTGAGGCGCCAGGTGGAAATGGCATGGCAAGCCGTTCCACAGGACTACATCCAGCATCTCTACGATCGTCTCCATGGGAGAATAGCAGCCTGCATTGCTGCGAAAGGTGGATATACATTGTACTAGTGCCGACATTGTGCATGCTCTGTTGCCTGTGTCTATGTGCCTGTGGTTCTGTTAGTGTGATCATGTGATGTATCTGACCCCAGGAATGTGTCAATAAAGTTTCCCCTTCCTGGGACAATGAATTCACGGTGTTCTTATTTCAATTTCCAGGAGTGTATAATCCTTCATAGCAAAGGCGACAACATTAATAGCGCAGGACGGGTTACATCGTTAAATGTAGATGAAAGAGAAGATAGGAGAAAAACGTATATTAAAACCTTTTTCGAGGGAGACGTACTGTCTGACAGCAGAAGAAACAGGTGGCGATGTGGAAGATAAAGGGGGATAAGGATTAGAGTCAAACAGAGCTTCGCAAAACTTGCGATCAAGTAAGGCGAAAGGCATAGATAACATGCTTTTTGAATTTTTCAAATCATTGGGGGAAGTGGTAGCCAAAAGACTACTCAATTGTATCTGTAGAATCTGTGCATACGGAGACTTAACATCAGAATTTCGGAAAAAATACCGTGCAAATAATCGCGAAGATAGCGAGGGCGCGTAAGTGTGAAAATTGTTCAATAAGTTTGCTAACAACTCATAGTCCAAGTTGCTAATAACAATAATATGCAGAAGAATAAAAATGGAAGTTAAGCATCTATTAAATAACAGTCCGTTTCACTTTAGGAATGGTAAAGGCACCAGAGAGGTAGTTCTAATGTTCCGCTTGACAATAGAAGCAACAATTAAAAAAAAATCAAGGTACAGTTATAAAATTTTGTCGTCCTAGAAGAAAAGTTCGGCTATGTAAAATGGCGTGAGATGTTCGAAATTCTCAAGTGAATAGTTGTAATTCACACGTATTATAAGAATGCATGTATGTATGTCTGGAGTGTGTGTGTGTGTGTGTGTGTGTGTGTGTGTGTGTGTGTGTGTGTTTGATTTCCACATCTCCGCCTAAACCACTGGACTAATTTCAACCAAACTTGGTACACATGTCTCTTACCGTCAGGTAACAGTTGCTGTGAGGGAAGAACCATCTACGCATCATAGTTCAGGAGATATGACGTCATAAACAATGAGACGCTTGAGAAACTCGCGCATCATGCAGGCGTTTAAATATATTACTTTTTGGCAATTAACTTTATTCGTTATAAATCTGGCAGGCAGTATCCACATATGCTGCTAAATGAATCTACACAATTATATCGTGTTATCACGCATAGTTCGGGAGCTACGACGTCGTAAACACTATGATGCGTGAAGAGCTGCCGCATCATACATGACGTTTAAATTTGTTATTTCTTTGCTACTAACTCTATTCGCAACATATTTCTCAGGCAGTGTCCACAAAAGAGGTCTGCTGAAAAAGTTCCGGAACATTCGTAATGTCGTGCCAATGGTGTGTTGCAACGAAATGCGGTTGGCGTATCTGCACACGCCTGCGTTTAATGTGTAGCTCGAGAAGTTTCGTTGTTGTTTGTCTGTCGGTTATTGTTCAGTGCTGTACTGAGTAGGACGTTGTGTGGCACAGTTCGTGAATTTCGAGTGGTAAAGTTACAGGAGCAACACGTCTGCATTAAATTTTGCGTGAAACTCAAGAAAATATGTAGGGAGGCGCACCAAATAATGCAGGAGGCCTACGTTGAGGAGTGCTTAGCCGTACTCGGTGTTACGAATGGTACACACGGTTTAAAAATGACCGGACATAAGTTAAAGATGACTCTCTTACAGGACGCCTTTTGACTCCTATCGACGATGCTCATGTCAGAAACATCAACGAAATTGTGAGAACCAATCGAAGACTGACTGTCCGAGAGGTTGCAAAAGAATGTATCATTTTAATTGGATCATTTCATGAAATCTTGACACAGCAGCTTGGAATGCATCGTGTAGCCACCAATTTCGTTCCACGGCTCATGAGCCGAGGCCAGAAAGACCTTCGCTTCGCAATCTGTGAAGAATTTTTGGAGCGAGCTAATGAGATATTCCTTAAGAGAATCATAACCCACGATACGTGGGTTATCACGTTGAGACCAAGGTTCAATCTTCACAATGGGTCGGGAAAGGTTCCCAAAGACCAAAAAAAGCTCGTCAGGTCAGGTCAAATATCAAAGCCATGCTGGCAGTTTTCTTTGACATTGGGGGATTAGTAAATCATGAATTCGTGCCACAGAGACAGACTTCTAATCGATGGTACTATTTGGGTGTTGCGACGCTTACGAGAATATGTGAGAAGGAAACAGTCTGAAATGTGGCGAGACAATTCATAGCTCTTGCATCACGGTAATGCACGCGCACATTCATCCCTGCTGGTGCCTGACTGTTGCACAAGAAACTAAGTCGCTGCGCTGCCTCAGCCTCCGTACTTTCCAGGTCTGGCCCCTCTCAACTTTTTTTTTATTTCCAATGTTGAAAACCCCGTCGAAAGGACGAAGATTTACAACGATAAACGAGATAAAAGAATGCGTTCGTTTGTGTGACCATCTTCCGGAGCAGCTGTTAACATCTGTTATTATAGCTTATCTGTCTTGAGCTGACTGCAATGTAATTAAAAAGAATTACACCAGACGCGTTTCGCTTTTATTTACAAAGCATCTTCTCTGGTATTCTGTAAACTGGATACACACGTTTGTACATTTATTTTTTGATTCTTTTAGGTTAAAAACAGCGTTTTCTTTATGAAGTTGGCTTGTAAGCTACTTACGGTGTTTCTTTACATAGTCTGCACCTTCTCCTCTTGCTAGCAGTGGTTGGTGTCGACAGGCTTCATTTCACGCCTGCATTTTTTGGCATTTTGCGTTATTTCCTGCACTGCATTATTTATAATTGACTTTCTTAACTATTACTCATTCATCACTGCTGCAGTGTTTATGCCTATTCCTTTGTTTTCGTCCACGTTGTGAGTGTTGCCAACCTATGAAACGATTTTGTGCATGTGTGTGTGTGTGTGTGTGTGTGTGTGTGTGTGTGTGTGTGTGTGAGAGAGAGAGAGAGAGAGAGAGAGAGAGAGAGAGAGAGAGAGTTAGTGAAATTGTTTTGTATGTAGGTAGAGACGTGAGAGGGGTGTTTTTTTCCTCCAAAGGGGGGGGGGGGGAGGGGGAGGTAAACAACAACAAAATCCTCACCTTACAAGAAAACTACCACATCCAAAAAACCATGACAGAAAAGAAAGAACTCATAAATGATCGGATCAACTTGGGAAACTACACACTCTAAAAAGTGATTGACCACTTCATATAACATTAAAAGTACAAATACAACCACAGGCTCCATTTACCACTAACATTTCCTCCCAGATTTGTCCCATAGCCACTGTCCAGGCCATCCCTGTCGTTCCCTCCCCCCCCCCCCCCCCCCCCCCGCCCTCCCTTGGAGAAAAAAACCTTCTCACGTCTCTGCCTACATACAACACAATTTCACTATCTCTCTCTCTCTCTAACACACACACACACACACACACACACACACACATACACACAAAATCGTTTCATAGGTTGGCAACACTCATAACGTGAACGAAACTAACGAAAGGGCATAAACACTGCAGCAGTGATGAATGAACAACAGTTAAGAAGGTCAATTATAAATAGTGCAGCGCACGAAATAACGCAAAATGCCAAAAACTGCAGATGTGAAATGAAGCCTGTCGACATCAACCACTGTTAGCCATAGGGGAAGGTGCAGACTATGTATAGAAACACCGTAAATAGCTTACAGGCCAACTCGATAAAGAAAACGCTGTTTTTAACCTAAAAGAATCAAAAACTAAATGCACAAACGTGTGTATCCAGTTGACAGAAAACCAGAGAAGATGTTTCGTAAATAAAAGCCAAATGCATATGGTGTAATTCTTTTTAATTACATTGCAGTCTGCTCAAGACAGGTAACCTATAATAACAGAGATAAAAGAAAATTCGCAGGCGGCACTTCGCGCTACCCAGAAGTACGCCTCCGGAAGAGGAAACGGCGTTGGGAGCGATGTGCAGGAGACTATTTCGAAGGAGACCATGTACAATAAGTAAAAGGTAAGCGTAGAAAAATTTTATTACCACTGAATGTACCTACATAAATATATCATTTTACAAAACATACTTCAAGAGATATGACGTCATAAACACTGACACACATGAAAGAATTACATATTACACATAAGGTTTCAATATATTTATTCTTTTCTAATAAGACACTCCTACTGTCGAGTAAACTTAGAGAAATCCCTGACACCTGGAAACGCTTAACTGAGAAGCGCGAAGGGCTGTAGGTGAAAGCTACAGCCGTCTATAGAGCTGAATTTGTATACAGTACTGATACATTATGCATGCGTCGTTACACGACTGTTTCATAATTTCAAAGGTATTTTCACGAATACGTGGAAACGAAATATTTTCGATATTTCACTACAAATAAAGTTTATTTTTGTTTTGGCAAAATGAATACCTGATTGTCAGCTAGTATACTACATGCACAAACACCAAGAGAGGACAATAAGAATAGAAGACCAAGAACGATGTGCTTGGATTAAAAAGAGAGTAAGGGTTGAAGTCTTTCACCCTACTCTTCAATCTATACATCGAAGAAGCAACAATGGATATAAAACAAAGGTTCAGGATTGAGATTGAAACTCAGTGTGAAAGGACATCAATAATAAGTTTAGCTGATGAATATTGCTATCGTCAATGAAAGTTAAGAAGAATTACAGGATTTGTTGAATGGAATGATCAGTCTAATGTGTACATTATATGGAGTTAGAGTAAACTGAGGAAAGACGAAAGTAATGAGAAATGTACATAACGATGAACTCAACATCAGGATTGGTCTCTACGAAGTAGTCGAAGTGAAAGAATACTGCTACTGCCTTGGAAGCAAAATACAGATGACGGACGAAGTAAGTAGGAGGCAGAAAGAAGACATGCACAGGCAAAGAGGGCATTCCTCATAAAAAGAAGTCTACTAGTATCAAACATCGACATTAATACGAGGAAGAAATTTCTGAGAATGTACATTTGGAGCACAGCATTCTATGGAAGTTAGTCATGAGCTGTGAGAAACCCAGAACTGAAGAGAGTCGAAGCGTTCGAGGTGTGAAGCTATACAAGGATACTGGAAATTAGGTGGTGGTAAGGTAAAAAATGAGGAGTTTCTCTTCAGAATCGACAAGGAAAGGAATATGAAGAAAACACTGACAAGAAGAAAGAGCAGGATGATCGGACTTGTATTAAGGCATCAGGAAATAACTTTGACGACAGAGGGAAGAGCTGTAGAGGATAAAAACTCTCTTAACGTCAACAGTCGAACCTTGGTCGAACACATCACATTAGTAAGCTTTAGTGACCATGGCTGCTGTGGTATACTGTCTCATCCGAGAATTACATGTAACACTTAATCACCATTAATAAGTCATGCAGTAAATCAGCTGGTTCATGTGCTTGCCACCATGTTGGAGCAACGGTAAATTTTATGAGCGATATTTTCCTTTTGTAAATTCCATTTTAAAAATCGTAACTAGTGTCGGAGCACTGAGGATATCCACCAATTTATACATATGGGACTGCCAAAACTCATTAAAAGAATATTGTAATGGACTTGATAGAAATAAGGATACATGGCAGTCTGAACAACAGGAAAGTGGACTGCCAGCGTACTTCGGCCTGAAATCACACTTTTACCAGCTGATAAGCAATGAGTGAGGCCAGCAGAAATCGACAAGCAGGGTGGATGTGAAGAACAACGCCCACTTAAGGAACAGAGAGCAGATTCCACCGCCCCCTCCCCACATGCTAGTGCTGGACACCGTCACATGGAGCAGGGGGCAGCCGACGTTTAATTATGCGGACGCCAACAATGCTCCGACACTTCAGCTGAAGATGATGAGAATGACACTGGTCGAAACGTCTAAGTTCTTCTACACTGCCAACCGACTACAAGTGTAACTATCAGTGGTATAGTCGTCCATAGATACGACTGTCTCATCTATCAAACTAACAGTGGTACAAAACACTTGTCCATAATTGCAGAGTGTAACAAGATTTAAAACTGTCGAAGCATGAGGGCCTGGAATATTTGCTGACGAAGTTTAGTATTCTGTTCTGTGGAGACTGAAAAGTATCTCCCAGTTAATCAGCGAAAACGTCATCATACCAGCTGATAAAAAAGACGACTGGGATTATGCAATGAACCAGACTCATTTTTCCAAGGAGTGAATGTCATTCAGTACGCGGTATTATTTCGGCCTTAGTCCAACATACAAAGTCATAACCCTTTTTAACATAAATCGCATTGGAGAAACATGTCATCGATATATATTTTAGGTGGTGAGACGTTATACAATGCCACATAAGGATGAATCCCAGGAAAATGCTTCCGTGGACAGCTAGTAATGATCCTGTTATCCTCTCTGTTCAAGGTACTCTCAGCTATTGGTGCTTTTGTTCTGGCCGATATTCGTCCTCGAGTATCCTCCCGAGAGGCACTTCAAATTCATAGTAAATCTTAATGTTGATCACAATAATGTTCACGGTATATTGTGCTTAAAATAAGGGTCAAAAACGCGCTGAGCCAGTGCGGTATTTTGCAATGCATGATCTGGGCGTAGTAGATAGCTATCATCAATTGCAAAATGTTCCTACCGTATCATTGCCTTGTGAAATAACGCGGCCAACTGAGCTGTGTGTCGAAGATGACACTACCATACTTGTAACAGGAACACAGAGAACCGTTTCTGTTTGCACTTTCCGCCTCTACTTTCGTGAAGGTTTACTCCAACCTAGTGGCATTCTTAACTGGTAAAGTGAGCGGGCAAAGCACAGTTGGTACATTGTCTCGAAAATGAATATCTTGCGTTCTCTGACTTCGATGCGCAACGTCCCATAACGCAGAAAACAATTGTGCTATCATAACGGAATTTTAAGCTCTGTTCTCATGCTTGCAGAAAATACAATGGATTGAAGATGTACCGTCTTCTTGCAAGAACACAGTATTGGTTTTCTTTAGTTCCCAAATACGTGCTGCCATAGATGTGACATCTTCAGTGGGTTTTCGTTTTATTGTGTCTGAAATATGTTGTTGTTGTTGTGGTCTTCAGTCCAGAGACTGGTATGATGTAGCTCTCCATGCTACTCTATCCTGTGCAAGCTTCTTCATCTCCCAGTACCTACAGCAACCTACATCCTTCTGAATCTGTTTGGTATATTCATCTCTTGGTCTCCCTCTACGATTTTTACCCTCCACGCTGGTGATCCCTTGATGCCTCAGAATATGCCCTACAAATCGATCCCTTCTTCTAGTCAAGTTGTGCCACAAATTTCTCTTCTCTCCAATTCTACTCAGTACCTCCTCATTAGTTATGTGATCTACCAATCTAATCTTCAGCATTCTTCTGTAGCACAACATTTCGAAAGCTTCTATTCTCTTCTTGTCTAAACTATTTATCGTCCACGTTTCACTTCCATACGTGGCTACACTCTATACAAATACTTCCAGAAAAGACTTCCTGACACTTAAATCTATACTCGATGTTAACAAATTTCTCTTCTTCATAAATGCTTTCCTTGCCATTGCCAGTCTACATTTTATATCCTCTCTACTTCATAATTAGTGCAACTGTGTGCCATTTTTCATTCGAGACAATTTCGTAACGGTTGCTGGTGTTGCTGCCATGATCAAAATAATGAGATTTTACCTAGGTTAGGAGCTGATGGCATCAGATTTTGTTATTGTTTAGATCAAATACACTCTAAGGCCCAAAAAGCGACACACCGCGAAGGAATTATCCGAATGTGACGGAAATCCGTAAACGTGTTGTACACGTACAGATAAACAAATAATTACAATTTCAGAAGAATTGGATGATTTGTTCATGAGAAGGAGCTTCAAAAATGAGTGCAATGGCACACCTCTGGCCCTTGCGCAAGCAGCTTTCTAGCTTGACATTGATTTACAGAGTTGTTGGATGTCCACCTGCGGGATATCGTGCCATATTTTGACCAACTGGCGCATTAGACAGTCAAAATCCCCAGCTTGCTTCTCCCAACGTTCTCAACTGGGGAGAGATCTGGCAACCTTGCTGGTCGCTGTATGATTTGGCAAGCACGCAGTAGAAACTCTCGCCATGTGCGAGCCAGTATCGTCTTGCTGAAAAGCAATCCCAGGATGGCTTGCCATGAAGGGCAACAAAATGGGGCGTAGAACATCGTCGACGTACCACTGTGCTGTCAGGGTGCAGTGGATGACAACCAAATGGTCCTGCAACCAAATGAAATGGCACTCCAGACCATCAGTGCTGGTTGTCTGGCCATATAGCGATCGAAGTTCAGGTCGGTGTCGCACTGCTGTTCATTCACATCATCGCTCTGGAATCTCATTGATTGGAATAGAATTGCCTTCAGTGGTGATTTCCGCTTCTAAATGAGCCCCGATGAGCAGCAACGACGTGTCTGGAGACTCCCCTGGACAGCAGCGTTATACCAACCTGACAGTCGCCCATCATACGGCCCGACAACCCTAAGTGACGCTCTGGGATGCCATTTCTTTTCATAACAAGACCCCTTTGGTTATCATCCTTGGCACACTTACAGCACAGTGATACTTTGACGATTATCTACGCCTCATTTTGTAACCCTTTGTGTCAAACCACACTAGACTCATGTTTCAGCAAGATAATGCCCTCGTGCACATGGCGAGAGTTTCTAAAGCTTGTCTTCGTGCTTCTCAGACCGTATCTTGGCCAGCAAGGTCACCATATCTCTCCCCAACTGAGAACGTTGGGAGCATTACGTGCGGGGCCCTTCAACCAGCTCCCTCCAACTAGCTTGGGATTTTCAGGATCTAACGCAGAATTCTGGACGATGTGACTCAGGAGCACATCCACCAACTCCACCAATCAATTCGAAGCCGAATAACTGCTTTCATAAGGGCCAGAGCTAGACCAGTGCCTTAGTGACTTGCAGAATTTGTGAAACAGCTTCTCTTTAATAAATCGTCCCATTTTTTCCTGAAAATTTAATCAGTGGTACATCTCTATATGTACATCTCATCTACCGATTTCCGCCCCATTTACATAATTACTCCGTGTTGCGTCTTTTTTGGATTTAACAGTATGTGTACTTATATGACATTATCTGTGCCCTATGGCTGTCAACCCAAGTCAGCCGGAAATGTATATTAATACAGCATGTCACCTGCAACACAGGGACATTAGGATACGGCCTGAATTGAATTATTGGCCCCATAGTCAACTTTGAACATAAAAACAATAACAATAACACATTTAGCAGGAAAATAATAACCAACTCAGGACACGTCAACTACAGAAACCGTAAGCGTCGAAAAAGCGGCCTGTGCCGCTATTTGACTTGAATATACAGTTTTACGATTATGTTCTAAACAAAATTTCAATTCAGACGTTGCCTTAACAAATGGTTCAAATGGCTCTGAGCATTATGTGACTTAACTGCTGAGGTCATCAGTCCCCTAGAACTTAGAACTACTTAAACCTGACTAACCTAAGGACATCTCACAGATCCATGCCCGAGGCAGCATTCGAACCTGCGGCCGTAGCGGTCGCGCAAATCCAGATTGTAGCGCCTAGAACCGCTCGGCCACCCCGGCCGGCGTTGTTGCCTTAACAGCCTTGGTTGATGACACAGTTGTGATGAAACTTATGGGATCATGCAAAACAAAAACTGTGTTCTTGTAAGATGGAGGATTCTCTTTAATTCCTTAGTAAAGGAGTTCTTTGGAATTCTAACTTTAGAGGGAGTGTGGGAGGCAGAAATTAATTACAACATTTTTAAATAAATTTTATGCTGTTTTACATAATCAGTGTGTAGTAATGTAGCTTAAATACGGAGGCTTTCTTCGCTACTCGTTTGCAGTTTGATCTTGAAGGCAATACTAACGATAAAGGTTCCTCTTCCGTACGTTTAGACCATCTTTCCTACAACGAATGTACCCTTATCCTTCCATAACTGTCATTTTTGTTCTGAGATGGTAGCATACGAAATCAGTTCTGTTGCGTATCATATACGCGGAAATGCAAGAAAATGAATTATCACAGTCAGCATCAGCACATGTGTAGAACGTGGCCTATTGCTCTATCATTGCGTGATGTCAGTAGAGCGCTATTTCCTGTTCTCTGCATTTAAATATAATCTGTTGTAAGGATACGTTAAGGCAGCTGTTATTTAGTCAGGGGATTTGATATACCGAACAAGTTTAAAAGTATTGTGTTTGACATTTGGCATCTTCTCTGGAAAGATGCAGAAAGTTTTACCTACGTATGTAAGATGGTTTTAATAAAATAAACACTGTAAGACACTGGGATTGTCACATTCTAGCCTACCTTGGATTGGCGCCACTCTCCGTCTTCAACATCTCCTACCAAATAGGGGTCAAAAGAAAAAGAAGGTTATGTTTTAACGTTCCGTCGACGACATTAGAGACGGAGCACAAACTCTTTGAGGTGAATACAGCGGAGGAAATCAGCCCTGTCGTTTCAAAGGAAGCATCCCGTCATTCGCCTTAAGTGATGTGGAGATATCGTGAAAAAGCGAATTTGTATGACCTGACGGGGATCTGAACTGCCCTCCTCCAGTGTCCTAACCACTGGCTCACAACGCTCGAATACAGGAATCAACGCCAACTGGCAGAATACTTTAGCCTTAAAATCTGTACGAAGTGCGCCAGCATGAAATACGACGTCCACAAGCCGTCCGCTGCCACCTGTAACACTTATGACGTAATGTGTGACCGTTTACCGAAAGTGTGTGCTGAGCGTCTGTTAGGTAATAAAGTAGCGGCCGTGCAAAGTGGTTTAAGAAAACCGACATGGCAAGACAGGAAGAACAAGTCAGCCGCGGGTAACGAGCGTAATTCTTGAACACTGCCTCAGTTACCTTTTTTACTTTAGACTGCAGAATCATCTGCAGGGGTATGTAATTGCAAACTATCGTTCTGAGTTAGAGGAATATCGTATGACGCAGGAGACGAATGATCTCTAACTTTGTCACTTAATGTGCCTTTTACTTCGAAATTAATTTTTCTTTCAACATTGCTTGTTGCGTCGAGTGCCACACGAATTATGACGACATTCAAGTACATGCAGATGTATGTAATCCAGAAAAAAGTAATTTTGCGGCACAGCATCCTCCCCGCAGTAGCGTCGACACACAATAAAGTCTTGCACCACTGCAGAAGATAGCGGGAAGTCACCAGTAACATCATTGCCCAGTCTACAAAAAAGAAGATAACATTGACACCAAGAACTATATAGGAATTTCTTGAATTTCCGACTGAATCAGCAGTTACGAGATTGTCACGGATTGTTTGGAAAAGAACGATCCTGTGTGGAACAAATTTTAATTCTGAAATTTATAATCAAGTATGGAGGAATGAGAGCCGAAAACATTTATGTAACGTATGTAGACTTTGAAAAAAGCGTGTGATTCGACTGAGAGGGAAATACGAGGGCTGTCCAGAAAGTAAGTTACGATCGGTCGCGAAATGGAAACGACTAAGAAAATCCGATAAAGCTTTGCAAAGATGTGTTGGGCAGTGTCTCTAGTATGACTTTAGGTAGAATTATGTCGCTCTTTTCATTCCTGAGCTCTTAGTTAGCGCGTAAAGATGTTATAGAAAATAGTGTCTCCCGCCAAGTACGAGGGCCTGGTGAGAATTTTCCCCTGAAGCTATGCAACCAACATTACATAACTGTCGTGCGGTTTCTTATTCAAGACAATTCTCAGCCTCATTCCACAGGGGCAATGAAGATGTTCCTGCATCGTTTCAATTTGAAATGTTTGGGTACCCACAATACAGCCCGTAATTGTCTCCCACTGAGTTTCATCTCTGCTCAAACGAACCGCTGGCTATAAAGACAACATTTTGGCACAGACAACGAGCTTTAGGCCAGCGTAGAGAATTGGCGGAAAGCACTGGCGGCTGCCTTCTATGATGAAGGTATTGGAAAGTTGGTACAACACTACGACGAATGTCTGAGTCAGAACGGCGACTACGTAGAGAAGTAGCTGAAAGGTGTAGCTAACTGTTACAAATGAAACATTTCTGATTTTCACTGTGATTTTCATTTCGCGATCAATCGTAACTTACTTTCTGGACAGCCCTCGTATTATCGAACTCCTTAAAACAGTTTGGAGCTATAAGCAGATTAGTACCTATCACAAAGGATACGCCAACTAGAAAAAGTAATCAGGTAATGGAAGAAAAGAACAGAATTAGAAGGGATTTAAAAAGAATGAGTATATCGGAATTTCATAAAAAAATAACAATTGGGAGAAAAGGGGATGTCCTAATTCTTGACTGTTAGGGTTTTGCATGCGATATTGCCACCTTTAATCAGTCAATAGAAGATATAGAAGATGCAACAATGCAGATAGATTTCCTTCAAGAGAGGGCTTCTAAAGCAAGCCCATGTATCTCTTTCGAAAAAAACGGAGTGTACGATAGAAGAGTAGGAGCCAACAAAATACATAGAAATTGAATGTGGAAGAATAAAAAAGAGTACAAAATTTAAATCTCTTGTTGAAATAGTACAACCAAACGCTTTGTAAAAATAATCTTACGTAGCAAGGGCAGGGAAAATGGAAGTGGCTTTTCAGTTAACAAGAAACCTGTATAAAAACAAATCTTTGTCTATAAATGCAAAACCCCGGCTGTACAACACTGATTAGACCAGGATGCCTTATGCTTCAGAATGCTTCACGTTAAATACAGCCAAACAATTAGTTGAAGCAGAAATAGAGAAATGGAAATTAACCAGAAAAGCCTTGGGACCAAAATATGACAATGGCAAATAGAAATCAAGGAGTAAATGGCTCTAAGCACTAACCTAAGGACATCAAAAACATCCATGCCCGAGGCAGGATTCGAACCTGCGACCGTAGCAGCAGGGCAGTTCCGGATTGAAGCGCCTAGAACCGCTTGACCACAGCGGCCGGCGGAGTAAAAAATTATGAATGAATATAACGAATATTACACACAACGAGGAAGAGATGAGTTGCATTCTATGGACCCAAAAAAGGCTAGATGAAAAAAGAATAACGAAAACAAATTTAACGTTTCTGACAGTCTTTATACGTTGCTGGAAGTAAACAGCAGATGAGAAGGAGTGCTGGAGGTAGAAAGTTTTGAAAGGATGTGGGATGGATGGCTTGTGGAGGAGGACGCCGAACAAAGTGTAAGGAGAGAACTGAGGAAAGTGAAGGAGGTGTCAAAGAAAACCTCCGTATGGACATGAATACTCTGTTAAAGCTGGAAAAATGGCTAGACCTCTTGGCGAGTTTCGTGGTTAGGTAAGAGGAGGTGTTTAAATTTTTGTTGAGACAAGATGTGGAAAGTGAGCAGGTGTGAGATCAGGAGGACATGTTGGTACAAGTGTGGCAAAGCAGGAAGGTTAATAATCGGGGATGAAACGCCAGAGTGGTTTGTTACAAATTTGCAGGAATTTCGTGAAATCTGAAGGTGTGTTAGCGGAGAGACGGGACATTAATAAGCACATGCGAGATGCTATTGGGGGATAGTTGACGTACATGGAAGGTGAGGCAGAGTACGTGACGTTTCTGGATTTGGAGGGAGCGGTAGAAGTTTGGTGCATCGGGACTCTGGCAAAGAAAGGTTTGATCGGATTAAGGCTTTTTAGGTATGGAGTATAGTGAAGGAATGCCATCTTCATGTTCAGCCAGTTAGTAGTTGACTTTAATTTGGAATTATAGTGGGGTTACAAAAAGCTTAATCAGTATAATTAAACGTGATTTTAACAAAACTCCTTTCCAATACAAATCCATAACTTCGGCGATTGCGGTGCGTCGCTGATTCTGTGTAGAAACTTCAAGGTTACTCTTTTTGCGCACCAAGAAAGATTTATGCTATTCTGAAAATAAGAGATCACGGCGTTACTACTGTATTTGCTTACTTCTGCAATCTGCTGACTGTCTTGGACAATGCTATCCACTCAGTCACTGACTGAAACGACACGGGGCTGAGACAATGGTCTCCATTCGGAAGCTTTCCCAAATTGTCTAAAATACTACAAGCGAGTGTTGGAGTAGTTCTTTAATGAAGTCTCTGCGTTTCTTTGCTGCTTACATCTCCAGCTAATATGACACTAGAGGGTCAAGTCACATTAATGTGACGACTGGCCATGCTCGACGTCAAAGTGCAAGAACCACTCACAGGCAGCACCAAGAGTGTCAGAGGAACATGGAAAACAGTATAGTCGTTTCAGTGCGGAAATAGAGCGATTTGTCAGACACCAAATGGCACAATCATTGCCTTTAGGGCCAAGGGTAGATGCATTACTTAAACAGCTAAGTTTGTAAAGTGTTCGCGTGCCGACTTCGTTAGAGTATACCGTTCATGGCAAAATGGCTTTATCCAAAATTAGCGCCAAGGTAACTGTGATGCACAACGGGCCTTAGATGACAGGGATGTACAGGCGAAAAGGCGTGCAACTGTTGGCAACTGACCACAAGATGAACCAAGGGGCTACCAATAGTGTCCCCTCAACGACCATTCCGCAAACGTTGGTGCCTGCGGGCCTCCGCAACAGGCGCGTGGTTCACGCACCCATGCTAACTACTGTTCATCGGCGAAGAAGGCTGGAACTGGCAAGGCTGTACCACAACTTGACGTCCACTGTGTGGCGACAGGTGGCCTTTTCATATGAATCACGTTTTATGCTCCATCGGACATGGCCATTGGCAACAATCGTTGTAAGAGCTCACTCCGAAACTGTCCAAGAGACAATGAAAACATGTATTACGCTCAGGTAGGTGACGCCACGGACAGCGGTCGATTGGGGAACAGTGGATGGACTGGGTTTGCCTGACTAGTCTGCTCCAGCTGTGTGATTATCTAAAGATAAATGAAGACGGTATGACGTTTATTAGCGATGCTGGTGTGTGCTGAAGGAATAAATTTATCCCAGACGGATGTCGTGGCGTGCAAAATATCCACAATAGGCCTATGTGCAGAAAGGGAGATTTTTCCGTCTAGACCACCAGAGCGAATATTCCACTCTTACGCAACCCTACTCATGTAGCAATCACAGTGGCATTACATAAGACTGCGAAATGCATACAGCCTGAGCCCAGGTCCTGCCGGCCGGTGTGGTCGAGCGGTTCTAGGCGCTTCAGTTTGAACCATTTGAGCCAGCCGAGGTCCGATTAATCTCATTGAATTGAGGAGTAAGGGGGGGAGGGTTGAGTTGTCATGGATTTGGTGACTCCAGTGTTTTCGATGTCTCATAGAGACACCGCCGTAATTAGGGGACGGAAGGATGGAGGAGGGGGGGGGGGGGCAGGGAAGAGAATGGTACACACTAAGAAGCAGATGTCTCTAATTTGCTAATTTGACTACACATGGGTGTATGCGTAGCAGGCTTTGTGACCCTTAAATTTGAGAAAACTCGGCCACTACCCTTTTATTACAGATAAAGCCTAAATTTCTTGGGACTGTGAAACGTCTGTTATTTCTCTGATTGCATCCAGATGAGAGCGTTAGCTACAAATCGGACAAAGTTTGTAGGTAGGTCAGTAGTATTTGGTAGGAGAGTGACGTCTACGGAATAATTCTTCTAACTATGTGATAGGAAAATTCGTCTGCATTTGGAAACCAGGGGATGCCCCTCCGCGAAAAGAATCACACGAGATCAAGGAGAGAGACTGTTTTATTTCTCGACATAATTGTGGCTCATATGCGACATTTTTCTGGTAAGCAGATTCCATCCCTGAACCGTGAACCCGGAAGGTCTGTAAAATACACGTCAATGACTATGATAAACTCTTAACGAGGCCCAAACTTTTTATGTAAATAAATTTCTTTAGGTGTGGAAATAGATGGGAATCAATCGTTATCAAAATTTCTGAACAACGTCGTTATATTACTTATACTGTTTTCCCCTAATGAAAAGCACGTTTGTGGGAAAGTGGATTATCCTGAGCCTCTTCTTAAATAATTTTTCGTTCCTTTCGTTCAAAGACTTGTTTGCGAAGCATTAGTCAGTTTTTGTTCCGCTGCAAGCGAATCAATAAGAAGACTACCCATAAATCATTGTGCGCAGCCCACCCGACATTATATCGACTACGCATTTTGATGCTAGACCAGAGGCGTCTACCACTCTTTTAATTGTTGTTTCGCTGCTGGCGTAAAGTGATGTACTCACCTTAGTCGACACAGTAAAGCAGGAAACAAATTCAGTTGTATTTAATTGTAAATACGAAGATTGGAACTTAAATAGTGGCAACTATGTATGCACAACCGATACAAAAGAGATACATGTTGCCACCGATGTGGAAGGCGTAGTATACCGTTAACAGAGCCTGTTCTGTTGATGGTGCGAATGGAGCGGTCTACTGCCTGTCGAATCTATGGAACAGTTCTGAAGCGAATGCCACGAAGTGGTTCATTCATCTTCGGAATCAAATCAAAGTCACAAGGACTTAAATCATGAGAGTATGGTGGATGGTACAGTACTTCCCAGTTCCATCGACCGAACAGAACAGCCGCAGCTTGCGCTGCATGCGCCCGCGCATTGTCGTGCAATGTGATGGATGGGTTGCATAGAAAGTGTCGCAGGTGATGCTCCAAACACGCACAGTAATACTGCGCATTGACAGTCTGCTGTGGAGGAACGTAATGCATTAGCATAACACCATCACCTGTTCCTTTCAGATTACGCTGATACAATAGCTCCCTACTTAGCAATCATATACAACCGCTCGCTCACCGATAGATCTGTACCTACAGATTGGAAAATTGCGCAGGTCGCACCAGTGTTTAAGAAGTGTAGTAGGAGTAATCCGTCGAACTACAGACCTATATCATTGACGTCGGTTTGCAGTAGGGTTTCGGAGCATATACTGTATTCAAACATTATGAATCACCTCGAAGGGAACGATCTATTGATACGCAATCAGCATGGTTTCAGAAAACATCGTTCAAAACAACGCAGCTAGCTCTTTATTCGCACGAAGTAATGGCCGCTATCGACAGGGATTCTCAAGTTGATTCCGTATTTCTAGATTTCCGGAAAGCTTTTGACACCGTTCCTCACAAGCGACTTCTAATCAAGCTGCGGGCCTATGGGGTATCGTCTCAGTTGTGCGACTGGATTCGTGATTTCCTGTCAGGAAGGTAGCATTTCGTAGTAATAGACGGCAAATAATCGAGTAAAACTGAAGTGATATCAGGTGTTCCCCAGGGAAGCGTCCTGGGACCTCTGCTGTTCCTGATCTGTATAAATGACCTGGGTGACAATCTGAGCAGTTCTCTTAGGTTGTTCGCAGATGATGCTGTAATTTACCGTCCAGTAAGGTCATTCGAAGACCAGTATCAGTTGCAAAGCGATTTAGAAAATATTGCTGTATGGTGTGGCAGGTGGCAGTTGACGCTAAATAACGAAAAGTGTGAGGTGATCCACATGAGTTCCAAAAGAAATCCGTTGGAATTCGATTACTCGATAAATAGTACAATTCTCAAGGCTGTCAATTCAACTAAGTACCTGGGTGTAAAAATTACGAACAACTTCAGATGGATAGACCACATAGATAATATTCTGGGGAAGGCGAGCCAAAGGTTGCGTTTCATTGGCAGGACACTTAGAAGATGCAACAAGTCCACTAAAGAGACAGCTTACACTACACTAATTCGTCCTCTGTTAGAATATTGCTGCGCGGTGTGGGATCCTTACCAGGTGGGATTGACGGAGGACATCGAAAGGGTGCAAAAAAAAGGGCAGCTCGTTTTGTATTATCGCGTAATAGGGGAGAGAGTGTGGCAGATATGATACGCGAGTTGGGATGGAAGTCATTAAAGCAAAGACGCTATTCGTCGCGGCGGGATCTATTTACGAAATTTCAGTCACCAACTTTCTCATCCGAATGCGAAAATATTTTGTTGAGCCCAACCTACATAGGTAGGAATGATCATCCAAATAAAATAAGAGAAACCAGAGCTCGAACAGACAGGTTTAGGTGTTCGTTTTTCACGCGCGCTGTTCGGGAGTGGAATGGTAGAGAGATAGCATGATTGTGGTTCGATGAACCCTCTGCCAAGCACTTAAATGTGAATTGCAGAGTAATCATGTAGATGTAGATGTAGATGTAGATGTAGATCACAGTCACAGACGAGAATCACTATCACTTTCACCATATTGGGGCTCCGAAGCACTTTAGACTTTCGCGGCGACCAATAATGACGCTATTCGTTGGATTGGCATTTCAGTTTTGATTCGTACGATGTGGCGTATGTCTCATCCCGTGTTACGATACGGCGTAAGAGAGCCTCTCCTTCGCGCTCATAGCGCTTCAAGTGCGTCTGAGCAGCGCCGTAACGCATACATTTATGCATTTCCGTCAAATCATGCGGAACCCATCGTGATGCAATTTTTCGCATGCCCAGGCGTTCCTTCAAGATGCGAAGCACAGTCGTATGCGCTGATCCGGTTTCGTGGGCGAGCTCACAAATCGTATGGCGTCGATCACTGTACACTAACGTGGCAAGAGTGTGCACGTCTTCTTCAGATACGCTAGGACGACCTGCCCGTTGCATGTCTGCCACCGTTTGCCGACCTTCGTTGAGGGCTTTTACCCAACGTGCCACTGTTCTGTACGACAATGCCGATTCCCCGCACGCCTCTTGAAGACCTTGTAGACACTGTCGTGCTGTACGACCTCTGGCACATTCAATCTTGATCCAACTCCGTTGTTTCTGTTTCGAAAACATAGTGAGACCGTTACATTAGACCGCTCGCTCAGAAGTGACAGTGTTTCCCTCCGTTGTGCGCAGGCCGGTGACGTGGGACGGGCGAGTCCATTGGCTCGGAGGTAAGGTAGGTATGTCAACAACGTGTGCTATCAGCAACAATAGTAGATTCCATTGCATAGTGTCTCCACAGCAGTGTTGCCACTATTTAGGTTCCAACCTACGAATTAGCTAAAGTATTGTTATTACAGTACTTGCTTTTACATTCAATAAATGCAAAAGTGTTCTCGTAGTCAAATGCCTTACACTTTTTTTTTCCTTATGTGTCTTCAGTGTCAGCTATTTCATACATCTTCAAATGCCTATCTTCCAACATAATATTGTGTACGTTCTCTCTATTTTGCTTTGCTCTCAGGTAGATTATCTCAAAATAAGTAAGGTTTCACTAAAATTCAACAATCAACTTCTTCATCGTTGGCAGGGAAGCATAGACTCATTCTAAATCTCCACCAGCTCTGTATGAATTTGCATTAGCGATAAATTGGACAAAAGAAAGAATTTAAAATAGGGTTACATTCCATTTGCATAAACAATATTCCGTACGTTTAGGAGGGATCTGACAGCAGGCGTAAGCACTTGCCCCCTCCCCTATCCTTGGAATCTGGAGTACAGAGTTTTTATTCATACACTGATATCATCAGTTCTTTAGTATACAGGGTGAGTCATTAACTATTGCCAACCAAGAATAACTCGGAAAGTATGGTAGGACCTGAAAAGTTTGTGCGACAAAAGTTGCATTGGGCGACGGGACGTTGGTATTTTACTAGGTGGGGTCGCTTCAGGGATATGAAGGTCAACTTCGTTTTTTTTTTTTTTTTTAATGGGATGCTGTAGTTTGGTACTTATTTTCTGACAACGGTTATCGAGACGAATCCATTGATGTGTAACAGTAAGGTTTTTGAAGGTCAAAGAAGGTCTAAAGGTGGCATAAACGTGCGTTTCCAGAAGGTGTTCGAAGTGATGACCATTGGTAACAATGTAGTGCTGTGACCTTTTTATCATGGATTGAGTGGTATTCTGTACCTCATCGGCACTTATCGAAGCACATGCTCTGACAATACTCTCTCGCATATCTGCAGGTATAGTTGGAATGTCTTTATAAACAGAGTCTTTTACGAATCCCCAACAGAAAATATCCAGAGGCTGTCAAGTCTGGCGAACGAGCCGGCCACAACACATCCTTCCGCGTCCAATCCCACGATTTGGGAATTGTCTCTGCAGCTCATTTCTAATCATCAGCGAAAACTGTGCCTGACTCCTTCTTCCTAAAGGTATTTGTTCTAACAACAGACCTAATGTTTCTTACAGGAATGTGGTGTACATCGTACCATTAAGATTTCCTTCGATCAAATAGGGCCCCATAATTCTGTCCTCCAGAATCCCACACCATACATTCATGGTTTTTGGTGTGCAGCTTGCCGCAGCCAATATGGATTTTCAGTTGCCCAATAATGCATGTTATGCAAATTAACATTTCCATGGTTCGTGAATGTAGCCTCGTCTCTAAATAAAATCAAATTAATAAATGTGTCATCCCTCTGAATCTGAAGTTGAGCCCATCGGCAGAATTCAACGCGACACATAGAATCCGTACCAATTAATTTTCGGTCGAGATTGATGTGGTAAGGATGATATTTATGGCGATGCGTAACACGAACAACACTACTCTGGCTGGCTCTGACGTCGTACCGCCACCTGGCCGGAAATGTGCAAGAGGCGCAGAATGCTGCGGGGAAACCTGGCGTCGCAGGAGAGAGGTGTCTCTGACCTGGACAGCTGGTCAAACAGTCCCTGCGGGCTGCACCGCCCGCCCGACATCGCCACCGCAGTGAAAGGACGGCCGGCCACAGTGTTATTGCTTTTTTGCGTGTCCACAGCACAGCCGTCCCGCCCAGACGCGTGAAGGACCATGCGTGTGCTAGGGGCTCACAGATCGTTGTTTGGCATTATGAGACAGTTTTCCTCCAGTTTAAGCTCAAACTGGGCTTCTAATGAGGAAACATTACCCGCATTTTTCGGAAAACTGAGATTGAGGCAAAGGAGTTTTCAGTGAGAATATTTGGGAGATGATTTCCATTGTAATGTTGTTGTTGTTGTGGTCTTCAGTCCTGAGACAGCTCTCCATGCTACTCTATCCTGTGCAAGCTTCTTCATCTCCCAGTACTTACTGCAACCTAAATCCTTCTGCATCTGCTTAGTGTATTCATCTCTTGGTCTCCCTCTACGATTTTTACCCTCCACGCTGCCCTCCAATGCTAAATTTGTGATTCCTTGATGCTTCAGAACATGCCCTACCAACCGGTCCCTTCTTCTTGTCAAGTTGTGCCACAAACTCCTCTTCTCCCCTATTCTATTCAGTACCTCCTCATCAGTTACGTGATCTAGCCATCTAATCTTCAGCATTCTTCTGTAGCACCACATTTCGAAAGCTTCTATTCTCTTCTTGTCCAAACTATTTATCGTCCATGTTTCACTTCCATACATGGCTACACTCCAAACAAATATTTTCAGAAACGACTTCCTGATACTTAAATCTATACTCGATGTTAACAAATTTCTCTTCTTTAGAAACGCTTTCCTTACCATTGCCAGTCTACATGTTATATCCTCTCTACTTCGACCATCAACAGTTATTTTGCTCCCCAAATAGCAAAACTTCTTTACTACTTTACGTGTCTCATTTCCTAATCTAATTCCCTCAGCATCACCCGACTTAATTTGACTACATTCCATTATCCTCGTTTTGCTTTTGTTGATGTTCATCTTATATCCTCCTTTCAAGACACTGTCCATTCCGTTCAACAGCTCTTCCAAGTCATTTGCGGTCTCTGACAGAATTACAATGTCATCGGCGAACCTCAAAGTTTTTATTTCTTCTCCATGGATTTTAGTTTCTACTCCGAATTTTTCTTTTGTTTCCTTTACTGCTTGCTCAATACACAGACTGAATAACATCGGGGAGAGGCTACAACCCTGTCTCACTCCCTTCCCAACCACTGGTTCCCTTACATGCCCCTGGACTCTTATAACTGCCATCTGGTTTCTGTACAAATTTTAAATAACCTTTCGCTCCCTGTATTTTATCCCTGCCACCTTTAGAATTTGAAAGAGAGTATTCCAGTCAACATTGTCAAAAGCTTTGTCTAAGTCTACAAATGCTAGAAACGTAGGTTTGCCATTCCTTAATCTTTCTTCTAAGATAAGGCGTAAGGTCAGTATTGACTCACGTGTTCCAACATTTCTACGGAATCCAAACTGATCTTCCCCGAGGTCGGCTTCTACCAGATTTCCATTCGTCTGTAAACAATTCGCGTTAGTATTTTGCGGCTGTGACTTATTAAACTGATAGTTCGGTAATTTTCACATCTGCCTTCTTTGGGATTGGAATTATTATATTCTTCTTGAAGTCTGAGGATATTTTGCTGTCTCTTACATCTTGCTCACCAGATGGTAGAGTTTTGTCATGACTGGCTCTCCCAAGGCCGTCAGTAGTTCTAATGGAATGTTGTCTACTCCCGGGGCCTTGTTTCGACTCAGGCCTTTCAGTACTCTGTCAAACTCTTCACGCAGTATTGTATCTCCCATTTCATCTTCATCTACATCCTCTTCCATTCCCATAATATTGTCCTCAGGAACATCGCCCCTGTATAGACCCTCTATATACTCCTTCCACCTTTCTGCTTTCCCTTCTTTGCTTAGAACTGGATTTCCATCTGAGCTCTTGATATTGATGCAAGTGGTTCTCTTTTCTCCAAAGGTGTCTTTAATTTTCCTGTAGGCAGTATCTATCTTACCCTAGTGAGATAAGCCTGTACATCCTTACATTTGTCCTGTAGCCATCCCTGCTTAGCCATTTTGCACTTTCTGTCGATATCATTTTTGAGACGTTGTATTCCTTTTTGCCTGCTTCAGTTACTGCATTTTTATATTTTCTCCTTTCATCAATTAAATTCAATATTTCTTCTGTTACCAAAGGATTTCTACTAGCCCTCGATTTTTTCCATTTTAATATTCACCTGAAAGCCGAGGCAAATTTCCGAAAAAACTTTGTTCGAATCCAGGAGATTCTTTGACGGACATCTTTTAGCCCCCCTTTTGGCATTATTGTTATAATGTTTTATTAAGTAGATATCTTGTAGGCAGGAACACAAAACTGTATATATTTTATTTTCACACGACCGGTTTTGGACTGTTATAGGCCCATCCTTGGGTGTCGTAGCTGCGCTGCGGTTCCCGAGCGCCGCGTATGTATTTTATTTATTTGACCTCTTTTAATTGCCTTCAGGTGTCTCATGATTAACGTGTACTAATAAGTAATGAGATAGCATTATGTAAATTGATGTTATAATTTGAGTTTTAATGTCATTCACAATGTACTTGTGTACGTTGTCTACCTATTTCCGGAATTTTAGGTCTAGTATAAAAAAATAATATCGGTGTAAAAGATTGACGAACGCAATAGAGACTGTTGATGTGCGAGCTGTTCAAGACGGGGGTGTGTTGTATAAGACGGAAAATTGCGAGTGTGCCGAAATTTTGAGGGAAGCCTGTTAATTTGAGAAAATTGAGTTATTTTAATTGTATGGAAATAAGAAACATTTAGGGGACACTATTTCACTTCATGAGCAGCCAATCGAGCTTCGTTTTCGTGATACAAAAAGCGAGCTAAAGACTGTGATCTTTGCTGTTTCGCGTTACTGAACGTTGGAAATATTACTGAACTCATGCTCAAAATGAAGACATCTAGATCTCTTAATACGTAAATAAGCTTCCGTCATTGTTAAAAAACGTTACCTGTGTACCAACTTCTAACCAGATAGGATCCAGTCCGATGTCTGAAAAAAAGTTATAGATTATTTCTTTTGCGAGTTCTGCTACCAAACGAAGCGACGAGGTAGCCATAAACTTTTATTTCACGTTTTCTCATTGGCAGGTCAAAGGTCAGACAAACGAATACGGCCGTGACTTCAAACTTCACTCCGCCACGCGGGATTAACCGAGCGGTCTCAGGCGCTGCAGTCATGGACTGTCCGGCTGGTCTCGGCGGAGTTTCGAGTCCTCCCTGGGGCATGGGTGTGTGTGTTTGTCCTTAGGATAATTTAGGTTAAGTGGTGTGTAGGTTAGGGACTGATGACCTTAGCAGTTAAGTCCCATAAGATTTCACACATATTTGAACATTTTTTTCAAACTTCACTCCTGTCTTTGTTTATATCACGTAACAACAAAATCTTTATTCTGTTAACAGATAAACAGGGACGAATTGCATAGACAGTGTTTATTTTAAGAAATAAGTGACAGTGCCAATTCGAATGTCAGTTGCATTAGTAGCATATCGCATAATTTCCCCTCGCAATGATAATTTACAAACAGATGATATAATCGATTCTTATGTCAAAGTTTACTGCATTGAGTAATATCTTCTTCTTTCTTTTTCTCCTCATTTTGAGAGAGCTAAAGATGAGATTAAAGACTGTAGTAATTTCCTCAGCTAAACAAAATTAAAACTAGAACTTGTTGGGAAACGCGACAGGAAGTTTCGTTTGGTTGGCAGCTTGTTTGAGCTGAGACTACTTACAGACGTGCCATTAACTTCCGGTTCATTCATGTTCCAGTCAGTATTACCATTAATCTAACTCCGGTTAGAATTCGGATCGTCGGATGCCACTTGTACACACAATAAGTGTCACTTCGTTATTACGGTTGATATGAACTTTTGCTACATTAATCTGCCAATACACGTCTGCAAACTTATTAGTTCACTTGTTATCTGTATAGTAATTCCGGAAAACGTGTTTGAGAAACTCTGCCACAAATCTACTTTCGCACTTTACAGTTTACTGACAGCAGTTATCCCTACAGCAGCAACTATAATGCTTTGTGTATTTTACCTGCTACATGTTTTATTGCATTCCTTATTATAAGCGTGGGTCTAGCTGTGTATCGTGTGGGTCATGTTAGTCAGATATAAGGAGATAAGCTAGCTGCCAGATATTTGAATAAATATATCTGCTCAGGTTGGAAGCTGTTCGTATTAAGACGAATTTTACACAAGATACGTTGCATCTCAAGTTATATTTAGTCAGTAAGGTGTGTTCAGAGAATCTAAGTTTATAGGCAATGTGGGAGGAGTACAAATACGTATAATTTTGTTGTTTACAGTGGAATCTTACTGTAAAGTGCGCTAACTGTTTACAAGCTCCACAAAATTTCATGAAACGTAGTCGTGACAGCAAACAAGGAAGACGGAAATCAGTTATAGTATCGTTTAAGTGGCAACTGTGTGGCGGACTGCTGACGTTGTCATACATAACAGCAACCATGTAGACCAGTGCGACAATCTTTGGACGAGAAGTGTAGAGTACGTGGTTGCCTATTCACACTTGAGCCCAAACGGGATTGACAGATATCAACATGGCCTCTGTTGACAAGATCATTGAACAACTTGTGTGAAATAGCTCAGTACAAAAGAAGTAAAGGGCAACAGAAACAACATAAACAGAGATTCAGCCCGTTTCCACAAATACCACAACAGAAGCAGTTCCATCAGGAGAAGCAAGTGCTAACATAGAGCTGAGGCAAACAATCAGTATTGTGGTCAGTTGTACCTTATACGCCATTTAATGTGGATTCGCAGTATTTGGTATGTGTCAAGCATGTGCAAACAGATGTGCGATTCTGTACCGTATTTGTTTCACGCAAAAAAGCATCTGTGAGCAATATGTACAATGACATGGCCTTACGGACAAGGTGCTTTGCGTTTTTAAATAATTTAGCGATGACAAACGTTTATAATATGTTGAGTTTTACCCACTTGACAACTTGAGCTTGAGGTTCAGCGTAAAATAAACATGTTTTACTACAGAGAGATGTTTAAGGCCCGAATATGACAGCAAAGACTGTTGACAACGGTTGTCTTGAATAAAAAATATTTTGTGCGCTCTTGGCTTTTGAATGTTTTTTAAAACGGTACCAGTGTTATGTTAACAAAGTTCACTTCAAACCCTTATGCAACTATAGCGCATACTACATACATAACCATTGCGACTATCAAGCATTCCGTCTCTGATGAAACATACTGCGGTGAGGAAAAGTACACATGCAGGAGAGCATCGTCCGAAAAGCATTGCAGCCGGAGCCGGCCGGTGTGGCCGAGCGGCTCTAGGCACTACAGTCTGGAACCGGTCGACCGCTACGGTCGGAGAATCGAATCCTACCTCGGGCATGGATGTGTGTGATGTCCTTCGGTTAGTTAGGTTTAAGTAGTTCTGAGTTCTAGGGGACTGATGACCTCAGATGTTAAGTCCCATAGTGCTCAGAGCCATTTGAGCTATTTATTTTTGAAAAGCACTGCAGCACTCATAGGCTTAACGAGGAGTGAGTTGCGAAGTCAGCAGGAGTTAATGTGTGTACTACCTGTAGACTATAGGGTGCAGATGTTGTTGCCGTATTATTTTCCACACAATACTTAGTACTCTAATTCATCTTATCTCCGTGATCTCTACACGAGATATACGATGGTGGCAGCGTAATGGTTGCTGAACACAGACAATAAGGTTTTGCGAGAACTACGTGGTCTTTCTTACAAGGATTCCACCTTTAGTTACCCAAGAATTTCTTTTACACTCTCGTATATGCTGTAGTGCTATCACTATACTTCGGACGTTCAGTGGGAGATGGCAGCTGAAGAAGCCACCACCAGCCAGCAGGCGCCAAGGTTTCGGCACGCTGTTTGCAGCTAGCTGGCTGTTCACGCACTGCGAGGCAAACCAGGTCGAGCGCCGCAGTACTGTCAACGCAGCCGGAAGGCGGGGCTCTTGCAGAACGGGCACAGCATTTTGTACACCGTAAAGCCACGGGTTTATTATTCCAAACGTAGCCGGAAGCACTACATCGACACATCGAATGAGCTCCCAACCAGTATAAATGATCGACAAATCCAGCACAGGTATTCGCAGTCGGGCAGCACCTACTACGACGAAAGGACTATGTTGGGGGTTGTGAGTAAGTAGCCACCACAAGTTTGGGCCTCCGCCACTCGTGGACCATCTTCTAGCTCCAAGTCGTTCTGCATGGGCTTGGCGCCTTCCTACTCGTATGCCGCCTCCGGTCTCACTTCAGCAACATTAGCACCAGCTAGATTCCTGCCCTTGGAGTGGAGGCAGCAGATTCTGATTATACAGTTGCTGCCCTCCTACATTGGGGCGGTGGGTGGGGGAGGGGGGGGGGGCGACGTTGTGCATCATACCCTCACTAACAGGGGCGAATTACAATCCCGCCCTACAAGAGTTCGGCAGACTTCAGCGCCACTAGTACATCACCGGCAGTCACGGTGTGCCTAACTGGGCCATGTCCTGCTAAGCGGGCTTCTAGACCTTTAACTTTCTCACACTGTTTTTCTGAGAAGACCGCTTCAGTTGGTGCGGAGGCGATTCTACAACGCCTACAACCACCATCCGTGGATGAAGAAGATGACTCGACTACTGTAGGGTTGCAGTTTCGTCAACTTCGTAGAGTGAGTGTAGATGTTTCGTTTCGATTTTTGTTTGACTACGAGTATCATGGAAAGTCATGAATCTTTTGCCAAATGGGCAACTGTATCTGATGGATAATCGCAGACAGTGTTCTGTGTGTGTGTAAATAACTACGATAGCTTTGCATTGTTCGTTATTACAGGCGAAGGGTGTGGTCTATTGTCTAGGAAGGTATAAGAGGTTATCCCTGCTCAGCTATTTAAGAGGTAAACTGAGTTGTGTCTACGAGTATTCTTTCTTTTCGATATGTAAAGTAGAAATTACGAGCAGCCACTCAGGCGGAGTAAAACGTGTTATGATTCCAATACGTTTAAGTGTTTTATCGTTTCTGTCTTGTGTAAGTGATGACGGGTAATCGAGTCGTAGTCAGTACCACAAGGAGCAGAGTTTTCAGTACCCCACAGAGCTATCGTGGGGAAGGTTTCGAAAATTTTAAAAGCGATGCTAGCAGACTATGTAATTACGTCCAAGCGACTGGAAGCAGTTCGCACTAGGAAGAAGGAAATAGTTTCTCTCAGTTCTCCGGAGTATGAGGAGAATATGCGGCGGAGATTTGAAGAAACAAGGCATGAGATAATGACAGAAACAAGAGAAAAAAAGGAAGGAGAGATGTGGGAGAAGGAGAAAGCTGAAACGGAGGGGTACAGCCTTGTGTCTACTTTACCTGTCCCGCAATGCGTCCAACTACTGTTGATGTAATTAAACTCTTCGACCCCGTGAGGAATTTCAGCGCCGCCAGTATGATCTGGGCGTTACTATGGAGGATGGCAGCTCAGCCGCAGCAGTTGAGAAGCCACAGGTAGCAGGAGGGTGCCAAGGTGTCGGCGTGCCGGTTGCAGCAACAGGGCTGTTCATGCATTGTGAGGCGGGCCAGACCGAGCACCGGAATCCTGTCAACTCAGACATGGTCCTTGCAGCATGGGCTAAGCAGTTTCTACACCGCCGAGCCACGGATTCGCTGTTCCGTAAGTGACTGGGGGGAGTAGATCGACACAACGAATGAGCTCCTAGCCGGTATCAAAAACCATCAATTGTAGTAGAGGTATTTGCATTCCGTCATCACCTATTCTGATAAGAAGACTACGCTGGGCGCTGGAATGCTACGGGTAAGCAAGCAGCTTCCACGAGTTTGGGCCTCTGTCGGACAATCATCCAGCTCTGAGTTCTCCTTCATAGCCTTAGTACCTTGCTACTAGGGTGCCGCCTCCAGGCTGACTTCAGCAGCGGCCAGTCTCCTTCCCTGGGGAACAGCAGATGGTTACACACGTCGTCCCTGGAACGGATAACAGGTGCAGCACATTGTGGGGTGAAACGTACTCCAGAGGTGAAGTACGCGGGACAGTACGACTAAATTGCACACAGAGTCACCGTGAAATTCTGGTGATATATGGACCAAATCCAGCGTCGCTTTCAGTCGATCGAGAATTATAGATCTTGCGCCATGCGATTTGCATATTTTCGACAAGCTGAAAAATATCTGAAAGGGAAGAGATTTTTCAACGATGAGGCCTTTCACATAGAGGCTCTGCAATGGTCCATGACTGACGTGCGGACTTCTGTCGCCGAGGAATTGAGCGGTTGGTAGAATGCTGTGACTGTTATTCGTAGAGACCTGGTGACTGTTATTGAAAATCAGTATTATGTATCTGCGTCACTTAGTGCACTATTCAGTAAAAGTTACTTGGGATGCCATAACAACATGTGATCTACTTTTTAAAGTCCCCTCATATTTCATGGAGGATATAGGAAACAGTTGTAGCTGAATCGTTACCATTTTGAGTGGTCTTAATTTCTTTCAGTACTGGGTGTCTTCAGTTTCAACACCAGGTGGCTGCACGAGAAATGTAATGGAAGATTTGGACTTGTTTATCAAATATAAATACTTCCCTAGTTTTCTAGATGATCTTTTTGCCTTCGATGACCATTGTTCCTGGAATATTATCACGGCTGCTAATCACTCTCTTAGTGGTGGCGCTCTCGAAACGATCGGGCCTGTTTGTAGGCACGAGGTCACTTATTTCCTTCGCGTATGTGTTGTCAGACTAAATGTTCGAAGCATTTGTCATGTGTGTGTGTATTGTATATTGAACTGGAGACCTACACACGACGGAGAGGCTTCGTCCCTGCCTGCCCAGTGGTTCACAACCCCATAACAGGCTACAGCAGTCCATCTACCTCAGCGCCGCCCCACACCGAATCCAGAGTTATTGTGCGGTCCGGACCCTAGTGGACACCCCCCCCCCCCCCCCCTCACTCTCCCCCGGAACGTCTCATACCAGACGTGTGTAAGCCCAAATGCTTGCGTGGTAGAGTAATTATGGCGTACGCGTATAGTGTAACTGAGGCAGAATGAAAGGAACCAGCCCACATTCGCCGAGGCAGATGGAAAACCGCAGGCTGACCGGCAAACCGGACCTCGACACTAATCCGCCGGGCGGATTCGTGCCGGAGACCGGCACGCCTTCCCGCTCGGGAAGTAGCGCGTTAGACTGCGCAGCTGGCTGGGCTGTCATTTGTCAGGTAATCCATTCAGTATTATTTTGTAAGACTGTTAGTCCTCATGCTGATAACGTATGAGTAGCTTTCCCAGTTGATACTGAACAAGGCAGAGTTACTAATTGTATGCTCTGGCTCTATCCTTGCCATCGAGTTTAGGATGTCTATGAACGACTCTACAATCTGGTGATTCGTAGGAATATCTGATTCTTAATAACGGACCCTCTCTATTTTAGTTGGCAGTTAGACTGATTTTGGACCTAGCCAGATCTAATGTTTCTGATTGCCGCTATAAACGCACAGGTCTGTCCTGGATGTGACGAGAACCGCCAAGGGCGCAGGCACACAAAGGGAGCATAAGCTGATCGAAGGAAGCAAGCAACAAAAGATGGTTTTTAGAGGTGTTCCCATTTTTGCTTACGAGAACAAGACTTTCCCCCGGCCAGCGACTGTAAACGCACACTGTTGTGACTCTCATTTCTACAGTGTCACTTCGTCCAAGTAACATCTTAAAGCAATGACAATTAACGAACAGACATCTATCGCTGACATGCTTTCTGTGGCAAAAGTGCGCTTATTTCAAGCAGCTGCCGCCTACATAGCTCGTTCATGTTCAACAAGGGAGTAGTTCTTGCCGATTTATTTATTTTTAGAGTCCAGGTCACAAAATAATAACAAAAACTAAGTATTGATTCACATAACAAATTTGCAAAATTAAATATTTACAGTAGTATTTATGACACAGGTTCAATAATACCTACAAACAAGCAGCAGATAAACGAGCAGCAAGATGATTATATTTTTTTGACGAGTGCAGTATTCGGCGGCTATCACAGCAGTTTCGCTGGCTGCAGCAAGATCACAGATAGTGCATACAGCCGGTAAGTTACTGCAGACTAGCAGATGTTGTTCGTCCTGCACGTCACCACACTGACAAGTTTCCTCCTCATTACTGAAGCCCCACTTCCTGGGGTTGGCTTTGCACCTTGACACCCCACCTCGCAGTCTGTTCAAAGTCTTCCAGGTCACCTTTGGCTATTTCCTCCTTGACCGTTGCATGATTGTCTTCAGCTAGGTTGTCTCGCCAAAGCTCCTCTCTGCGAGTTCTGGGAGATGAACGGATTGCCATAGTTTTCTGTAGGAAGCTTTTTCTTGACCTCAGTCTTGGCTGTTGAGGGTCATGTCCGAACAAAGGATGTCTAGCGTCGATTTCTTCTTTTTTCTTCTCCACTTCTGATGCAGCTTGCCTTAGAATGCGTGGTGGTGCTATACCCATAATTTGGTACAGGAGCAGGTCGTAAGCAGCCTATAATAATGCGTCCTGTCTCGTTCAGGGCTGTATCTACATGTTTAGCATGTGCAGATTTTTGCCAGACGGGTGCTGCGTATTCTGCGGCGGAGAAACATAGTGCCAAAGCAGATGTTCTAAGCTCTTTTGGCTGGGCACCCCAGGTGGTTCCTATAAGTTTGCGGATGATGTTGTTCCGCGCTTTTACTTTGAGGCTCGTTTCTTCACAGTGGGCTTTGAATGTGAGGGAACGGTCCATCTTCACCCCAAGGTACACTCCTGGAAATTGAAATAAGAACACCGTGAATTCATTGTCCCAGGAAGGGGAAACTTTGTTGACACATTCCTGGGGTCAGATACATCACATGATCACACTGACAGAACCACAGGCACATAGACACAGGCAACAGAGCATGCACAATGTCGGCACTAGTACAGTGTATATCCACCTTTCGCAGCAATGCAGGCTGCTATTCTCCCATGGAGACGATCGTAGAGATGCTGGATGTAGTCCTGTGGAACGGCTTGCCATGCCATTTCCACCTGGCGCCTCAGTTGGACCAGCGTTCGTGCTGGACGTGCAGACCGCGTGAGACGACGCTTCATCCAGTCCCAAACATGCTCAATGGGGGACAGATCCGGAGATCTTGCTGGCCAGGGTAGTTGACTTACACCATCTAGAGCACGTTGGGTGGCACGGGGTACATGCGGACGTGCATTGTCCTGTTGGAACAGCAAGTTCCCTTGCCGGTCTAGGAAGGGTAGAACGATGGGTTCGATGACGGTTTGGATGTACCGTGCACTATTCAGTGTCCCCTCGACGATCACCAGTGGTGTACGGCCAGTGTAGGAGATCGCTCCCCACACCATGATGCCGGGTGTTGGCCCTGTGTGCCTCGGTCGTATGCAGTCCTGATTGTGGCGCTCACCTGCACGGCGCCAAACACGCATACGACCATCATTGGCACCAAGGCAGAAGCGACTCTCATCGCTGAAGACGACACGTCTCCATTCGTCCCTCCATTCACGCCTGTCGCGACACCACTGGAGGCGGGCTGCACGATGTTGGGGCGTGAGCGGAAGACGGCCTAACGGTGTGCGGGACCGTAGCCCAGCTTCATGGAGACGGTTGCGAATGGTCCTCGCCGATACCCCAGGAGCAACAGTGTCCCTAATTTGCTGGGAAGTGGCGGTGCGGTCCCCTACGGCACTGCGTAGGATCCTACGGTCTTGGCGTGCATCCGTGCGTCGCTGCGGTCCGGTCCCAGATCGACGGGCACGTGCACCTTCCGCCGACCACTGGCGACAACATCGATGTACTGTGGAGACCTCACGCCCCACGTGTTGAGCAATTCGGCGGTACGTCCACCCGGCCTCCCACATGCCCACTATACGCCCTCGCTCAAAGTCCGTCAACTGCACATACGGTTCACGTCCACGCTGTCGCGGCATGCTACCAGTGTTAAAGACTGCGATGGAGCTCCGTATGCCACGGCAAACTGGCTGACACTGACGGCGGCGGTGCACAAATGCTGCGCAGCTAGCGCCATTCGACGGCCAACTCCGCGGTTCCTGGTGTGTCCGCTGTGCCGTGCGTGTGATCATTGCTTGTACAGCCCTCTCGCAGTGTCCGGAGCAAGTATGGTGGGTCTGACACACCGGTGTCAATGTGTTCTTTTTTCCATTTCCAGGAGTGTATTTAGGAGTTTCGCAGTGGAGTAGTTGTTCTCCTCTCCAATGCCGATAATTCGCTATGATATCGTAGGTTTTCGAAGGTTGACGAGCATGTGCTAGAAAGTTTCCCAGTTTTGTAGATTCATGCGGGTTAAGGACTGGAGAGGGAAGCCTGGTGGGAGCCCCTTCAGCCAGTAATTTTGCTGCTCCCAAGTTTCGATTGCTGCAGTCTACTGTATAAATAAAGAAGATTTCAGGAATACGCCTTCTGTCACTGATTAATAACACACGGTCCAGTCACATTGATGTGACCACTGCCTATATTCGACGTCAACGTGCAATAAACACTTACAGACGGCAGGCAGCACCACTAGCAGTGGAGGCTAAATAAAGAATGCCTAGGAGGACGCGAGAAACAGTGCGAATGTGGACATAATGGAGCGGTTTATCTGATGTCCAAAAGGGCATGATCGATGGCTTTGAGGCCAAAAAAAAAAAAATGGTTCAAATGGCTCTGAGCACTATGGGACTTAACATCTGTGGTCATCAGTCCCCTAGAACTTAGAACTACTTAAACCTAACTAACCTAAGGACATCACACACGTCCATGCCCGAGGCAGGATTCGAACCTGCGACCGTAGCAGCCGCGCGGTTCCGGACTGAGCGCCTTAACCGCGAGACCACCGCGGCCGGCCTTTGAGGCCAAGGGTGGAAGTTTGTAAGCTGTACACTTGCCGCCGTGATACCGTGTACCGTGCACGGCAAAATGGCGCTATCCAAAACCAGCGGTGAGGCTGCCGCATCAAGAACCATAGATGACAGCGGTGAACGACGGCCGCGGAGATGTGTACGGGTGAACTGACGCGCAACTGTTGAGCAACTGACTACCCAGGTAGGCAACGGGCTGTTAACAGCGTCTCCTCAACGACCGTTCAGCGGACGTTGGTACATACGGGCCTCCGCAACAGGCACCTGGTCATGCAGCCGTGCTGGCTGCAGTCCATCGGCGACGAAGGCTGAAATTTACATCCCAGTATCGCAACTGGTCGTCTGCTAAATGGTGACAGGAGGTCTTTTCAGATGAATCAGGTTTTATGCGCCATCGGACAGATGGCCGTGAGCGTGTACAGCGTGAAACATGTGTTGAGCCCCGTGTGACTTTGTCATTCTACAAGTCACAATGGTTCAACACAAGTCATTGGGGACCATCTTCATCCCTACATGCAGTTTGGTTTTCCTCGGCATCTACCAGCAGGATAATGCAACGAGTCATACACTTTGGATTGGACGCGTGTGGTTCGAAGAGCACGAGGATGACTTTACCGTATTCCCCTGGCCACCAAGCTTCCCGCATTAAAACCCAATCGAGAATCTTTGGATTCACCTCGATCGAATTGTCCACGCCTTGGGTCCTAAACCGAATAACCTAACGCAGCTGGCCACGGCATTGGAGTCGGCATGGCTACGCATTTCTGTCGGTACCTTCCAGAACCTCAATGACTTTCTTGCTGCACGTCTCTGGCTACTCAGGCTATTGACAAGTTACCAAATTAATGTGACTGGACGGTGTACTGCGGGAGTCGTTAGTCGCTGTGCCTACAAACAGCTATTGCTTTAACTGTAAGTAGAATTCTCTTATATACATTGGTTATCCGATGAATTGATCAAGTGTCTGGTGTCATAAGAGTGTTGAAAATAGCGCTTAATTACATAAAAGGTGAAGTTAAAATCTTCTGGGTTGTTGGCCGTATCATGTTCCTTCTTAAATGATCGATGTTTCGACCTCTCTGCTGGGGTAAACATTCTCTAACCGTTTCGAATCTAGCCAATGATGACGACCAACCAATAGCGGTAGCAGAAATTTCAACCAATAACCCTTCTCCAGCGTAAGTGTGGAACAGTGCCTTTCTATCCAATGACGATGGGCCGCCAATGGTATCCACAGGAGATTAGCTAACAACGCCCCTTCTTCTGCATCAGCGTGGGAATGTTAGCCTATGACTATGACCCACCAATGGTAGCCATATGAATTTTAACCAATACTATCACTTCTCCAGCACGAACGTGTGAAAATTCCCCTTTTTATAAGAGGACGCGACACTCGTCTCTGACAGTGTTCTAGCAGTAGTGGACACCATGAGACCCTGAGGAAGATCCCAGCAGAGGGATCGAAACGTCGATCATTTTAGAAGGAACATGACGCGGCCTAATAACCTAGAAGAATTTAACTTCAGCGACAACGGCCACGAAAGTTTGCAGACTTACATACATAAATGGTGTTTTGTTGATGTCATTACTCGAATGAAACCGACACAGGCTGTGACCTGTACAGCAGCACACCAACATGCAGTAGCTGCCATAAACAACAAGATGTCGAATTTGTTTTACCTTCAATAGATTTAATTTGTTGTGTGTGTATTCACTTAAATACTGCTCTTCAATAATGCTTCATTTTTATTAAACCTGCTTACAAAAATTATAAAAATTGCTGAATCTGCCTAGAATAAAATGCACAAAGTTAGTTTTGCAGGGGGAGGGGGTATGCGAAGTTAAGCGGTCTGTCAGGATCGCAGGATTAGACACTTACGCTCGTGGGAAGTCTACCTTTCCGCCTTCTCTACGTAGCAGAACGTTCGTTGCCGAATCTCATTTTGAGACAGCGGGGAGCTAATGCACGTGTGTTGTGTAGCGACCGGCAGGTCCAGCACTCAGAGCAGGTTGGAGACAGCTAAACTGTGCGAGTCATCGCTTTCTTCCGCCACGCCCCCGGCTTGTCGATAGCTTTCATCTGGCACTTGTACACCACGCTATTAGCCGCGCCTCGCTGCCGGCGCTCAAGCAGTGAAATACTTAGCGAGTGCGTAGAGCCGACTGCTCTACAGAAATTGTATGTTTAAAGGTTTGCACGAACAGAACAATCACAATTTTAAGATTACTAAAGCACAAAGTCCTAAGAAATTTAACTACAAGTGGTTCTTGGGAGATTCTGACTGCCAAATAAATTGAATGATTGTATTATATATACTAAATACTTTTTAGGGGTACTCTGTCTACTGTATCACCCCGTATAACATTATATTTATGTAACCGTTTATCTGTTCATGATTTTGTGACCATAGAAATCAGGAAGTAATTCAATAAAAGAATTGTGTTTCTCTCTTTTCTTGCCCGTACGTGAAGTAGTACAAGAGACTATTTCTGCAATAAGAATTATTAACGCCACTGTATCGGCAACTTTATCCTGCGGTATGACTGCCACATGAGCTTCCTGCCTTCAGAGAAGGCAATACTGTGTACCTAAGTTCTTCTTCCTTGACACTACAGCTCTGAATGGACCCTCTGTGTACATACCTTCTTCTTCCTTGACTCTATAGCTCTAAATGGATCAGACCAACTCAACGATCTTTCTCGATGTACGCTAACTAAAAGTATCCGAACATCCCTATATAATACTGAATTGACCAATAGATGTCACGGGAGTCTAACCACCAGCTTAAAAAGAGGCGGGAGTATTGTGTCGTCAGTAGAGAATCAATAAAAGCAAAATGAGTCTGTTCGATCAGGAGTGCTCAGAGACATCGAACGTGGACCAGTCATTGAATGTCACCTGGCGTTTCAAACCTTCTATAGCTGCCCATGTCGACTGAATGTGATGTGACTGTCGAGTGAAAACTCGAAGGAACAGCCACAGTTAAACCAAGACTGGGCAGTCCTCGTGTACCGACTGACAGGGACCATCAAGCATTACGGAGGGTCGTTGTAAGAAATCGCATGAAATGAGAGGAAGGAACCTCTCGTGAGTTGCAAAGTGCTACCAGCTGTCCAGCTAGCACAGTGGCTGTCCGTAGTGAGCTTAAAAGACTCGGGTACAGTGGTCGAGCAGCTCTTCATAAGCCACACATTTCTATAGTCTTCACGCGATCCTTGGAGTCGCGTAAATAGCGATGCCACTGAACAAATGACTGGCTATAGTGACAGGGAGTGATGAACCATCCTATACCCTGTGACAATCCGATAGAAGGATTTGGATCTGGCGAATGCCTGGAACACGTTGCCTGTTCCTATGTGTGATGCCAACAGTGAAGTATGGGGGAAGCGGAGTTACGGTATGAGATGCTTTTTATGGTTAGGGTTTGGTCCCCTTATTGCGCTTAATAAAATGCTAAATGCTTTAGGACATCACTCATTTTACAACATTACGTACTGCGCACAGTAGAGGAACTGTTGGGAGACGGTGATTGTAACGGCATGACAGTGCACCCTGTCATAAAGCAACTCTGTGAGGCATCGGTTTTGTGGACAAAAGCATTCCTGGAACGGACAAGCCTGGTCAGGGTCCCAACGTAGACCCAACAGAACGCCACTGCGATGAATTTCGACCCCAGTTCCAGCATCACTACTTTCTCTAGAATGACCTGCCATTCCTCCACAAAAGTCCAGACATCTCATCGAAACTATCTCCAGTAGAGACCAAGCTGTCACAAAGGCGAAGGGTGGACTTAGCCCACAAAAATATCCTCAGAGGCCGGCCGCGGTGGCCGAGCGGTTCTAGGCGCTTCAGTCAAGAACCGCACGACTGCTACGGTCGCAGGTTCGAATCCTGCCTCGGGCATGGATGTGTGCGATGTCCTTAGGTTAGTTAGGTTTAAGTAGTTCTAAGTTCTAGGGGACTGATGACCTAAGATGTTAAGTCCCATAGTTCTCACAATCATTTGAACCATTTGAACCCTAGCGATCAGATAGTGTACGTCTTCTATTTTTCACTTCCATCCTTGGAACACTATGTTGGCAAAATTAGCTAACATATCGTCCATTCACGTTGGCTTTGGTGTAATGCAATATTTCTTACATATTCTCTTCAGTATCCTGTCGACAGCCATGTTGTCCAGATTAGTCAAGCACCATATTCTCTGTGGTTTACAAAATTAACTACGTGTTTGTGTTTTTACTGCAATTCATGATTATGTACTAGTACTATTCTCCAGTGCTCTTAGTGGTAGGCGCATAGATGTCTTGCAGGATTGTCTCTATACAACGTTACATCTCGTCCATAGGTTGTTTAGAAGGCAAATTAAGTTATGCATTCAGGAAAATAGGCATTTGTTTGATCACCTCACTGAAATGAACATTCCGCCACCTGACCATCCATGTGAACACAGTCAGTTGTGTAATTGTGATGCATCCACCCCCGAAAATTTGAACGTTTCAGTTACCTAACAAAAATTTGAAGATGTATAATTTAAATTTATTTGTATACTGTTGGTTCAAATACATCAACTGCACGTCAGAAAAAAAAGGCTTAAAAAATTCTAACTCACAGGAAAATAACTAAACAAGCTATCTTCGTAACTCGGCAGAAAGAGCATCCTACTTAAATAAATATTTCTTTCACTTATTGTTTTGTGAGTTACAGAGAAAAAGACCTTATCTCAGCTTCCTGTGTATACTTCCGAAGTGACGTTACATTGTGTGACCTAGGGTACTTCTGGTATCTCCATCCACACCCCCCCCCCACCCCCCCTTCCTCTTCCCTGTTCCATTCGCAAATGCTGTGTGGGAAGAGTGGCTGTCGGTAAACCGCCGCATGAGCTCCATTTTCTCTGATTTTCTGGTCGTAGTATTTTGGGAGATCTATGCGTAACAAAGTAAACGATGCCAAACATTTCTTGATAAGTAAGCACTAGGAATTTCAACAGTAAGCCCCTCCGTGCTTCTAAACGCCTCTCTTTTAGCGTCTGCCACTGGAATTTTTGAAGCATCTTTGTAACACTCTTGCGCCTACCAAAAAATACCGAGACGAAGCGCGCCGCTCAACGTTAGATTTCCTGTACTCTTCTGTTAAGGCAATATGCATAGTAAGGGGTCCAGACTGAGGAAAAGCTTTCAATAATTGATCTGACAGGCGTTTTCAGCCTCTAATTTCGTGGATGAATTACATTTTAGGAAGAACCTTTCACCTAACTTTCTTCCAATTTGTTTTTTGTGTTCGTACCGCGACGACTGGTAGCTGTTGGCTGTAGAGACTGGATGCTTGCTGAGAGGGTGCTTAGGAAACGCTTTTACTGAGTGGCAGCAGGATTTACAGGAAGATTTACCCAACAAGCCACGTTTGTACAAGTTACAGCTGTCTGCAGTCTGCTAGTGGCCATCTGTCGCAGTTAATCCAGTAAATGATGCTTTGTCCGATTGAGTACTAGCGTTTTATCTTTCCAGATTTTTCACTTCATAAAATAACATCGCAAGTTTGTGTTGTGAAAGTTTAGTGCAGATTTAGTGTGATAACAACAGACTCGACATTCCTGTCAACTGCTTTACGTTTTGTGAAATAGGGACGTCAATTTATGTGGGTGATTTCTCGATTTTTACTTCAGTGTTATATACCACGGGGTATCCGTCAGGTACTCTTCTTAGCCACCAAAGTATTGAAAGCGTGTAAATTAAGGACAACCATTTAGTCATTTGGAACTTTGGAATTCCTAGTCACACGTTTCCTGGTGAACAAATGAGAATAGGGGTTTAGTTTCACACGCTCATTGTCAAGATCGCAGAATACAGGGCGTTACAGAAAGGTACGGGCAAACTTTCAGGAAACATTCCTCACACACAAATAAAGAAAATATGTTATGTGGACATGTGTCCGGAAACGCTTAATTTCCATGTTAGAGCTCATTTTAGTTTCGCCAGTATATACTGTACTTCCTCGATTCAACGCCATAATTTCATACCTGTGTTGCTAGAACATGTGCCTTTACAAGTACGACACAACATGTGGTTCATGCACGATGGAGCTCCTGCACATTTCAGTCGAAGTGTTCGTACGCTTCTCAACAACAGATTCGGTGACCGATGGATTGGCAGAGGCGGACCAATACCATGGCCTCCACGCTCTCCTGACCTCAACCCTCTTGACTTTCATTTATGGGGGCATTTGAAAGCTCTTGTCTACGCAACCCCGGTACCAAATGTAGAGACTCTTCGTGCTCGTATTGTGGACGGCTGTGATACAATACGCTATTCTCCAGGGCTGCAGCGGTGTATCAGGGATTCCATGCGACGGAGGGTGAATGCATGTATCCTCGATAACGGAGGACATTTTGAACATTTCCTGTAACAAAGTGTTTGAAGTCATGCTAGTACGTTCTGAAGCTGTGTGTTTCCATTCCATGATTAATGTGATTTGAAGAGAAGTAATAAAATGAGCTCTAACATGGAAAGTAAGTGTTTCCGGACACATGTCCAAATAACATATTTTCTTTCTTTGTGTGTGAGGATTGTTTCCTGGAAGTTTGGCCGTACCTTTTTGTAACACCCTGTATATGCAGTTTATTGATCTACGTGTAGAATGTAAATCACAGTACCACAGCGTTATACAAGATGGGTGTCGTATTCTCTTCAGCATGATTAAAGATTATTAGCAGTGTTCGGTTGTTTGTGAAATCTGTCTCTCGTGAGATGAGCGTCTGAGCAAAAATGCAAATGGCTCTGAGCACTATGGGACTTAACTTCTGAGGTCATCAGTCCCCTAGAACTTGTAACTACTTAAACCTAACAAACCTAAGGGTTAGGTTAGGTTAGTGTTGTTTTAACGTCCCATCGACAACGAGGTCATTAGAGACGGAGCGCAAGCTCGGGTTAGGGAAGGATGGGGAAGGAAATCGGCCGTGCCCTTTCAAAGGAACCATCCCGGCATTTGCCTGAAACGATTTAGGGAAATCACGGAAAACCTAAATCAGGATGGCTGGAGACGGGATTGAACCGTCGTCCTCCCGAATGCGAGTCCAGTGTGCTAACCACTGCGCCACCTCAAACCTAAGGGCATCATACACATCCATACCCGAGGCAGGATTCGAACCTGCGACGTAGCGGTCGCGCGGTTCCAGACTGAAGCGCCTAGAACCGCTCGGCCACTCCGGCCGGCTGGCGTCTGAGCCTAGAGATTGATTAGCGCAGCAGAGATTCACACGGAGGTGTAGGTGGAAGCCGGACAGGGTCGTTATTCACAATCGCGCCGCGTGAAGGCGATGGACACCGCCGCCGGGCGAGCTCTGTTTTCAGAGGATGGGGCAAACCTGCGGCACGCCCATGACATTTAGGTTTGTCTGCGAGCTGCAGGACATTAGGGCCGGTGACTGGCAACTTGCTCTCTCGCTGTTGGTTCAACTGACCGCTGAGGCCAAGTTCCGACGGAAAGACCGCACTGGCAGCGACGTCACGGCAGACCTTCGTCAGCGCGGGCCGGAAGGCTGAAGCCCACTAAATGCTGACATTGATGAGTTACCTGGGCGGGCAGCTTTATTTTGGCGGCTCTTTGTACTGCCGTTTGACTCACCACTGCTTACTGCAGATACCAGCTAAGCCGAGAGACCACCATAACGACGTAGAGACTGTACAGACAGTGGTAGGAAAATAAGCGCCATTGGCCTCTTCTTGATGGTAATGAGTCGGCCAATTGTTGTGTTTAGGAAAGAACTCTGTAAAGAGTTCACTGGAGAACATCTGCCTGTAGGTGTACTTCCGTGCTCCGCACAGCAGGCTATGGTGTGCGGCGGAAGGTACTTTGTGAACCACTGTCGTTTACTGTCCCAGTAGTGAATGATTCGCGGGAAGGACGATTGTCAGTAAGCCTCCATTTGACTCGAATATAATTTTACTTTCATGTTCTTTTCACGAGATGCTCCTAGGAGGTAGGAGGAAGCAGTATACCGGTTGACTCTTATAGGAATTACACCCCCGGAACTTCATTGGCATACTACCCCATGATACACAACGCGTCTCTCGTGGCGTCTGCCATACGAGTAGGATGCGCATCACCGAGACCCCTTCCCACTGCCGCGACGTATTCGCCTGGGTACTTAACTTCATCTTTCCCATACAGAGCTCTCAGCTATTTCACTTAATTTGTGGAATAGGGGAAATACAGGAAACTACTGAAACATAAAAAGTTATTAAAAAAACTTGGACCTTAAACAAAAACTAAGATAGTAGAGTGATGCACAGTACCAAGAAACAAATTTTACGTTTGTAGGAAAGAAAGAGAAATTGTGAAATAGCATTCCACAGAGGAAATGGAACGGAGAAATTTGAGAATAATCCATTCTCGTGTAAGACGATATAGTTAAGTCAGTATCTGGTGAATAAAGAGGGTAAATGATGTTATGTTAGATATAATAATATCTAAAAAGAGGCGACAAAGGCACTTCCTTGCCTTGTGCCAGTCGTCCGCCATTACATGGCACTTTAGAAAATTATCCCGGAGTAAACCTTTCAAGGAAAAAAATTGAACAGCGTGTCGATGACGTTAGCTTTTCCAAAGAAGTGAGGTCATTCAGAATTGCTGTCTGATAATAAGCCGGCCTTGGGAAGTCACGAAATGTTTCGGCAAATCATTATTCAGGCGAATAAGGCAAAGAGCGAAATCATGCCGGTGACAGGGAAGAATACGTGACAAATTCGGCATTCTGTTAAAATTATGGATCAGGGTCACTGCAAATGAAATCCTGGTTAAGTAATGAATGTGAGATTTCCACTAACCACGCACAGTGGAATATCTATTCCACGGCAACAAAACAGGAATAAAAATGCGCTGTCTTTAATGCCAGCTTTGGAGTGTGAGATTATTTGAATGGCCAAAATGTAACTAATATGTAGAGATTCTTGCGAGTGCTACCACAAGCCTTTGGCTGAGACACATGCACGGAACACAGCAAGTGATAACTGGGGCGGTCCAAGTCAGAGCACCCAAAGCAAAGCAGAGGCGGGACAAGTAAAAGGGAAGGAATCGCTACGCACAGGTCTTATAAAATCAACTAAGAGTCATTTCTGTTTCAGCACTCGTCACCTCTCACAAGACGTTATTTCCACCAAGCGCGTTTCTACCACTTTCGCAAGAGTGTCTTTGTAATCAGATTCTCAGTTATTTTGGTACGCGATTACTGTATAAAATATGAAGCTATTCATAAGATCCTCTTAGTATTTGTTAGGAACGTGTGTCCGTTGTCGAAAGCTTGAGTTTATATTCAGAACTGATGCAACACGCGAATCCGGAAGTGTGACTACGTTCTACAATGTTCTAGACCATTTTTACAATTTAATAAGTGTTACATACAGATTTTGTGTAATAACTACAAAATTGTGGTAATGTTCTCTCCAGTGAATGATTTGTAAGAAGGATTTTTAATATTTAAGACAGAATTAGCAATTCTGTCTGTCAGTTTATAAACATTTTCCCTTCATTGTTGGTAATTTTAACAAAGCTAATGTAAAAAATGAAGCGGCACTGGAAAATGGCGTAAAAAGTATATGGGAAACAATTACAAGAAAAAGGAACTACGTTTTCTAATATTTGCGGTAGATCTTGTAACAGAATTCATGTAATTATTTCTGTAAGAATACTAATCCGAATTATAATGTTGTTAGTTTGTATATTGTGTAAAATTGTCCATTAAAAATGTTAGTTGACCCACGCCAAAGAAATTTAACAGAAGGAGAGAGAGAGAGAGAGAGAGAGAGAGAAAGAGAGAGAGGGTACTGAGGGACAGGGGGCTACAGCAGGCATAAGTGTGAAAACGTGAAGAGAGCATATTACTGACTTTAGTAATTTGGTGGAGGTTATAATATTAGAACAACTACAATCGCAAGAAGTATTTGTTAAATCGAGTAACCGACGAGACAAGTGCGTGACGATGTGATGTTTGTTGTGGAATAAATTTCCGAGCTTAAGATGCGGACGCTGTGCATTTCTCTGTAAAAGGAGTCATAATCAGTTTTATCTACGAGGAAAGAACGGTGTATCATTTACTGTAAAATTATCACAAGGACGTAAATTTAAATTTTAGAATTATGTTTTGTGGAATAAAAGGCGCACATCAACGTTATTAAATTTTAGTGTTTGTGCACGTACTAGAAACTTCAGTAGGTGCTACATAGTTTTTAAAGAGGAATCAGCGACCACTGTTTTACAATTTTCGTCATTGATGTAATCTTCAGTACGAATATTCGTTTGATGCCAGTGTCTCTTTATTTCTGCGTAATTTGTGCAGAAATAAAGAGACACTGGCATCAAACGAATGTTCGTACTGAAGATTACATCAATGACCAATCCGCTTAGGGTACTCCATTGTTCCTTTCCCCAAACTTCCTCCATTAGCAGACTGACGGTTCTTTGATGCTTCTGGTTGGGTGCTATGAAGCTAACCTATTTTAAGTGAAACTATGTCATAAAGGCCCATTTATCTCTATTCTGTTATCTCTTCATTAGTTATTAGGTCTATCTGTATAATCTTTAACGTTGTTCTGAAACACCACATTATTCATTGCTACTATACTTACACACTACTGGCCATTAAAATTGCTACACCACGAAATGACGTGCTACAGACGCGAAATTCAACCGACAGGAAGAAGATGCTGTGGTATGCAAATGATCAGCTTTTCAGAGCATTCACACAAGGTTGGCGCCGGTGGCGACACCTACAACGTGCTGACGTGAGGAAAGCTTCCAACCGATTTCTCATACACAAACAGTAGTTGACCGGCGTTACCTGGTGAGACGTTGTTGTGATGCCTCGTGCAAGGAGGAGAAATGCGTACCATCACGTTTCCGACTTTGATCAAGGTCGGATTGTAGCCAATCGCGATTGCAGTTTATCGTATCGCGACATTGCTGCTCGCATTGGTCGAGATCCAATGACTGTTAGCAGAATATGGAATCGGTGGGTTCAGGAGGGTAATACGGAACGCCGTGCTGGATCGCAACGGCCTCGTATCACTAGCAGTCGAGATGACAGGCATCTTATCCGCATGGCTGTAACGGATCGTGCAGCCACGACTCGAACCCTGAGTCAACATATGGGGACGTTTGCAAGACAACAACCATCTGCACGAACAGTTCGACGACGTTTACAGCAGCATGGACAATCAGCTTGGAGACATGGCTGCGGTTACCCTTGACGCTGCATCACAGACAGGAGCGCCTGCGATGGTGTACTCAACGACGAACCTGGGTGCACGAATGGCAAAACGTCATTTTTTCAGATTATCCAGGTTCTGTTTACAGCATTATGATGGTCGCATCCGTGTTTGGCGACATCGCGGTGAACGCACATTGGAAGAGTGTATTCGTCATCGTCATACTGGCGTATCACCCGGCGTGATGGTATGGGGTGCCATTTGTTACACGTCTCGGTCACCTCATGTTCGCATTGACGGCACTTTGAACAGTGGACGTTACATTTCAGATGTCTTACGACCTTGATTCGATCCCTGCGAAACCCTATATTTCAGCAGGATAATGCACGACCGCATGTTGCAGGTCCTATACGGGCCTTTCTGGATACAGAAAATGTTCGACTGCTGCCCTCTCCAGCACATTCTCCAGATCTCTCACCAATTGAAAACGTCTGGTTAATGGTGGCCGAGCAACCGGCTCGTCACAATACGCCAGTCACTACTCTTGATGAACTGTGGTATCGTATTGAAGCTACATGGGCAGTTGTACCTGTACACGCCATCCAAGCTCTGTTTGACTCAATGCCCAGGCGTATCAAGGCCGTTATTACGGCCAGAGGTGGTTGTTCTGGGTACTGATTTCTCAGGATCTATGCACCCAAATTGCGTGAAAATGTAATCACATTTCAGTTCTAGTATAATATATTTGTCCAATGAATACCCGTTTATCATCTGCATTTCTTCTTGGTGTAGCAACTTTAATGGTCCACTAAAAGGCTGAAAGACTGAATAACCACCTTTTACAGGGCTTACGTGCAGGAAGAGAGTCAATGGGATTCTGGAAGGTACCGACAGGGATGTGAAGTTCCGTGGCCAGTTCCGCTAGCTTTCTCTGCTGAGGATCCAGGGCGCGAACAACCCGATCTAGGTGGTCTTTGTTGGCGGTGGTGTAAGGTAATCCCCTCCTGGTGCTCTTCGAAACACGAACGTACACTGCGAGCCGTGTCACACGTCGTGGACTTGTTCTCCAAGGGTAGTAGATGAGTACTTGTGTTGATCCATTGTCCATCTAGAATGGCGGGATCACCCAGGGAACGCCACGAAACATTCCCCGGATCATAACGTTCCCTCCTTGTTTGTTTTACATTTTTCAGCTGTACATACACCGGCCATCCGTCCCATGGAGCATGAAAAATGTTTTATCTGAAAAGATCACCTGTCGCCACTTCCTTTATTGCCGAACTGACTGTTCTTCGATGCCCGTGGTTGCATCCTATGAAGCTAATCCTGTTTTAAGTGAAACTATGTCTTAAAGACCCGTTTTTCCCTATTCTATTCAGAACCTTTGATTAGTTATCAGATCTGCCCCGTTGCGTTATTGGTGAGGAAATTGCACCTTTCGTTACCGATGAACGACTGTCATTACGAGTGCATGAACCAGGCTACTGCTGTAGAGGCGCATAAGCAGCAACTTTCGCTGAACGCTTGTTGAGCAGACACTGTTGATAGTTCCTTGGGTCATCTGGGCGATCAGCTGCTCAACAATTGCACGTCTACTCACCCGTACACATCTCAACAGCCATCGTTCACTCATGTTGTCTGTGGCCCGTGGTGCACCCTGTTGTCCCGGCACCGGTCTTGGATAGCGCCTGCCGACCGGTGTGGCCGAGCAGTTCTAGGCGCTTCAGACTGGAACCGCGCGACCGCTACGGTCTCAGATTCGAATCCTGCCTCGGGCATGGATGTGTGTGATGTCCTTAGGTTAGTTAGGTTTAAGTAGTTCTAAGTTCTAGGAGATTGATGATCTCAGATGCTAAGTCCCATAGTGCTCAGAGCCATTTGAACCATTTGATAGCGCCATTTTACCACAAACGGAATACTTTAACCATGGCGGCTGGTGAACAGTTTACCGATTTAGCCGTTTCGTAAATGCTTCAACTGCTGGTCCAAAAGCCAATAATCATGTCCTATTTGACTACAGGTAAATCGCACCGTTTTCGCATTTTGACAACGACTATACCGTTTTTCGCTACCCTTCCCCCCCCCCCCCCCCCCCTCCCCACCGCCACCCCCGCCTACCAACAAGACAACCTTTATATATACTCCACTACTAGTGCTGCTACCTGTCGTCTGTGAGTGTTTATTGAACGTTGTCCTTAGGTTAGTGGTCGCATTAATGTGACTAGACCGTGTATATTTCATTGTGCCATGGCAATTTTGGGTTTGTAGTTATTCTTCCATGAAATACGTGTACAATTTTTGAGGGATACATAGGGGAGCCTTTACATAGGAAATCCATCATAAACCGTCTCCTCAATACGTTCCAGGTGGTCCACTAAGGACAGATCGCAGTCGCTGCTTACGTAGAAGCTGTCAAAACTTTTGGCTTTTTGAACCTTCCAGAAGCCGGACTGTATTTAGAAATTATTTCCATTGACATTGGCGGATAGGAGAATAAACATTTAGCTATATGACACTTCTGCGTTTTGTGTATCTCCCGTTTCATTACGTTTTTCCTCAGTTTGTCCGGTAATCGTTGCATCGACACCATTCCATTAATCTGTCCATCCTAGCAGTTTTCGTCATTCTCATAGCACAATCTATCGCTATTCTCTCGAAGACAGTATCACAGAAAATTCCAACGGGCCTAAACTTCGCCGCTGGTTTCCAAATGCGACCTTCGTGTAATGCTTTTCTCTCTCTGAGTCATCAGTCTTGTGACAGGTTTGATGCGACCAGCCACGAATTCATCTCCTGTGCCAACCTGTTCATCTCAGAGTAGCACTTGCAACCTACGTTCTCAACTATTTTAGGGTTTATTCCAATCACTGTCTTCCTCTACAGTTTTTTTTTTCTCTCTACACCTCCCTCTAGTACCATGGAAGTTATTCTCCGATATCTTAACAGATCTCCTATCACCCTGTCCATTCTTCTTGTCAGTGCTTTCCACACATTCCTTTCCGCCCCAATTCTGCGCAGAACCATCTCATTCCTTGCCTTATTTTCAACATCCGTCTGTAGCACCACATCTCAAATGCTTCGATTCTCTTCTGTTGCAACTTTCCCATATGTTTTACTACCATACTACGCTGTTCTTCAAACGTACATTCTCAGAAATTTATTTCTGAAATTAAGGCCTGTGTTTCATACTAGTAAACTTCTGTACTCATTAGACTGTTCATTTCATTCATCATATCATGTAATTCTTCTCCACTTTCACTCAGAATAGCAATGTCATCAGCGAATCGTATCATTGATATCCTTTCATCTTGAATTTTAATTCCATTCCTTAACCTTTCTTTTATTTCCATCATTGCTTCTTCGATGAATAGATTGAACAGTAGCAGTGGAAGATTACATCATTGTCTTACACCCTTTTTAATCCGAGCACTTCGTTCTTAGTCTTCCATTATCATTACTTCTTCTTGGCTCTTGTACATTTTGGGTATTACCCGTCTCTCCATTTAGCTTCTCATTATTTTCCTCAGAATTTAGAACATCTTGAACCACTTGACGTTGTCAAACGCATCTTCCAGGTTGACAAATCCTTTGCACGCGTCTTGATTTTTCTTTAGTGTTGCTTCCATTATCAACGGCAACGTCCGAACTACGTTTCCGGTGCCTTTACCTTTCCTAAAGACGGACTGGTCGTCATCTAACACATCCTCAATTCTCTTTTCCATTCTTTTGTATACTATTCCTGTCAGCAGCTTGGATGCAGAAGCTGTTAAGCTGACTGTGCGCTAGTTCTCGCACTTGTCGGCTCTTGTAATTTTCGGAATAGTGTGAATGACGTTTTTCGAAAGTCAGATGGTATATCGCCAGACTCATGTATTCCACACAATGTTATTAGTCGGTTTGTACCACCTCCCCCAATGATTTTAGAACTTCTGATGGAATGTTGTCCTTGTGTCTTACTTGGTTTAAGTCTCACAGAGTTCTTTTAAATTCTGATTCTAATACTGGATCCGCTATCTCTTCTATATCGACTCCTGCTTCTTCTTCTATCACATCATCGGACAAGTCCTCTCCCTTAATATATCTTTTCCATCTATCCGCTCTCTCCTCGGCATTTAACAGTGGAATTACCATTGCACTCTTACTGTCATCACCCTTGTTTTAGGTTCAGCAAAGGTTGCTTTGACTTTCCTATATACTGAATCCGACTATCATTTCGTTTCCGATTTCGTCACATTTTTCTTGCAGCTATTTCGATTCACTTTCCCTGCATTTCCAATTTATTTATTTCTTAAGTGACTTATATATCTGTATTCCTGAATTTCCTTTAATATTTTTCAGTCTTCTTCCTTCATCGATCAACTGAATCATTTCTTCTTTTACTCATGATTTCTAGGCAGTTATCATCTTTGTACCGATGATTTTCTTTCCAACTTCTGTGACTGCGCTTTTTAGAGACGTCCATTCTTCTTCAACTGTGCTGCCTAATGAGCTATTCCTTATTGCCGTATCTACAGCCTTAGAGAACTTCAAGCGTGTCCCTTCATTCCTTACGACTTCCGTATTCAAGTTACTTGCATATTGATTCCTCCACTAATCTCTTAAACTCCAGCCTGCTCTTCATCACTACTGCATTGTAATCTGAGTCTATAAATGCTCCTCGGTACGCCTTACAATCAAGTATCTGATTTCGAAATCTCTGTTTTCCAGTATCTAGCGGTTTCTTTCCAAGTATATCTCCTCTTCTTGTGATTTTTGAACAGAGTGTTCACTATTACTAGCTGAAATTTATTACAGAATTCATTTACTCTTACTTCTCTTTCATTTCTAGTGTCAAGCCCTTATTCTCCCGTAACTAGTTCTTTACTCCTTCCCTACAACTACAGTCCAGTCCCCCATGACGATTAGATTTTCATCTTCCTTTACGTACTGCATTACCCAATCAATATACTTACGTACTTTCTCTATCACTTGATCTTCATCTTGCGACGTCGTCGACATATATACCTGAACTATTGTTGTCGTTGTTGGTTCACTGTCGATTCTTATGAGAACAACCATATCACTGAACTGTTCACATTAACACATTCTCTATCCTATCTTCCTATTCATAATGAATCCTACTGCTGTTATACCATTTCCTGCTGATGCTGACGCTACCCTCTACTCATCCGACCAGAAATCCTCGTCTTCTTTCCATTTCATTTGACTAAGCCTTTTCTTTTCCCTTTTCATATTTTGTAGCTTCCCTACCACGTTCAAGCTTCTGACATTCCACTCCCCGACTCGTAGAACGTTATCCATTCGTTGATCATTCGTTCATTTCCTGTGGATACACGTTGTGTTTCTTTAATGCTTTGGTTTCCGTTGCATTCTGCGTCCTCATGCCGTTGATCATTGCTGATACTTCCACCTTTTAGGGGAAGTTTTGCATCCCTGGGACAAGAGTGTGCCCTGAGCCTCTGTCCGCTCCTCCGGCATCTTTGACAAGGACGTTGGCAGAATGAGGATGACTTCTAATGCCGGAAGTCTTCGGCCGCCAATGCTGACTATTAATAAAAATGTAAGCAGTAAAGCGTTTCGGACCTGGGACAGAGGATGTTTTAATTACTAATCAAAGACGCTATCCCTTTGTTTTCTTGTCATTTTGTTCGTTAATGGTCGTTGTATTTGTTTTGGGGTGGACGTTTCATGACGCTTGATGTAGTTCATCGTTGTTCCGTTTACTCAGGTTTTTATTACAGAGGGCAGCTAACCCTCTGAGCGTGCCTTCCCTCTAGGACACGGGTGCAGCGTCATACAGCAGTTGTAAATCAGTGGCCATGTTAAACGATCCAACGCCTGCGCGTAGGCCAACCACTCCACGGCAGACCTACGTTGGTATTGTATGAGTTGGTACTGCCTTCAGTGTGTAACATCTTGAACGCTGTCTGGCGTTACTGCTGCTGCTACTACTACTACTACTACCACTACTACTATTACTACAAATACTGTGGATATACACTGCGTAGCCACGTGGGATTAGCCGAGCGGTCTGAGGCGCTGCAGTCATGGACTGTGCGTCTGGTCCCGGCGGAGGTTCGAGTCCTACCTCGGGCATGGGTGTGTGTGTTTGTCCTTAGGATAATGTAGGTGTAAGCTACCAGTTTCAACGCTTCATTGCGTCATCTTCAGGCGATTTTGAAGCGGTACAGATTGATACGATCCCCATGCATAACCCATTAGTTGCAAGCATTACTGGTTTCGCAGATATCTGTACCGCGTAAAAAGAGCCTGAAGATGGCGCAATGAAGCATTGAAACTGGTAGCGACAAAATAAAACAAAACCATAAGGACGACTGTAGGTTTTATTATTTTTTGTCACGATACTAAACGGCCGTCGTCCCAGAGACGTCCTGCTAAATGGATGGACGTACAAAATCTGCAATTTTATATGATTACCCAGGCACCTTATTTTTCATATAGAAAAAGTCTTTTAAATCCATTTTGACCTTTGTTTGGGAGAAAATAAATAAAACACGAAATACTTTCTTGTCTTCTGCCGTGCTTCAGATGGCAGCGTGTATGGTATACAGCTGTTCGAACTTTTCGAACAACTGTCAAATGCCCCGTCCATAAGAAAGTAGTTTCATTTTCACACAGGATTCTCTCCGCTTCTTCACAACCGAATACCAGAATACTTTTGTCAAGAACAATCCATTTACAGTTTTCTATAAACTATTACCTTCAGTTAATTTTAGAATGTCTTCGCTCAGCTGAATCTTTGAACTAGTGCCAGGCCTCTGCTTCGTCTCAGTAGCTTCATCTCCTGCATCATACAGTGCAGTCTTGGAGATCTCATATTCTGACATGTTTACGACGAAATCTAAATATTTATCTCTGAAGCCTTGGAATTCCACTTTTAAAATTTTAAAAAGACGCACTGTCTTTTCTTTGTGGACTCGTTTCCAGCGGTTATGCATTCGTTTCTTACCTACATATCTGCTTCGCCAGGTTAATAAGAATGTTGCTATTTAGCCATAATTCTGCCATTTGCTATTTTTAAACGACCTCGGCAGTTACTCTGTTCGGAATTTGCGGACGACCAGCTCGTACACTCATACCCATCACCCGGTAACGATGACTATCCTTGAGAAGACAGGGTTTCCCTTTCGTGTTGCAATTGTTTCCATTACTCGCAGTGTGGTAGAGCTCAAGTAGCTTAGATCTACAAAACTAATAAGGAAACGAAGACTCAAGAGGGCGCTGCCTTACTGACGGTGATAGCAAATTCGTTGTTGGCGTAAATCAGCCATAGGGAAAGTTTTGGTCTGGAAACCCACGGCGCACAGATGCATACTCGCAAATACCACGATACCTTTGGCTCCTACAAACGGTCGGAAACACCAAGTAGCCCTGTCAGGCCAACTGCCAGGAGTTCCACGTACGATTCGTTAGATCGAAAACATTCGCTGGCACAGGGGTGGCCTAGGGCAGGAGTAACAATTTCCGATAATTATTTTTCAGAGTCACAGTCAAATAGAACTGTGTGAACGTCAAGGCTTTCAACATTTGAGTGTTATTTTATTGATTTTTGGACACTATTACAATTTTGGCTATATAGCTGTTGTCGAGTGATTCATTATTTAAAAAAGAAATTGAAACGAAAAACTAGTTTCACCCAGTTGGTCGATTTAAACGCCGCAGTGCTATAGCAGGCATGGTCCTACTGAAAGTTGTATGCCCTTGCCTTCATGCGATCTTTGAACTGGCTGGCCCAGCCAGTTACACTGGGACTGGCAGTCTTACAAAGAGAGTCAACCTCGTTACCACCCTACACCTTTGGATTAACAGAGAAGTGAAAAGCGACAGCTAAGAAAGTTAGAACCGACATGGGATTAATCCTGTCCTTTGGATTCGTAGTTTGAAATTAAACCAATGAGTCACTGAGGCACACAATTTTGCATCAATCTACAGTAAATAGTAAGGCTGCCGGCTGTAGCACATTGTGATGTTACAAAATAAGAGTGATGTTGTTATTCAATGGAAAGTTGGAAATTGAGATTTAGCTTACTGTTTTATCAATCACAATTGGCGTAAGAATCATGGATTGACCATTGTCATAAAATATTGCATTATGAGATGTGATTAGTTTTTACTTGTAGTTTCGCGTGGCTTGAGGCAGTCACAACTAGCGTGCTATTGATTAAGAAATCGAATTATCGTCTTTCTAATTACTTCATGATCGTAGATACGATCATACCCGGTTGTGAAGTTATTGTTATGACAAAACAATTTCCTAAGGGACCAGAAAGTTCTTAAGGGCACAAAAACAACTGTAACATCACACAAAAGGGAAATTCAATATTAAAGCTGATGCAAGAAGACGATAAAACAGTTTTCTTTTTATCAATGTAACACGCACATTGGACTGCTGATCTTGGTGTCTGCAATATTAGCAAAATGCATAATTAAAATGAAAATAATACTGAGGAGATAATAGGAATGAGCACTGCTAAATGATTCAGTATTCCCAAAACAAATATTTATTATAACTAAAACATATATCGTACCTTAAGCTTAGTACTACAATGACAGTAGATTTTTATGTCTGTTTAATATCCATTGAGCGCTCTTTTATATAGCCATTGTCTTCTTTGGGTCGCTCGTGCGTCGTCACGGTAAGTTATAACAGTTCTTTACACTTCACTCAACTCAGACATACACGTTTTTATACATTTAGTAAAAATTAGATCAGACTGCCACAAATCTGCGTCCGTCTTACTTCAGAAAAACAGTACAAGTCTTCTTAGCGCTCAAGGCTTCATTTGTTCTCCAGCGAACAAAATAGTGAAGGATCGTATATCTATCCGTATTTTTCTGTTTTTATTGCCGCACAAAGACGACAAATTACATCATTAGAAAATTCCACCGTCGCTATGCGACGCCTCTTTATACATTAATCATTATTTACAAACAAGTATTTGCCTTCTCGCTGAAAGTATTAACTACTCGTATTTGCTGTTTTAATGAAGACAAAAATAGCGAATATCACATTGCCTCCCATGAGGAGAGAGGGAATGCCGAAGGATTACCTCGATCCTCATGTCCTCATGAGATATTCGTGATTTTTGGTGTGACATTTACATAATGTTACTGGCGTACTATGTACTTAAATTGAAATTACATTTATAAAAATATATCAGATATTTATCATTTTTCAAAATAAAGTTTTTCATTCTTTGTTCATCAGTCACTTCATTCCATAATACCAAGACTAACATTTATGTGCATTTTTAAGCTTGGTTCATATTTGCTTATAACAATAAGTGAACGTTCATTTCGCTCTTCAGGGGATAGAATTCAGAAATTACTTTCTCTTGAGCTTAACAACTAATACATGAGTACAGTGAGTGCTTATTTTCACTAAACTAGAGTGGACAATGTTCGAGCATCTGTTGACTCATTGTGGTTCAATTACAGTTTAATAACGTAGCACTACACTTCGTGATGCTTTCACTTTCTGTGTTAGCTGTCCACGGCGTTCATCATGCGGTACATCTGTCCTTTCCACTGTGGTGCCAGGAATTCAAGTGGCTTCCCGGGTTTTTATTTACAATATGAAACAGAAGAAGTGGAAAATTATTAGTATAACTTACAACCTATTGGATACATTTGTTAAGGATCAGGACTGGTCTGGAGTTTAGGGTCTTCCTATAGTGCACATTCATTTTCTTTGTCCATCAAGAGACAGGATTATAATTCATTTTAGCAGTGTTCAGGAGTGCCGGTATTAATGGCTTTAAGGTCTGAGTAATCTAAAAATCTACTTCTCACTCATCTTAACTTCAACTCAAGAAAATCGCTTAATTTACATATGAAGATGTAGTCACACAAGTGTACAAATGTCTTTCCTCCAGTATGTACGATGGAAGTCATGGCGGTTAGCAGTTTAAAGTTTGGATTGTTTCGTCACCCACACGTCAGCCACTCACAGCGGCTGCACAGTGTTGCGTGAGCTCCAATACTCAGTATCCGTTCGCGCAGGCTGTAACAGAGCTGTTGGTCGTCGATTGCTCACCTTTTTTTATGAACTTCGTATCACACGAGTGCATCGATACAAACACCTCGCGCGCGTTTTCCATCGGAGGAGCCAGACACTGAAGCTGCCTCCATACTTCTCTGTCAACTGCCTCCCATGAGGCTCACAGGTAAGTGACGACGAATGTTTTAGCTGTCGCTGCACTTAGAACAACACTGAACTTTGCGTTGCACCTGTTGTCGTAGCCTTGACTTCTTTTTACACTTGCAGTACAACACTACCACTAATATACAGTGAACAGCTACTTTTATTATGCACGTCGCACTTTAGTGTGCATCTTCACACAGCATTCGTGCTTAGTTCCTTCGCCGATAGAGTTCATTTACAAAACAACCAATTTTGCAGGTTTCCTCCATTGGTACAGAAAGACTTATATTCTACTATTTACAAAAGATCACTTACGAGCTAATATTTACAATTAATGGTCACTCCTTTTGTTAAGTCCAGTGAACAACTGCTTTATGAATGGACTCTTTATATCTCAAGGTTTACTTTCACTAGTGAACCTAAAAATATTCTTTCAAACTTTCTTTTAAGGGCTCATCTCCTCATTATGAGAACTACAGGTTTCGCAACACTCGTTGCATTTATTCTTTAGTGCACCCAAGATCATTTTCTACTGCCACGCAGAACATCTACTACTTAACGAGTATGCATTTAACGCTGAATCTTTTTTTTTTATATATTTGAGGGCAGACTGGATAACAATAGGTCTCCCTCTTCGCTTCATGTACTCAGCAATCGTTCTCTGTTTTAAAAAAAAATAGGGTAACTCGTGTCTACTTTTTTTTTCGCATGAATGGAATTACCGACAGTTCACTGGGTTTACGCAACCGGTCCATAACAAACATTACCAAAGCTAGCGAAGTTCATCACGCTACGTGTCTCATTTCTCATAAGCACTGCTTTGCCTCGAAGCACACGTGCCTTTTACAAGTCGACCCTTGGTCTGGGTTAATGAACCAGGATCAAAAGGAACGGGCACAAGGAAAATGGATTTCATAAGAGGAGTGTCTTAGGAGACATTTTTACAATAAAATCTGCATGTAAATAAAATTATCATAATAAACATAGGCACATATATAAATTTCAACGTCTTTCATTACAGCATGCTTTGCTACTTCTACGTCTTACTCTGGTTATAGTCAGTATTAAGTTTAAATATCACTTAATTGCTTGTTCTTTGGATTAGCCTTCAATTAGGGTATTGAATGGTCGCTAGATTACACTACAAATCTTCTGAAGATCTTTACTTGGACTTATTTATGATACAGGGGGCTTGCTGTGTGGTTATTTAGTACCTTTATTCTACTGAAATCAATTCGTCAGCTAACATTCCTCATATACTCTTTACATTGGGCTCAGATCACAGGGAAATAGTATACTTTCATAGCAATTAATGGCCTCGTGGAGTACTTACGCTACATTATTGATGCTTCATGGTTTGCCTCCATTTGTACTGTATTTCACCTAACTTAGTTTACTACAGCTTATTGTCTCCTTGCGTGAACACATGCGGGTTACCACTTGTTTTTCCATTTAACAGCACGCTTTAACTGAACTTTAGGCTATTTCTTCTACTCCTGTCCACTGTCTGGAGTGTTTGAACATGTACCTTTTTTTTTTAAGCAGGTAATTTGGGCTTTTACAACAGAACTTCAAGTACTTACATTACTAAAAATAAATCTATCTTCTTGTACCTTGACAGAAGTGCTTATTTACGCATCCTTCTCCATTTCTCACCTTTACATATTTATATAGCTCCGGGCAATCGCCTCACAAGCACTTTTTTTTTAATACTAACTTAAAATTAAATTGAAATTCTTGGTGCAACCCCAATTTCCTGCTTCAGCTTGTTGAAGAAATATCAGTTCAATGTCCATCACTATAAACAATTTTTTCATACATAGCATTTAATACTTAAAGTTTACATGTAGTAGCCGTTACCATGTAGTCAGTGCGCTGTTCAACACAATACTTATCATTAACAGTTCACACAAGGAAATTTCCAGTACGTAAGAAGCAAGAAACCGAAACAGATTCTATCTGCAGTTGAGGCTGTGTCTGTAAACTAACTCTCTGTTTCAATGGACCAATCGCTCCCGATATGGAGCAGCCCTGAATCGGCAATGATAAAACTTTTGAAACAGAAGACACCTGTCTGAAGAGACATGATGACATCACATTGATGTTTGCTCCTGTATCAACAATGGCTGTGACAAGAATGTTGGCAATAGAAATCTTAATCGAAGCCTGGACCTGTTTATCATAAATGTCATTAATGTCTTGAGCTTCTAGGTCAGGTGCAAGGTCATCTCGTAAGTCGGTCTCATGGTCGTACCGTATCGCATTAACATACTCAGAATCAGTGTATTCGTTAGTGCCCCCACTCAAAATCCGCAGCGACCTCTTGGAGGCTGAAAGGTGCTGCCTCTAATTTTCCGCAGGATGTTTAACCTGTTTGTCATTCATGGCCTTAAGTGTTTGTTCCGTTTCATATTGGTGCTGGTTATGTGGTACAAATGCCGGTGTAGAGGGGTAAAATCCACTGGGTGCATTCACTTGTGAATAAAATACTTGAGACAGCTGCTGTCGCCCGATCTTTTGGTTGCCGGCAGAACCATTTCCTTGTGAGGGAAAGTTCGCATTTGGTACCGTTTGAAAATTGTTCCGCGGTCCTCTATTCTGTGAAAAGTTGTTCTGATGTGCTGGGTGGCCTCCGCCTAGCCCATGCCACTTGCTATTTTTCGACCTATAACTTTGATTGTACACTGGCCCATTTGAAAAATTACCAATCGTTTGTGGAGAATTTCCATACTGCTCAGGCGCAGAATTAAAGGGTGGGTTTCCGTACTGATGTTGTACCTGGTGGTTGTAAATCGGGTGGTATCTCTGCTGATTACTGTAATTGGTTTTCTGCTTCCATTTAAAGTTATTGCCGTTTGGCATTTTCATAACGGCTGGCAGGTTGGCAACAGCGGTCGCAGTAGCTCGCTCTCTCCTTCGGCGCATTGTTGTCCGCGTGCGATGCATTCTGCTGGCTGCCAGGGAAGAATTTGCCGCTGCCAACCTTGGAGGGCACATCCTCGCTAATTAAATCTAAGGAATCCAGCACAGAAAGGAATGCATCCGTGTCTTCTTCGGACACATTTACTAGTTTCTCTCTAATAGACACAGGGAGTTTGCTTTTGAGAATCATAATTACGTCCTTGGAAGAAATCGGAGAATCCCAGAATTTAATTTTCGCTAGATACTTCTCGAAGTATCGCCGGAGACTTCCATGCTTCTCATTGAAAATTTCCGCACCATACACCTCCTTCCTTAATCTTTGCTGTACCCCATTACTCCAAAATTTTGCCAAGAACATTTTCTCAAACTCTTCATAATTCCTACACGTGTCTACCATTTCCGTTCCCCATAATGCTGCATCACCAGAAATAAAGCCAGTGACGAACTGAATACGCTGTCTGTCTGTCCAGCTCCTGGGAAATATGCCGGAAAAATTCTTTAGGAACACGATGGGGTGTATTTCTCGCTTCTGCGGATGAAAAACAGGAAAAGTGCGATGCTTAATCACACTTTCCTCTTGCATTAAACTCACGATTGTGGGCGGATCATTTATTTTCCCTACTCGGGACTCAACAGGACTGTCGTTTTGCATGTAATCAGGCGGTGAACGATAAGGAGTTGACTGACATTCGTCACCGTCTAAAGAGTTGTTCCCTATAGTTTGCGTATGTGTGTGCGGATTTTCTACCCAGTTTCTCAGCATTCTGACTTCGTCCACTACTTGCTGCTTCCACTCGGGAAGATCCCATGTAAGTGTCCTCCGAATCTGTCCCAATTCAGAAACCACTGTGTCTCCAGACTTACCAGGAGCAGCTAAGATTTCATAAGTTACATCCTTGACAGTCTCCCTAAGCTCCTCCCTGACCTTCTTTTCGATAAAAATCTCTTTACCCTTTATCCATTCACCGTAGTGTTTCGACAATGCCTCCGTGTGTGCTTTCACGGTGCTCTTAACCTGTTCTTCAATATTGATTGAGTCTATCTGCCTCGACAGATCCTCCACTACACCTTCAATGTCAGATACTGCATGTCTAACTGAGTTTATTTCTTTGGTAGCTGCCTGAATTTTTGTGTTTAATGTTCCAGATATTTCAGCTATTTCACTTTTCACCTGTTTCTGCATTTTCTCAATTTGATCACTGATCTTAGTTTGCACTTCACCCAAATGGGTATTTAATTCAGCCGTAATTTCTTTACGCAGATCTGTTTTGATTGTGCCTAGCTGTGTTTTTAATGATTCGCTTACAGCATCTAATCGGACGTTAACAGCCTCAATTTGTGTTTTTACTGATTCGCTTACAGCATCGAATCGGGCGTTAACAGTCTCATTTTGTGTTTTTACTGATTCGCTTACAGCATCTAATCGGGCGTTAACAGTCTCATTTTGTGTTTTTATAGTCTCATTTACTGCGTCAAACTGTTGTTTCAGCATTTCCATTAACGCACCGAGGTCATTTGTAGCTGCAGCGGGAAGAATTTGGACTTTAGGGTCACTTTCCCCTGTTACAGACATGGTTAGTTCAGTTTCCACACGGGAACCTATCTCTGTTTACTATCTGCCATTTTCGTCAGTAAACCACGTGCTACGCAAGGCTTTCGTCGTTTGTCAGTGACGTGGTGAGTCCCCTAAGAGCACCACTCTCGCGTGAGCAACACATGAAATTCTATCTGGCGAGAAGACAAGATGGAACGTAAACGTTTCAGACAAATGAATGAAGATGCTCTTCACTGCGAATTGCACACACTATCCTCCATGTTGAAAATGTAATACAGCTATACTAACAATGGGGAGAAATAATTTCTATTATCAGACTACGAATAATTTTACTTTGAAAGATAAAATAAAGCAGATTTTCTATAGCGGGAAGGAAATAGAAAGGATGTGGATCGACTTGGAAAAGCAACGTTGCTACTGAAGCACTACACTGCGTATGCAAAATTCTGACTTACTTTTTGATGGCTTGATTACCGCTATGTTGTCTCAGCAAATTCACGTCTCTTTGCTTTTCTTTTCTCTCGGTAATTAAACTGCGTTATTGACCCGCGTATTTTATGTCTTACTCACAGAGAGATGATGTGTACATGAAACGATAGAACATTTATTAACAAAAGCACATAGAAAATTTTCCAAGTATTTGAACTAATTTTTGGTCAAGTCCCTGTTCGGGCGCCAAGTGTGATGTTACAAAATAAGAGTGATGTTGTTATTCAATGGAAAGTTGGAAATTGAGATTTAGCTTACTGTTTTATCAATCACAATTGGCGTAAGAATCATGGATTGACCATTGTCATAAAATATTGCATTATGAGATGTGATTAGTTTTTACTTGTAGTTTCGCGTGGCTTGAGGCAGTCACAACTAGCGTGCTATTGATTAAGAAATCGAATTATCGTCTTTCTAATTACTTCATGATCGTAGATACGATCATACCCGGTTGTGAAGTTATTGTTATGACAAAACAATTTCCTAAGGGACCAGAAAGTTCTTAAGGGCGCAAAAACAACTGTAACATCACACAAAAGGGAAATTCAATATTAAAGCTGATGCAAGAAGACGATAAAACAGTTTTCTTTTTATCAATGTAACACGCACATTGGACTGCTGATCTTGGTGTCTGTAATATTAGCAAAATGCATAATTAAAATGAAAATAATACTGAGGAGATAATAGGAATGAGCACTGCTAAATGATTCAGTATTCCCAAAACAAATATTTATTATAACTAAAACATATATCGTACCTTAAGCTTAGTACTACAATGACAGTAGATTTTTATGTCTGTTTAATGTCCATTGAGCGCTCTTTTATATAGCCATTGTCTTCTTTGGGTCGCTCGTGCGTCGTCACGGTAAGTTATAACAGTTCTTTACACTTCACTCAACTCAGACATACACGTTTTTATACATTTAGTAAAAATTAGATCAGACTGCCACAAATCTGCGTCCGTCTTACTTCAGAAAAACAGTACAAGTCTTCTTAGCGCTCAAGGCTTCATTTGTTCTCCAGCGAACAAAATAGTGAAGGATCGTATATCTATCCGTATTTTTCTGTTTTTATTGCCGCACAAAGACGACAAATTACATCATTAGAAAATTCCACCGTCGCTATGCGACGCCTCTTTATACATTAATCATTATTTACAAACAAGTATTTGCCTTCTCGCTGAAAGTATTAACTACTCGTATTTGCTGTTTTAATGAAGTCAAAAATAGCGAATATCACAACATCTCAAGAACTTTATATGAAATATTTAAATGTACGGTGACCATTGTATCAACGCTATTTATGTCAAAGATGGAGCTTAAGCAAAATCGAAAATAACCAACATGTTATATTAATTTGTACTGTGCTTGCGATGAAATATATCAGTAGTGGGGCAAAGAGAGCGTCGCTCCATATTACGTTGTTGCCAAATTTATTCAAAATGCAGCAATAGATGTGCCAACATCACAATGACACCATGGCGGAGGTTTCAAATTTTGGCGGGAAAAATAGGTCAATTAGGCACCCTCCACTAACCTAACCCCCTCCTCTAAGCTACACATCCCTCCGCTCCTACAACAATATGGCAGGAAGTTTTTGGCGGGAAAATAGGTCACTTGGGCTACCTCTACTAACCTAAGAAAGTGGTGGGAATACTTATTTTGGAAAATAGGTTACTTTGGATACCTCTGCTGACATAAGTCATCCAACCACCACTTCTCCCATACAATTCGTGGGAAAAGGACCCATCCTGTGCTGCGCTGCTGGGTAGGCTGGACATAAGTCTCTATTTTGCATGCAGTGTTTATTTAAACAGTTTGAGTTGTCGTAGGCAATATCTCCACCCAGTGTGTTCACCATGAGGTCTGGAGTCCAACTAACCTACTACACAGTACCGCCACCAGATGGCACTGTCGTCCTATGGCGGTCTGGGGGAAAATGGTGGGAAAAGGACTCAGACCATGTCCAACTGCTGGAGAGTGGATGGAGTGTGCTTCATTTATTTCCAGTGGGAAGTTGGAACAATTTATTTAGGGATGGATTTTACTTAGTTTACTTATTACACTGATAGCATGCTTGGGGTCGTAGTAAATAGACTACAGACCTGCCAGCTACTTGTAAATCACCAAAATAATGCAGTACACTGATGTACAGACACCAAAACAACTCGTAAATTGCCAAAATAATGCATGTATAGCGCTCTGCAAATGTGCTGACTAATTGTAAACTGTTGAAATAATGCATTGCACAGCCTACAGACAAGTTCACATAATAATGCAGTACACAGATGCAAAGACACGTTCACTAAGCGTAAAACTGGCAAGAAGTAATGCATGTGCAACGCTCTGCATACACTCTCACAACGCTTAAACAGCCAAAAATAATGCAGTGCACAAACACTCATTGCATGTAAAAACGCTTTCGTACCATCATTCATAAATTCGACCAAGACGTATCAGCGATCTGTTCCATACTGCGTTCAAGTGTGGAATGATGACCTGATGCAATCTTCCTAGTGATTCTAATGGGACAGTCCATTACACATGCGAGACGCCTCTGGCCATACACATGCTTACCTAGCCACTATGACTGACACATAGGTTTCATAGCTGCAGGTCCAGCGCTGAGCAAGGTGTTTGCATAGCGGCTCACCCTCACAGGCGCAGCTAAAGGTTGTGGGTGTTACACTGACGTCACATGTCTATGTAAATAAGAGCCAAGTGCCCCTCGCAGAAATCTTAAAGTGTTGCAGAAATAGTTAACGGTCGCTTTTGTTGTTGTAGGAGCTTTCGTGATGTCTCAGCTTGCCTTTATGGAAATTCTTATCGTAATGGGACCTCTTTACGAAAATAGCACAGAATAGCACCGATTGCATTCTCCCTTATGGTCCTAACGATACATCCCGCCCATCCCGGAAATCGTAACGTCCTGCTTTCAACATATGTCTCAGGAATGGTAAACGTTCTTACCACTAAAAGCCTTCATCAGGTCTGTGCATGCTTGTGAAAGCAGCATTTATCATATAAGCGCTCTTGTTGTTTGGAAAGGGAGCACTGTCTAAGCACAGAAGGGAATATCAGAATAATTACGGAAACAGAATACGAAGTTCTGTCCCACAGAAGAGAAAAATGACTGGAATTTACGGTGTCATACAGCTGCTGGTCTGGAGATGTCCTAATGCCACAATGGCAAATTTACTGACGCTGCCGGTGTGGGAGCATTGTTCGCCTTTTTTTTTCTGTAGACGAGACTTTCAGTGGCAAAACTATTTTGTGCAGATAGCCAGATTGAACTGACAGTTAAAACCTGGAAAAATGATCTACAGAACGTTAAATATGGAAAGACATTTCCTCGGTTACACTGCTCCCCCACTGATGACGGAAGCTTGAATATTCCAGCATGAAACCAATCTCCAACCCGGCTACATATATCACCACACACCATTTCGATGTAGTAAACACACAATTTGCATCCTGCGCCATACAAAATCATCACTTCTGCTTCCTGCATATTGCTATCGAACATCACTCATACATATACCGCGAAGACAGTGCCGCGCGGGATTAGGCTAGCGGTCTCAGGCAGTCATGGACTGTGCGGCTGATCATGGCGGAGGTTCGAGTCCTCCCTCGGGCATGGGTGTGTGTGTTTGTCCTTAGGATAATTTAGATTAAGTAGAGTGTAAGCTTTGGGACTGATGACCTTAGCAGTTAAGTCCCATAAGATTTCACCCACATTTGAACATTTTATACCACGAAGACAGACAGCATAAGCACATGGACCCTATATAATCCTCGTAGCACTAGATGTTTCCCACAATCCCGATAGGTCATCCACTGCAGCCAGTGGTCACAAGTGATCTGCCCCCGCACACACACTGGCCCAACACATGACCAGAGCACCCTCAGTAGACCGAGGTCATTCTCTGTTGTTCAAAGGCTGGATCGGTTCCCCTCGGCACAAAGTCGTTACTGTTTCTGGCCACGACCTGCTTGGTTGCTTGCTTTTTACACCCATCTCCGAATTCTGGGATTACAAGAACATTTCACGTGGCGAAACACGCACAGACATAGACATACAGAATACAGAGCAAGTGCACTGCAACTGTAGGATATGTGAATGGAGGTGACTGGATGTATTCGAGTATGGTGCTATACTATGCCGCCCGACCAGAAAATAGTGCATTTACACTTGGTGTTGGCAGCTGTACAACATTTACAATCTATTTTAGGACATAGAACGAGAAACGATGTCATGGCCACATGGATAGAAGTGACATAAAATCGATAAAGTTTCGAAAAATGACGGAAACCACAGAAACAGTCGTTTTTTTCCGTCAAGGCAACATTCTACTGTATATCTATTGAGGTAATAGTGATACACATGAGTTGACTGCTGTCTTTGATGCTTTCCTGGAAAAACGGAGAACCATCTGCCTCTAGAATTACTAACATCTGCGTTGAAGGATGACAGAGAGTGGATGGAGTGGTCAGTTGAGATGGAGTTGTAACGAGGTACAATTTAATGGTAAACTGATTATCCATTCTAGAGAGAGAGAGAGGGAGATGTTGCTGCGGGTCATTTGACCATTTTTTTGTTTTTGTTGCGATGTTCTGTCAGCAAGCATCGGTTGTGCGGCATAGCATGCATTCAACTCGTACACAGCCACGTATTCTGTGTGTGACTTACAGCACTGTCTACTTGCGATCGTTAACAGCAAACCTCTCGGTCATCAGAGGACTTCCCATTCACGTGTGAAGAAACGTGACCATCCTGTTTCGACACACTCCTCTGAACGAACGAAGATTTACACGATGTACTCCATTCCCCTGTCGCATCTTGGATATGAAATCGAGACTTCAATTTTATAACTAAGATGATTCTATGTTAGCGCCAGGTGTTTGTGAGGCACTGCAATCCTTGTGTATAAATCTGCTTGACGGATGTCCTGTTTACAGAGTTAGTGGCGACATGACGTGTAATTTCACATATATCATACGCCACTGGTATGCGTTTATCTGTTTCCTTGTAAGAGGTATTCTCCGTTACTAACGATCATTTTATATAGGACTGATGCAGGCATAGTATATTTTATGAACCATGATCGGATGTGAACAGCGGCCGTTATACATCTCTGGAAAGCTATGTTGTGCATGTATCACACAGAATCGGTGTTTTAAGGAAGTTGTTTTTTGATTTTACAGTTTTGTTATCATAGTTTATCGTAGAGAAACCGGCAAGAACGATGTGTATCATGCGCTGTAAATATATTTCTTGCACTGCAATATTAACAGCGTTGCATCCACATGACTATTCGGTCGGAAACTCAAGCGATCTAACATTATAACGTGTTTTAAGTGCGAAACCGTGCAGCCTTAGGAGTGCGTGTGTTTGTGTTTTCTCTCACCAGTACCTTCCTGGTACTGATTCTAGACACTAGAACAATACTTTATAATTGATGGCGTAGCTAATTTATGTAAAATGCTTCGAACTCCATCTGTCTAGACCTCTATCAGGCATGAAAACGACCCATTTCTTGTTCTTCTTAACCGACTGCTATTACATTACAACACTTTCAAATCTACTAATACACACCGATAAGGGGTACTAACCTCCTCGACATAAGCGCATCTGGAGAAATCTGGTGCACTTGGATGGGTGCCGAACAGCAGTTATGGACTCAGCAAGCTCCATTCATTCATGAGATGCATTGCCGGCCGCGGTGGTCTAGCGGTTCTGGCGCTGCAGTCCGGAACCGCGGGACTGTTACGGTCGCAGGTTCGAATCCTGCCTCGGGCATGGGTGTGTGTGATGTCCTTAGGTTAGTTAGGTTTAAGTAGTTCTAAGTTCTAGGGGACTTATGACCTAAGATGTTGAGTCCCATAGTGCTCAGAGCCATTTGAACCATTTTTTGAGATGCATTATCTAGTGGTAAACTTCTGGTCAGCTGCAGATTAAATCGGTAATAATACTGCAGGGCGGTTTAGTCAAGGACAGTGTGAGGGGATTTTTCAGTCTCTAACTTTATCCTAAGAAGCGAGAATGCCCTGTAACTCCCATCCGCATAGAGAAAATTGTAAGTTACGCACTACGCTTGAGGTACTAGAAATATGTAGAACGCTGTCTGGTATACTTTGATGATGTACGAGTATATGTTCGAGAATTAACAATGAATGGACGTACTGCACAGTCATCAATCTACATTCACAGTGGCACTCGGGCATGGGTGTGTGTGTTTGTGCTTAGGATAATTTAGGTTAAGTAGTGTGTAGGTTTAGGGACTGATGACGTTAGCAGTTAAGTCCCATAAGATTTCACACACATAAGATTTCACACATACACAATGGCACTCGCAAAGTAGAGGAGGGGTGGTTTAGCGATGATACTGAAATCGGGAAGCATGCTGCTTCATCACTGGTCGGAGTTGAAATTACTGTAAAATTGTTAAAACTGTTCGCACTATCAACTACGATGCTTATTATTACAGTACATCGCCGGTGTCTTTTCCATCCCATCTGTCCACTGGTACGCTGTTGATTACCACATCATGATAGAATGACATTGCTTGTTTGACATGGAGAGAGAGTCTTGGTGGAGCGGCAACACCTTCTGGCGATGGCTAGCACCGAAACAGTGATCGTGTACATGACATGAGGTATCAATCGAAACGGGACACAGAGCCATCAACTATCCCGTCACTGTGACAGATGAGTTTAAATGTAGCGGCCATAAATCACCTTCAGACAGCAGTTTGGAAACGCTCCACAGCGCCGCAAAACTCTTCCAGTTTCCTTATGTTGTGACTATCTTTTATTTAAAATCGTCCAGTGTGTGTGTGTGTGTGTGTGAGTGAGTGAGTGTTGTGGTAGCAGCAACAAAAAGCATGATTTACACCATGCGACGTCTAGTTCTCTGTGAGAGGCAGTGGATCAGGACGGGTTTATGTCAGTTTAGAACCTGACACATACTTCGAAGTCATGGCGGAAAAAACAAAATGTCTGGCAGTGTACAAAGCGTGTTACAGCAGAAAAAAAACATTATTTCAAACTATGTCGCAGGGAGCCTTTCTTGTGGTTGATGCCGACACACAGACAGCATGTGGTTATGACGTATCGGAAGAAAGAGAGAAAGAGAGAGAGAGATGTGGGAAAAATCTTACCGAGTTCTCTAGTGGGTAAAGTTAGCAGAGCTTTTACAGTTTGTAATTTTTCTCTGTTGGATGGTACAGAATAACGATGATGGAATGTTGGGGTGATAGTCGTGAAGGGACCCTGAGGGATGCAGATCTCCTTTGGACTGCAGTACCTGTATCAAGTTGAGTCTTCCTAAGTGTTTGTACTGTCTTCATACTACCTCGTGTTGCAGGAGGCGGCTTTGTATGGCGCTGTCCTTACACCCGGTACACGGTTGGTGGAGCTACGACAACATGTTCCCATTTCCATTGAATGGCCAAAATACGGTCCTGTCCCACTAACTCAAGTTGGCTTGTTTCTACACAGGCTGCAGAATGCAGTATACATAGCTTTCTTTGACCTCTGCTCAGTTCCGACTTAAATAAGAGCGATCACATGCTCAGAGTTGCAGGGATGGCAGTGTAGAGTATGAGCAGTTTCAAAATGCATAGGAACTATCTAAAACCACATTGTAATTTTACTGTAGCAGATAGTTTCGAAATAGGTGACTCATTTCGAGGTATAAGGGGCAAGAAATATGATTCACTAGTGGTTGTAATCATTAAAAAGACTTCTACATAACACCCAATGCAGTTATGTGGTTCAATGGAAAGACTTGATTCCAAATCACAGACAGCATTTCTATTGGAAAGCGTAGGACTAGAGATATGAAAAGCCTGTGTACATTTCTTACGACCTCAACCAGCACAACATCTACTGCTTGTGATCATTCTCAGTCACCCATCATCTATAGCCCAGCGGATACATCGCAGAACCTCTGAGGTTGAGACATAATGCGTTACAAACACTGGAGAAATATCTAATGACGCCATGAGGGAGTTACAAATGTTGGGCTCATACTGAATTTCTTAGCGGAATCACTTTCTAAATTTGGTGATTTTTTACTAACTTCCGGCGATCATCGTCTATATTCAGTGTCGTCGTATTTGTCTCGAAAAACCCCAAGGTAATGCCATACCTCAATTTATAAGGCTTGCATAGTTTTTAACATGGATATCGTTAGCGTTACTTGTGAGAACCTGTAGAACCAAGACTGACTGTGATAGTAATATGGTCGTTGCGATGGTGTTTATAGCATTTGGCAGCTTGTAAGATGATTACGCCTCTCTTTTTAAGGCATAGTGGTACCACTTGCAGGAAAAACGTATATGTCCAACCATCGCTGATGTTCGCTCAGTATTGTTTCGATTCGCGGCGAATGTGTTGGCGAAGTATTATACTTAGTAGTAGGGGATGTGCAATAGGTTCGCCTTCAGCATCAGCCTTATAAAGTATGTGTGTGTTCCAACATGTGCAAAGAAAACGACTATGTCCAGTCGTAAGGAAAGTATGGATTTCACGTGGAATACTGCCATAGCAAAAAGAATGGAAGATTTTTCTTTTACTTGGAAAAGTATGTCGTGTAATAAGAATGGTCCAGATATTTCTATTCCTAGAGCCGTCAGCAGGGGTATTTCCGATACTTCACTCATTGTCGAATGTCGTCCAGTTGAGACCCCACTCGTAATATTTAATTGTAAGTATAGCGATCAAATATATATTTAGCCGGTTTCCTAAGACGATTCTGTCTGGGCATGCGTGGTGCGCGGCGGCGGTTGCCTGTTGTGGGAATGATTCAGGTTTCCAGCTAATGGTGGGAGCTCTCCAAATGACGCACACACACACACACACACACACACACAAACACACACACACACACACACACACACACACACACACACACACACATTGGATGATTTTAAATAAAAGATAGTCACAACATAAGGAAACTGGAAGAGTTTTGCGGCACTGTGGAGCGTTTCCAAACTGCTCCCTGAAGGTGATTGATGGCCTCTACATCATGGTTTGGGTACAGGAATGTAGCTGACCTAACTTTGTCGTCTCTAGATGGCTGAATAACGAACTAATACTCAGTATGTGTTGGACAGCCTTCGTGATCGCATGAGTTCCCCGTGGAAATTTGAGACGATTCAATATAGACGTGTGTTTGCCCAGGACCATTATTCCCTTCCGCGCAAATTGTCCGTTTGACTTTTTCTGGGAGAGATAATAGATTGTGGTGTGTGTTGTGTGCATCTAGCAGGTGAAAGACGACTGGAGGACTCGTTTGCTGGTTCTCTTGACATGAGAACACCTTAGTTACAAATTACAAGGATGATTTGGAATATGTCATATCACTGACATCGGTAATCGCCAGTGAAAATATCAGTTTCCCCTATTTTTTCGAGATTTCGAGTAAAGGTCTTTGCAGACGAGATAAATTTCTAGTTAATAAGTGGTTTAAAGCACGCTCCACCTCGCTAAAGTTTTGGATTTCTTTAGAAATAATTTCCTTTCTGTATCTTCGGAATTATACTGAGCAAGCGATACTACTATGCAAGCGATACTGCTATGTGCTTGGTATCGAGAGGTATGGCGACAATGATTTGATACTCTGGTAAACCATGTGAAAATACATATGTTCTTCTACTCCCAGAGTCTGGAGATGGATATACACTACTGGCCATTAAAATTGCTACACCACGAAATGACGTGTTACAGACGCGATATTTAACCGACTGGAAGAAGATGCTCTGATATGCAAATGATTAGCTTTTCAGAGCATTCACACAAAGTTGGCGCCGATGGCGACATCTACGACGTGCTGACATGAGGAAAGCTTCCAACCGATTTCTCATACACAAACAGCAGTTGACCGGCGTTGCCTGGTCCAACGTTGTTGTGATGCCTCGTGAAAGGAGGACAAATGCGTACCATCACGTTTCCGAGTTTGATAAAGGTCGGATTGTAGCCTATCGGGATTGGGGTTTATCGTATCGCGACATTGCTGCTCGCGTTGGTCGAGACCTAATAACTGTTAGCAGAATATGGAATCGGTGGGTCAGGAGGGTAATACGGAACGCCGTGCTGGATCCCAACGGCCTCGTATCACTAGCAGTTGAGATGACAGGCATCTTATCCGCATGGCTATAACGGATCGTGCTACCACGTCTCGATCCCTGAGTCAACAGATGGGGACGTTTGCAAGACAACAACCATCTGCACGAACAGTTCGACGACGTTTGCAGCAGCATGGACTATCAGCTCGGAGACCACGGCTGCAGTTACCCTTGACGCTGATCACAGACAGGAGGGCCTGCGATGGTGTACTCAACGACGAACCTGGGTGCACGAATGGCAAAACGTCATTTTTTCGGATGAATCCAGGTTCTGTTTACAGCATCATGATGGTCGTATCCGTGTTTGGAGACATCGCGGTGTATGCACATTGGAAAAGTGTATTCGTCATCGCCATACTGGCGTATCACCCGGCGTGATGGTATGGGGTGCCATTGGTTACACGTCTCGGTCACGTCTTGTTCGCATTGACGGCACTTTGGACAGTGGACGTTACATTTCAGATGTGTTACGACCCGTGGCTCTATCCTTCATTCGATCCCTGAGAAACCCTACATTTCAGCAGGATAATGCACGACCGCATGTTGCAGGTCCTGTACGGGCCTTTTTGGATACAGAAAATGTTTGACTGCTACCCTGGCCGGTGCATTCTCCAGATCTCTCACCAATTGAAAACGTCTGGTCAATGGTGGCCAAGCAACTGGCTCGTCACAATACGCCAGTCACTACTCTTGATGACCTGTGGTATCGTGTTGAAGCTGCATGGGCAGCTGTACGTATACATGCCATCCAAGCTCAGTTTGACTCAATGCCCAGGCGTATCAAGGCCAATATTATAGCCAGAGGTGGTTACTGATTTCTCAGGATCTACGAACCCAAATTGCATCAAAATGTAATCACATGTCAGTTCTAGTATAATATATTTGTCCAATGAATACCCGTTGATCATCTGCATTTCTTCTTGGTGTAGCAATTTTAATGGCCAGTAGTGGAGAAAGCAAGCAAGCAAGCAGGTCGGGGTCAGAAACAGTGACGGTTTTTTACCGAGGGGAATCGACCCAGTCTCTGTACAACAGTTCGTAGAATGACGTCGGTCTGCTGAGGGTACTTCAGACACGTGTCGGGCCAGTGTCTGTATGGGGGTAAATCACTTGCGACCACCAGCTGCGGTGGATGACCTACCGAGCTTGCGGAAAATATCTTGCACTGAGAGGACTATATACAGTCCATGTGCTTATGCTGTCTGTCTTTGCAGGATATGTATGAGTGTTAGTTATATGCAGGGTGCAGAGGTGGTGATTTTGTATGGCGCAGGATACGAATTCTGTGTTTACGGCATCAAAACAGTATGTGGTGATATATAGCATCGTTGGAAATCGCTTTCACACTGAAATATTCAAGCTTCCGCCGTCAGTGGCAGAACAGTTTAATTGAAGAAGTGTCTCTCTGTTTTTTACGTTCTGTAGTTCACTTTTCAAGGGTTTAACTGTCAGTGCAATATGGCAGTCTGTCCAAAATATGAGGGATATTCAGAAAGTTTGGAACGTTTCCATCTGATGCCACTAGGAGCACGCCGATCGCGTATACTTTGGTATGTGCGTGCGTAGCAGCCCAGTAGGTTTCCATCCGTGACTGCAGGAATGTCTGCGCATCTACTTTTTTCGATATTCGAATTTGAAATGTGCTCTGCAAATCGAAAATCCCGCCAGTTGTGAGGTGCGGTCTGTGATACGGTTTTTGTTGCCAAAAAGCCTAAATTTATCGTGAACTGTGTGGAAACAACGTAATGAGTGAATGTTCGGTTTGGAAATGGTGCATTCGGTTTAAAAATGACCGACCCAACGAACATGATGAAGAGAAGAGTGGACGCCCGAGCATTGGGATTGACGATCTTGTCGCTAAAGTTGATGAAACGATTCGTGAAAACCGTCGCTTCACAATAACGGAGCTTTCGCATTCTTTTCCACAAGTTTCACGGACTTTGTTGTTTGAAATTGTCACTCAAAAGCTAGGCTACTACAAATGTTGTCCATGATGGATGCCCAAAATGCTTACAGAGCACCACAAAGAACAGCGAATTGGGGCAACATTGACATTTCTGGAGGCCTGCCACAAACATGGTGATTCATTACTGGATCTAATCGTAACCGGTGACAAGACTTGGGTGAAACACGTCAATTGCGGGACAAAATTACAGTCCATGGAGTGGGGGCACACAAGGTCCCCCAAGAAACCAAGAAAATGTTTGCAAACCTTGTCAGCAAGGAAGGTGATGGAGACAGAGTTTTGGGGTAGGTAAGGTGTGCTTCTTATTGATTTTCTCGAACGTGCAGCAACCGTAAATTCTGTCCGGTACTCTCAAACTTTGCACAGCCTTAGAAGAGCAGTTCAAAACAAACGCCGAGGAACGCTGACGTCCAGAATTTTGTTTTTGCACAACAATGCCCGACTTCACACGGCAAACCGCACTAAAGAACTTCTTAATTGATTCAAATGGGAAATTTTCCCTTATCCGCCCTACAGCCCCGATCTTGCACCAAGCGACTTCCACTTGTTTCCCAAGGTGAAGAACTGGCTTGCAACGCAGCACTTTGATGATGACACGGAACTCCAGGCTGGCGTGACTCACTGGCTGAAGTCTCAGGCGGCAGAATTTAATGACGAAGGTCTTTCAAAGCTTGTCGACCGCTATGTAAGTGCCTCAATGTGTTTGGTGACTATGTGGAAAAGTAGTACGTCAGTCGCTCTTTCAAATGTATATAATAAAATCTATTTCTTGTACTTAGTTTTTTTTAATGTCAAAACTTTCCCTACTGTGCTCCCATACTGGCAGAATCAGTAATTTGGCCATTGTGGCATTAGGTCATCTCCAAACCAGCAGCTATTGGATACTGCCCTTAAATCCGTGATAGTATGAGGGGATGGAGATCTCTTCATAACAGCATGTTGCAAGGCATCCCAGATATGCTCAATAATGTTCATGTCTGGGGATTTTGGAGGTCAGCGGAAGCGTTTAAACTCAGAAACGTGTTTCTGGAGCTACTGTGCAGCAATTCTGGACGTGTGAGGTGTCGGATAGTCCAAATCCGTCGGAATACACAACAGACATGAATGTTTGCAGGTGATCAGACAGGATGCTTAAGTACGTGTCACATGTCAGAGTCGAACCTAGACTATCAGGGGTCTAATTTCACTGCAACTGCACACGCCCCGCACCATTACAAATCCTCCACCACCTTAAACAGTCCCCTGCTGACATGCAGGGTCCATGGACTCATGAGGAAGTTGTCTCCATACCCGTACTCGTACATCTGCTCGATACAATTTGAAACGAGACTCATCCAACCAGGCGACATGTTTCCGGTCATCAACAGTCCAATGTCAGTTTTGAGGGGACCAGGTGATGCATGAGGTTATGTGTCGTGCAGTCAATAAGGGTGGACGAGTGGACTGAGCTGTGCTGCGGCTCACGTTGTTGCTGTTTGTAGGTTTCCGTCCTCTGTTGGAGGCCAGACCGTATCGTTTGGTTGGCATGGTTGCGGTTGTTTGTCTCCTTCTCGTGTTGACTGGCGCCACTTGGTTTCCCAAGCCTTGCCTGTCCGCTAGTGGCAGCAGCGGCGGTTATCGATATGTAGTAACTGTGGCCCTATCTTTGGGGAGACATTGTGGTTCTTCTGGGTCAAGTCAGTGGGCAGTTCGGTTGGGGACTCAGGAAGAACCAGGTCTCCGCAGTGCGAGAACACGCCGGGACCGCTGGCGGTTCGCATGGACTGCCAGATCGAAGGCCTGTGGTCACGAGGGTGCACGACTTCGTCGTAAACCGGATCCTGAAAGCTTTAAGCATTTGGATTCAAGTAGTGCAACCTCCATCATTGTGAGATCTTGCGATTCTCCAGTGACTTGGGTTCGTGTTGCTGCTCGTAGTGTTGCTGAGGCGAAGAGCAGCAAGTGGAGAGCTGGGGGAAGGCGGATCGATTAGCTTTCCCGGACTTCTAATTACTATTTATTGCATTCAGTTTGTTACTATTGTTAAGTTCCACCAACGGTAGTTTTCCTGCCCTTGCCGCTACTGTCCGGTGAGGCGTGTAGTTTTGACAGCTTCCTTGATTGAATGTTGGTTGGTGATTCTTCTACCGTGGTGATTGTGATTCCTTTCTCGTTCCGGGCACTCTAAGCACAGTATTCTGCGGACAGTGTCCAGACCGGTGGTTCTGGCTTTGGTATATTTTTACATCCTTTCATGTGGTTTATTGAGCGTCAGGTAGCCTCAGCAAGATTATCATTAGTCATTCGTTAGACTGCCACTAGTCTGAGTTACCATCTTGTGATGTGAATGCAACTCTTGGGTGCCTATCTCATCGCTCGCGAAAGTGTTTTTTGCCGGACCTGCTCAGAGGTCGATTCCTGGTGCAATGTCTGTGACTGGCCGTTGAGATTTGTTATTGTATTTTCTGTTTTATTGTATGTTTCTAAATTTTTTGTATAATTGTCATTCTTGGCGTTACAGCAGGTTTAAATGATTGTGATACCAAGTTTACCATCATTTTGTCTCACCTGTTTGGTGATCAGTTGCTTGTACTTTTAAATTAACCTTTGCTGTTGTATTTGCTGTTTTACTGTATGCTTTTTTTAAAATTTTTATATAATTGCCATTCTTGGCGTTACAGCGGGTTTAAATGGTTGTGCTACCAAGTTTACTATAATTTTGTCTCACCCGTTTGGTGATCAGTTGCCTGTCTTTTTAAATTAACTTTTGCTATTGCACTGCTGTTTTACAGCGTGTTTATTAATTTTTTTTATAATTGCCGTTCTTGGCGTTAAAGGCCTTCAGACATGACTGTGGTTACTTGCCTTAAAATTCTAATTGGGATCACATTGGCTTGTTTTTAAAACATTATTTGCTGTGACTGTATTTTATGATTTGGTAAATTTTAACGCACTGAAATCACTATTAATTACACAGTTCTTTACTCTTTCATTAATAACGTGTGATATATTTATTTATTGCTGAGTCTGAAATTGTTGTTTTAAAATAAATGTGTGTAATTGCAAAAGGGAACCAATAGTCAGTGATTACGGCCTCGTCCACAATTGTAACCGAATCCTGCTTTCCTTGACTACCAGGTTTCATGGACCTCCGGCTCCGAAAGCCCATATCGATGATATTTTGCTGAATGGTTTGCACGCTGACACTTGTCGATGGTTGAAATGGCTCTGAGCACTATGGGACTTAACTTCTGAGGTCATCAGTCCCCAAGAACTTAGAACTACTTAAACCCAACTAACCTAAGAACAGCACACACATCCATGCCCGAGGCAGGATTCGAACCTGCGACCGTAGCGGTCACGCGGTTTCAGACTGTAGCACCTAGAACCGCTCGGTCACTCAGGCCGGCACACTTGTCGATGGCCCAGCGTTAAAATCTGCAACAATTTGCGAAACGGTTGCATTTCTGTCACGTTGAACGATTAACCTAAGTCGTCGTTGGTTCCGTACTTGCAGGATTTTTTCCGGGCCGCAGCGATGTCGGAGTTTTGATGTTTTACCCACTTCCTGATATTCACGGTAGAGTCGTGAAATGGTTGTACGGTAAATCCCCACCTCATCGTTACCTCGCAGATGCTGTGTCCCACCGCTCGCGCGCCGACTATAACTCCACGTTGAAACTCACTTAAATCTTGATAATCTACCATTGTAGCAGTAGTAAACGATCGAACAACTGTGTCAGACCCTTATTGTATTATATACGCGTTGCTGACCACAGCGTCGTGTACTGCCTGTTTACATATTTCTGTATTTCAATACGCATGTCTATACAGTTTCTTTGGCGCTTCACACTGAATTTCTCTCAACATTTTTGTACTTCCTTCTTTGGTCGGTCAGACGAAGTATTTGTTCTATTATGCATTGTTTCTTGGGAGTTACCTTCCTTGTACCTATGTTCTTCTTTGCAGTTTCCGTTCCTGCCCTTTTTAGAGATGTCTATTTCTCTTCAACTGAAATGCGTACTGAACTTTTCACTGTCGAAGTATCTGTAGTCTAAGAGAATTTGAAGCATGTCTCTTCACACCTTAGTATTTCCGTATCCTAGTCCTTTGCACATTGAATCTTGCTGTCTACTCTATTAAACTTCAGCCCACTCTTCATCTTTTCTAAATTGTGATCCCAATCTACATTTTCTCCTGTATCCCTTGCAATCCAACATCTAATTTCGGAATTCTGCCTGACCATGTCGTAATCTGGCTGGAATCCTCCTGTACCCCGTGGCATTTTTCAAGAATACCTTCTCTTCTTGTGATTCTTGAACAGATTATTCTCTGTTACTATCTGAAATTTATTGCAGGACTCAACTAGTCTTGCTCCTCTCCCATTCGTAGTACCAAGCCCACATTCTCCCGTAACCCTTCCTTCTACTCCCACCACTATTAACGCTATTTAGTGATGATGGCCTGGTGTTGGTTATAATGATCTTAACATGCACGGCATGCACTGTGGCTAATTACTACAGGATAACAGTGAATCACTTAAAAAAGGTAAAAGAGCAGTTAAGTGGCGAAAGTGTTACCGTTTACACAAGCCTAATTAGATGGTCGCTGAGAGAAGGGGCACGTCGTCGTATAGAGCGGCTCTCATTGAGGAGAGCCGCTTTCGAGCCGACTGCAGCGAGAGTGCGTAGGCTGCAGCGCAGTGTGGCGGGGTGGAGTGCCCCCGCGCCCCGGCAGCTCCTGGCACGGCCGCCGCCAAAACCCGTCCCTGGCGCCCTCCTCTGCCGCGCTCGGCGCTTTCCTCGGAGCGGCGCGCCGCGGCGCGTCACGTCACCGGAGCCGCGGAAGCGCGCCCACGTGTGCAACCCGACACCGCTGCGCCGCGCGCTCGCTTGTTCTCGGAGAAACTTGCCGTCCGCAATTTCCGTTTCCCTTTTCTTTCTCCTTTCGGCGCAAACTTGTTTCCTTTCAGGCATGCACCTCGTTTCATAACTCGCAAAACTGGTTCACGGCTGCATTCACTTCGCGTCCTTTCGCTCCGGTTGACGTTTCGTGAATAGTACCGCTAGTAGGTGACACTCTTCTTTCTTTAACTTTATTTTACTTATCTGAGTCCAGATAATAGTAAAACGCAATATAATTTAAAGTACAATTAACATTAACCAGGGGACCGGTACCAGTCTTTCGCATTTTTATAGTTTTAAACAACGATACTATTTGGAATAAATGTAGTCGTTGGTACATTGTTAGATGTGGAAACGAAGAAAAAACATCCTTAAAAATTAACCGAACGACTTGAAATAATGATCATGAATTTATGATACACCCTTCTCCATGCATTTCCATGAGTCCAAAAACGTGTTTTGCATTCGGAACGTTTGTCCCAGCTTGTACGATGGTTAGAGATCAGGGACTGTCAGTAGGGCCACATGACCTATAACTGTAACTCGACAAATATGTGCAGGTGCAGTAAGCAAATTCGAAGGCAGTAGCAATACGTAAGTCACAGTTCAAAGAGACAATTATCTTTATCATTTCGGAAAGCATTTTCCTTTAGAAAACTCAATTCGTATGACGGGCAGAAATAGTGAAATACCGCAATGGCGGCGGTTATTACCTGTGACACTGCTGTATACAAATTATCCGATTAACAAGTTCTCTAAAACAAATAAAATGGTATTTGCAATAAGATAATATGAAAAGCGATTCTCTCATTTATTTATTTATTTAACGTCAATTGGGGAACAAATCTCCAAGTTCATGTCAGTTCATGAAATCACAACACAAAAGCAATAACAGATAAAATGTTTATGAACCCAAAAAAGTCAAGTCACAAGTAAACGAAGTCAACAATATGACATCAGAACCAGCTTAATTTTTCAAGGAACTCCTTAAAATAATAGGAGTAACCCATAAGATTTTTGAATTCTTGTGGCAGCTTATTGAAAATGGATAAGTTAAGGATGTCCGATCCAAAGGCAGGTTGGATTTCTGACGAGTATTTACTGAGTGAAAGCTGATTATTCTTGGGAATAAGCTGATATTATTAACAAGAAACGACAGTAAAGAATATATATATATATATATATATATATATATATATATATATATATATATATATATATATATATTTGAGAGGCCAATGTCAAAATACAGGGGTCGACAACAGTTTCGCGAACTTACAGCACTTATTGCCCGAAGCGCACGTTTCTGACCCAAAAATATCCTTTTAGAATGAGAGGAGTCACCCCAAAATATAATACCATACGACATAAGCGAATGAAAATAAGGAAAAGAGACTAATTTTCGTGTCAAACGATCACTTACTTCAGGTACCGTTCGAATAGTAAGAAATGGCAGCATTAAGTCTTTGAACAAGATCTTGAACGTGGGCTTTCCACGACAGTTACTTATCTATCTGAACACCTAGCAATTTGAACTGTCCTGTTTCACTAATCGTGTGCCCATTCTGTGAAATTAAAACGTCGGGTTTTGAGAATTGTGTGTTAGAGACCGTGAAAACTGAATCTAACTGTGATTCAGCGTTAGTTTATTTTCTACAAGCCCTGCACTTACGCAGTGAACTTGAAACGTCCCCTTAGAAAAATTTATGAATTACTGTGCTGATAAACCTCTTACGTTATTTGATTTTCAAACAGCTGAGCAGAACTGAAGGTACTCAGACATAAACTGAAACACAATATTTTTAGCGCAACGCAATCTGACTTTCAATAATCCCTTCAAAAGAATGGCCCTGACTAACAATAACCTATACCTTTCATGAATTACTTACCTCACAAAAATCTTCGTTACTAGAACTACTGCAACACAGCGAGCGCCACTACTCCCAGCTAAATAAAAGATTCGAACTACTGAAGGCACTAACTACTGATAGGCACAGTTAGCAAATGAAAGATTTTGATAGAGAACAAACAATGTATTTACCTTAATAGTGTTCAAAAGTCATAATATATATCAGTTCATGACATCCAGTCTTACAAATTTACTCTGTGTGATGGACACACGTCCAGATCACCCGCTCTCAAAACTCCGCCATCTCTCTCCCCACATCCACCACTGCTGGCGGCTCACCTCCAACTGCGCAGCGCTACGTGCTGTTAACATCCAGCTGCCCAACACTGCAATAGCCAACAACAATGCAAACCATCCACAGACTGCACACAGCACAGCCAGTGATTTTCATACAGAGCGCTATGTGGTGTTACCAACATAAAAGCCTAAACAACATACTTACATAGCCCCCATGCTCCCCACAAAAAATTTTACAAATTGTTTTGGGCAGTGGCCAATATAGATTTGAAGAAATTTTTCATAATTACAATAACAAAGATATCCAATGCACACACTTATTGATACAATTTTGGTCAGAAGCTAAAATTTTCTCACAGTCCATAAAGACAGTCCTGATCATTCACCACAGTAAAATTACTGTGTTTTTTTTTCTCAAAGTCTGAGCAGTAAAAGAAAATGCACACGGAATTAGTGGATTTCCATGCAGTGTTGAAGAAGTAGTGTTGTCCTTCCAACAGAAAGACAGTGCTAACTCTTGACATGCAGGCAGGTAATGGGCCACAACAGAGCAAACCCACAGCAGAGTCAGTCGAAGTTCAAGAATATTGGTAGGTAGGTCATCACAGAGTAGACCTACTGCAGTCCTGGTAGAGATTATGGTATTAGTGGGCCACCAGAGGTGCAGACCCACTGCAGTCCTTTTATAAATAATGGTACTGGTGGGTCATCAAAGGTGCAGACCCACTGTAGTCCTTGTAGAGATGGCCAGCAGCCATTTGTTGCAACTGTGCAGGTGCACAATCACCATCGAAGAGTCTTGCGGACAATATAGCAAGTCCCTAACCACCACTTGTGCACTCCAAAGTTTTTGGAATTGTCCTTAGAACCAGCAATGCTTTTAACCAGTCCCTTGCTGAATTATTAACACACGTGCAAGCACTAACAGTCCCTACTTCTCACATACTGTGCATATATTATGACCAACAGAAACAAGTGCACTGAAATGAAACTTAATGTGAAGAACTCATGTCTATATAATTATAAATTTACAACATAAGAATGCAATTACAAAGGTACAAAATACATCATTAAAGAACATGACAATACAGATAACATTTGTGGTAATGCAGGCTTTACATAAGAATCGAAATAACATATACATCAGTGCTACAGGAATTATGACATAAGTAAATACATAAAAGATCAGAATAACTTTCGAAACATCAACTTCACACGTGAGCATTAAAACAAAACAGAATAAATAATGTCTAAACATCTTTAAAAAGTAAATAACATATTATGCATGCCAATTACATTTGAGGATAACAGTATTCCTCATCATAGTGAATGTAGCTGAGTATTAGAAAAATTCTACAACGTAAGTCTTATCAAATAAACACATAAAGACAGGAAGAACACAAATACACAAGGTACACAAACACATAGCGGAATAATACAAAAGGAAAGGACTAGGTTTGTTTTACTGCAGTATTTTGCAAACAAAACGTTCTTTACTTCTTGGAGATCTCCCTTCATTCATCATTATTCCCAAAAAGTCCTATCTATATCTCCTTTCTGTATTATATTCATATTTCTTTCAAAATAATTATTTCTCATTGTATAATACTCATTTTGGCCCAAATCGTTTTCATATAACTTCTCAACGCATTCTTTCCCTATTCTCCATAGTCAGTTTTTTTATATAGTCTACCCCCTCTTAAGCTAACTTAAATCTACTGAGCTCAGGTATATATACTAAGGGACGAGGCAATGCAGCAGTACAAACAATTAACACAAACAGCAATGACAAAAAAATGCAAATTGGCAAAGCAAGCAGCAGTATATCTAAATTAGCAAAGCAATTGGAATATTACAACTAATATAAGGCACTGTGCAGCAAACAAGAAAACTAAATCAGTAGTAAAACTAGCTTTATACAATGTAAAATTCAGTAGAACTATGCCTGGCAAACAGCAGCAACAAATGAAATAACTTATACCTAAACATGATAAAGCTCAAGCAGCAAGAATATTACAGTAAAGATATGAAATGTCTAATACCTATGTCAGATCTGAACACTAGAGTGATGCATCACCTTAACTTACACTACTAAAAAGTTACCAAATCGTTGAAAAAATTATATATGCAATTCCTGTGAAGGGAAATGTCTTCTCGTGCTCCCTCGTTTTTTTGAAGTAGATCATAAAATTAATATTTACTGGATCTGTTGGCATAAAATATCTATATTAGTACATCTATAAAATTTTATTTTAACCAATGCTGCAGTCCAGCTAGAAACTAGATATTAAACAAAATGAGCAATCTCTCAACTAGAAAGACAATAGATGTAAAATGTTTCTCATCATTTCATTAGGCATTTTAGTAAATATCATAAATTAAGAGCTCCACAGTGTAATCATATGTTTTCAAGTTTGAGCGTGTCGTATTTGTGATGCGTTCTACAAAGAAATGTCAATGGCGAGGATAATGGCCTCTTTTTTTTCTCCACCTAACGGCTTTCTTTTGTCAGATGACTATCTCTCAGCTGGGCGCCCAAAACGCATTATGTCAAGGTAACTTACCTTTCTTACCGAAATATTTACGACAGTATTTTCCGCTACAGTGACAGTCTTATATAAAAATTTTACAGGTCGAGAATTTGCGTTAGAAATGTATAGAAACAAAATCCTCTAAATATAACTGTGTCCAAAAAATTTTCGCTGGCATTGTGATACATTCACGCATTTACACACATTTCATAACTCTTAAAGTACGATTCTTGGTATCCAACATCCTTTTTCACAAGTCAGAGTCCCTAACCACTACTCATTATTCCTTACCTTATTACACACATACATATTCGTCGACACTTCTTCAATATTTCATCATAATAAATATGTAGCATAATCATATTCCTCATATAGCATCAGTGCATTGATCATAAACATACCTCAACAGCATAATACACATCGTCATCGCAATAATAACATCATAAAACCTCAGCCAAATCTCAAAATCGTCATAGCTTCCTGCAATAATTCCAAAACCTAAAAAGAATTCTCTGCTCATTTCAATACTGTCATCTACCTCAAAAGTACTTTAAAAATCATGATCCCATACCAAATATATAATTCAAAGCTCTCATACTACCACAATGGTTCCGAAAAAGTATGAACAGTTCACACAGTGCAGACAACATACAATTTCGTAAGTGTGAAGTTATCCAACTGTGCAATGGCGTAAACATGTGTCACTGACGTAGTAAAAAGAATGTATGTTTCTCTGTCAAATAATCAGATAGCTGTGTAATTCTGTGTTAGAGAAATATGATACCGATGTGTAAAATTGTATAAGCAAATACCATATTAGCTAAGGCTCCTTGTTCTTGCCAAACACATGGTACACAAAGTAAGCGTGTACCCCCCTGAGGATTAATGTATTTATACCCTCAGGTGTTACAGATTACAGCAATGGATTGAAATGTATCACGGAAAACTTTCTTTGTAATTCAAAAATCTTTAAAAATAAACGTTCAAGTACAGAATTAATCACTCAAATACGTGTACTGCCGTGCTAAATTGTGCGTCTTGTTGTAACATAATCTCTGTCATTACTTAAGGGTAAAAAATGTGCCAAGTGTCGTAATTATCGTCGTCCGTAAGCAAAGTTCTGTAGAAGTCAATGTACTTACCTCGTAATAAACAAAAGCGAAATGCTATGTGCATAGATATCTAGTTATTACGTACAGTACCGTGATCAAGAAAGTACTATACTGTAATGTATTGTTGTGCTACGAAAAAGGCTGTCTCATTGTAGCTATACCGCAAAAGTTACTACTAAAACATGTTTTCCTTTCCAGAAGAATTCAGAAAAACTTTGCAGATGTAAAACAGATAAATTGTGTCACTCATTAGTAGCGTCGTGATATAATCGTGTAGCTGTCAAATAAACTAACCACTGAGTCATCTGATATCTATCAGAGAGCACTTTAAACTCATAATGTATTTTCAAGTAAACCAAAATGTTGCATTAAAATCTCATAAGCAGTACCGGTACATGTTCTAAGTATGTGAGCCTTATAGTCGTTATGTAATCATGCAGCTAACATACAAGAATGTACACACACAATAACACTGTGTCGTCTGTTCACTATAACAATGCACTCATAAATACTGTCTAAATATGTTCCCTAGGTTCTAGACTGGATAGTTAATTTCAAAACATTGTTGCATGTTAACAGTTTCTCACAGCGAAAAATTGTACTAGTAGAGTGAAGTGAAAAATTTTATGGCAAAGACTAAGTTAAAAAGCAGATTATCTTTCAATAAACGGTTTTACATGTGAAATGTGGTGCAATCCTTTACCCTTCCTAGTACGCAGAGTTTCAACTTCAAGGCAATTCTCATGTTGTATAAATCGGTAAGGAATGCTAAAATTTTTCTGAAGGTTAGCGTCTATGTCATTTTTCTCTGAGCCAGCCGGTGCACGTGGCTGCCTGCAGTGCGAGTCATTGTCTGTCTCTTTGTTGGCGCGCATCGTTGTTGGGATTTGGAGATCTCACTTCTACAAATTCACCTTGTCGAGAGGGCCCTGCCCTGTTTGAATCCTGCCAGTTCTGATGAAATTCAGGTCTGTCGTTTTGTCGGTAGTTTACATAGTTTCTTTTGTGTCGGTCATGTGGTGGAGAATTTCTCCCGGAATCGTAATTGCGTGGTGGACCGTAGCGTCTGACGTTATTCTGTCTCCCCTGATAATAATTATTTTGGTTTCCATATTGTCTGTTTCTCTGATTGTCTCTGTGATAGTCATTACCGCAGAGAGGTGATCTTTCCCTGTAATTATTACTACTCTGCCAACGGTTGTCATACGGGTGGTGTCTGTTTTGGTCATGATTTACGTTATAAGAATAGCCTTGTCGTGTCCAGTTATTATTTCTTTCATCGTGGAATGTGACCTGTAATTGTTGTGTTCCTGTTTTCGTGTCCTGTGATTGTCAGTGTCAATTTCCAATTCTTGTCACAGTCCCTGAAAAGCTTCAATGTCGTCTTTGCAACGTCCTGCCAAAATAATATGTCGTAAATGTTCAGGCAATTTGATAAAGCAAATGCAGATGAGTTCTAAGGGGCTGTATGGGTTTGACAGGTACTGATTCTTGTGCAACATGTCTTCAAAATATTTCACAAGACTGGAAAACTCAGATTGTTCAAAATGTTTTATCATTATGATGCTATGTTTTACTCGGTCTTGTGTAGCTTGAGACCAATATGCTGAGAGGAAGGCATGATAAAATTCTCCTTCACTGTGACAGTCGTGAATGACCGATCGCATTCTTACAGCTGGTTCATTCTCTAAATAGCCACACATAAATTCTAATCTGTGCTCTAATGACCAGTTGGGAGGAAAACAATGAGAGAATTGATGAAGCCACTCTCTTGGATGAATGTCGTTGCCGGAATTCTTAAATGTTTTGAATTTACATGTAATAATAAACAGCTTATAGTCAAAATCATAATGTCGGCGAGTCGCATGTCGGTCATTGTTACGTCGTTTCGGCGGTTCCATCTCAAAATTCGATGTACCTTGCCAATTTCTTTCATAATTTATGAAGTTCCCTGTGTTATTATTTTGTGGCTGTTCCGTATTTCTATGTCCGTCTTCCCGCATTGGAGCGCGAGTGTCCTCTGAAATATGTAATTCTTGTATTACCTATGTCAACTGATCTTGTACTTCCTGGATTTCTCTTTGGTGTTGCGTATTAATTTGATTCTGATTTTGTTTGAATTTCCTAATTTGTTCGTACTCTTCTGTGTCATTAACGACTACCAGTCTTGTGTCATTCAGATTATCATCTACCTTCGTAGATAAATTATTTAGCTGATCCGAAAGTTCGACTACTTTCTCTGATAATGAACTAATTTCCTCCATGTGTCTTTCTGAACCAATTTTCAGAGTATCTACTGTGTCCTTTAAGTTTTCCTGAGTTTTTGCAAGTAGCGTAACCGAATTGGTAGATGCAACTGAGTCAATTTTAGCCCACAAGGTCTCGTGAGTTTCATGAACAATATTTTGTTGTTCTTTTATGGCTGCTTCATGATTCTGTAATGCATTTTCATGCCGCGAAAAAATAGGTTGAAAATGCTCAGAAATTTGTGTTTTTACGTCATTACAGACTTTTTGACATTTCGATTCGGTGTTATGTAACTCAGTAGTTAAATCTTCACGTGTTTGTTCAAGTGTGGTGTCTAACTTTCGAAGATTTTGTTCCATTATGTCTAATTTTTGAAGCTTTTGCTGTGTTTGTCTCTGATTTTGTTCCATTGTGTCTAACTTTTGAAGCTTTTGCTGTGTTTGTCTCTGATTTTGTTCCATTGTGTCTAACTTTTGAAGATTTTGTCCCATTTGTTGTATTAATTGTAATAACAATGCACTGATGTCTGAAACATGTTCCTCAGTGCTTTTTGGCAGTGCATTGGCACCGGCAACGTTCACATTTTGGCAAGCAGATAATGTGTATTGACTTATCTGAGAAAACGGTGAGGACCCAAAACCTGAATCTACAGTATTTGCGAGCTTGTGTCCTGTCATTTCGGATTCCTGAGGCGAGCTGTTGCCGACCGATCGATCGATAATTCTTCCCTGTTCACAATTGTTTCACTGTCTACACCATTATTTGCAGCTCGCTCCATTTCCCTATGCACAACTACCAAATTACTACTTTGAACATTAGTTAATTCATTACACGGTGGCGCTAACACACTGCTTTCGTTTTCACTGTCATTTCTCAGTTTACTTTGGAGCCTAGTATTACGTTTTTCACACGCCATTATTGTCACAATATTGCACATGATAACACAGAAAACCACAATTTGAAGAGCAAAATATGAAAACACATTAACATAGCATTGAAAATAATATCTCGTTAATTGCAAGCGCAGCTGCGAAATATTTGGTGCAAATCAACATGCATGCCAAAACTGCTGTACTGTACAACAATGAAAAACTACAACTACAAAGGAAATTTTCTCTATAATTATGCACTAGCAATAAGCAATAGCTACACTAATTACACAAACTACAAGAAAAAATCAGAAGATTCCAGGTTCGAATCCTGGCAGGGTCGCCATATGAAACATCCCCTTAGAAAAATTTATGAATTACCATGCTGATAAACCTCTTACATTATTTGCTTTTCAAGCAGCTGAGCAGAACTGAACGTACTCAGACATTTCGCTCTTTGCCTATTCTGATCAACACTAAACTGACACACAATATTTTTAGCGCAACACAATCTGACTTTCAAAAATCCCTACAAAAGAATGGCCCTGACTAACAATAACCTACACCTTTCATGAATCACTTACCTCACAAAAATTTTTGTTACTCGAACTACTGCAATACAGCGAGCGCCACTACTACCAGCTAAATAAAAGATTCGAACTACTGAAGGCACTAACTACTGATAGGCACAGTTAGCAAATGAAAGATTTTGATAGAGAACAAACAATGTATTTACCTTAATAGTGTTCAAAAGTCATAATATATATCAGTTCATGACATCCAGTCTTACAAATTTACTCTGTGTGATGGACACACGTCCAGATCATCCATTCTCAAAACTCCGCCATCTCTCTCCCCACATCCACCACTGCTGGCGGCTCAACTCCCACTGCGCAACGCTACACGCTGTTAACATCCAGCTGCCAAACACTACAATAGCCAACAACAATGCAAACCAGCCACAGACTGCACACAGCATAGCCAGTGATTTTCATACAGAGCGCTATGTGGTGTTACCAACATAAAAACCTAAAACAGCCTACTTACAAACTGCACTATTTGAAAACGAGCCAATGTTGCACGAAACATCCTTTACTACCAAGCCAGTGTCATCAGCAAGCAGAAATATTTTAGAGTTACCTGTAATACTAGAGGGCATATCATTTATGTAAATAAGCAACAGGAGTGGCCCCATCACTGACCCCTGGGGCACCCACGATTTGACCTTACCCCACTTGGACCCTACATCACAGCCATTCTCAACACTGTGATAATGGCCTTTTGCTGTCTGCTGTTGAAGTAAGAGGTGAACCAATTATGAGCTACTCCCTGTCTTCTGTAATGGTTAAACTTCTGGAGCAATACTTTGTGATCAACTCAATCAAACTCCTTCGTTAAATCAAAAAATATCCCTAGTGTTTGTGATTAATACGTTGCCTTCGTAAAAAATGGATATGAAATCCTGTAATGTGGTTCCTTGCAAACCCTTCCTCGATGTGCTGGTTGAATCAAGTTTCTGACTTGTTCATGACTTACCTCATCTGAAACATGACTCTTAACGGTCTTCCGTCTGATAACTCAGGAATTCGATTCAAACCCATTCTGTCTGCAACTTCAAATAAATGGCGCAGAAGAGATACAGGTATGAAGGTGTTGGGATAAATCGGTTCTTGGCCTGGTTTCAACTCTGCCACGAGTTTTCACTTGCGCCAGTTCTTTGAGACTATTATTCCGGAGACATAAGTGTTCATCATGTTAGGAATCCAATTGATAGTTATGGTAGGAATCCAACTGATAATTACAGGATAGAAATTCTTTATTGGTTCTGAGCTCATGTCATCCAAGCCTGTAGCTTTGTTACTTTTAATCTCATGAAGACCATTTTTAAGCTCTTAAGCAGTGAATAGAGTGCCAATATGACCATTCTCCGCTTCACATCATTCGAGTTTTGTTAATTTTGCTCTTTCTGACAACAGTGTAAGATATTCTCGTAGATTATCTAATTTATAAACAAGTGTCTTAGTACCTGTCTTAGCACATATTGAGTTTCAGATGAAGGAGTATTAGGAAAAGAACCGAATGTTCTACGCGACATAATGATGACCGCCAAATCTGCGATCTCACCAGGATTTTTGTTGCATTTGGGAAGAGCGCGATTCAAACCCCCACCTAGTCGCCCACATGAAATTTATGTTTCCATGTCTCCGTAAGTCACTTCAGCAGAATCTCCGGATAGCTCCTTGTATGAATAAAGAGAAAGACAAGAAGGATCCTGACGCATTTCCTGCTTCGGTCTCGTCGAATTCGATTTAGTGCTTCGTGCTCGTTACTTAGAATTTATCTGCTCTGCGAGTAATCAACGACATTTCCACGTCCGTCGCTGTGTTGCAATGGTGTGTCTGCCATTAGAGCCTGCACTCAGTAGTCATTTCTCCCCGCAGTACTAGCGAAAGCATTGTCGGTGCACTCTTCTTCGAAATAAAATTTTAAAGAATCCGCAGGCCGCAAAGGTAGACAGTTGAACGTCCAAATAAACAGGTCCGGTGAGATACTGCTAAGCGTAGTTAGCTGAGATGAGACAACAAAAGAGAACTGCTGTTGGGGCTTAACGCTAGGGGCGCGAGATGCACGCAGGTGAGTCATCGGCGTTGCAAGTCAACGGGACTAGCAAGGAGGGCAGTCTTGTGAAAGAGAGCTGCTCCTTGTATTTGTACGTTATGGAGGGCGTGGAAGGTTTTTATGAGGTGAGGAGGATCAGGATGTAACTCATAGCCCGAAAAAGGACAGTGGTGTTACTCTCTCACAAATTGCATCAGACAATTGAAGACCTCCCTCGAAGAAGTTTGTATGTAACATTTTCTGCAATATTGAGTTTTCACAGGAATAAAGTGGTGCTTCACATGAGACATGTTACCACAGCAATTTGTAGTTGACCGTCATGGAAGGACGTTGTATATTGATGAAAATGGCGTATGCAGCAGATGTAAGTTTCACTTTAAATGAAATTATACCGTGAAATAAAAGCACAGAAAGGAAACAGATCAAGCTAGAAGCAAAATGTCAAGAAAAATTGGACGAACAGTGAAAAATCTTATATTTTTACAACTGGCAAAGACGTGCCGGAAAAAAACTAGCATCAAATGTGGTACGTGGAAGATCATTGTATATCATTACAAAGTAAAAATTGTATAGCAGAATAATTTGTTTGTTCTCGCTGTTGGTTTGGGAAAACAACAACAGGACAATGACAATTTTGTACAACTATCTTGTGTTTACGGGATATTTTATAACACTATAGCAAAATTTTATTGTTTCGGGACATAGCTTTCTGCTCTGGGACCGTTCCTTTCATTAATAGGAAAAAAGAAGAGTAATGAATGTCGTGATTACGCATGAATGGAAGTATAGATGGTGTACATTAATAAAATCGACAAAACGCAGGGACGGATTCCTGGCTGGCAATGGAGGAAAAAGATATCCTATGATAATATGCCCGGAAATGAGCAGTGTGTGTGCAACGACAACAAATCGTCCCGGAACACAGTACAGAGCTGCATCGCATCCACGTCACAACAGATGTTAGAAGTGGCCCCAATTGGATTGCAGGTGACAGGGTTAGTAGCGGCTGCCATGCGGGATACATTTAATCGTACTTTGGCTTACACCATGTTGGCGGACCTGTACAAGGGTTCGTCTCAACATCGTTGTAGAAACCGGTTCTCCAGATCTCGCGTACGCACAGTTCGCCACCTCCCTCCAAGTTAGTCTGTCTGAAGGGACCCGTGACCACACAGAAGTGCCCAAAAAGGGGTTGAATGTTGTGTGATATGGTTAGTGTCAGTGAGGTTACTTGTTTTGGTATAGCCGTGCTGCCTTTCAATCGTTTTCATCTGCTTGGCCGAACACAAACACCATCTCGTCTTGTTCCCGACAAGAGTAGCGTACCATTATACCGTTTACAGTACGCTGTCTCAATCACACAGCCTGAAACTCACAGGGAACACACGGCACTTGGTCAGAGAAACTGAAACTCGTCAGCGACAACTACCATGTCAATGATGCATTTCCGGACACATGTTCATAGGCTCTCTTCATCTCCACTCAGGAATCCGTCCCTGCAGTTTGTCGGTTTTATTAATGTTCACCCTGTATAATACCTGAAGCATACTGCAGTACATATTTCACTATAAAGGAAATTAGTCAGAATGACTTTGTTGCGTCACTGTTTTTGATGGAATTAGGAAGTATGACTCAAACTCGAAAAATACTAGCTACACCAATACCATTGTAGATGATCCAAATTCAGTGTATCTGCGTCTTAGTCAAAATGTCTCACGCCCGTGGGTACGTCATTCTTTTTAATAAAGACTAAAGAGAAAATGACTCTCAAGTTAACATCCCTATACCTGTCATGAGGTTGTTTACATCCACGCGACAACTTTGCAACGCACACATAAGTGGCTAGCGGATGGTTCATCGAACCATTTTCACACTATTTCTCCAGCTTTCCGCTCTCCATCAGTACGCGGGAAAAAGGAACACTTAACTCTTCCTGTGCGACCTCTTATTTTATTACTATCACATTGTAATTCTGTCAGAGACAGCAAAGGACTTGGAAGAGCAGTTGAACGGAATGGACAATGTCTTGAAAGGAGGATAAAGATGAAAATCAACAAAAGCAAAACGAGGAAATGGAATGTAGTCGAATTAAGTCGGGTGATACTGAAGGAATTAGATTAGGAAATGAGACACTTAAAGTAGTAAAGGAGTTTTGCTATTTGGGGAGGAAAATAACTGATGATGGTCGAAGTAGAGAGGATATAAAATGTAGACTGGCAATGGCAAGGAAAGCGTTGGTGAAGAAGAGAAATTTGTTAACACCGAGTATATATTTAAGTGTCAGGAAGTCTGTTTTGAAAGTATTTTTATGGGGTGTAGCCATGTATGGAAGTGAAATATGGACGATAAATAGTTTGGACAAGAAGAGAATAGAAGCTTTCGAAATTTGGTGCACTTACAGCTAGCGATGGACCAGTTCGTGATGATTTCACGACATTTTGATTGAAATAGACAGAAGTCGAAAGGAATACCGATCTCACGGTACTCCCAGTTCAGCGTAACGGATTACAATCTCCAAACTTAGTAGATTTTATGAAAAACTGATAGAAGAAATAGGTAGAAGGTGACTGCAATTACATAAGAATTCGAAAATAATTGAAGTTGGGTAAGAAAGTACAGACACGGGAAAAGATAGCACAGGACTACTGAATTATCACGCACATCTAGTTAACATTTATTTTACAGTTAACCACAGTTCATTAAATCTTCTGTCGTTATATGGTATACTAACAGTGAACTTACCCACCATGTCTTGAACGTCTCTGAAAAACCTCCAGTGTGTAATGGTCATGCATTAGCTTTTGTGCTGAGAAGCGAAATAAACATGCATCTTATTTTCTTGATACCAAAATGATAGTTATTGTTCAACAGTAGTACGCCATGCTTGTTTTCTTTTCCTTTTTTTCATCCGTATTCTGACTAGTTGGATGCGGCTCGCCATAAACTCCTCTCCTGTGTCAACTTCTTTACCTCAAAGTAAAACTGGCCCCAGTGACCTCAATTAATTTTGGAATATGTTCAATGTCTGTCTTCCTCTACAGCTTTTACCCTTAACAGCTCCCTCGTGTACGATGGAAGTTATTCCTTGAGTCTTAACAGCCGTCTAGACATTTTGTCCTGTCTTGTCAATGTTTTTTAAAAGTCCCTCTCCTCGCTGATTCTGCAGAGAACCACCTCATTTTCTTACCTTGTCTGTGCATCTAATTTTTAACACCCTTTGTAGCGCTAAATCTCAAACACTCGATTCTCCTCTTTCCTCGTTTTCCCATAGCCTATGATTCACTTGCAATGCTGTGCTCAAAACGTAAATTCACACTTGTTTCTTCCTCAAATTAAGGACAATATTTAATACTAGTGGGCGTCTTTTGACCACGAATGCCCACTTTGGCTCTGCTAGTTTGCTTTTTTACGTCGTCCTAGCTTCGTCCGTCATTTGTTTTTTGTTTCCATTGTAGCAGAATGCCTTCATTTCATCTACTTCGTAGACCCCAGTTTCGACGTTATGGTTATCGCTAATCTCATTTCTGCTGTTGCTCAATACTTTCATATTTCTTCGGTTTTCTTTTCATATTTCTTCGGTTTCCACGTGATAGAGGGTTCATTCGATTCAACACATCCTGCAGTTTTCCCCTTTTTCACTGACGACACCAATGTCATCAGCGAATCTTGTTATAGAAATCCTGCAGCTCTTAGTATTAAACCCACTCTTTAACCATCCTTCTATTTCCGTCACTACTTCTTCGATGTAACGATTGAACAGTAACGGCGAAGGACTATACCCATGTGTTATATCTTTTCTAATCCGAACACTTCGTTCTTGTCCCTCTAGTCTTATTTCTCCCATTTGTAAACATCTTATATCACCCATCTTTCTCTACTACTTATAGCTGTGTTAGTTCCTGTGACTTATTGTTCTCGATCAACACAACTCCATAACAGAGATACCACAGCCAATGTATGCTCGATTTGGAGGTAGTGAGTTTAAACAGTGGTACTGGAAACATTTTCATCGTTACTATTTGACCTTCAGGGAGAATGAGACTATGGCGTAAAATTTGTGGTCACCACACGCTGTGCCGATGTATCGAGTCCTCCGCTGTCTCATGATGTGTCACGTGGTGTGCCAGATGGGGACATTAAACTGGGCGGCCCCTTTAGAGCCGAGTATGTTCCGACACTAAACTTCAGTCCGCCACCTCTCGTAGTTATTACCAACAGAAAAACGTCACTTCTCATATAATTCTGCCCAACACGCTGCATTTTTCACAGAATAGACCTGACATCGATTGTGACCAAACGATCCATTCAGTACTGACTGCTTAGATGAAAACTGCATTATTCGTCACAACCTAAATCTTACGTAATAAAAGTTGGCCCTGATGGAACATAAGACACTATCGGCCACTACATAATATTGTTTGAAATTATTGGTCTCTTTCCATATCGATCTTTTCTTACTTTTGGTTACTTTATCAGCTTTATTAGTGTGTTTCAAGTTTTCGAATTTAGTCTGTGTTTTAGAAATTGTTCTTATCGTTACACATGTATTGGAAATCAGAACATGCTCTTATTCACTCTGACGTAATACGTTTGTGCGGGATGGCTTTCATCAATTAATTCCGCAAAGCATGATATGAGGACAGTTGTCATCTTAATTTTGGCACTTTTCTTCTAAAGTAATATATGTACTTCAATTGAAACAGGTCAAAATACCTCCATTCAGACAAGTAGTTTCTCTTTCAGGACTATGCTTTAATTATTGTTGCTCAATGGCCAGTAACTTTTATAATAGTTTGCCTAGAAGAAGCATTATCAGTTTCGTAATCCTCTAATCAAACGGAATCGTTTGATATACATCACAGTACCACTTTATTTGATTTTTATTTTGATATTGTCTAGCGATTTTTGTCTCTATGTGCTTTTAGCCTTTGAGTCCTTTTCAGACATTTTGAATCAGAATATTATAAACGCATTTACATACGACTAGGTCTGTGGAAATGGAAAAACAGGGGGATTGTAATTACGAATGAGCGGAAAATTCACCTCATTCTCTATATTCGGCACCCACTGAGTTCGACCTGTTTCCACACATAAAGAAACTTGTGAGTGGAAGTCATTTCTATTTCACTATAGTCGACATAATGTTGAGAGATTCAGCAACTCTTTAGATAATTAAGATAATTCTCATTTATAGTTCCGCCTCAGTTGGACATTTTAAATTATATTACAAGTTTCGATCTCTCTCGATTAGCTTCAGATCTAAGTAGTTGCATCAGCAACCCGTATTTTCAGGCATTCTGAAATTGTGATTCTGAGTAAACAAAACGGGGTGCTGATGCAACTACTTAGATCTGAAGCTGATCCAGAGAGATCGAAACGTGTAATATATTTAAAAATGTGCAACTGAGACGGAACAATAAATGAGAATTGTCTTAATTTCGTTTTCAGTTGAGAGTTAATGACAACCATATGTGGCATGACGCTGACTTCGAATCTACCCTCCATTCCATCTCATTCCACAATTATTATTCTTGTTGCGTAATAATCTGGTTACCCATTTAAATTAATAAAATTTAGGGTGATACGGAAGTAAATTTATACTGGTGAGTTTGATTTGCGCACAGAAAGATTCATACGAACTGAAGTATTAAGAATCGATATAGCCGACTTTACAGTACTTCTCGCTGGAGAGTGTCCATCACTGTCTCTGGCTGGTACAACAAGAAGCCACCGGACGCGCTACAGTTAAAGTTTCTACTCTCGATGTTTGTAAAACAAAGGTTCCGTGTACTTATACGAACAGGAGGAGACCAAATAGTGCGCGGGGTGTCCATATTTTTTGAGCGCTCTGTTAAGCGTTGGAGGAATGGCATTGTGCCGGCACAACTCTATGAAATTCCAGTGGTATTTTATGTAAAGAGATCTATTCACAGCCGTGGTTGATGAAGACACAGCAAAGGCTATAAATAGGGGTTCCATCTACTTCTTGGGGAGGAAGGCGCTGCGACGGAGCGCTCGACAAAAGTCTCTTCGCCGGAGTGCTCGGCCGAAAAAGGACGTCTTTGATAGTCAAGCATGCTCTGTCGCTTATGATGTTATGGGCCCTTGTAAAGCTACAATACTAACTGCTGTCGTGTTTAGTGACGGTTTACTACGTCGGGGCAGCTCCAGCGTCATTTTCGCAGTTCAGCAGCTGATGTAGCTCTAGCCATTGATGACGATGATGGCTGCGCAATACGAAAACTCGCCATCGAGTAAGGCATCGAAGCGCTAGCAGTTTGTGTCTGTGTTGTCTTGACGATAGTACATGAATCGCTGACTGCTGTAGGGTAGCGATTAGTATCGTTCCCCTGAAAGGTCCCTTAACTTTTAGTGGGATTTTGCGTCTCTGATTACGATGGGGTATAACCCATAAAATGTTCTTGCTGTGTGTTAATGTGTGAGTCCGCACGGTAGAATAAAGGCTAACGCGAGCTATGGTGTCATTTCTCGGTCATTACCGAAAGGTGCAAAATCTTATGCCGCCTTAATAGGGCAGTATTTAGATTGGTTTGGGTCTTTCTGATGTGGTGCCAGGCAGAAATGTATTTCGATACTGTTTCCTTTTTTTCGGTTACCTATTGTTTTATTAACCCACTGTGTTTACAACTAAATTTTAGTTTTTTTAAGTGGTAGCTTTGTTGTGAACGACATACCGCAAAAAAAATCTTTTCCAATTACAGCAGTCTATATCCCCTTATCATCTGTGAGAAGGAGAGGGCACATCACGAGCGCATTTTGCAGTATCTAAGAAAGTAGGTGTTGCAGAGCTCCAGCCCTCTCGTGATAGGGGTGGTACGCCGGTTAAGTGGATGTAGGAGGGCATTTTAACTGCACTCGACCTGCAAATCTAAATGTACATCTATAAGTCACAATCCACCTTGCGGTGTGTGATAGAGGGTACCTGGGTACCAGCGTCACTTCCCACTTTTCCTGCTCCAGTCACCAATGGCAGGCGGGAAGAACCATCGCAGGTAAGCCTTCGTGTAGGCGCGAAATTCTCTAATTTTATATCATCTTTTCCCAAGATATACTTGGGACGAAGCACAGTGTTGGATGACTCTTCTAGAAATGCATGCTCTCGGAACTTTTAACAGTGGACCACACCGGGATGCACAAGGCAACGTATGTCACTGGATTTGTCTGACCATTTCCGTGTCGCTTTCACGCGTAACGAAATGTGCTGCTCTTCTTTAGAACTTCTCTATTTCTGCTGTCAGTCCTATCTGATGCGGATCATAAACTGATGAGAAATATTCAAGAATATTTCGAACGAATGTTTCGTCAGTTACAATCTTTGTTGATGACCTACATTCCTGAGGATTGTTCCGATGAATCTCAGTCTAGCATACCACGCACCCACGGTTAATTTTATGTGATTGTTCCACATGAAATCGCTTTTTAAGCATACTTCTGTATATATTATTGAAGTAACTGCTTCCAGTGATAGTGGTCTGCAGTCGTGTACTCATACAATAATGTGTCTTTCTATGTACATGCAATACGTTACATTTGTTTGTACTGGGGTTCCACTGCCGCTTCCTGCCCCAAACATCGATCTATGCACCTCTTACTGCATTTCGCTACAGAATTCTGTCGTTGGGACTTCTCTTTATGCATCAGCATCATCCGCAAAAAGCATATTACATTATCCACACACCACGTCGCACACATATCTTAATTATGGTGACGTACCAGACTGCAATTTCAAGTATAAAATCTTTTCAATAAAAAAGACATGTTGGAGAAATTGCATTAAATGAAAAGAGGACAAAAAGGTATTTTTAGCTTAAATAAAGTAATTCACTGCCAGGCTGAGACATTGTCTCCTTGCTCCCGTCTATGTACGAGGGTCACTCCAAAAGAAATGTACACTATTTTTTTTTAAATCCATCTTTTATTCTGCAGGTTTGAAAGTTTTACAGTGTGTAGATACATCCCTCTAAACTGCCTTACGCCATCTTGGAACCAGCTCCTGTATACCCGCACCGTAAGATTCTGGACCAATCTGTTGGAGCCACTGTTTGGCAGCGTGCACAAGGGAGTCATCATCTTCAAACCTTGTTCCACGAAGAGAGTCTTTCAGTTTCCCAAACAGATGATAATCACATGGAGCCAGGTCAGGACTGTAAGGCTGGTGTTTCAGTGTTGTCCATCCAAGTTTTGTTATCGCTTACATGGTTTTTTGACTGACATGTGGCCGTGCATTGTGGTGCAACAGCAAAACACCCTGCTTTTGCCGATGTGGTCGAACACGTCTCAGTCGAGCTTGAAGTTTCTTCAGTGTCGTCACATATGCATCAGAATTTATGGTGGTTCCACTTGGCATGATGTCCACAAGCAATAGTCCTTCGGTATCGAAAAACATCGCAGCCATAACTTTTCCAGCAGAAGGTGTGGTTTTGAATTTTTTTTCTTGGGTGAATTTGCATGATGCCACTCCATTGATTGCCTCTTCGTCTCCGGTGAAAAATGATGGAGCCATGTTTCATCACCTGTCACAATTCTTCCAAGAAATTCATCTCCACCATTCTCGTACTGTTCCAGAAGTTCGCTGCATACCGTTTTTCTTGTTTCTTTGTGAGCCACTGTCAACATCCTGGGAACCCACCTGGCACAACACTTTCAGTGTTCTGCAAACACTTCCTTCCCCTATCCCAACGTAGCGTGACAGTTCGTTCACTGTGATGCGTCTGTCAGCAGTCACCAATTCCTTAACTGTCTGCACATTGTCTGAAGTGTGTGCAGTACGAGGCCTACCGCTGCGAGGACAATCCTCAATATTGCCGTGCCCGCTTTCATCACGTAACCTGCTTGCCCACCGACTAACTGTACTGCGATCGACAGCAACATCACCATACACATTTTTCAACCTCTTGTGGATGTTTCTCACTGTCTCGTTTTCACAGCACATGAATTCTATGGGAGCACATTGCTTCTGACGAACGTCAAGTGTAGCAGCCATCTTGAAGACATGCATTGACGGCGCCACTCACGGGAACAGGTTGAACGAAGTTTGAAAACAAGCGGGAAGTATGTATATACACACTGTATAACTTTCGCACATGCAGAATGAAAACTGCATTTTTACAAAAATAGTGTGTATTTCTTTTGGAGTGACCCTCGTACCTTTGTAGATAGCGACGTTTCGTGTTCAAAACAGCTTCTCAATAATGCTACAGCTTCGACGAGTTTTGTTTAGTGTTCTGTCAGAATTAAGAATTTAGAGGTAATCATCAAAGAAGATGGACAACATCTTAATGGGCAAAACTTGTAAATTCCAGCGCCAGCGCGGACCGCCGGCTGGGGCTGTAGTTGGGTATCCGTGTCTTCGGCCAGAGGCAGCGGGCCTTCCCTCGTCCGTGCTGGCTGGGCCAATAACGGACGTCCGCGCTGGGTGTGCGTGACTGCGAGAGCAATTACTAGTTACGGGAACGCTAGCCGCTCTCCGGAACGACTGGCCGCTGCGTTGGCCACCAACAAATTTACGGCACTTGACCTCTCAATGAACTCAGTCGTGAAATACTTCCCAGCGACTACGACGAGTTCCAAGCCAACGGCTTCGCCGCTTAGCTGCCGTTTGTAGTTGCCGAAGTATCTTATTTTGTTGTACAGTGCGGCAAAAGACTTAAGAAAAAACAAGACACTTTCTAAGGCTTTGTCAACCAAGAACGCCGTTCGATAATGGAAAATCGTGCAAGATGTTTAAAATCATCATAAAAATAGGTCTCCGGTATATAGAAAGATACACAGTATACACTATATACAGGAATTAAGATGGTATAGTAAGTGCAGAATACTAAGAAAAGATTCATCAGATGAGCAATAGCGTAATGAGGGTATGCAGCCTTCTTTCCTGACCTGCCCCCTGTATACTGAACAAGCAATGGAGAAAATAAAAAGAAAGGTTCAGAAACCGGATTAGAAACCATGGGGAAAGGTGTCAATGATAAGATTCGCTGGTAAGACTCGAATTGTTTGAGAAACCAGAGATGAACTGCAAAACCTGTCCAATGTATTCAACAGCCTACTGAGCACAGAATGTGGAGTCACAACAAACCAAAACTTTACTAAATTAGTGAGATGTAGCAGAAATAGAATTAAAGACTAGTTATTAGCGAAATTGGGGGTCACATAGTGGACACAGTAAAGTAATTCTTCTACAACGGAAGCAAGATAACGTATGACAGAGGTAACACGAAAGACGCAACAAACAGACATGAAGAAACGAGCATTTGCTTCCTTGCCAATTGTGAACTAACGTTGGACAGGATACAATTCGAGAAAGTAATTTTATAAAAAGTGCGATCGGTGCATACCATTGTATGGAAGTCAGTCTTGCACTGCAGAAACCGGAAAAGAAAAGATCGAGGCGTCTGAGATGCAGTGTTAGAGAAGGATACTAAAAATTAAGTGAACTAATGAAGTAGGAAATTAGAAGGTTCTCGCAGATTCGGTGAGGAAAGAAATGAGCGAAACGAAACTAAGTGTGATTAGACGAAGGGAACATATGTTACGTTTGGTAGACATCGAGGAATAGCTCCATCGTACCAGAATTAGCTGTAGAGGGCAGACTGGAATACATACAACACAAAATTTTTGACGACGTTGGATATAAGTGATACTCTGAAGTGAGGAAACTGGCAAAGGAGACAGAACTGCGGCGGGGCGTCTGAATCCAGCCAGAAGACAGAAGACTAAAAACACCGAAAAAAGATGCGCCGCCCGCATCTCGTGGTCGTGCGGTAGCGTTCTCGCTTCCCACGCCCGGGTTCCCGGGTTCGATTCCCGGCGGGGTCAGGGATTTTCTCTGCCTCGTGATGGCTGGGTGTTGTGTGCTGTCCTTAGGTTAGTTAGGTTTAAGTAGTTCTAAGTTCTAGGGGACTTATGACCACAGCAGTTGAGTCCCATAGTGCTCAGAGCCATTTGAACCATTTCTTGTCTTCCCAATGACGTATTACTCCATGTTTCTGTGTTTGAAAGGTAGCAAAATTGAATAAGTGGGATTTTAAGCAAGTCCAGCTGGCTCATCTTCGGGGACCATGACAGATTCGAGCTGCTGCGCTGGACGAGCGTTTTTTTCGTAGCTCAGCATCTGCAAAGACCATTGAGTTGGATTCGATTCATTGTCAGGCAAAAACAGATTCTGACCATTGCTGAGCAAGGTTAATAAATTTCGGTTAGACAACCTTATTGGAATCTGACCATAAAACACCTGGGACGTCTAGAATCAATGCACATTTCATACACTACTGGCCATTAAAATTGCTACACCAACAAGAAATGCAGATGATATACGGGTATTCATTGGACAAGTATATTATACTAGAACTGACACGTGATTACATTTTCACGCAGTTTGAGTGCATAGATCCTGAGAAATCAGTACCCAGAACAACCACCTCTGGCTATAATAACGGTCTTGATATGCCTGGGCATTGAGTCAAACAGAGCTTGGATGGCGTGTACACGTACAGCTGCCCATGGAGCTTCAACACGATACCACAGTTCATCAAGAGTAGTGACTGGCGTATTGTGACGAGCCAGTTGCTCGGCCACCATTGACCAGACGTTTTTAATTGGTGAGAGATCTGGAGAATGCGCCGGCCAGGGCAGCAGTCGAACATTTTCTGTATCCAGAAAGGCCCGCACAGGACCTGCAACATGCGGTCGTGCATTATCCTGCTGAAATGTAGGGTTTCGTAGGGATCAAATGAAGGGTAGAGCACGGGTCGTATCACATCTGAAATGTAACGTCCACTGTTCAAAGAGCCGTCAATGCGAACAAGGGGTGACCGAGACGTGTAACTAATGGCACCCCATACCATCACGCCGGGTGATGCGCCAGTATGGCGATGACGAATACACGCTTGCAATATGCGTTCACCGCGATGTCGCCAAACACGGATGCGACCGTCATGATACTGTAAACAGAACTTGGATTCATCCGAAAAAATGACGTTTTGCCATTCGTGCACCCAGGTTGGTCGTTGAGTACACCAATGCAGGCGCTCCTCTCTGTGATGCAGCGTCAAGGGTAACCTCAGCCATGGTCTCCGAGCTAATAGTCCATGCTGCTGCAAACGTCGTCGAACTGTTCGTGCAGATGGTGGCTATCTTGCAAACGTCTTCATCTGTTGACTCAGGGATCGAGACGTGGCTGCACGATCCGTTCCAGCCATGCGGATAAGATGCCTGTCATCTCGACTGCTAGTGATACGAGGCCGTTGGGATACAGCAAGGCGTTCCGTATTACCCTCCTGAACCCACCGATTCCATATTCTGCTAACAGTCATTGGATCTGGACCTACGCGAGCAGCAATGTCGCGATACGACAAACCGCAAACGCGATAGGCTACAATCCGACCTTTATCAAAGTTGGAAACGTGATGGTACGCATTTTTCCTCCTTACACGAGGCATCACAACAATGTTTCACCAGGCAACGCCGGTCAACTGCTGTTTGTGTATGAGAAATCGGTTGGAAACTTTCCTCATGTCAGTACGTTGTAGGTGTCGCCACCGGCGCCAACCTTGTGTGAATGCTCTGAAAAGCTAATCATTTGCATATCACAGCATCTTCTTCCTGTCGGTTAAATTTCGCGTCTGTAGCACGTCATCTTCGTGGTGTGCAGGCCGGAGTGGCCGTGCGGTTCTAGGCGCTACAGTCTGGAACCGAGCGACCGCTACGGTCGCAGGTTCGAATCTTGCCTCGGGCATGGATGTGTGTGATGTCCTTAGGTTAGTTAGGTTTAATTAGTTCTAAGTTCTAGGCGACTGATGACCTCAGAAGTTAAGTCGCATAGTGCTCAGATCCATTTGAACCAATCTTCGTGGTGTAGCAATTTTAATGGCCAGTAGTGTAATAATGAAAATGTGAAAATTTCTCAGTTATGCAGACTACTCCGGGGACGAATTCACGTTGGCCAGGTTAGGGATGTGTTTGTTAGTAATACACCATATTCAGGCCCATTATAAAGTGCAATGCATTTCAGAGTTGCAACTCCATTTTCCAGGGCTACGTGAGGGTCACATTTGCTTTAGTTTACTAGTCACTTAATAGAGCAGTTTGGCATTGGAAATGACGAAACAGTGGTGAAATACTAACCAAGCAATCCCAAAACAAATGCAATAAAACATAAGTACAAATACGAGTAAGATGATAAACTGAAAATCGCAAAATGTGTCAGAAATACTTCATAATAATTAAATATCATGTAAATAACGTCATTCAGCTGAAGTAATTTTTTGCTGATAGTAAACAGTTATAAATGGGAAATTATTGATTTTAAAAAAAATTATTGTATGTTTTCCTATTAGTGATTATCTACATCGAATGACTTTTATTACAGTATTACACCAATGCTGTTCTCAAACTTTAAGTTACTTAACAAATTGTGTGATACATACATCAATTACTGTATTATCATTTCACATGAAAACTGATCGATAGCTCTATGGGCTCAATATAGAAATCGTAAATAAATGTCAAATTGCTAAATGAAATATGGAATTAATATATGTTTTCAAGCTAGTGGTTCTTTGGAGTGAATGACTTATCGTGGTATTGAACCGAAGCCGATTTCGAATCTTCAGCTTTTAGCTAACTGCCTGGTTCATACATCGATTACTATAATGATTTCACAAGTCATTAGATCAACAACAATACGGCCTCAGTTTAGAAAGATCAGAATACTAATCCACATAGTAATGAAGACGATCAACAGCACCGATTCCAAATAAATTTTTCTCAGAATTTTTGAAACAAAAGCATTCAAAACGATATTACTATTTCCCATGCATGTTACACTCTACCTAATGGTTCTTGTACAAGGAATAGTTATAAAGTTTTAATCATCACTAGGAAAAACAAAGTTACATTGTTATTTTCTTTTGTTTGTTTTCAAATACGGATCTGCAGCCCTCGTACACACCATAGTATAGGAGGAGTGCCAAAACAAAATGGCACAGCCCACTGATAAAGTGTAATATCGTGAGATAATTCACGGGGGAACAAAGCTGCAGAGTTGGTGGAAACGTAATTAGGTGACCACGCTTCCATTGTTGTCAAACCAGGGCTTAATTTCGGCCAGAACGCGCCGGAACGGTGTTCTGCCATCTCCCACGGAACAAGTCGGCACTTTGATTTAAAATAGTACACTTGTATTAAATCGCAACGTAACTACACTTGCCACTGCGCCGGACCAGTGAACGTGACAATGGGGCGTGGGGCGACGCACTGTGTGTGTGTGTGTGTGTGTGTGTGTGTGTGTGTGTGTGTGTGTATATACACTAAGACTTTTATGGTGGGGAGGGAGATTGTATGGTTGGAGAGGTGCATCCTGGCACCTGCGATCTTTGAAATTAAGCGATGGGTCAAACCAAGAACAAAGTGGCAGATCATTTCTCTGGGAAGAACCTAGTAGCAAAAGAGGAAGAACTGGTGCTCAAACGCATATCACAATCGAGACGATATTTAAAAAAGTGAAGAATCAGCCATAGATCAGTTTCCACCTTGCACGACATATGGAACACGGCAAAAATCGCCGGCCATTGGAGTCTGCTGTACGGCAACACTTCAGCTCATTCTACACAAGTGCACGAGACCCATTTACACAGGCTGTCTTTTTTTTTATCGCCCCCGTACTCTCTCGCTCTCCCGCTATGGAAGCGAGTCAGCCAGTGACTTCTTTCTCATTCTCTGGGTGAAGAAACCATTAGTTGGCAGGCGTTTCCATATTGACAATGAAGAAATCTTCGAAATTAGATCTCTTTGCCTCGGCACCTCATATAATGTATTCACGTTTTAGGTGGGCTTTCCCCACACCATTCGGAACCTTGTTGCTCACGAAGTGTCGTTATTTGTAAACATCGGCTGATTCGCAAATGTATCAGCACACGTCTCACGTCTTTCGAAACCCTGTGCTCAAGACATCCGTAACTGACTGCACATTTGTCTTCCAATGCAGTACCGCGAATCTCCCGCTTCCAACAGTTTCACAAATACTAATGGCTGTAATGAGTCACAGTAACACACGTTATAACAGAATGTATACAGAAAGGATGAGTATATACCATACAATAGTATTTACGATTAGTTTTCACACAAAATTATACACCTTGCTGTACAATTAATAACTTCTGTTTTCGAGATACAGCAAAATAATAAAGGCAGTTCTAACATTATCTAAAAATTCAAAATTGAGTAATATTTATCACCTGTATTTCAAGTTACAAAAAGATTACCTCAGTTATGTTGTATTTCACGTAACCTATATAAAATGTACGTAGAATAAGTTTTGAAGCGTCGAACGACAAAACTGTAAAAATATGGGGAACCAAATAAATGATAATGTAGTGCACTGATTACAGTGTGCAGGAGACTGATTTTAACCCAAGATTATGAGGACAGATACAATATAACTAGAAAAGTAATACTATAAAATGAAATCAATGCAAACACCAATGAAACGAAATATATGGTAACTGGTGGGATAAATGAAGATTTAGTATTGGAAGAAGGGGTGGGAAAGGTAGTAGCTACTGATTAATCTAAATGCCACGGAGCGAAAATTACTAATGTTGGGGATCAAAATAATGTAATTCGGCTGGGAATAAATATTATTCGCATTAGCACAGATGAACTGATACTTATAGAATAATCTTTAAAACAAAAGTTAAGAGCATTACTGCAAATAATTCCGAAGTATGGACAGTTAAATAGCAACTGAATCCGAAAGAAATAGTTGAAGAGACCGATTTCTAGAGGTTTTAGGTAATGATGTCAAGAATGGAAAAAATATGAAACGATTTAAACAGAGACAGGGTGAATGTCCAAAATTCAGTTATATATGTTATTCGACAGAAGCAACTACATTGGTACTGGCATGTGAAAGGACGAAGGAAGAAAGGGTTCGCAGGTATAAACTACATGACAAATGAAAGAAGAAAATAGGGTTGACTATGTGGTACTTGTGATACATCAGGATTAGCAATAGTATTGGCTGAGATGTGGCAGTGACTGGGGGTTGTGAGGGCGTATAGCTTTCTCATCATAAACAGCAGTTTGTCAAAGATAGAATTACAAAGAAAGAATCTGCAATAATTGATAAGGCTCACTACATAAAATTGTGTGCACCAATGGTAAAACTTTACGTAAATCTTTAACTACCGTACGAGAATACAGCACAGTCGAAGTCAGGAAGGAACCTTTGCCTGATACTCAGGAATAGCATTCAAAGATTGCCAAATAAATGCATAATGACTAGCATCACTCCTTAAATAATTAAAATCCACCATAAATGAACAAGATCTAAAGAAAGAGAGGACTATACAGACAGCATAATTAATTATGTGACGCCAATGCAAAGAATGAAACTTCACAGTGAAGAGAAAAGAATGTTGTAATAAAAGTTCAGTATTCATGGTGGCAGACCAACTAAATTAATCATTCCACGCCCCAGCCCACCGACACCTCAAAAATCGAGCATTAAGCAGACATGCTCACACCTATCAGAGAGACATAACATAATTAAATGATGATACAACGTTAATGATTATTAGATATCCATGCAGAACCAACAAGACATAACTCAGTGAAACCAATATAGTTATCTTGTACAGAATCACTGTCCTTGCAACCTGCGTTACACCCATGCCAGTTCCAATTGTTGTTAGCCCAGCCAAGCATCCAGCGGAGAGAAAAAAACAACAAACTTTCACTGGTCCTAGATCCGCCTTTTATCTAGACATCACAGCACAAAACTGTCCATGTTGTCCAAAACATCTATAAATCGTAGAGATCAGTGGGATGTGGCTCCTACAGATGCAGGATGTTGAAGCGTGAAGCCTGCCGGGCGCCCAGTGGCGCTAATGAGACAGCATTAGCACAAACACATTTATTGTTTTGTTTTTCGATTGAATCTTCTCCTCCATGGCAGTGGTGACGGGAGCAGAAGCGGTATGCTGGATTGGAATGCACAAATCCATCCAGCTCAGCAGTCTCGAGGAAGATGGTGAGGTTAGGACTGCTAGCACAGCTGAAGTGGCAACTTGCAAGGTAGACAGCCCAGCCGGTAACAGGCACTTCCCATTTGGTAGCATGATGACGCAGTTTACTAGGGTGCACTCGAGGACATCGAAGATAGCGCACCAGTAAGCTTCCAATAGCTCTGCATGGGATGGTGATGGTTGTGCAAAGTTATGTTATGACCTCTCCACTGGAGGAAGGCCATAGACGCTGTAGTCCACTCAAAGATGCTGGGCAGGGGGGAGGGAGAGGGAGGGTGTTTGCTACAACTAGCACACCTCCCTCAAATGGCGACTATTCGACAATGTGCCAAACGTAATCAGTTTGCTCCCAGTCAGAAGGTGTTAGAAGGCTCTAAGTCTTCACATGAGCAGAGGAGAGGACACCTGTTCACAATGGCTATTTCCAGCAGTCCAATCTGGTTGGTCTTTCGAAGGCAGTAGTCATTTGCTGAATGGTAGTCAGGTCATCAAGGTCCTGTTTCAGAACTGGCTCACTGCTACTGAATAGAGGAAGAGCTTTGGAGCCTGTTTCTAGTCGTCTGGTGAGGGAAACGACTTTATCCCTCAGAGAGAGTAATCAAATGTGACCTGTATTTCTGGGCCTGTCAGCGTTCTTCACTGTGCTGTGGTGTATCAACCTTTCATTTCAGGCTTTCAGGTCCGTAATTTCTTAAGTGTCAGTTTACTGAAAGTCATTATTGTGTGTGATATACTTGCTGATACTTCACTGAAGTTGACAGAATAACGTCATGCTCGCTTCACAGCGAAGTCATGCTGCTAAACTGACAAATCAGGCATCTCGTTCGGGTATTCTGTAGTTATGGCCTCGGTTGTGTGCCACGCTATTTGCAGTATGGGGCTCCTGCCTGTTTGACTTTCCAATGTAGATGTTGCACATAAGCCTGCCTTGGCTTCTTTCGCCGCTGATGAGGAAGAAACTTCAAAAATTTTGCATTCGCCCAGGATACCTTGCTGCGGCGCACAGAACAGACCCTTCATACACCAAGACAGCACCCACTTACTCGTACTTCTAGCCTTTGGGACCACTTTTTTACAGCCGTCAAATGTCACTCAGTTCGTCAGGCGTCTGTGCTGTTCCGTTGGTCCAAAAGTGACACTTACAGATTCACTCTTGATACTAACGCGCTCTCAAGCAGGATGAGGGAAGTGATACAGGCTTGACACTTGAACATGGGGCATTTGCATACATTGAATTCAATGAGAAAGAAGAATGCTGAAGAGTAGTAGAGTAACAGAGAAGAGTGGAGGTAGAGGTTTACAGACACTAAGTAATGTGTATACATTGTTAAACTAGAAATGAAAAAGATGCAATAATTAATTAAATCTCTGTTGAACTGTAACAGTATCTCAAAATCTTTATCACGGGTAGTTGATTTGACTTCCACCGACATTCTTCCTAAACAGACTGCACTCATTCACTGGTTGGCAATTTCTGGCTTCCAGATTCTCACACTCTTTTTTAGGAGACCGTTTGACATAGATATCAAGAGCCTGCCTACTTATCTTACTCCTCTGCTAATTTTTGTTGAGAAGATGAACTATGAACTTTACCCTGGAAGTTGTATTTGATGGGGTATCTTAGATGATATGCATCGGTATGTTGCTGAGTCCACATTCTCTGACAATTCTTTCCAAAGATTCTCAATGAAGCCGAAACTGAGCCAGTGAGACTAACTTCATCTATTGAAAACGTGCTGCCGTGTGTGGAGGCAAATAGAAAATGGTAGAGGTCCATTAATCATCGTCAGTTCAAAGGTATGGCGCCTAATAGTATCCCTTAGGGCAATGGTGGCAAAGGATGGGAACAACAGATGCATTCAGCGTGTATGCTTGGGGGTCTCATTCAACATACTGAATAGGGTATTCCGGCAGCTATCGAGGGAACAGGGTGTAACCAACTGCAGATTGTGACTCACGTTGGAAAAAATGGTGCCATCTTCTGGGCTACGAGGTGATACTTGGATCATTCCAGAAACTGGCAGAGAAAGTTGAAAAGTCTGGCGTTGCTGACGGAGTTTCACAATGTCCAGAATTGTTCCCAAAACTAATCATGGATCTCTGGTCTTACGTCTAGTGAGAGGATTGAACCAGGGACTTCGAAGGTTAGTGACAAGATAGGCTCTAACTTCTTCGACTTGCGCCATATGGTTGAGAACTGTAGTGTCCCCCTAAAAGGAGAAGGTGTACACTACACATGAGAGGCTGGTAACCTGGTAGTTGACTGTGTGTGGGTTGCATAGAAACTTTTTAGGATAGGTTACTCTCCGCCCAGCCCACAGATGAGAGTATTAAATCCTTGTGATAAACTGCAGAAGCATTCACAACAAAGTACCACCGTTTGAAGCACTCCTAAAAAGCTGTGCAATACACATTATACGCTGGCACGGAAAACGGAAGGACGAAAGTAACTTTCACATGATGTGAACCGTTCGTTCGACGGAAGATCAGTACACAAAGACTGGAAAGTTGCACAGGTCACACCAATATTCAAGGCCCATATCATTAACGTCGATATGCAGCAGGATTTTGGAACATATACTGTGTTCGAACATTATGAATTACCACGAAGAAAACGGTCTATTGGCACATAATCAACATGGATTTAGAAAACATCTTTCTTGTGAAAGACAACTAGCTCTTTACTCGCATGAAGTGTTGAGTGCTATTGACAGGGGAATTCCGTATTTCTGGATTTCCAGAAGGCTTTTGATACTGTACTACACAAACAGCTTGTAGTGAAATTTCGTGCTTATGGAATATCGTCTCATTTATGTGACGGAATTCGTGATTTCCTGTCAAAGAGGTCACAGTTCGTAGAAACTAACGGAAAGTCATCGAGTAAGACAGACGTGAATTCTGCCGTTCCCCAAGGTAGTGTTATAGGCCCTTTGCTGTTACACTTCTATACAAACGATATGGGACACAATATGAGCAACTGTCTTCGGTTGTTTGCAGATGACGCTGGCGGTCGTTTATCGACTAATAATGTCATCAGAAGATCAAAACAAATTGCAAAACGATTTAGAAAAGAGATATGTATGGTGCGAAAATCGGCAATTGACCCTAAATAACGAAAAGTGTGAAGTCATCCACATGAGTGCTAAAAGGAATCCGTTAAACTTCGGTTGTACGATAAATAAGTCAAATATAAAGGCAGTAAATTCAACCAAATACCTAGGAATTACAATTACGAACAACTTAAATTGGAAGGAACATATAGAAAATGTTGCGAGGAAGGCTAACCAAAGACTGGCAGGACAGTTAGAAAATGTGACAGATCTACTACGCTTGTCCGTCCTCCTTTGGAATACTGCTGCGCGGTGTGGGATCCATACCAGATCGGATTGACGGAGTACATCGAGAAAGTTCAAAGAAGGACAGCACGTTTTGTATTATCGCGGAATAGTGGATAGGGTGTCACTGAAATGATACAGGATTAGGGGTGGACGTCATTAAAACAAAAGCGTTTTTCGCTGTGGCGGAATCTTCTCATGAAATTCCAATCACGCACTTTCTCCTCCGAATACGAAAAATTTTTTTTGACACCGTACTACACAGGGAGAAAGGATGACCACGATAAAATAAGGAAAATCAGAGCTCGTACGGAAAGATACAGGTGTTCGTTCTTTTCGCGCGCTGTCTGAGATTGGAATAACAGAGAATTATGAAGGTGTTTCGATGAACCGTCTGGCAGGCATTTAAATGTGATTTGCAGAGAATCCGTGTAGATGTTGATCTGTCACTGCTTAAAAGCACAGCTCGATGAAACTGTCGGATTTGCGAATTTCCAAGTAATCGTAAAAGAAGACGGATACTAACTTAATGGGGAAAACGTAAGTCGCAGCGCCGGCGTGGCTTGGGAGCTGGGGCTGGGTTTCCGTGACTGAAGCCAGGGGCGTCAGGCCTTTCCTCGTCTACGCTGGCTGGACCAGTGACGGACGCTCACGCCGGTCAGTGCGTGACTGCGAGAACAATTACAAGCCGCGGACACGCTAGCCGCTCTCCGCAAAGACACGCCGCCGCGTCGGCCACGAACAAATTTATGGTGCTTTGGGAACTGCGTAGCCAACCTGACCGCTCACTCAGTCGTGAAATACGTCCCAGCGACAACAACGAGTGCCAAACGAACGGCGTCGCCCCTCAGCTGCCGTTTGGAGTACCCGTGTATCTTATTGTGGTATCATACGGAGATTACGTTGCTGCACAAAAGCTGGCAGCGCGTATCATGACGAGACGCGGTTGAAGTTCTCTAAGGCTACAGATACAGCAATAAGGAATAGCTCAGTAGGCAGTACAGTTGAAGAGGAATGGACATCTCTAAAAAGGGCCATCACAGAAGCTGGGAAAGAAAACGTTGGTAACTGCGGAGAAACTATCGGTAACAGAAGAAATACTTCAACTGATTGATGAAAGGAGGAAGTACAAAAATGTTCCGGTAAACTCAGAAATACAGGTTGCTGAGGAATGAAGGAAGCTAAGACGAAATGGCTGCAGGAAAAATGTGAAGACATCGAAAAAGAAATGATTGTCGGAAGGACAGACACAGCATACAGGAAAGTCAAAACAATCTTCGGTGACATTAAAAGCAAGTGTGGTAACATTAAGAGTGCAACGGGAATTCCACGATTAAATGCAGAGGAGAGAGCGGATACGTGGAAAGTATACACTGAAATCCTCTATGAGGGGAAGGTTTGTCTGATGTGATAGAAGAAGAAACAGGAGTCGATTTAGAAGAGATAAGGTACCCAGTATTAGAATCAGAAAATTAAAAGAGCTATGGAGGACTTAAAACCAAATAAGACAGAAGGGATGGATAAAATTCCATCAGAATTTCTAACATCATTGGGGGAAGTGGCAACAAAACGACTACTCAAGTTGCTGTGTAGAATGTTCGAGTCTGGCGACATACCAACCGACTTCCGGAAAAGCATCATCCACACAATTCCGAAGACGGCAAGAGCTGACAAGTGCGAGAGTCATCACACAGTCAGCTTAACAGCTCATGCATCCAAGTTGCTTACAAGAATAATACACAGAAGAATGGGAAAGAAAATTGAGGATCCTATAGGAAAGGTAAAGGTATGAGAGAGGCAAATGGTTGAAATGGCTCTGAGCACTATGGGACTTAACTTCTAAGGTCGTCAGTCCCCTAGAACTTAGAACTACTTAAACCTAACTAACCTAAGGGCATCACACAAATCCATGCCCGAGGCAGGATTCTAACCTGCGACCGTAGCGGTCGCGCGGTTCCAGACTGTAGCGCCTTTGAGAGAGGCAATTCTGACATTGGGGAAGGACCTTGCCGTTGGTGGGGAGGCTTGCGTGCCTCAGTGATACAGATAGCCGTAACGTAGATGCAGCCACAACGGAGGGGTATCTGTTGAGAGGCCAGACAAACGTGTGGTTCCTGAAGAGGGGCAGCAGCCTTTTCAGTAGTTGCAGGGCCAACAGTCTGTATGATTGACTGATCTGGCCTTGTAACACTAACCAAAACGGCCTTGCTGTGCTGGTACTGCGGACGGCTGAAAGCAAGGAGAAACTGCAGCCGTAATTTTTCCCGAGGGCATGCAGCCTTACTGTATGGTTAAATGATGATGGCGTCCTCTTGGGTAAAATATTTCGGAGGTAAAGTAGTCCCCCATTCGGATCTCCGGGCGGGGACTACTCAGGAGGACGTTGTTATCAGGAGAAAGAAAACTGGCGTTCTACGGATAGGAGTGTGGAATGTCAAATCCCTTAATCGGGCAGGTAGGTTAGAAAATTTAAAAAGGGAAGTGAACAGGTTAAAGTTAGATATAGTGGGAATTAGAGAAGTTCGGTGGTAGGAGGAACAAGACTTTTGTTCAGGCGAATACAGGTTTATAAATACAAAATCAAATAGGGGTAATGCAGGAGTAGGTTTAATAATGAATAGGAAAGTAGGAATGTGGGTAAGCTACTACAAACAGCATAGTGAACGCATTATTGTGGCCAAGATAGATACGAAGCCCACGCCTACCACAGTAGTACAAGTTTATATGCCAACTAGCTCCGCAGCTAACGAAGAGATTGATGAAATGTATGATGAGATAAAAGAAATTATTCAGATAGTGAAGGGAAACGAAAATTTAATAGTCCTGGTTGACTGGAATTCAATAGTAGAGAAGGGAGGGAAGGAAACGTAGTAGGTGAATATGGATTGGGGGGGAAAAATGAAAGAGGAAGCCGCCTGGTAGAATTTTGCACAGAGCATAACTTAATCATAGCGAACACTTGGTTTAAGAATCATGAAAGAAGGTTGTATACATGGAGGAAGCCTGGAGATACTAGAAGGTATCAGATAGATTATATAATGGTAAGACAAAGATTCAGGAACCAGGTTTAAAAATTCTAAGACGTTTCCAGGGACAGATGTGGACTCTGACCACAATCTATTGGTTGTGAACTGTAGATTAAAACTGAAGAAATTGCAAAAAGGTGGGAATTTAAGGAGATGGGACCTGGATAAACTGACTAAACCAGAGGTTGTAGAGATCTTCAGGGAGAGCATTAGGGAACAATTGACAAGAATGGGGGAAAGGAATACAGTAGAAGAAGAGTGGGTAGGTTTGAGAGACGAAATAGTGAAGGTAACAGAGGATCAAGTAGGTAAAAAGACGAGGGCTAACAAAAATCCTTGGGTAACAAAAGCGATATTGAATTTAACTTATGAAATTAGAAAATAAAAAATGCAGTAAATTAAGCAGGCAGGATGGAATATAAACGTCTCAAAAATAAGATCGATAGGAACTGCAAAATGGCTATGCAGGGATGGCTATAGGACAAACGTAAGGATGTTGAGGCACATATCACTAGGGTTAAGATAGATACTGCCTACAGGAAAATTAAAGAGACTTTTGGAGAAAAGACAACCACTTGCATGAATATCAGGAACTCAGATGGAAACCCAATTCTAAGCAAAGAAGGGAAAGCAGAAAGGTGGAAGGAGTATATAGAGGGTCTATACAAGGGCGATGTTCTTGAGGACAATATTATAGAAATGGAAGAGAATGTAGATGAAGATGAAATAGGAGATATGATACTGCGTGAAGAGTTTGACAGAGCACTGAAAGGCCTAAGTCGAAACAAGGCCGAGGGAGTAGACAACATTCCATTAGAACTACTGACAGCCTTGGGAGAGCCAGGCCTAACAAAACTCTACCATCTGGTACGCAAGATGTATGAAACAGGCGAAATACAATCAGACTTCAAGAAGACTACAATAATTCCAATCCCAAGGAAAGCAGGTGTTGACAGATGCGAAAATTATCGAACTATCAGTTTAATAAGCCACGGCTGCAAAATACTAACACTAATTCCTTATAGACGAATGGAAAAACTGGTAGAAGCCGACCTCGGGGAAGATCAGTTTGGATTCCGTAGAAATGTTGGAACACATGAGGCAATACTGACCCTACGACTTATCTTAGAAAATAGATTAAGGAAAGGCAAACCTACGTTTCTAGCATTTGTAGACTTAGAGAAAGCTTTTGACAGTGTTGACTGGAATACTCTCTTTCAGATTCTGAAGGTGGCAGGGGTAAAATACAGGGAGCGAAAGGCTATTTACAAATTGTACAGAAACCAGATGGCAGTTATAAGAGTCCAGGGGCATGTGAGGGAAGCAGTGGTTGGGAAGGGAGTGAGACAGGGTTGTAGCCTCTCCCCGATGTTATTCAGTCTGTATATTGAGCAAGCAGTGAAGGAAACAAAAGAAAAACTCGGAGTAGAAATTAAAATCCATGGAGAAGAAATTAAAACTTTGATGTTCACCGATGACATTGTAATTTTGTCAGAAACAGCAAAGGACCTGGAAGAGCAGCTGAACGGAATGGAAAGTGTCTTGAAAGGAAGATGAACATCAACAAAAGCAAAACGAGGATAATGGAATGTAGTCGAATTAAATCGGGTGATGCTGCGGGAATTAGATTAGGAAATGAGACGCTTAAAGTAGTAAAGGAGTTTTGCTATTTGGGGAGCAAAATAACTGATGATGGTGGAAGTAGAGAGGGTATAAAATGTAGACTGGCAATGGCAAGGAAAGCGTTTCTGAAGAAGAGAAATTTGTTAACATCGAGTATAGATTCAACTGTCAGGAAGTAGTTTCTGAAAGTATTTGTATGGAGTGTAGCCACGTATGAAAGTGAAACATGGACGATAAATAGTTTAGACAAGAAGAGGATAGAAGCTTTCGAAATGAGGTGCTACAGAAGAATGCTGAAGATTAGATGGGTAGATCACGTAACTAATGAGGAGGTATTGAATAGAATTGGAGAGAAGAGATATTTGTGGCACAACTTGACTAGAAGAAGGGATCGGTTGGCAGGGCATATTCTGAGGCATCAAGGGATCACCAATTTAGTATTGGAGGGCAGCGTGGAGGGTAAGAATCGTAGAGGGAGACCAAGAGATGAATACACTAAACAGATTCATAAGGATGTAGGTTGTAGTAGGTACTGGGAAATGAAGAACCTTGCATAGGATAGAGTAGCATGGAGAGCTGCATCAAACCAGTCTCTGGACTGAAGACCACAACAACAACCATTTAGGCTAGACTAAAGAAAAATCAAGACACATTCATAGGATTAGTAGACCTGGAAAAAGCTTGCAAGATGTTCGAAAATTCTGAAAAAGTAAGGGTAAGCTATTGGGAGAGGCGGGAGTAATAAGAGTGGACGACCAAGAACGAAGAGCTCGTATTAAAAAGGGTGCAAGACAAGGATGTAGCCTTTCGCCCCTATTTTTCAATCTGTACATCGAGGAATCAATGATGGAAATAATAGAAAGGTTCAAGAGTGGAATTAAAATGCAAGGTGAAAGGATATCAATAATGCGATTCGCTGATGACATGCTGAGTGAAAGTGAAGAGGAATTACATGATCTCCTCAACGGAATGAACGGTCTAATGAGTATAGAGTATGGACTGCGAGTAAATCGAAGAAAGACGAAGGTAATGAGAAGTAGCAGAAATGAGAACAGCGAGAAACGTAACATCAGGATTGATGTGAAGTGAAAGAATTCTGCTACCTAGGCAGTAAAATAACCAATGACGGCCGTAGCAAGGAGGACATTAAAAGCAGACTAGCAATGGGAAAAAAGGCTTTCCTGGCGAAAAGAAGTCTCTTAATATCAAATATCGGCCTTAATTTGAGGAAGAAATTTCTGAGAATGTACATCAGGAGTACAACATTGAATGGTGGTGGAACATGGAGTGTGGGAAATCCGGAACATGAGAGAATCAAAGCGTTTGGGATGTGGTGCTACAGACGAATGTTGAAAATTAGGTGGACTGATAAGGTAAGGAATGAGGAAGCTCTTCGCAGAATCGGAGAGGTAGCAATATGTGGAAATACTGAGAAGGAGAAGGGACAGAAAGATTAGGACATCTGTTAAGACACCAGGGATTGAGTTCCATGGTACTAAAGGGAGCTGTAGAGTGCAAAAACTGTAAAGGAAGGCAAAGATTCGAATACATCCAGCAAGTAATTGAGAACTTAGGTTCCAAGTGCTACTCTGAGATGAAGAGATTAGCAAAGGAAAGGAATTCATGGTGGGCAGCATCAAACCTGTCAGAAGACAGATGACAAAAAAAAAGAAGCCTGCCTAATATCGTGTAGGGCCCCCGTGAGCACGCAGAAGTGCCGCAACACGACGTGGCATGGACTCAACTAATATCTGAAGTAGTGCTGGAGGGAACTGACACCATGAATCCGTAAGTGTACAAGGGGGTGGAGATTCCAACTGAACAGCACGTTGCAAGACTTTCCAGATATGCTAAATAATGTTCATGTCCGAAGAGTTTGGTGGCCAGCAAAATACTTAAACTCTGAAGAGTGTTCCTGGAGCCACTCTGTAGTAATTCTGGACGTGTGGGGTGTCGTATTGTCCTGTTGGAATTGTCAAAGTCCGTCGGAATGCACAATGTAGATGAGTGGATACAGGTGATCAGACAGAATGCTAACGTAAGCGTCACTTGTTGGAGTGGTATCTGGACGCATCAGGGGCCCATATGACTTCAACTGCACACGCCCCACACCATGCAGAGTCTGTACCAGCTTGAACAGTCTCCTGCTGAGATGCAGGGTCCATGGATTCATGAGATTGTCTCCATACTCGCACACGACCATCCACCCGATACAATCTGAAGCGGGACTCGTCCGACGAAGCAACATGTTCCCAGTCATCAACAGTACAATGGCGGTGATTACGAACCCAGGCGAGGCGTAAAGCTTTGTGTCGTGCAGTCATTAAGGGTACCGATGTTTAGTTGAATCGTTAGCACGCTGACACTTGTCGATGGCCCAGCACTGAAATCTGCAACAGTTTGAGGAAGTGCTACACTTTTGTCACATCGAACGATTCTCTTCTGTCATCGTTGGTCCCGTTCTTGCAGGATCTGTTTCCGGCCACAGCGATGTCGGAGATTTGATGTTTTACCGGATTCCTGATATTCACGGTACACTAGTGAAATGATCGAACGGGAAAATCCCCACTTCATCGCTGCCTTGGAGATGCTTTGTCCCGTCGCTCGTGCGCCGACTATAACTCCCCGTCCAAACTCACTTAAATCTTGATAATCTGCCATTGTAGCAGCAGTAACCGATGGAAAAACTGCGCCGATCGAAAAACTGCGCCAGACACTTGTTGTCTAATATAGGATTTGCCGACCGCAGCGTCGTATTCTGCCTGTTTACATATCTCTGTGTTTGAAAACGAATGCCTACAGTAGCCTCTTTGGCGCTTCGGTGTAATACAGAACTGAGTTTCTGAGGGCACTCCGAATTTTCCTGGTACTAAGAATGGAATAGCCGACCATAAGTTACTTCAGATTCATTGTCACGGTCTATTTCAAGCAATGATCTGTATTTAAAACGTTTGTGGAATTTTGCTTTTCACTGATCACATCTCACAAGGCCTCATGTGTACTCTATCTGCTGAGTGACCCATGTAGCATGCATGCATGTCCGAAGGAACATTGAATCGAACTTTGCAGACATTGTCAAATACAGATACTGTACTAATGTATATCGTCACAAAGCCAAGGCAATCTGTCGAGAAAACTAAAAAAGTTTCTTCCAGTATGGGGATCACATAATTGTGAGAGGACAATGGGTAGCAGTTGTAGGGGCATATGGAAGTTTGGGTCTGTCCGTGTAGCGTGCGACAGTTGACCTAAAGCGGGAAAACGGGATTCCAGTCTTCGTCCGGCACGAATTTTCATTTGTCTGCAGTAATTTGTTTAGCTGCGGGGGTGCCGCATTCGCCGTTTGCGAGCACATTTCATGATTTAATGCGGCTATCAATCGTCAGCAGTGTCTGTTCCTTCGGACAGGCATCTATATCCGAAGCAACTGCATCGAACTTTCCAGATACTGTCAAACACAAACATTGCACTGATGTAATAAATATTTTTCCCTAATTCACGGACCGAGCGAGGTGGCGCAGTGGTTAGCACACTGGACTCGCGTTCGGGAGGACGACGGTTCAATCCCGTCTCCGGCCATCCTGATTTAGGTTTTCCGTGATTTCCCTAAATCGTTTCAGGCAAATGCCGGGATGGTTCCTTTGAAAGGGCACGGCTGATTTCCTTCCCAATCCTTCCCTAACCCGAGCTTGCGCTCCGTCTCTAATGACCTCGTTGTCGACGGGACGTTAAACACTAACCACCACCACCACCTTAATTCACGTAATACCGGGTGATCAAAAAGTCAGTATAAATTTGAAAACTGAATAAATCACGGAATAATGTAGATAGAGAGGTACAAATTGATCCACATGCTTAGAATGACATGGGGTTTGATTAGAGTCAAAAAAATACAAAAGTTCAAAAAATGTCCGACAGATGGCGCTTCATCTAATCAGAATAGCAATAATTAGCATAACAAAGTAAGACAAAGCAAAGATGATGTTCTTTACAGGAAATGCGCAATATGTCCACCATCATTCCTCAACAATAGCTGTAGTCGAGGAATAATGTTGTGAACAGCACTGTAAAGCATGTCCGGAGTTATGGTGAGGCATTGGCGTCGGATGTTGTCTTTCAGCATCCCTAGAGATGTCGGTCGATCACGATACACTTGCGGCTTCAGGTAACCCCAAAGCCAATAATCGCACGGACTGAGGTCTGGGGACCTGGGAGGCCAAGCATGACGAAAGTGGCGGCGAGCACACGATCATCACGAAACGAAGCGTGCAAGAGATCTTTCACGCGTCTAGCAACATGGGGTGGAGCGCCATCCTGCATAAACATCATACGTTCCAGCAGGTGTTTATCAGTCAGGCTGGGGATGATGCGATTCTGTAACATATCGGCGTACCTCTCACCCGTCACGGTAGCAGTTTTGCTGTCCAGCGCCATCTGTCGGACATTTTGTGAACTTTGTTTTTTTTTTTTTTTTTTTGTTCTAATAAAACCCCATGTCATTCCAAGCATGTGTGTCAATTTTTACCTCTCTATCTACGTTATTCCGTGGTTTATTAAGTTTTCAGATTTATACTGACTTTTGGATCACCCGGTATTTTTCAAACCTATAAATATCTTGTACTGGACACTTCCTAAAGTAGCCTATGTTCTTCCCCAGGGTTCCAGCTGTCTCCATACCAAATTTCATCGAAATCGGTCCAGCAGTTTAGGCGCGCAAACGTTAGAGCCGGATTTAAATTCACATTTATATTATTAGTATGGATACGCACGACTTACGCACACAATACTTCGTCATTGTTAAGTGAAATCTGTATATTAGGATTTGTCTTGTCTTTTAATGATGTTTCTTGTATCGGAAGGCAAAGTAATTGATCGAGTTATTGTTGAGAAATAAATCACGTATGAAAGTCCAACAGAATCTGTTTTGTCAGTTTATATATCATAAATATTTATTCATTAGTCTATGTGACAACGATTTGAGCCAGAAAGCTGTAGACTGTATTCAGATGCCTTATCATTTGAACTACTCTCAGTGTGTCCCATTATAAGCGTTTTAGGTGACTATATGTGCAATGTGATATACAGTACTCATGTTACACGTAAACTAAATGTTTTAGAAGAAAGGGTGGAGAACGTTACTGCCACCACTGTACGAAAAATTCAGCTCTTCCGAACTGGCCTTTGCTGAAGTCATCGTGGTTATCGATTCTCCCTCTACGAGAGTTGCCCTTCCTGTGTTGCGTGAAATTCGCTTTAGATCACCGGCCCCGTGCGTAATTACCGCCGGCCGTGTTTGAATACAGTGCAATTTGGCCTGCGGAGTGAAAGCCATTTCATTGAACAGCGCACTGGTCTGACCTTGTTTCCCGCAACGCTACTCTTTGGCGCCCGCTCGCCAACATCTGTTCTCGCGTAAGGGCTGCAGACGCAACGGAAAGGAGGCCGCAGGGTCGTGGCTGGCGGGCGCTCCCTTCCACCCAATCACTACCGCCTCGGCAAATTACACTGGAGAGGCTACTCAGTAGCACATTTTTGCCCTAATTTTTCTCCGTTTCTTGCACCATTGCACCAATACTTACTATTACCGATTTTCGTAGAAGCCACAGTTCAGCGTTGATACTCAATTGTCCTTGGTGATGTCATTGTTTCTTTACGGAAACGAGCTTCATGAGTGGCTTTGATGATAACTGGAAACAGTTTTTGGGACGCAATGGCAGAAACGCCTTGCATGCAAGGAAATACATCACCTTATAAGATTTGCTACCCTTATTATGTACCTTCACCTCACAAAAATATATTACAATTGAAATGGTCAGGACGAATAGGGTATTGAAACGAAATATTGCTCATTTCGGACTTACTTTATTACAAATCCAACACGTGTAGTCAGAGAATTAGCATACAGATCAAATTTCAAAACACGAAATCAAACAAAATACAGTGTGACCGATCTACATCTACATCCATACTCCGCAAGCCACCTGACGGTGTGTGGCGGAGGGTACCTTGAGTACCTTTATCGGTTCTGCCTTCTATTCCAGTCTCGTATTGTTCGTGGAAAGAAGGATTGTCGGTATGCCTCTGTGTGGGCTCTAATCTCTCTGATTTTATCCTCATGGTCTCTTCGCGAGATATACGTAGGAGGGAGCAATATACTGCTTGACTCTTCGGTGAAGGTATGTTCTCGAAACTTTGACAAAAGCCCGTACCGAGCTACTGAGCGTCTCTCCTGCAGAGTCTTCCACTGGAGTTTATCTATCATCTCCGTAACGATTTCGCGATTACTAAATGATCCTGTAACGAAGCGCGCTGCTCTCCGTTGGATCTTCTCTATATCTTCTATTAACCCTATCTGGTACGGATCCCACACTGCTGAGCAGTATTCAAGCAGTGGGCGAACAAGCGTACTGTAACCTACTTCCTTTGTTTTCGGATTGCATTTCCTTAGGATTCTTCCAATGAATCTCAGTCTGGCATCTGCTTTACCGACGATCAACATTATATGATCATTCCATTTTAAATCACTCCTAATGCGTACTCCCAGATAATTTATGGTATTAACTGCTTCCAGTTGCTGACCTGCTATTTTGTAGCTAAATGATAAAGGATCTATCTTTCTGTGCATTCGCAGCACATTACACTTGTCTACATTGAGATGGCTAGCAAAGTTATTAAAGGGGAATGGAGTCAAGCTAAAACGATGCCTTCCAAAACAGGTAATAGCAACAACGCCTTCTGACTATGTGTGAGGTACTGACCGAGATTGTGACCCACTAGCTGAACGTCAGTACGACGTAAGTTGGTTGAAATACGGTGCTACAGGTCAGATGGACTCGCTGCAGTGAAGACCGCATCCTCATACAAAGATTGCTAATGGGCCCAGGCTGCCGATATGCTCGCAGTCCGACGGTTGATATGGAGACCAACCGTAGGTCGCAACTGCAAAGGCTGTGGCCGGTGTACCCCCGCGAAGAGACGTGCAGAGAATCATGGCAGGTGAGTCGAAAACACCAAGACTCTCCTCCGTGCTGGCTCTCAGCCAACTTGCCGAGCATACAGAGTACTTTGGCCGAACTGCCAAGACCATCCTCTATGGTGAACGTCCACCGAAATGGCACGAAAATCTCTCATCTTTTCCCTCTTCGACACCAAATCCGTGTGGAGAAGCCAAAAATAGTCCCCTTGTAACCTCCCCTTAATGACAGTGAAAAATTAAACCGCGTGTACCTAATGGAAATTTGGGAAAAGCAATCGTCACCGAAGTTAATTTGTCGGTAAAGAAGGAGGAAAGGGTTACATCTAAATGAAAGGAAAAATGCAAATGAAATTGGTGGAAATAATAAAAAAAGTAAATGTCCGGTCGTTATGTTAACAATTAATTGGCGTTAATTAGATATTTGAGATTTGGGGAAAATTACGGTCGCCAGTCCTATGGACAACTAATATAATAGCTGAAAAAGAAAGGTTATTGCACATATAATTTGCACTAAAAGCGTGGCAATTGAAGGTTGACTCGTGTTGTGTGAAAACTGAAAGTTTGTCAGAAGTAATAAATTTCTCTAAACTCTGACTTAATTTAGCAAAAGAATTAATAAAACCGGAAAATTGAAAGTTAATTTAGTAACTGAAATTAATAGTGAGATTTGTTTCTGAACCACTACGAAATTCAGTAAAATAAGGTTAGTCTTGGGCTACCTCAACAACCATTTCAAAAGCTACTTGAATCTACGCAATTTAGAAATAAGAGATTTAACTTTGAACTTGAATTAAATGATTCTGAACAATTAACAATAGTAAAATTTAGTACGTACCAAGCTGAGCTGCAGTCACAGGTAAGCTAAAATACGGTAACAAAACTCGCACTCTTAATTTGTGCTTGCCTAATCTAAATACTGTAGCCAGCTGTGAATACATTAACTGAACTTTGAAATTAAAGCAGTGAAATGGAATGATATTACTTCAACGCTGGCGTCTGAATTTCAACGACACTCGGGTTCATCTCGGAAAAGGAAGGGACCCTGCTTGGTAATGCAATTGGGACAATGAGCAACAAAGGTTCATGCTAAGTTGCTTTAATTTTGTGATGCAACAATTTTAAAAGTTGAGGTCTGCCATACAGTTCTAAAACTTTACGTGCTTCCAGTCTTCGTTGTTGGTTGATTGAAGGTTTGAAGTCGTCGGTCGAGGAGGTGGCGACAGTCACTCATTGTCGGCCGTCGCTGTTGCAGAAGCTGGATGTTGGCGCGCCTTCTTCTCGACACGGTCACCAGGCGAAACGGGCTCTTGATGTGTGCCAGCTAACGCTTCCCGTCCGCGACACCATGTCAGAAACTATAATAGCAATTCGAGCGCAATTACATGCTGCCAAACCCCGAAAGCGCGGCAACTCGCGGGAGCGTCACACAACACACCTGCTCCACTGCACTACTCCAGCCAGACCCCCTCTGCCCGCGCTCCACGCGACAGAGTTCACTACCAAAGATCCTAAACACTTTGGTTCTCCACACGATCTATCGATGTATTCGTTCCATAGCATTGTTGTCCCTAGGCCAGACCCAGCGTATAAATACAAATAATATTAACAAAACAAACCAATTATACATCGACATAAATGCATATATATACAAATAGTAAAACAATTACAATATACAAAGACACTGAAATGTTATATCTTCAGGTAACAAAATAAGGAAAAAACTTTGCAGTGCAATAGATGGAAATAGGAGGATATGCATTACCAGCGTTAGACCCTCCTGTGGCCAAGCTGCCGACGCCAATTGTGCCAATGGAATACTTATAACGCCACACAAAAACTCCTGCCTATACACAGCATAGCGTAATTCCTCCAGTGAGAAAGTCTGCCGCCAAAACCTATGCTCCAGAGCAAATAAAAAAGATCGGCACCCGTATGTTGGTCACACACCCAAGATGGACAACATGCCTCCAGAATGCAGGCTGCTGACCACTGATCGGTTGAAGACCAGGCCGCCGTCGTGGGCCGAATTTATGGCGACAAGCCACAGACTGCACTCATTAGCAAACTGCCACAACTATCATTGCTAGCGGAAAACAAAATCTGTCATTCCCTTACTTACAATTACGTACCCTGATGGCTCGCTACGTAGCAGAGATGGCTGCAGCGCCGCTGCGAGAACTATGTAATTAACAAGGGGAGATAGATGGCGTGCGCAAAGGGTCACCACCTTTCACTGTCTCCCACTGACAAGAAACTTGTTCGCTTTGGATGTTTCGCACTTACATTTCATTAGAGATTTTGTTGTTGTTGTTGTTTCTTATAGTCAATATCTCATTGCAGATGACTCCCGTTGCATGGATCAGTAGCTCCACAACAACAACTCCAGCAAGTGCGAAATATTGAAGTGGGTGCATGAGATGGTGGCTGCCGAAAGGCAGTGCATCTCTCGCTTTCGGAAGAGGAGGAGGAAATATTTGATTGGGTGGGAGAATTAGTCGACTAAACCGCTCAGTCTTAGGATCCAGAGGATAAAAGGTGATTATAATGCAACCGTCATCATTACAGCATTTAATTATTATTCTGGAATGCTGATGTGCTTAATTGTTATTTGTTTACAGCATATATTTAAAATTCCTAGGTCTCTGCGTTTCATTTTTTTCCATTGACCGTATGTTACAGAGATGCCGCCAGTACCACCATGACAAGAGCTTGCTGTGTCATGTGCACCTAGAGTGATGGTTGTGAGGGCAGGTATCAAACGCACACCTGACTGAGGTGCGCCACCATGCAAAGCACTGTTTGTTGCCACGCGAGAGGTGGCAGAAGCAGCTGCAGCTGCTGCAGCGTCGTGCCCACGCCTTTGCATACCCTCTGGTGTTCTTGGGTGGTTCAGTCAGAGCAAAGATCTCCCATCACCCAGGCTGGCTCCCTTTCCACAGCCTGGGAGCTCCCACAGGACCTCACCGCCGCCAGCTCCTCCGAATCTGGCCACAAGTCTTCGCCCTCGCTACAGCGAAAGCTATGTGTGCCTCGGCATATACCCCTCCCTCCCTGAAGGCGCTTCCTCCTCAACGCCATCATCCTTTGGGTGGATTCAGTTGTCTTCAGTTGTAGCGTTAATGATAATGAAGCCTGTGGCTAGCAGTAATGCTCTATCCCGTCCTGATAGTGAAGGACATCAGGTTAGTGGCGTCATGACTCCTCCAGAGGCTTATCTTGTACACTATAATTGAGAATCCAGCCAGAGAGTATAGCGACCCAGGCAGGCTTCTAGAAGCATGCCTCCCAGTGCTCCTCAAAGCCTTAGATTTACATCTACATCTACGTGGATACTCTGCATAACACATTTAAGTGCCTGGCAGAGGGTTCATCGAACCTCCTTCACAATTCTCTATTATTCCAATCTCGTATAGCGCGCGGAAAGAATGAACACCTATATCTTTCCGTACGAGCTCTGATTTCCCTTACTTTATCGTGGTGATCGTTCCTCCCGATGTAGGTAGGTGTCAACAAAGTATTTTCGCATTCAGATTGGAATTTCGTGAGAAGATTCCGTCGCAACGAAAAACACCTTTCTTTTAACGATTTCCAGCCCAAATCCTGTATCATTTCTGTGACACTCTCTCCCATATTTCGCGATAATACAAAACGTGCTGCCTTTCTTTGAACTTTTTCGATGTACTCTGTCAATCCTATCTGGTAAGGATCCCACACCGCGCAGCAGTATTCTAAAAGAGGACGGACAAGCGTAGTGTAGGAAGTCTTCTTCGTAGGTCTGTTACATTTTCTAAGTGTCCTGCCAATAAAACGCAGCCTTTGGTTAGCTTTCCCCACAACATTTTCTATGCGTTCTTTCCAATTTAAATTGTTCGTAATTGTAATACCTAGGTATTTAGTTGAACTTACGGCTTTTAGATTAGACTGATCTATCGTGTAACCGAAGTTTAACGGGTTCCTTTTAGCACTCAAGTGGATGATCTCGCACTTTTCGTTATTTAGGGTCGACTGCCACTTTTCGCACCATTCAGATATTTTTTCTAAATCTTTTTGCAGTTTGTTTTGATCTTCTGATGACTTTATTAGTCGATAAACGACAGCGTCATCCTCAAACAACCGAAGACGGCTGCTCAGATTGTCTCCCAAACAGTTTATATACATAAGGAACAGCAAAGGGCCTACAACGCTACCTTGGGGAGCGCCAGAAATCACTTCTGTTTTACTCGATGACTTTCCGTCAATTACTACAATTACTCTGACAGGAAATCGCGAGTTCAGTCACATAACTGAGACGATATTCTATAAGCACGCAATTTCGCTACAAGCTGTTTGTGGGGAACAGTGTCAAAAGCCTTCCGGAAATCCAGAAATACGGAATCGATCTGAAATCCCTTGTCAATAGCACTCAGCACTTCATGCGAATAAAGAACTAGTTGTGTTTCACAGGAACAATGTTTTCTAAACCCATGTTGACTGGGTGTCAATAGACATAGATATAATACCATTAAATGTAACTCAGTACTCTGCCGAGATTTGACTCCCCCCCCTTTCCCCACCCCCCGAACAGCAGGGTGCTGCTGAGGGAAAAAGCCTACACTACATCTGAGGTGATAATGACGTTATATCTCAACGTACATCAACCGCCGAGTGGTATCGTGAATCCGCCGCCTTGGGTGCTGTACTGGCCTGGTTTTCCGACATGGAAGTAAGAGGGTCAGCTAAAGCACTCAACCGAATACCACACCTCGATATCCATGTTCATGTATATGATCCGTTGAATGGAGGGTCCAGTTATGTGAAACTCCCCGAGGATATTAAGAAGAAGCGGGCTTGTATTAACGTTCAAAATGAACAGGATAACGCTTGTTTTGCATGGTCAATCCTGGCTTGTGAAAGAACTTCCACAAAGGGTCTGCAGTGTACATATCGATACCGAATAGGTTTTAACATTTGTGGATGTTACAACTTTGACGGTATCAAGTTCCCCATAAAGATTCAGGACATATAAAAATTTGAGGCACAAAATCCTGGAATATCGGTTCACATTTATGGCCTGAAGAAGAAGCAGAAAAGTAAGCAATATGAGGAAGACAAACATACTGTATTTGGACCACTCCATTTTTCGAAATATGCAGGTTAGCCTGATCTTCATATAAACATGCTGCTCTTCTCTGATAATCACTGTTATGTATGGATCAAAGAAATATCCCACCACCTCCACAGCCAATTATCGAAAAACATAAAAACCGCATTTGCTTCAGATGTCTAAATACCTTTTCAGAAGTAAAGTATTTAAAAAGGCATCTGAAGGACTGTGAATCCAAGAAATGGGTACGTGCTGTTATGCTTACAGGAGAAGACAAATTCATTAAATTCAAGAATGCTCACCATTAGGAACGATGTCCATTTCTTGTACACACAGACTTCTTATGTCTCCTCGCCCCTATCACATGCTGTGATGGGAACCACTTAGCCTCACATATGACCTTCACGCAAAAACACATACCGCATGCGACAGTGCACCGAACTGCATGCTCATATGATTCAAGTCTTAACCACGACGAATCTTACGTCAGGGATAATCTGTGGTCTGGTTGCACGCTGCGCTTGGAAATCTCTCATGGAATTTGCATAGGCTTTAACAGCACTAACATCCCAATGACCAAATCGGAGTAGGATAAAAAATTATACAATGATGTAGTTAACTGTCATATTTGTGGCCTGCCGTTAGATAGAAAAGCTGAAACTTCCTGTAGAAATCATTGTCATCTTACGAGAAAGTCTGCGGTGCAGCTCACAATGCATGCAATTTGAAGTATCGGTTACCGCGACACATACCCGTTTTTTTTCATAATTTAAGTGGGTACGACGCTCACTTTCTAGATGAGCAATTGGCTGATTTCGGCTCGGAGAAAAATCAGGTCAGGGTCCTACCTGAGAGCATTGAGGAATATATTTCATTCTCCAAACGAATGACGCCAATTTTGTGCTCCACTTCCTTGACACGCTACGTTTTATGCAGGTATTACTCCAGAAACTCGTTGAAACTCTACATTGGGAGGATGTGCACGTCACCCGATCTGCTTAACCCGATGAGGAAAAGTTTCATCTTGTGGCCAGGAAAGGAGTTTTCCCCTATGGGTATCTGGATAGTAAGGCGTAACTCGACGAAACCAGGCTACCCGACATATCTGCATTTACCAGAACAGATGATGCCATAATTAATGCAGATTATGAGCATGCAGTGAATGTCTGGTGGGAATTCAGTCTTCCTTATTTGCGTGAATGTGCAAGACTGTACATGGACACCGGCGTGCGCTTGTTTGCAGATGTTTTTGAAAAGTTTCGGAGTGTACGCATTGCCAACCACTCTCTGGACCCTGCCACTTATTTCGTGCACCTGTGTTGTCCTGGGGCGCAATGGAAACGACTTACGACTGGTGCTGATATACTTCTTTCCTCTTAGTGCTGGATCCCTGGAGGACTTTGCCAGTCTGCCCATAGACACTCCAAGTCAAATAATCCACATATGGATCTGAGGTTTAACGCACCCCTTAATACAAGTTATATTCTTCATTTGGATGTAAATAATTTATAACGGCACGCCATTTTACAGCCACTGCTGGTTGGTGGCTTTCAACGGGTGTCCGAAAACTAATTCGAGGGATTAATGGAAAAATGTTTGGTCTGGCAGCTGCTTCCGATGTAGGGTATTTGTAGGAACGCGACGTTTTGATTAGAGCCTAATGGGATCGGCTTTGGGGCGTAAGAAAGTGCATCGCCAGATCAAATTTTAGGTAAGTCACTATTTTCAAACAGAACTTTGTTGCTGTGGGGATGACGAAGGTTTCAGTAGAGTTTACAAAACCTATCTATTTGGATATGTGTATACTGGACATCAACTCCACATATACCGCTTCCGCTATAAGTTTTCTAAAATTCATTTCGTGGAACTAAAGTTACTTTGTACGGATAGAAATAGCTTCAGATAGTGGGCGAAGAAGTGCGACTCATATGAAGTAATTAGGTGTTAGCCGGCCGGAGTGGCCGTGCGGTTCTGGGCACTACAGTCTGGAACCCGGCGACCGCTACGGTCGCAGGTTCGAATCCTGCCTCGGGCATGGATGTGTGTGATGCCCTTAGGTTAGGTAGGTTTAAGTAGTTCTAATTTCTAGGGGACTGATGACCTCAGATGTTAAGTCCCATAGTGCTCAGAGCCATTTGAACCATTTTTACTCACACTATTTACTTGTAGCATGAGAGGGCGTGGGGGTCTCCAACGGTGTGAATGACAAACAGCATGAGTGACTGCCTGAGTGAGAAGAGTATGGCTCTTTTATCATAGCGTTAATATTTTGTGTCTGTGATGTATGAGGTTAACATGAGAAAAAGATTGAATAATCAACGAAAGGATAACGTTCTAAGAGTCGGGGCGTGGAATGGCAGAAGCTTGAACGTGGTAGGGAAACTAGAAAATCTGAAAAGGGAAATGCAAAGGCTCAATCTAGATACAGTAGGGGTCATTGAAGTGGAAGGAAGACAAGGATTTCTGGTAAGATGAGTATCGGGTAATATCAACAGCAGCAGAAAATCGTATAACAGGTGTAGGATTCGTTATGAATAGGAAGGTAGGGCAGAGGGTGTGTTACTGTGAACAGTTCAGTGACCGGGTTGTTCTAATCAGAATCGACAGCAGACCAACACCGACAACGATAGCTCAGGTATACATGCCGACGTCGCAAGCTGAATATGAACAGATAGAGAAAGTGTATGAGGATATTGAAAGGGTAATGCAGTATGTAAAGGGGGACGAAAATCTAATCGTCATGGGCGACTGGAATGCAGTTGTAGGGGAAGGAATAGAAGAAAAGGTTACAGGAGAATATGGGCTTGGGACAAGGAATGAAAGAGGAGAAAGACTAATTGAGTTCTGTAACAAGTTTCAGCTAGTAATAGCGAATATCCTGTTCAAGAATCACAAGAGGAGGAGGTATACTTGGAAAAGGCCGGGAGATACGGGAAGATTTCAGTTAGATTACATCATGGTCAGACAGAGATTCCGAAATCAGATACTGGATTGTAAGGCGTACCCAGGAGCAGATATAGACTCAGATCACAATATAGTAGTGATGAAGAATAGGCTGAAGTTCAAGACATTAGTCAGGAAGAATCAGTACGCAAAGAAGTGGGATACGGAAGTACTAAGGAATGGCGAGATACGTTTGAAGTTCTCTAACGCTATAGATACAGCAATAAGGAATAGCGCAGTAGGCAGTACAGTTGAAGAGGAATGGACATCTCTAAAAAGGGCCATCACAGAAGTTGGGAAGGAAAAGGTAGGTACAAAGAAGGTAGCTGCGAAGAAACCATGGGTAACAGAAGAAATACTTCAGTTGATTGATGAAAGGAGGAAGTACAAACATGCTCCGGGAAAATCAGGAATACAGAAATACAAGTCGCTGAGGAATGAAATAAATAGGAAGTGCACGGAAGCTAAGACGAAATGGCTGCAAGAAAAATGTGAAGACATCGAAAAAGATATGATTGTCGGAAGGACAGACTCAGCATACAGGAAAGTCAAAACAACCTTTGGTGACATTAAAAGCAACGGTGGTAACATTAAGAGTGCAACGGGAATTCCACTGTTAAATGCAGAGGACAGAGCAGATAGGTGGAAAGAATACATTGAAAGCCTCTATGAGGGTGAACATTTGTCTGATGTGATAGAAGAAGAAACAGGAGTCGATTTAGAAGAGATAGGGGATCCAGTATTAGAATCGGAATTTAAAAGAGTTTTGGAGGACTTACGGTCAAATAAGGCAGAAGGGATAGATAACATTCCATCAGAATTTCTATATTCATTGGGGGAAGTGGCAACAAAACGACTATTCACGTTGGTGTGTAGAATATATGAGTCTGGCGACATACCATTTGACTTTCGGAAAAGCATCATCCACACAATTCCAAAGACGGCAAGAGCTGACAAGTGCGAGAATTATCGCACAATCAGCTTAACAGCTCATGCATCGAAGCTGCTTACAAGAATAATATACAGAAGAATGGAAAAGAAAATTGAGAATGCGCTAGGTGACGATCAGTTTGGCATTAGGAAAAGTAAAGGGACGAGAGAGGCAATTCTGACGTTACGGCTAATAATGGAAGCAAGGCTAAAGAAAAATCAAGACACTTTCATAGGATTTGTCGAACTGGAAAAAGCGTTCGACAATATAAAATAGTGCAAGCTGTTCGAGATTATGAAAAAAGTAGGGGTAAGCTATAGGGAGAGACGGGTCATATAAAATATGTACAACAACCGAGAGGGAATAATAAGAGTGGACGATCAAGAACGAAGTGCTCGTATTAAGAAGGGTGTAAGACAAGGCTGTAGCCTTTCGCCCCTACTCTTCAATCTGTACATCGAGGAAGCAATGATGGAAATAAAAGAAAGGTTCAGGAGTGGAATTAAAATACAAGGTGAAAGGATATCAATGATACGATTCGCTGATGACATTGCTATCCTGAGTGAAAGTGAAGAAGAATTAAGTGATCTGCTGAACGGAATGAACAGTCTAATGAGTACACAGTATGGTTTGAGAGTATATCGGAGAAAGACGAAGGTAATGAGAAGTAGTAGAAATGAGAACAGCGAGAAACTTAACATCAGGATTGATGGTCACGAAGTCAATGAAGTTAAGGAATTCTGCTACCTAGGCAGTTAAATAACCAATGACGGACGGAGCAAGGAGGACATCAAAAGCAGACTCGCTATGGCAAAAAAGGCATTTCTGGCCAAGAGAAGTCTACTAATATCAAATACCGGCCTTAATTTGAGGAAGAAATTTCTGAGGATGTACGTCTGGAGTACAGCATTGTATGGTAGTGAAACATGGACTGTGGGAAAACCGAAACAGAAGAGAATCGAAGCATTTGAGATGTGGTGCTATAGACGAATGTTGAAAATTAGGTGGACTGATAAGGTAAGGAATGAGGAGGTTCTACGCAGAATCGGAGAGGAAAAGAATATGTGGAAATCACTGATAAGGAGAAGGGACGGGATGATAGGACATCTGCTAAGACATGAGGGAATGACTTCCATGGTACTAGAGGGAGCTGTAGAGGGCAAAAACTGTAGAGGAAGACAGAGATTGGAATACGTCAAGCAAATAATTGAGGACGTAGATTGCAAGTGCTACTCTGAGATGAAGAGGTTAGCACAGGAAAGGAATTCGTGGCGGCCCGCATCAAACCAGTCAGTAGACCGATGACCAAAAAAAGAAAGATGTATGGCGTGCCTGCAAGTGTGAGTCCTTATGTGTCTGTGTGTATAGTTTTGAGTGCGTTTGATTGTGGATGCCTTTGTAAATATGTACGCCTGTGTGTAAGTATATTCTGTATATTTATTTTCTGAAAAAGTAGCATACTATATATGCATGGATATATAAGCACCATATGTTGGAAAAAATTATAAAGAATATAAAAAAGTTAAAAAATGTGCTGTATATAAAAAAGATTAAAATATGGACTAAAATCATCAAAAAAATGTAAATGAAGGAAAAAAATAGTTTACCATATTTCTCTCCTTTGCACTTCACGTGCATGTGCGATTGTGTGACTGCATGTGTAAATAGATTATTTTTGAAGTTTTACCTACCGCTTGCTGTCCAAGTCATACTAGTTTTAATTGTGAGTTCCACCCAGACCATTTTAGTGCAGCTGTCGGGGATGAACGTTTTAGGGCCATCCGCTTCATTGTATTATTAAATCATTTCATCTGCTTGAAGTGGAAAATGTTTAGAACTGCCCAGCTCAACGTATAAATTAAATCTTCTGTTTGGATGGAATTTCACTAGTAACAGTAACAATATTAGTGTAAGAGAAACTGTACCTCTGCAACAGCAGTAATGTAAAGTAAAAAATTTGTTCAACCAGTACCATTATTTGGAAAACCAAGAACTGTGACCAAAAAAATTTCAAACATTTATAAAAATTGAGAATTTAAAATCAGTATTACTTCGTTTACTGTAAAAACAAGAAGATTTGTGGATGTAAAGCTTTATTATTACCGTGAATATTTACGTCTGACTAAAAAATTGTTATTAATTACCATACGTCTTTGTTGTTATTTCACAAATCCCTACCCCTACAAATGTATATAAAGGCTGCGCAAAACGCACAAGGTATTAGTTTGAAGCACGAGGGAGGTGAGGTTTAAATTGGAGGAAAACAAAATATATGAAATGATTGCATGGGGTTTCGCCTGTCGTGCTTCACTTGTAGGTTTTTGGGAACAGGCGGCGCGCGATTGTGTCCGCTTCCAAAGACGTATTGCAAAAAGTCTGAAATTATATCTCCTGTTCTTGAAGAAAGCAACAGACTTAGATCTGGGCAAAGCTACACACTATCTAAATAGGAGCATGTGCAGTAAAAAATTCATCCCACATCTTCTTCTTCTTGTGCTGATGGATTGCAGGGCGCCCATAGAATTTCAGGTCTTGAACAGATGCAAACTGGACGATTCGTGCCGGCCGGAGTGGCCGAGCGGTTCTAGGCGCTACAGTCTGGAACCGCGCGACCGCTACGGTCGCAGGTTAGAATCCTGCCTCGGGCATGGATGTGTGTGATGTCCTTAGGTTAGTTAAGTTTAAGTAGTTCTAAGTTCTAGGGGACTGATGACCTCAGAAGTCAAGTCCCATAGTGCTTAGACCCTTTTTTTTTTTTTTTTTTTTTTTTTTTTTTTTTTTTTTTTTTTTTGGGGAAGATTCGCGACATCCGTTTGATCTTATCCTCGCCTTTGATGTATCTGATGGTCTCAGGATATATTCGAAGTGACGTCATCATTTCTTCATAAGGTATACTTGGACCGTCCCATTGGTGTCCATGGAAGAAACGTGTTAACTAATTTGCACCCCTCCATGGTTAACACAATTCACATCCTTGAAATGCCTCGGTGAAGCACTTCTTGCTGAGAATGTCTCTATTATACCAGGATATTTTGTGTATGCTATGGATGCAACATCTTTAAATACGAGTTGCCTACACTCATCATCATAGAAGCCTTGAATGTCGGCAACGACGCTCACCCTCCAACTTGTCATTGTGAAACGCTCTGTGTGGGTCACACCAATTGGTCATTTATGCAGCACGATGCAGCACACCAATAAGTGGGCAAGAGTTAATCACAAGCTCAGGTAGAACAAGAGCATATGCTGCAGTGTGTTCTGGAATATTTTATGAGGATTCAGATTCGATTTGTACATCTATTGGTCGTGATTTAATTATCTCATTCTGCTTAGAACAATCTATTACGATGATTGATGCCACCTCCTTGAATTTCTGTGGACTGAGTAAGCATCTTTCCTCTTCGACACCTTCATGGTAAGAAGCACGGAACCTTGTATACATGCCAAAAGCTGGACTGTATACATTCTGATCCCCCTAGAACAGTAAATTACCATACGGATAGAATTCGGAATTCAAGTAGACTCTGGTATTAGTTAAATTACAGTTGTCAAATACGATGGAATCATTTGCTAATTTCCCCCTTCTATTGGCGTAAAATGCAAATATGACGAATTTCAGTGTTTCCACCTGCATAAAGGTTTTAATAGCCCACGTCTGTCTGCTCGCTATCAGTAGCACGGGATACTCGAATACCTCCCATGATTGGAAAGTTAATGGCAGGTGTGCACCAGTACTCAGAACTTTTAAAAGCTTCAAACCCTCCTCGTCTGCCATAGTGATGTGTGGCATTTTCCATATAATTTTATTGATGATGATCTGATTCTCCTTTTGAGCTCATTGAATGTATGAGTTGCTTTCTGTTACACTCCGTACCACAATAAGCTCCAGTTTAGCGTTCATAACAATTCGCTGCATGTCCTCAAAGTACCCAATAAGCATTTTGAGAGGTATGGATGCAGTAAATCGGCGCAACCCTTAAGCTGTTCTAGCCATAGGCTCTTTTATGAACCGTCCTGCATTTTCTAAACCATTCAGATCCCAGGGTGATGATGAGACATATGTTTTAAGGGTTGATGCTATGCCAACATTTCATATACGATCAATCTGTACCCCATTAAGTTCATAACGTATTTCCTGGAACAGGGATGCTAAAGTGTTATGCATAAGCTTTCATCCTACTGTATGACTACAAACCTTTTTCTTAAAGGATCCATCCAAATATATGAAACTCCTGCACGGAAGAGTTAAAGCGTGTTGGTGCTGGATGACAATCTTAATTTCATCGTTCATGTTAAATGTCGTTGAAGCATAAGGTTTACACGAGAAGTACTCCTCGTGTATGATTCGCTCGTCATATTCCACTCTATGAGATATATTGAACGATGACGTTCATTGCGAGGTTTCAAGCCTACTGATTTAAGAAACTCGTAGTTCGCGCGTGTTATCACCTTGCGCTTCTGCTGCGAAGTGCTGTGCTATGCGCTGAGTGAGCTGGTTTTATACCTTACGCCCATCTTCTCTTAGATGTAGTCGTACAATGATTTCCTCACCGTGAAAGTCAACGAGTTGGTTATTCTGATCCACAACATGCAGCTCCAGATAGTCCAATGTCTAAACTGTCACTGGGAGATATATAGCGTTGGTAGAAGTCTCAACGATCTTATACACTGTTCCAACTGTTGGGAAGAATCCGTAAATTGAATGAACAAATCTATCGTTAAGATATGAGTTCGTTGCAGTGTTACACTCAACAGGCAGAATAACTACTGTCTGATCAGATTTGTAAAATTTTTTAGGATCCGTCTTCAAAACCTGTCCCTTTGTGAAACCCAGTCGTGGGCCTACTGAACCCTTTTGCTTAAAGTCAGTCCATGCACTCATCGTCCTTATTTCATATTTAAGTGTACTGATGCTTGCACGGAGCTCAATCCATTTTCCAAACTATTTTAAAACTTCGTTTAAATCTTCGATATCGTGTGTACCAGGTTCACTTTCTACAATTTCGTTTTTACCACTACTTTCCAAATGAAGTTTATTGTTAGCCTCTCTGATATTTGGAAAGGTGTTGTATGTCTGCAGTCCAGTCAGCGCGATACTCCAATCCCCAATCATATGGTGGAAAATAACTCGCACGTAATACAGACGATCGTTCGTTTGAAGTGAGAGTGTACGACATTGCGTCTGAACATCAACTGATGAATGGATGCTCAATACCCGTCCTTCTATATCATTCGTAAATGTCGGGACGAATATGATGTATAGATTACCACAGAGGAATGTATTAAAAAGTCTTGGCTGCGTCGAAAATTGTAGAACGCATGTCCTCCGCGTGTGAAATATCGATGTAATTCTTCTGGAGGTTGCAGGTCGCCAAATGAATCGAAATAGAAGACGTTATTTGTATTTCTTTTTTTAACATATGCTACCCAGTGAGTTCCAGGACCTCCTGCTACAGCCAAATTTACAATTCCACATTCTCCTGATTTCCGCATAGTCTTCGGTAATGTATCCCACATAAACACACCTCGGAATCTCGGAATGTTGAATTTCTTCTTAACAAACTTACACAGATATGTGTTTGTAAGCTCCCTGTCTGGTAGAACTGCTAGGGGACATTTTTGTTTATGAAGGAGTCTAGTCCATTTTTGCATGGTTTCAAGTATAGCCCTTTTCCGACGGCTGCTGCCTCCATCATACAGTTATGTATTCGTGCCTCCTGCAGTTGGGCCTGTGGTCATCTATACATCATATTCGTCCTGACATTTCTTGACTGTCCTGGCAACAGCTGAAGTACCTCCAGCCAGTGAACCCATCGCTGAGAGACCAGCTAGGGCAGGAATGAGGAAGAATATAATTCTACCCGACGTCTTGGCTTTTTGTAGAACCCTTTGATTGTCATCTTCTTCCTTAGCGCCGTACGTGCAGCGCTCATAACTTGGCTGAACTTCTTCACACCAAAGGCCAACTTTACGACGCATAGTTTTTTCAGTTGCGAATGCTGCAGTGTGTTGAGCTACACCAATATTTCTTCTCGCAGGTACTGCCTTAGATTTATCAGCTAAAATTCGATTGGCGGTGTTATCGTGTCCCGAGAGGAAGTGAGATTAACACGAATTGTAATCAGGGGTCTTACCTCATTCGATCTTATCGAAGACTAGAAGTAGGTGCGGGCAGCTTCCGCAACTCCGACAGCTAGAAGGAGTAAGCTAATGCTAAGGTACAGGAGTACAGGATACGGAACTCGGTGAGGAGTGGTTACTGCTGCAGGGTAGAATTCGTAAGATCCCTTATAGCTTGACGACTGAGAATCCCTACTGGCACTATCTTGCACTACTTTCTGTCAGTTGAATCGCTCACTCTGGAGTCTATCTCTCTGGTTGTTGCGAAGTCGGAATCGTACTAAGTCCCCCCCGGCCGCCGTAGAACGACACAGGTTGTGTCTGTGTGCTCAGCAGATCTCGACTACCTATAGGGTCCTGTCCTCCTGACCCCCTATGTATACTGCCTTCGTGCGTCACGGAAAGCTTCTAGTGTGGCTGGCCACGTACTTAGTTTATTTCCATCGTCATGTGATGTGAGAGAGCTACTTTGATCCCTGTTATGCATTCGGCTACAGCGTCCAGCTAGTCACCTAACGCTATTTATCTCCTAGCGCCGCTTCGTCGGCGCTGGCCCATATCTTCGACAAATACTGTCGCAGTGCTTCCGTCCCGGAGCTTACGCCTAGCTGCCTTTCCCGCTGAATAAGTCCTAATACATTTAATTTGTACTCGTCGCTGATTGAGATTCGCAACATGTGACGATCCCTTATGCGATATCGTATTCTGTACACGCTTCGTCGAGCATATTTATCCTCTTATCACCATGTGCCAATCGTTTATGCCGTTCTGTTCCAGGTCTACAATAGTTATATCCTGGAACGTGTAATTCGACTGGTAGTTTGTCGAGGATACCGCCTTCTTCTGTAATGTGACTCCTATCATGGATGTTATGCTACTGAGGTGGTTGTGGCTGCGCACTCTGTTAAATAGCAAATCGTCAGCGTCGATCCAGCTGTTTTTTGATGCGGGAAAACCAAACCATTTAACCAACGCTCTATTCCCTCGATGCCGTATGACCCTCTTTACGAGATACACATCTGATTCCTAGCTCTTCTGTAATTCTTTTATGTAAAACCATTCTGCAATTTCAAAAAATGGTTCAAATGGCTCTGAGCACTATGGGACTTAACATCTGAGGTCATCAGTCCCCTAGAACTTAGAACTACTTAAACCTAACTAATCTAAGGACGTCACACACATCCATGCCCGAGGCAGGATTCGAACCTGCGACCGAAGCGGTCGCGCGGTTCCAGACTGAAGCGCCTAGAACCACTCGGCCACTACGGCCGGCTGCAGTAGTTCGGTAAGTTATTGTACGATCAATAATTGTTATTGTGGACACATCTGAATTATAAATTAGTGACATTTTCCCATTAAATATTAAAATGTGTAAAACTAAATTACATCATCAGCTAAACGTAAATATGTGGCGCTCTCTTTAGCTGTGAAACTGAAAGTGTAGCTTAAAGATCTTGGAAACTAGGTTACCTTACCGGTACTTACAAAAAGTGTAACTTACACTGAAGGCTACGGTATGCACGGTGTGCATACATCCATAAAAAAAAAGAAAAAAAAACAGAAGAGGAGGTATTCATCAAACAAATATTTAGGATGATCTGAAATTGATCATAAATAAGAAGAAGCGAAAAATAAAATGGCTCTGAGCACTATGGGACGTAACTTCTAAGGTGATCAGTCCCCTAGACTTAGAATTACTTAAACCTAACTAACCTAAGGACATCACACACATCCATGCCCGAGGCAGGATTCGAACCTGCGACCGTAGCGGTCGCGCAATTCCAGACTGAAGCGCCTAGAACCGCTCGGCCACCCCGGCCGGCCTGCCATTTCAGTACCACTGTAGTCCTTAAAGAGGTAGGTTCTAGGATTCATTCTCTGCACTTAGGAAACTGTGAATATCTCGGTTGACCAGTATGGCATGTATGACTTCTCAAATGCTGTCTTGTGTTTTGAAATACGTACTAAATCACCTACGTTAAGTTGTGTTTGCTTGGATCTATCATTGCAATACGATTATATACTGTATCTAGAAGACTGTTATCACGAACATCGATTGGACTCATTTTTATTCTGCGATGTTTGTTTGATTATATTGTGCAATTATTTGTGGGAGGATATTGACCATCTCTTTGAGCTACAAAGACTGAACCATATTCGCATTTGGACTTTCACTGTTCTGTTCGGGCCTTCCATGATACTCGCCTTCAGGTGGGTGAATGTCGAGTAGTGGTGTATTCCATACTGCTCCACCACAGTCGTGAAATATCAATTGTAAAACTCGCCTCGGTTATATGTTTAAAGGTTGCCTGGGCTTCGATTCATCCCCGCCTGCAGCAATCGCTCAAACACATACTTGACATCCTTCCCTGTTTTCGCTTTCACGGGTAATTTCAAGCCCGATGTAGAATAAGTGTCAATGACCATCAAAATACATCTGAATCTGTTATTCACATGTGAATATTCCCCCATGTCGACAAGATCCGCCTGCCACAGTTTGTCCAAACCTTTAATCATACCACATCTTCGAGAGTATGTTTTGTATGCTGGTTTGTGCAACTCTCAAATTATAGTCTCCATACTGATTCGATGATACGTCTCTCTGCAAACTCAGAAATCACTGAAACAACTTCTTTCGAATGAGATGTATTACCAGTGGCAGATGATGCCATGAACAGTCCTAGCAAATCAATTAGCTCATTGGGGTCATCGTAATACTGTGGGAGTCGATTTCTCACTCTTTTATGCTGAATGTCAGTATCATTACCACTGCTATTTTCACTGTCCAGCTTCTGTGCCACGCGTGCTAGCCGTGCGGTCTAAGGTGCCTTGTCATGGCCTGTGCGGCTTCCCCCATTGGAGGTTCGAGTCCTCCCTCGGGCATGGGTGTGTGTTTTGCCATTAGTGTAAGTTAGTTAGATTAAGTAGTGCATAAGCATAGGGAGTGATGACCTCAGCAGTTTGGTACCATAAGACCTTAACATAAATTTCCAATTTCCAACTTCTGTGATGTTTGGAAGGTAAGCGGCAAGGTACTGGCAGAAGTAAAGCTGTGAGGACAGGGCGTGAGACGTGCTTGGGTAGCTTAGATGGTAGAGCACTTGCTCGAGAAAAGAAAGGGTCCCGATTTCGAGTATCGGTCTGGTACACAGTTTTAATCTGCCAGGAAGTTTCAGTTTTGAGAGGCTGGAACTCTCGTTCTACATCGTTATCCCAGATCCAAGAGGCTCTCTTCCCCATGAGCTGACATAGGTGGGTAGTAGCTAAAGTATCAATATTGACGAATTTTTTATATAAATTTATGATTCCAAGAAATACTGTTAGTTGCTTCTCACTCGATATTAGCCATCACATCATGTTCTCAGAATGTCTTCAAAACATTCCTCAAGACTTTGTGGTGTTCTTTCTAGCTCCTTTCGGCTATTAGCAAGCCGTTCACATAACAGGTGACTCTTTGTTCCAGTGCTTCACTTAGAATAGTATCTAAAGCATGAATGAACGCAAAGATACGTTTAAACTAAATGACAAAAGTTTAGACAGGTAACAATGTCCAAACGCTAGGAAGGCAATGTACTATCAGCACTTAGAGCGAAATTCGATCTGCCAAAATATGGGAAGTAAGTCTATCGACGTGAAAACTGACACCACATGAAAATTCTGCAGTAACTCCTCTAACTCTTCGGACCTGTCTGTTTCTGGGACAATAATTATATTGATTTGGCGAGAGTCCGACACAGGTAAAATGGGACCATCCTTGTTTTCTACATGTAGGGGGCTGTTGTATGTCGACCTAGGGGGTCCTATAACCCCATCTTCCAGCTTCTCTAAATTTCTAAACATACCAAATGTCTTTATGCAAGTGGGACATTGTGGAGAGCCACGAAAAATCGATGGTGTTTCCTCACTCGAAATCGATAATGAAAGTTCTTTATTGTGCCATACTTTGGTAAGAATACCTCAGTGTCCTCTAATAAAATATGATGCAGTTCTTCCCTCTCGTTCTCTACCATGTTTTGCATAGACGAAATTTTCTGCTCTATTGCAATGTTACCTTCTGGTCTCAACAATTCTGTGCCTGCTAGATGGACGTTCTGATCATGTCGTATCTACCTCGCTTCACCTTCTTCTGTTCTTTTGGAAAAACTAAGTTTCAAACAGTGCTATGAAGTTTGTGCCTTGATTGCTTGCTGCTGAAACCAAATTCGAATTAAGAGTCCCTTCTGTAGGACCACCTCTACCGATATCTAGTATGGCCTTCTATTCATTAAGGTAATCCATTTCGATTATAAGCTCTATCGCCAAATGTGGCCCCACCAAGAAATTGGCTTCTAATGTATGTCCTTGACATACAAATTCGACTTGCGACTGCCGAATGGCTTCAGTGTATTTACCCTTAATCCTCTTGAAACACAGAGCCGGCCATGATCGATCACGAGAGCTTCTGCTGTCCAAATGCCTCTTAGCAATAAGCCTCCTGCTGTAACTTCGATCAGGGGATGTACATCATCTGCATGATCTCCTCTTTTTCTTTTGAGAACAGTCTTCCTACATCTTCATGCTCTAACAAGTTAATCTCGCTCATTCCGATGTTTTGTGCGGGTAAATTTCGAGTCGAACCCGCTCCATTATCTAGTCAGCTGCATCATGAGCGGTAATTTCGATCCTCGTTCCTTGGATCTGGGGGTCTAATCTCAACTATCTCTACTGGTGGGTTGCTCCTGTTCGGTTCATGCCAGTTTCTATCACTATGTCGGTTACTGTTATTATGCCCGCCATTAAAACCCTTACATTTTCCTCATCTTTCGGGTGGTTGTCCGAAGCGACGCAGTTGACCTGACGGCCCATTCCGATTTTCTCTTTGATCGTTGAGTCTCCTAGACGGCCGACCGTTATTATTTTCCATGTCGCACCTTTCTCATTTGGATTTTGGGATTCATAGTCGTGTTTCAGCTCTCGTAGAATACTTTTAATGGCTTCAGTGCTGTCTCAACATCTACCTGCTACAACTTGCTCATACCGGGTGAGGAGCTTCATATAACAGAATTGTATAATCTCAGCTCAGCTCCATGGTGAATCTAGAGAATCATTCTTGTTAATCATTGACTCAAAATGTTTCACTAGGTTCCGAAATTCTGATGACTCCAGGACCCTACAAATGATTATATCCTGTTTGATCTTGTCCTGGATCTGATTTGACTAGTATATTCTGAGGAATGCCTATCTGAATTCCTCATACGATCGACAGGTGACCGCAATATCTCTCATAATAATCACCACCAAAACCTCCATGTGTCCGAAAATAAATGCAAGCTTGTAGCGTAATGGCCAAGCAGGCTTTGGAATGACGTGTGTGTTTCCACTACCTTGATAGTTTTAAAATTTTGCATGGATGTAAAATGCGTTCTATATTCTATGAAATATCGTCCCCTCGACTATTATGGCCATTTCGTTCACTGTTCCTGTCAGATTTACTCATAGAACCTTCTAATCGGCACGCCATTACGCCACTGATGCACTACTGCGTCGAGGCCCCGTGCTTACATAGTGCACGCTCGTAGTTGGCAAACATATGTGGATCTCTGCTGCAGTGATTCAGTGATAGTTACTGGTTCAAAAATGTTCAAATGTGTGTGAGATCTTATGGGACTTAACTGCTAAGGTCATCAGTCCCTAAGCTTACACATTACTTAATCTAAATTATCCTAAGGACAAACATACACACACACCCATGCCCAAGGGAGGACTCGAACCTCCGCCGGGACCAGCCGCTCAGTCCATGACTGCAGCGCCCTAGACCGCTCTGCTAATCCCGCGCGGCTAGTTACTGGTTCAGTAATATCGGAGAGTCAGTCCTACACATCTCTGGTTCGGTTTGTCTCTCATGTCCCTTGTCTCCTTCTGTCTATTAGCGCCCTGTCTTTCCAGCTGTTTTATATGGCCGCGTGTGTCCTTAATATTCTTCATGACGTCAACTTGTCGCTCGGCCACACGCTCTTGGTCTTGTTCCAGCTGTGACAGTTTTTTCTGCTGGTCTTCCAGTGTCTTAATTTCCTTAGAGTGCTGTGAAATCTGTTCCTGAGTTTCCTGAATTATCTCGCATCCCAGTTCCTGCGTCGTAGTAAGAATTTTCTGAGTTTTACGGGCGACTACTTTGGCTATTCTGGCACAATTCTTGGCCACCAGAGCATCTTTCCTTCATCAGTTGCCTCCATTCTAGCAACACCAGCGTCCCTTTTTCCTTTCGTTGCGATGTCTTTTGCCTCGCCTGCTTACCTCTTACACGTAACTGTCTCCCGCAGTCCGCAGCTCGTGGTCGTGCGGTAGCGTTCTCGCTTCCCGCGCTCGGGTTCCCGGGTTAGATTCCCGGCGGGGTCAGGGATTTTCTCTGCCTCGTGATGACTGGGTGTTGTGTGATGTCCTTAGGTTAGTTAGGTTTAAGTAGTTCTTAGTTCTAGGGGACTGATGACCATAGATGTTAAGTCCCATAGTGCTCAGAGCCATTTGAACCATTTTTTTTGTCTCCCCTAACACAGTCTTGATACTTTCACCTTCGAATTCTGCCACTGCTCTTTTTGTTTCTTCTACTTCTCTACGACTGTCTTCTTCTTCTCTTCTCAAAAAATCGAGGATGCTGTGCGTCGGATTGCTACTTTCGGTATTTGCTCTCAAGATGGGACGGCCCTTATATCGTCACGCGGCTTCCGTATTTCCACATGTGCATTCCCAGAATTAGCACAAAGATCATATTACAAATAAACAAACGTGATACAAAATACAAGATGACAAATGATGTTGACGGCTGGAAAAATTATTAATGCTTTTGTAGAAGCCCACCTGCTTTCCTGAAAGAGGCCACGGCTGTTACTTTGACTTCTACCGCCCTGACCAAGTGTCCCTGCCATCCTCACCACCAAGAAAAAAGCAAGTGCCATAGCTATTATTGCTAACGGCAAACAAACTCTATCATTCCCTGTCATACCTACTATTACTCGTCCTGAAGGCTCGCTACATAGCTGAGATGGCTGCAATGCCTCTGCATGTAATCAACAAGGGGTGGTAGAAAAGAAAATATTCTGATTAATTAGAACAGAAATGTTATGCTAATTGTAACTTGCAATTAATTGTGACTATTTTATGTCCATGTCATTGCTTGTGTACGGTTCAAAATATAAACACGAAATGGAAATAAATGTAACTTTTAGCAAAGCTTGTTGACACTTGGTACTTACTGGAATTAAGGAAAACGTGGAATGGAGGACGTACCAATATTTCTTTTCACACAACCTGTTTATTTAACAGTATATAAACTGTGTTTTACAGATAATCGAAGTATTTAACCATAAAATTTTCCTTAACAAAATGAACAAATTTGCAAAATTCTTTTGACCTTAAACCTTAACTTGAATAAGCTTCTTTCAATCTTTGCAAAAGAAATTTGAAGTGCTGTATTGTAAAACAGCAAACAATATGGCAATGATTACAAGACGGCCAGACCTGCAGCCCGCTCGTTATCGGGTGAAACAGCGGAGTTTACTACCGCACTGGACACAGTCTGTCTTATTAAATGCTCTTCTGCAACACATGAAAACTATGTAAGCACCATTGATGACAAGAGTGATTCAATTACTCAAAACAAACGACTGAACTATTTATTTGGAAGCTGTATGTCGAAAGGTTCGGGGTTAAGATGCGCAACTGTGCTTAAAGGTTAAACAGATTAGCAAACAATATGACAATGATAAGGCTTACTTCAAAGCAACCAACCTCTTAATTTCAATCGGCAACCAAGGTGTGACTGGGCCCAAACCCTCCCCTTCTGACTATTGACTAAAGCCCTGTTGACTGTTGGCTGTTAATATTTTCAAGGTTAAACTGATTGTCAGTTATTAAGACCGGTCTGAATGAGCGTCTTAAAACATCACTTATGAACACTTATTACAAGAGAATTCACTCGACAGAACCACAAGATTCAGCTAAAATGCACCATTAATGACTCGGTCTTTCAAACACAGAAACGAACAGCTTAGCACAACAGGTTGTTCAGATTGTTCAGAGAAATGCAATTACAATCAAAGAATTGAACCGGTTAGCAGTTGAATCTAACCACAAGGTTCCTCCTTCGTTTAACGGCAACCTGTGTCTTAGTACAATTATTCCGGCTGTATTTACGACCGAGAGCTGATTAATTAGAACATTAATTATCGGGCACAAACCAGAAAGGAATGTCAATATAATAGCGGGACAAATTTTCAAACGTCAACTAGAGTGTTAGTACATACTACTGCCTATATTTACGACCAAAGAGCCGACCAAGTAAAACTCTGAAGGTCGGGTACAAACTAGAAAATAATGACGAGGGCAGGTAGACAATGAAAAAAGTTAGCACGAGAATTACAGAATGTTACTCCCCTTTATCAGGAAGCAGTTCCATAGATCCACGGTGCGTCGCAGGAGTTACTGAGTGGTGCCGATGAAAGCCAGGTAGAAGAGGGCAGCGGGGCACGAGCAGTTGTCCGACACGAATGTTGCCAACCAGCCGACGGGATGTCGGCCTTGTAGTCGACGCTGACCCCGGGGAAGTACTCCGGTATCTTCGCTCTCCGCAGGCACTCTTTGCGCAACTCGTGGTTTTGGCTGATCGGACCTCGTGACCACCTCTTGTCGCGGCGCTACCACCAATCCCTAAACTTCGTACCTCCCTCTCGAGCCAGCGAACCCCGTATATATATCGGCAAGGAAAAGACCTTCTAAGGACAAAACACACATATACCAACTTTTATTCGTAGATATCGGCAATGGGGCCGCAAAAGAGATAGACGATACGACACCTGAACCAGTCAACAGATACAATGGCGCCACGGCGCACTTGTAAATTGTGCTTTAGTATTTGACCGCGAACGGCACCTGTGAAATGTCCTTGATACGCTGCAGGTGTGATTAATGGTGACAAGAGCGTTCTGCAGTTCAGAGTGCGATATGTCTGAGCTCAGTGCATTTGATGTGGGCAAATTATTGGTATTCGTGTGGTGGATGCTTCCATAATCAAGGTAGCTGAAAGGTTTGGTGTCTGAAGGGACACCGTATCAAAGATTTACACTACTGGCCATTAAAATTGCTACACCACGAAAAAATGCAGATGATAAACGAGTATTCATTGGACAAATATATTATACTGGAACTGACATGTGATTACATTTTCACGCAATTTGGGTGCATAGATCCTGAGAAATCAGGACCCAGAACAACCACCTCGAGCCGTAATAACGGCCTTGATACGCCTGGGCATTGAGTCAAACAGAGCTTGGATGGCGTGTACAGGTACAGCTACCTATGCAGCTTCAAAACGATACCACAGTTCATCAAGAGTAGTGACTGGCGTATTGTGACGAGCCAGTTGCCCAGCCACCATTGACCAGACGTTTTCATTTGGTGAGAGATGTGGTGAATGTGCTGGCCAGGGCAGCAGTCGAACATTCTCTGTATCTAGACAGGCCCGCACAGGACCTGCAACATGCGGTCGTGCATTATCCTGCTGAAATGTAGGGTTTTGCAGGGATCGAATGAAGGTTAGAGCCACGGGTCGTAACACGTCTGAAATGTAACGTCCACTGTTCAAAGTGCCGTCATTGCGAACAAGAGGTGACGGAAATGCGTAACCAATGGTACCCCATACCATCACGCCGGGTGATACGCCAGTATCGCGATGACGAATACACGCTTGCAATGTGCGTTCACCTCGATGTCGCCGAACACGGATGCGACCATCATGATGCTGTAAACAGAACCTGGATTCATCCGAAAAAATGACGTTTTGCCATTCGTGCACCCAGGTTCGTCGTTGAGTACACCATCGCAGGCGCTCCTGTCTGTGATGTAGTGTCAAGGGTAACCGCAGCCATGGTCTCCGAGCTGATAATCCATGCTCCTGCAAACGTCGTCGAACTGTTCGTTCAGATGGTTGTTGTCTTGAAAACGTCCCCATCTGTTAACTCAGGGATCGAGACGTGGCTGTACGATCCGTTACAGCCATGCGTATAAGATGCCTGTCATCTCGACTGCTAGTGATACGAGGCCGTTGGGATCCAGCACGGCGTTCCGTATTACCCTCCTGAACCCACCGATTCTATATTCTGTTAACAGTCATTGGATCTCGACCAACGCGATCAGCAATGTCGCGATACGATAAACCGCAATCGCGATACGCTACAATCCGACCTTTATCAAAGTCGGAAATGTGATGGTACGCATTTCTCCTCCTGACACGAGGCATCACAACAACGTTTGACCAGGCAACGCCGGTCAACTGCTGTTTGTGTATGAGAAATCGGTTGGAAAGTTTCTTCGTGTCAGCACGTCGTAGGTGTCGCCACCGGCGCCAACCTTGTGTGACTGCTCTGAAAAGCTAATCATTTGCATATCACAGCATGTTCTTCCTGTCGGTTAAATTTAGCGTCTGTAGCACGTCATCTTTGTGGAGTAGCAATTTTAATTGCTGGTGGTGTATATGGCGTGCAGGGAAAGCGGATAAACATCATCCGCCAAGTCACAATGCGGACGAAACCGTATGTTGAGTGATCGTGATATATTGTCACTGAAGAGGATTGCGACGAAAAATAAGGAGACGACAGCTGCAAAAGTTAGTACAGAACTGAGTGACGCACTCACGACCTCTGTCAGAACGAAAAAGCGCGAAGAGAGCGCTACAAGCTGGGAACTGCAATGCGAGCTGGAATTCCAAAACCACTCATCAGTGGCGTATATGCCCTTGGCAGAAAAACAAGGTGACGAAACCATAAAAACTGCACTATGGAGCAATGGAGAAATGCCATTTGATGAGATGGGTTTTGTTTCACATTTTTTCCAACTTCTGGTCGAGTTTACGTCCCAAGGGTGAAACATGGCTGGGCTTCGGTGATCATAATTTTGGCAGCCATATCGTAGTACTCCATCGGCTTTACAGTTTCTCTGCAAGACCTCGTTACTGGTAAAGATATGTGGCTATTTTGGTTGATCAGGTCCATCTCGTGGTACAATGTTTATTCCTCATTGGTGAAGCTATGTTGCAAGATGACAGAGCCCCTGTTCACACATGTCGTCCAGGGCTGGTTTGTGAGAAAGATGATCAATTGTCGCATCCCCCCTGGCCGCTACAGTTATAAGTTCTCGATATTAATGAGTCTTGTGGTCTGCTTTGGAGAGAAGTTTGCGTAATCGCTATCCACCTATATTATCGTTAGCTGAACTAGCCACTAATTTACAGGACAATGGTATAAAATTCATTTGAAAATCATACAGGACCTGTGAGTGTGTGTGAAATCTTATGGGACTTAACTGCTAAGGTCATCAGTCCCTAAGCTTACACACTACTTAACCTAAATTACCCTAAGGACAAACACACACACCCATGCCCGAGGCAGGACTCGAACCTGCGCCGGGACCAGCCGCACAGTTCATGACTGCAGCGACTCAGACCGCTCGGCTAATCCCGCGCGGCATACAGGACCTGTATTTATCGATTCCGTGACTGGTGGAAGCTGTTTCGGATGTCAACAGTTTGGAGTGGCCGAGTGGTTTTAGGCCCAACAGCGTGGAACCGCGCTACTGTTACGGTCGCAGGTACGAATCCTGCCTCGGGCGTGGATGTGTGTGATGTCCTTAGGTTAGTTAGGTTTAAGTAGTTCTAAGTTCTAGGGGACTGATGACCTCAGAGGTTAATTCCCAAAGTGCTCAGAGCCATTTGAACCATTTTGTCAACAGTTTTCAAATGGCTCTGAGCACTATGGGACTTAACATCTGAGGCCATCAGTCCCCTATAACTTAGAACTACTTAAACCGAACTAACCTAAGGACATCACACACATCCATGCCCGAGGCAGGATTCGAACCTGCGACCGTAGCGGGCGCATGTTCCAGACTGAAGCGCCTACAACCGCTCGACCACACCGGCCGGCTAACAGTTTTCCCACGCCGTATTTAGCAAGGTAATGTGTTGTGTTTTTGGGGTCTAAATATTTTTCTCCACCCCTATAGAAACGTAATACGGTATAAACAGTCAATTATTTCTTCTGCAATCAAGAATTTTTTAAAGTTTGTTCTGCATTTTAATATCTCTGGATGGCACCCCTACAACCGTAATAGCGCTTCAAATGGAATAATCGAGCAAAATGGCGTTGTTGTTTAGACACCGCGCTGATGCTCCATCTTTAATGAATCGGGGTCGACAGAATGCTCAAAGTATAAAAGTCAGCCCGTTTTTTGCCACAGAGTGAGGTCGCGCAGTAATTAAGAGATTGTTCTCACATTCGAGACGATGGTATCTCAGATATATAAAGCTGGCCATGCAATTGTTTCCCTGAATTGCTTAAAGTAAAGGAATCGGCGTGACGGCAAACACTTATACTTCCTTCAGGAAGTCGTCTACGATCTGTTCTAAGAAATACATTAATTAATTCTAGAGCTATAGAAACCAACTGTAGACCGTATTTGAACTCAACAGAGTGTCACTGGAATTAGTGGAAATTAAAACTTTAAGGGTACAGTTTTTCAGGAAGAAAGATGCGGTCATTTGTTCCAACTTATTCATTGCGCCAGATCTCCCGCTGTAGTCAGCTCTGACAACAAAAAGTGGACTCAGCTGTGTTAATGTCAGCTGCTGCAAAGTGTGTCACAGCGAAAGTTTGAATCTTAGGTCGAACAGGTGTCGGCCAGTTTTAATCTTCTGGTGCAAAAAAGCTACTGAACACGTTCTGCCTCAGTACACGGAGAAAGGGAATGGGGTTTACAGACGCACGACTAGTTATAAGCGACAATATTAACAGTGACGAACTTTTTAAAAAAATCTCAAAGTAAAGATATAAGTACGTCGGAAATTTAAGCCTAATCGGGAATAAGAGAGAATGGAGAGAGGAAAGGTAAGCGTAGACTATAAAACTTCAACAAGATTTCCCTACGAACCGGAACTGCACTATAGATATAGACCATCAGGCACTTGGTTCAACGATAATGAAGAAAATGCATTATACCCACAAAGCTATGGTTGTAATGATGATTATTATTGGTTTTGATGGTGTGTTCATTAGTCCCCTTGTCTTTGGGATGATGAGGCTATTATTTTCCTAGTCCAGAGATAAAGGTATATGTATGTAGGAGGTGGCCCTACCAGGGGATGCAGAGGGATGCATCGTGTTCGGGTGAGGGCTGCAGGGTGGCGGTGTAGGTTGTGCGTACGATCCAGTATTTATTTGCACCCAAATTTCTATTTCACTGATTTTATTTTACATACAAACATTGACGACAATTCGAATGAGGTATTGGGCCCTTCTAACGAAGGATTATCAAGGATTTAACAGGTGAAGCAGATTTTCTGAAATGTTGAATTATATGTTATAGTGTTGTTTCCTTAGAATTCTTAAGAACAAGGTACTGTGATATTTAACAATGATTCAACTGCAGTTTCCGTAAATATAAGTTTTATGTAATTTATTTATTTACCCTAACCGGATTAGGACCCTCAGACCCTCTCTTACGTTGAAACAGTATATTTTCGTCGTATTGCACAGTCGACGGCGTTAAGAAAAGCATCGGTTTGCGTTGATGGTCAAAGCTGCACAGTCTGCTGTCGTACCTTTTTATTGCAGCCGAGACTTCCCGTAGGTGCCTCAAGCATTATTTACTCTTCAAACTTTGTTTGGAAGTTCGCATCTGGAAACTTATTTTCCCACAGGGAATGGCTTGGGAATGCAGAATTACCGGAGAAACGGTTATGCTACTATTATCTCCCTCTTTATACATTCTAGCACACTGCAGAGCTTTCCCGGAGTAAACGGTTTAGAACAAAATAACGAAAGCTTATTTGTCGTGCATCAGTATCAACTACTTGGCATTAGAAACGTTTTGAAACGAAAAAGTATACAAAACCGGAAAATATTTTGCTAAACAACAAAATATTTTGATTACGCCTGCCTGCCACACACCATCTGAAGGGATATGTTCATCTACCTCACAAGAAGAGCTCGAGGCAGGTAAGTATCTACGTATATGAAGGAGAAAGTACGAAATGAAAATCTGTAAAGTCAAATATGTGTGATGTAACACCATCCCTGCAGCTGACACGCGTTAACAGTATTTTTAGGACCAGCACACTCGCTTCGTCCCTCCATCGCCGGCCTGCTCATATCAAGAAGTCACCACTACCAAAACCCGTCTTGTTTCTGCACTTTATGACTTTATCGGCTATCCCATTCCCTCCAGACGATGTGCGACGATTGTCACTCTTAAAATGGGAGATTGTTCTGTGGAATGGAACGAGGCGCATTAAACTTTCTGCGAATACCATAAGACACTTGGTAGGTTTTCTTCATAAACAAGACGTACATTAAAACAGATGTTTAATGGACGTCTTGATAGCATTATTTTTTTTAAATGACCAGTTTCGATTCAACATGAACCATCCTCAGATCTGTAAACAACAGCAAAATACCTACCTAACAAATAGTCGACGAAATACAAAATGTTATCATACCATACAAACATCAAATGTGCAATATAGTATCTCATTTTATCAGTTACAAGAGTAGCCCGTCCTACCATCAGCATAATTTACATGCTACACACAGGATGAAATAGTGGTTTGGTACAGTCCATGTTATTAATATAGCCCATAAGGCTACTGCCGACATTTGGCGCCTGTACCGAAACGGGTAATTTCAAAAAATTGATGCACTCAAGAAGGACGGTAAAAAATCTGTTTTACAACCAATGATTGCGGATTTCCCACAAGGACATCGTCTCAATTTTGGCAAACAACAAACACTGCCTACAAACAGTTATAACGACAGTTACGGTAAGAAACTGAGTAAGCTGAGAGAATTCTGTAATGAAACAATGACAGTATTGGAGCACTGATTTGAACTAATCACCACCCGACATCGTGTGAAAGTTTGTTGCTAGAGTTCACATGCAGGCTGTATACGGCTCGTACGAAGAATGTGGGTTACCTTAGGACGTGATAGTGTGGACCATTCTTAAGGCAAAGCATCCGATAACACTAAATTTCATTCTCAATGCTTTTCGAGACCCAAAAATACGAAATTCACTACGTTTGGAGTGGCGGATGTACCAGTATATCTACCAGTTTGTTGAGACTACTGGGTTTTTTGTTGGTGCGGTTGATTCATGTATGTTTCTGGCTTCCTAGCCAAACTAGCAATTACATTTTGCGCACGATTTTTGATTGACTTACCTAATGGTCTTCTTCAGTTGCACAGAATGCGCAAAATCGTCGACACAGCCAAAAGTCTATAAACGTACTATCACCACATTTTCATTCGATGGGCCACTGCTTTTGCACAGATGTGCAACGATTGAAATCTATAGCAAAGAAAGGCATACAATGGAATATGGAGGACAACGTACGATGCCTGTGAAAATTTTCAGTTCATATTTAACGCTCAACTTTACGAGTACGTCTATATTGTTAAGCTAATAAAAACACAAATACTGTATATATTATTTCGTGAAAACATTACATGGTTTCGCCGTCAATAATCTCTGTGATTTTCATAAGAAAATGATCTACATGCATGCGCATGCAACCTTGAGATACTACTCACAATTGAGACCTTTATATGTCAAGGGGTATAAGTAACAAACCGCTAATTTTGAGTAAATGAATGTTCAGAGTTGAGACACTCCAGAAAATTACATGAACAAATTAGGAGTAACTAATAACTTGCTCACTTTTGAAACTTTAATGCTACCTTATCGAGAAAAATCAATGCTGAATTTCGTCAGTAATATTTTATTACTAAGTAAAGAAGATGGGTAACAGTGACATTAATAGGAATACTTTAACGGCACGCAGTAACTAGTTACTTGAATGGAACTTGACTACGATTTCATTCAGAGTTTGTGATATCCTGTACTGCTCATTTCCTGAAAAACAATCAGCTTCTTCATGATTTTGATTAAACGGATTCAATGTTTTTGCAGATTCCTGGTGTGGTGGTTCCTGGTAAAATTCATCATGTACTGGTGGCACAAAGGGAAGTAGAGTTTGTAGCTCTCCGTACTTCAGATTTTTAAAACTTACGTTTTTTATTGTTTATTTCTAGAGCGGTAAAGACATTAATATTTCTGCCGCAACTATGTGCTTTCTTGTCATCAACATTCTGAAAATCTTCCAGCTCTTCATTGAGAGATTCCTTAAAAGTGCAACCACTCCATTTTTCTCAAGCCTTTCACTGAGTCCGTGAGATAGTTATCGAATCCACTTGGTGTCAGTCATCTAGACTACCTCAAATTTCCTGCTGGCCTGGAAAATGAGCAGTGCTCACTCATTAGGCACAAAAATCTAAGGGTTTTACTGGCAACCTTCTCAATAACCACAAGATCTTGGTCACATTCCATATAGGAAAGACCAGAAATAATGAATTTGTGATCTTCAGTCTTAGTTTTATCTTCTAGGTAATTTAATGCCAGAACTTTGCAATGTATGTACTTTTATTTCGACCCCCAGCGTTGTCACTAAAATCTGTGACGCCTTAACTGATGTAGGCAACTACTTGTATAGTGTAAAAGACAGGAAGCAGTTTCTTGGCATCGACGAGCAGCTTGGCTCTCATGCCAAATGCACATTGTTGCTACTTCAGAGGCTAAATCGTGCGTAGAAAAGTTATAGTTCCACAGCTGTCTTGCATAATACGTTCTGCTGCAAGAAAGCACAGGTATAGGGCATGTCTTCTGTAGGTGAAAACATATTGCTATTTGCGAACCGTCATATTTCGAAAATTCTTTTTCCCTGTCTGTTGCTTCTCTGTCTGCCTTTGGCTGAGGCAAATGTAATTCCTTTTCAAGAGTCAGTGTCTGAACATTTTTGCGTCTCCGTTAACTATCAAATTCTACAACTTGTCAAATGTCAATGGAAACTCAGACTGACGGCCGTATTGAGCACAATTCTATAGTACCTCTCTTTAACAGGGGGTTAATTATTTCGTGCACAAAAATCTTTATAGAGCTCAGATACTTTCCACAGACGTACATTTACTTTTTATACTTTCAAAACATCCATAATATTAACTAATTGTGTAGGAAATAAAATAATAACAACAAATATAATAATTTTAAATTAAATAGCTTCTGTTAAAGACTCTGCCAGAAAAACAAAGAGCAGTTTGTAGTCACCTGATAATCAAGAGATAGAAGTGTACTTATACCCTTTGAATTCCAAAGAAAATATGAGATTGTCTTAGGAGTTTTCTTTTCAGCCATTAGATGTCAGCACCGGACAGCTTGTTACTTGTATCTACTGGCCACGCAGATTTGTGTCTGCTTTAACCATCTACACTTACTTCCAAAATTAAAAAAAAAAATTACTTATACCCCTGGGCTTCTAAGGAGATCTAATTTTACATTTACCGCCCATAGATGTTCAATATGCCCATACACTCAATAATGTTCGTCTGTGGCGTCAGAGTTTAACCATATTTTTTTGAAGGAGAAGCGCATATTCTTTCACGGACCCCCTAAAAAAAATCTCACTCTGAGAGTGAGATTAGACGATGTTGGAGGTCAGTGGTGCAAGCTCTGCCCCTCCCCCTTCCCCCCGCCGAAGGTTCGAGTTCTCTCTCGGTCATGGGTATGTTGGGGACCGATGACTTCAACAGTTTGGTCCCATAGAACTTACCACAAATTTCCAACTTGCAAGCTCCGTACGCCGTTGATGGTCGATTCATCATTCGCATGTCGCTGTTAAGAAGTGCTCTTAACATGTTAGCACAAGTGCGGGGGCACTCCTCCGACCTCTTGAAAATAGTAGCACCTTTTCTGGTTGTGTTGTCACCAACTCAACTCGGTGCACTCTTGGACAATCAACGAAAGAGCGAGAGAAACAATCGCACCGGGCAGACCCCTAGCCGCAACGACATGAACCGGCAACTTAAAACTACACGCGAAAAAACGTTTTACTTTCGAAAGATTAAAATTTAGCGAAGTGTTCTTGTTCATTCCTGTTCAAAATAATAGCTTTGTGAATTGCTGGGTGGGAGCAAGGAACAGGTGTTATTTGATATGCCCCACAGAGCATTAGTGGCGAATGGAATCAGCGTGCGAATGTTATATGAGTCGGATGCGTTAGTCTTTATCCTCCAGCCGATGCAGTATCCAAATGATGAAGCAGTAGGCATCTTAATTGTGCTGCCTGGTAATTCAACACTACGGGCTGTCTGGACACATACAGAACGTATCAGGAAGCTAATTTCGTTCGAAATAGAGAACAGGTGTAGCCAGATCTACACTTAACAGGAGTGAAACAGCGTTGATTAAACTTAGTGTCGTTTGAATTGTAGCAGCATCCAGTCCTTCATCCAAAAATAATTATTCAAGAATGTAAATTCTACATCGCTAAATTTGGTTCTCGGCTAAGTTTTTAACTATTTTCTAGTCTCATTTTGTAGTATTACGCTATTAAAATTGACTAAATTATAACCACTACTAATAACTAATTAACAATAGCTGACAGCGATCCATAACATTGCACAAAAACTGCATAATAATTCCTGTAATACAGGAAATCTGGTATTACAAACAGCGAGACTCACGACTCATTTCACATTACAGCCGTGTTTCGTAACTGATTCTACTGTATATGTTTATAGTGAGTAAGAATGAAGTGCGAAAGTGCTGTTGAGAATGTGCGCAAATGAATGTGATTTTATCCTGTCTTTACTTTATAGTGTTCGTAACTGTCGTTGCTGCTGTGAGCTGCATTATAGGAACCGCCATGATCATCGATGGTTTATCATGGCGATTGCCTCATGGTAGGAGCTATCAAGCGTGGTTAAGAAAACAGTCCTCAGGTGTGTAACATTGGGTTCTATGACTGGTTGGGGCGAGAGGAGGATCCTGAATCAACGAGCACAGCTGCGAATATTTCTTTGTTATAAGAAAAACAACGTCTGCTGCTACAAATAATAGAGTTTTAGATATCAGAGTTAACTATCAAAGTCTGAGACAGTCTTTGCCTATTTACAGGCCAGATAAACTGTTGCCTTCGTGCTACTGCATTAGAGATAAAAAAATATAGCACGAAATGTAATGGTAAGCTCAGTTAGTGCGTGCACGTTGGTTTCGACATGATTTGAGTAGCCTACATTGGTCTGAACCCTTACTGTCACATTCGGTGATAGGTGTGACAGTTAATTCGTGAGTATCACATTCCTGGAGGAATAACATCCTTGATATTTAAGCTAAGGTGCTCCTTGTACAATAATAACACAGTATCTGTCCACGTGAGCAGTTGGTAGGTGTTATGTATAATTTTGGTATTGAATTTTTGGTAACTGAATCGGTTGTGAGCGACCAGCGATGTTGTAAGCTCTATCGCAGAAGTTAAGTGAGTACCGCTATCTTTGAACTGTGCGAGAGAGCAGTGAAGCACACATTGTTTAATTTTGGTAGAAAGAGCAGTCGGAGGCTGCGGTGTTAGAGTTAGGCAAGTGAGGAAGCTATGGCAATATTATGATTCAAATTTAATGTCTCAATTTATCATTTTGTTCAATCAATATGATTATGAAACTGATTTGTGAAGAAAGAAATGTAATGGATTGTGAGGTAAATACAATAATGATATTTTTTTTTCACTATTGCTGCCGCATCGAACTAACTTGGTTATTGTACTTAAAGTTGTCAGATTTGAGAGATAGGAAATTGTATTCTTTGGATGTTGAGAAGTTCATTAAATTTAATGCCTTGAGCACTTTTTCTCAATATACAAAAAGAAAACGTAGTGTTGTCATTTTTGCGCATATTTCATTTTCTTACCAACCTTTCTCTTACAATTGCTTTTAATGGATCATGCAACTAAGTATGTTCGATAAACAATTCGATTTGCAATTAACAGAGAACTCATTGCACCTCTCTAGTGTCTCTTTGTAGATACAGTAATTTGCAGCTTTAGTATTGCGGTGCGCAAGACAGAGCAGTACTGCAACGCGTTATCCAGTTTTGCGCAGATTAGAGGTAAGGAGGAAAGATTATGATTCTTTTCGATTGTTTTATTTATTCAATAAGAACCAACTTACGTTATTCAGAGACAGTTTTTGTGATCAAATTTTGCAACGCCAATTACTCTAGGTTTCACGTCCAAGTTATTCAGGCAGTTTATACCGCTCAAAATTCTTGTAGTGGGATTGCTAACTTCTAGAGTATGAAATACTCCCCTTTTCATTATGACGAATAATTACTTTTACACTGTAGCTTGGGTTTCACATTACGGCAGTACAAGTGTCATTACGACAGATCATTTATTATCACAGCTCAGGCGTGCAATCAGAAACAGAGTACTTCAGTCTATATTTTTATATATTTAGATAACTTTCACAGTGACGTCACTTCAAGTAATTGAATGGAAATCGACTGTGAAACACTACTAACATATGTTAGCTATATATCACCTAGATTGTTTCCATTCATGACACGATCAAAAAAGTTTGGAGTGCATCATATGCCTATGTGACGTTTGCCTTTCAGAAACGTCCCTACTACCACACCTTAACAGTAGTTCAAGTCCTTCTGAAACGCTCTGAATGGTTTTTTCGTAACATGTGTTTTGATAATGCAAGAGATACTATCCAGGAGGAAAGACTTCGTAACGGTACGACGTTAGCATGGCAACGTGTCGTAACGTGACAGCAGGCAGCCGGGAAACAGCTGACAAGATAATGCAGGCGTGCAACTAAGTCACACAAACCTATGGAGCACTGTGATGTCATACGAGGATCACGTGCATCTGTTGCATAATACAAGAAGTATTTGTTTAATTTGGTTCCTGTTTAATCTAATTCCGAACAAGTCACACATGAAACGTATAGAATACTATTGTTATTGTACCTAAGACTACGTAATGGCCCTCGTGACTACATATTGTCATAAAACGTTCGATTGGTTAGAGTGATTAATTTATTGAAACCAATCGTCCCACATTGCCGGTTATCCATCAGGAGGGAAGTGATAACTAATTATATCTTGCTGTTAAAAATGCATTTCTTTCGTACCTTAGGACAGTATCAAGGTAAAATGTTGTAAACTGTGATAAGAAGTTATATCGCTGCCATTTGTTTCTGTCAAATGTACATAAGTTTGCGTAGATCTCCCCCACATTTACATATTGCAGATAATTTTCTGGTTGTTTATGTGTCAGCGATAATATTATCACTTTTTTGTTATGCTTGTTTCTTTCTCAATTTGTAATTCCGAAGATCATAATTTTCAATGTTTAACATAAAATACTTGTGCAACGCATCAGCTAATTCAATACACGTATGAAGATGTGTTGTAGAAATTTGTTATATCCTGAACAGTCTAGTGGAAGAAATCTTAGACTTTTTGAAAATTTGATTTAGGGGATATGATTGGCAATTGACCATGCACAGTGGATATTGGATAGTGTTAGGCTGTTTTACCTCTTCATCAGCATACATTACAAAACGAGTTTGAGAGCAGCAGGGTTCAAATCTTTCTGGACATCCAGATTTTTGTTTTCCATGGTTTCCCTATATCATTTCCAGAGAATGCAGGAACGATTCCTTTGCAAAGGTCATGGCCCATTTCATGCTCCATCTTTACCGAATCCGAGCGTACTCCGTGTCTAATGACGACTCTTTCCATTTTTCTCGTTTTCAGTTGATATCTGTCTATAACAACCAAAATACGACACTGGACTATAAAATTACACGTCATTGTCTTTGATGCTGTGTTATTGTGGTTCAACGTAACATAAATGACACTGAGAAACAAAATGGTGAACAACCTCCATTAGAAGCCCGCGCTGGAGAGCAATGCGAGGCTACGGGAGTGCCACCAAAGATCATTAGTGATTTATTGGTCTTTGTTTACATTTATTTTTGTATTAGAAAGTATAAACTGGTTAGTGTAGAGAAGAAATCTTGTACGAGAATGAAATACTGTAAAACATGTATAAATCACTCGTTATCAGTTGTCAAAAATGTAAGTCAAAACTGTATTGGTTCATGTAAAATGCACTACTCTTAAAAGCTCGTGTGCCGAAGCAATTATATCACATTCAGCTACACGAAACAACCAGAGGTGAAACTGAATCAATTATTAACAACTTCATCCATAGGTATGACGAAATATCAAATAGGATTATGTGGATCAGTGCACCATTTATTAATTCTGTGTTTAGTCACTGGTGCAAGTGCCTTTTACAGAATGAAATACTTAACAAAAAGGAACAAAGAAATAATTTACACAGTTATCGGCCAGTTTCTTTTCCACCAGTTTTAGTTTTTAAGAACACAACTTATAGGAATATTTTCTATAAATAGTGCTGCACAGCTTCAGTGTATTTAAAGAATGGCATCACGAGACCACTAAAAATTGCTCTAATGTCTATTTATTTGCAGACAAGCAATCTCGATCTTTCAATAGTCTTCAAGTTAACTACATGTCAAGATAATGCATAAGAAATGATTCATGTCTAAATAATGAAAGTGAGCCATTGTATGTAACAGATTATTGCGGGTACCATCACACAGGATTAAAGGACGGTTCATTGGTGTCATGTATATAACTACTGTCAGTTGCAGAACCTAAATGAAATGGTTAAAATTACAATTTGCGTATTTATATTAAAACATTGTGTACTTATACATACACGTTATTGAATTTCCAGTATGTGACATGTTTTTTTAGCGTAGCCAGTCTTTGTAAAACGTTTACTGTACAGACTGATGTAAATAAAATTAACAAATTTGTGTATTACTACGTACATCTGAAAGCATTTTAAATGGCTTTCTGTGTTTTATTAATTTTATTGATCGTCAACAGCCACGGGCATAGATAGTGTAAGCAATGCATCTCTGCCGAAAGTTACGAACGATTATTGTAACTTATAAGCAGTCTCGCTGCACTTTTGTGAAAACAGGCATCAACTGATCCTGTTATTTTATGATACGACTTCGTTGGGACAGTTTGCTGAACACTGCAATGGACAGTCAGTAACTGCACCCAGTGATTTTTAGGATGTATAAGATAATGGATGCATATATAAGTGAAAGGTACTTGTGTTAGATTTGTGTATGTCTATAACATGTGTATGTATGTATACTACTGATGTAATGTTATCACTGTCTTCTATATACAACGGTTCTTCTTAACTTTTTTGACATGTAATACTTTTATTACATTTTTGTAAATATGTAGACGATTTTAAGAGTGTCGTCTGGGTGAAACTAGTTGTCTGTAAATAAATCAACATGAATAACGTTTTGGTGGTTTCGTGACGCCATTCCATAAACAAATGTAACCCAGTACCCATAATTTGTTGTCAGACTTGCAGTTTGGCTTCGGGAAAGGAGTAGCCACAAAAAATGCAGTTTATTCTTTTGTGTGTGAGGCACTACCAGGGCTAAAAGATAGTATTAGGACAGTAGGTAGTTTATTCTATTTAACAAAAGCAATTCATTTTGTGGATCTTGCAGTACATCCGCATAAACTGAATCATCATGAGTTTAGAGAAGAAGTTCCGAAATGGTTCACTTCATGTCTGGAAAGTAGGAAACAGAAGATTATCGTCCAGTGTCAACAGACAGGGAAGATATTTCGTTATGACTAAGATAATGTAAAGTAAAGAGTGCCACAGACGTCTGTCCTTGGTCTGTTGCTTTTCTTAATGTGTAATGATAACCTACTACTAAACGTGACTGATAATTCGAAATTTTCCCTCTTGGAAGATGACGTACGCGAGATTGTGAGAGACGTGGAATATAATGTAAATAATGTAGCAAATACGGCAGTCGAAAACATTAGCATGTGGCTTTCAGATAAGGTATTGACGCTTGACTGTAATATTGACGCTTGACTGTAACAAAACACAATACATGTACACTGGTATGCAAAACAAGGACGAAAGTAACTTTCGAATGATGTCTCAGTGCCAAGTAAAATAGGTCAATGAAACTTGTACTATACATAGAAACAAATGCTCAGTGTAGTACAGAAGGAAACTGAAAGAAATACACAAGTAGACGAACAGAAATTACACTTTTATTCAAAGACAGTAATTTCACTGAAGTCACTGAGACTCATGATGGTCCTCTGGACATTACAAGAGGCGGGACATGATCTTAATTGAGGGGGGGGGGGGGGGTGACCACCACGGACGGCAATGCCTGTTCTACAATGTTCTCCCATGCTGACCACAGGTTGGTAAGGGCGTTTCACTCCTCCACCAGCGCTGTTGACAAGTCCAAGATGGTCGTCGTTCGTGCATGCGCATGTCCTGCGGTACGCCTCCCCAATCCGTTCTCCTTCTTTCCTCTCCTACTTCTCCCTAACTCTTCGTCTTTTCATTTGATCTTCCTCATTTTCCTTCGCCCGTCGCAAAGCTGCGCCCTCACAGAAATGTCGGCCAGGGCAGCCAACTTTTCTGTCATGCCCAAGTTACGCCAGTGAGCAGCGCCCCTTTCGGTCGTTATATCAGCTTTCGATAAAGGTAGATCTAACCGCCGACATCTGCTGAATTTAGTTTATTAGCCCTAACATATGTAGTACATGTACAGTATGTTGTGAAAAGAAATATGATTTTGATGGAACCATTGTTCTCGTAACTTTTAGAAACGTGCTTGTTGCGGAAGACGAAAGACAGGTTAAACTGAATCGGGGTCCAGAGACAAAATAGATGCCAGTCAGTTTTGCCCCACTGAGGGTCACCGTAGTGGCGATACTGGCAAACGCAGATATTTGGTTCGCATTTCCTGCTAGACCAGCCGAAGAACGGGAACTGTCGCAAACGGTTCAGAGGGACAAGGCTGGAAGAAGCAGTCACCGCGGCCTTCCGCGAGGCACAATTTGGCATTCGGCACGCAGTTGTCCGAGGAAACAGTAAAGAATGAAAATGGGGAAGCCCGAAAGGAAATGGCAGGGCAGCCTCGGATGACATTCGTGGCACCGTCTCACTATTGTGCACTGAAGCAAAAAGAGTGGCTGCGGAGACGCAGAAACAGCGTGACGCAGGTCACTACAGCCACATGACTGGAGCCACGATTACAATTCGTAACGTTTAAAGGGATGGCCTCACAAAGCTGACACGCACGAGCGCATCTCATCAGAAATGACACTCTTAGTAGCGCTGGAAATACTCTGTACGTTCATCCTTGATGGGAAATAAGACAGGAACTCAGAACTCGTATTTTTTTGCTATCCCAACAATCTCTTGTAATTGCAGTGTGAAGCTGGTCGCTTGGTGGGACGAAGCAATTTGCATGTCAAGCCCTACCATAATAATCGCAAGAAAGTAAACTGCCTTATGATGATGACGGAACTTGATAAATGTGCTACAAATGATGTACATTTTAGCTATGTCTCATTGTACACTCAGACGCTACTAGGGTTGGGCAACTAAGGTTGGGCAAAATGCTGGTAACACCTCGAAAAATGTTTTCTTGAGCCTAAATGCAAATTCCAGCCATGCCTTAGGGATAACGCTGATGTATTTGACCAGGAATTGCACTTGTGTTTAGTCTTCAGTACACTGCAGGCGTAAGTCATATTCAGAACAGCGCTCTGTTTAACTGTGAGTGTATTTTGTCTGAGCTAAGTGATTTTGAACGCCGGTAAATTGCTGGTGCTCGTATCGTGGGTGCTTCCGAAACAAAGGTAGCCCAAGTGTTTGGTATCTCAAGAGCCACCGTAATGACGATTTACGCCGAATACGAGGAAAGTGGAGAAACATCGTTTGTTAAGTGGACGAAACTGTGCGTTGAGTGTCGAGGTAGACGGCCAGTGAATAGCATGGTGACGAAAAATAAGAGGTCGCAATCGCAAACCAAAACGGCACCAAAACAACAGGAGGAGATGGTTCAAATGGCTCTGAGCCCTATGGGACTTAACTTCTAAGGTCATTAGTCCCCTAGAACTTAGAACTACTTAAACCTAACTAACCTAAGGACATCACACATATCCATGGCCGAGGCAGGATTCGAACCTGCGACCGTAGCTGTCGCGCGGTTCAAGACTTTAGCGCCTAAAAGCGCTCGGCCACCCTGGCCGGCAACAGGAGGAGAACTCGATGAGCAAAGAAGTGCAGGGCGAGCTGGATTTCCAAAACAACACATCGGTGATGCAAATGCCCGTAACAGGAAAATGTGATGACGAAGGGGTAAAACGAGGACTATGAAGCAATAAAAAGAGACTCATTTGATCGGATGAATCTTCTTCCAAACTGTTTCCCATGTGTCGCAGAGTTTACGTACAAAGAGCAAAACATGACGGGGTTTCGTTATTGATTTGGACAGCCATATCACTGTTTCCACGGGCCCTTTGGTTACTCTGGAAGGTCGCATTACTGCCAAGGATCGTGTGACCATTTTGGCTGATCAGATCCATCCCGTGATACAATATTTGTTCCCCAATGATGCTGTGTTCCAAAATGACAGGGCCCCTGTTCACATACCTCGCATCGTCCAAGATTGGTTTTGTGAGCTTGAGCACAAATTGTCGCGTGTCCCTGCCCACCACAGTCAATATTATTGAGCTATTGGTGACGACTTTGGAGAGAAGGGTGGGTGATCGCTATGCACCTCCGTCGTCGTTACCTGAGCTTGGCACATTTTTGCAGGAACAATGGTATAAGGTTCCCTTGAAAACCACACATGATCTACATTTATCCATGCCAAGAGGGCAGGAAGCTGTTTTTAATGCCAACTGGTTTCCTAAACTGCGTTAGGCATGAGCAATACGTTGCATTTTTGGTGTTTCCATATTTCCGTCCACCCCTTGTAAGCTACTGTTGCCTAGAGTTGGAGGCAACACTATAGTTTTCAAAGCTACCAATGAACGAAGTGGGAGAAAATTTGTGGAATGTAATAAAATACCGCAAGGAATCGATGCTAACGCTAAATTTCACACGGCACAGCCATTCTAAGCGGAACTAAGAAATGCTGGACAAACTTTTAATAATACACTATGTGACGACTGCGATTCTACTCTGTCACTAAGTATCGCCAAAATACCCGAAAAGTACCCTGTTAACTAATGCAGTCCAAATGAAGTCGTATCTAAATAGACGTTTCTCCAAATTTTACTTCCCAACACAATATCTGACCGTGCATTTATCCCAGTTTAGCATAGAATAACCATATTAAATAAGATTTAAGGACATTGACAAAAAATTTGTTTCTAACATCAATAAACAAAAGAATACCAAAGTTGAGTGATGAACCCACAATTTTACACGACTCTCATTAAAAGTAATCACAACCCGTGTGGTTTGACAGCTACCCACCTTTGAATTACCCACTATAGAATTTTAGCACCAATAGCAAGCGAGCTTCACTGTCATTGGTCGACGTTTAAGAAATTAATGGCGGGCGCCCTTGTCCAAGTAGCAAAGCATTACAATACTTCTGGTAAATGCTACGGCACACGAATTTAGACACATACCCTCCAAAAGTTATAAAAAAAATACACATGCAGCGGCAGCGGATTTAAAACGTAAAAAAAAAATAAAATGGAAATAATTAAAAGTGAAATGGCTACTGCTAATGAAAGTCAACAATGTCTACACAGAACACACCACTTCGTGGGGAACACTTTTATTCTAGAGAAGACAAATGTTACGTGTATGTCAGCCAAAAGGAAATTAAAATTGTTTGCAATAATTTTGAGTCTTTGAGAGGAGAGCGCTGCTTTTAAATCTTATCTTGTGTGTTGTGACGATGGTCGCGATATCGACGGCAGCTGGCTGGTCCTGGTGAAACGCTGAGATATGCTCCTACGGTCGTGTGATTGCAGCTGATGATCTTTCCTCGTAATCGGGTGGGCGGTGGTATTCATTAAGCTGCAAATCTGATTACAGTGGCGTTTTGCAGGCCACAGGTTGGTCGATGTAATTGTTGTTGCAGATGTCCGTATGTGCACAGTATTAATGTTTCTGGCACAACAATTTAAGTTTACTTATGTCACACACAGTTTATAAAACTTGCCGACGGCGAATTCTGTAGAAAGTCAATTCGTATTATGACTGCCGCGATCGCGAAAAACCGTCCTTGGCGGGAATGTACTCACACACAATAGACAGTTCGCATAAGTTCATAACGACTGTTACTGATTATAGGCGTCCGACAGTTCATCGAAACGCGAATAAATATGTAAGTTCACAGTACTTGAGTGTACGAAAACACAGTCAAAATACAAGTGCAGTTCAATTCACAGACACAAAGCTACAATGCCGCCCATTCTCGGTTGCATTGTCATAGTTACTTCGTCTCACGGCAGAGTCTCAGTATTTACTTCGCCCAGTTTCTACACTCACTATTATCATATCACGTACTGGTATAAAACAGTCATTCAAAACGTACATCGCTTGCCACTAAGCTCAATCTTCACCAGCTCGTAAAAGTCACGACTCCCACAGTAAAACATGTCCCCGCCTCTCTAGCTACCCAACAACACACACCCCCTTTGTTGGATCGACTATCGATATTGCTCTCTCTCTTTCTCAATACTCTCGCTTGTTTATACAACATCAAAGTAAATTACATATATCTACACACAACTATTTTCTACCAAACTTATTACAGTAAACGATAAACACAAAAAAATTAAAGCTTTCCACAATCAATAAACTCTAAACATATTTATCTACTTACAAAAAGGAAATAATTTCTAGTTACATATTACACCTAGAAAACAACTTTTATCTCTACATTACAGGACAAAAGAAAAAAAAAATGCGCTACAACATCAAGATATATGAACAGACGGGGAAAAAACAAGATAAATATATATATCTATCGCAAAATAACGATGTCTTCACAACTACCGGCCATTAAAATTGCTACACCAAGAAGAAATGCAGACGATAAACGGGTATTCGTTGGACAAATATATTATACTAGAACTAACATATGATCGCATTTTCACGCAGTTTGGGTGCATAGATCCTGAGAAATCAGTACCCAGAACAACCACCTCTGGCCGTAATAACGGCGTTGATACGCCTGGGCATTGAGTCAAACAGAGCTTGGATGGCGTGTACAGGTACAGCTGCCCATGCAGCTTCAACAAGATGCCACAGTTCATCAAGAGTAGTGACTGGCGTATTGTGACGAGCCAGTTGCTCAGCCACCATTGACCAGACGTTTTCAATTGATGAGAGATCTGGAGAATGTGCTGGCCAGGGCAGCAGTCGAAGATTTTCTGTATCCAGAAAGGCCCGTACAGGACCTGCAACATGTGGTCGTGTATTATCCAGCTGAAATGTAGGGTTTCACAGGGATCAAATGAAAGGTAGAGCCACGGGTCGCAACACATCTGAAATGTAACGTCCACTGTTCAAAGTGCCGTCAATACGAACAAGAGGTGACCGAGATGTGTAACCAATGGCACCCCATACCATCACGCTGGGTGATACGCCAGTATGGAGATGACGAATACACGCTTCATATGTGCATTCACCGCGATGTCGCCAAACACGGATGCGACCATCATGATTCTGTAAACAGAACCTGGATTCATCCGAAAAAATGAAGTTTTGCCATTCGTGAACCCAGGTTCGTCGTTGAGTACACCATCGCAGGCGCTTCTGTCTGTGATGTAGCGTCAAGGGTAACCGCAGCCATGGTCTCCGAGCTGATAGTCCATGCTGCTGCAAACGTCGTCGAACTGTTCGTGCCGATGGTTATTGTCTTGGAAACGTCCCCATCTGTTGACTCAGGAATCGAGACGTGGCTGCACGATCCGTTAGAGCCATGCGGATAAGATGCCTGTCAACTCGACTGCTAGTGATACGAGGCCGTTGGGATCCAGCACGGCATTCCGTATTACCCTCCTGAACCCAACGATTCCATATTCTGCTAACAGTCATTGGATCTCGACTAACGCGAGCAGCAATGTCGCGATACGATAAACCACAATCGCTATAGGCTACAATCCCCGACCTTTATCAAACTCGGAAACGTGATGGTAAGCATTTGTCCTCCTTTCACGTGGCATCACAACAACGTTTCACTAGGCAACGCCGGCCAACTGCTGTTTGTGTATGAGAAATCGGTTGGAAACTTTCCCCATGTCAGCACGTTGTAGGTGTCGCCACTGGCGCCAACCTTGTGTGAATGCTCTGTAAAGCTAATCATTTGCATATCACAGCATGTTCTTCCTGTCGGTTAAATTTCATGTCTGTAGCACGTCATTTTCGTGGTGTGGCAATTTTAATAGCCCGTAGTGTATATAATTGGAATTAAAGATTTACGAGTCAAACACGGAAGTGATGAAGAGTAACGTAAGGAAGAAAATTTATTTTAGAAATTTCAAAACTGGGAAAGTGACAATAGTACATAAAGTGTAACAGTTATCGAAGTTGGAAATCAAGATTGCACAAGACAATAAAAGTAAAGGAGACCTAAGAAACAGACTGGCACTCGGGACGGAAGCTGTCTTCAGCAAAACGATTCGACTACTTTTAAATTTGACATAAAGTTGAGATATCGGATCCTTAAAGTGTATGCCCACACCACGGCACTATACTCGTATGAAAGTAACTGCTACAAATTCTTCGGGCAATAGACTGCGCCGCTCGAACTCTCAACACAAATGGCACTGCTAAGAGTATCCTACGACTTCCATATCGCTGGCAACGGGTTATACAAAATGTTGGTGACTACTTTGAAGGTCAGTAAAACTGTGAAACACGTATCTATTTTGTTCGAGCTGTACATAAATAGTTGCTACTATTAAAGTTCCAACCCTCGTATAAGGCTGTACTACAAATTAAATGGAGGTGCACGGGAAATATATTCTAGAAAAAGGATGGACAATGAATGAAGTACAGTTTTTTCCTAATTCCAAGGGATAAGAAAAGACGGAGAAAACGATGCAGTGGCGGTGGGTAGGTGACACTGCAGAACAAGCATGCGTGTATTAGACCTTACTGTGAGGAAACGTCTAGAGCAGGCTTTAAAACAGCGGCGGGTGTCAGGTGGCTGATGATGGTGGTGAAGAGAGAAGCGTAAGATAATTCTTTACCTAATGCTATGCTGACCTTCAGAAATTGCCATTGCCCAAAGAAGGAAAAAGAGGAACGAAGGACTAGTCTCACACATTAGACATGAAACACGAAACCTGAAATTTGTTGTTAGCTCTAGTGGCTACTCTTGGCAAAATCGAGACACTTCTATAAATGGAAAACTTAATAATGAAAAGTCTGTCTACTGTCTCGTCAACGGCGTTTTTTCTATGCCAGTCTACAGCTTCACAATTAGGGCTTCAGCTGTTATGTAAATACTTTCTCTGCAATTTCAAGACGCCAGAATCTGTGCGTCATCTTTGAAAACTGTGTATGAAGGTAAACAGTGTAAACAACATGTGGGGCAGATTTTTCTAAACAACATTTTTGCTATGGCCTGAACTATTTGTAAGATTTTCCAAAACCGCATTGTCGACTTTTTAAGTTATTCTCGACTGGTTAAGGTAATAAAATAAGTGACAGGATGTGAACTTATATGGTTCATGTCAGCATTCGTCACATACACTACTCCACGAAACTGGATTCGTGGTTTCTACTTACGTCACTAACATATGCCATATTATTGAAAACAGGTGGGGACTATATAGGCTCACATCCTTTTTACTTACTTCACTACTGTTGACAGTTACTGTTCTCAACACTGTATGTACTTATAAATGACTTAAAAGGGCCGGCCGCGTTGGTCTCGCGGTTCTAGGCGCTCAGTCCGGAACCGCGCGACTGCTATGGTCGCAGGTTCGAATCCTGCCTCGGGCATGGATGTGTGTGATGTCCTTAGGTTAGTTAGGTTTAAGTAGTTCTAAGTTCCAGGGGACTGATGACCACAGATGTTAAGTCCCATAGTGCTCAGAGCCATTTGACTTAAAAGGCCGGAATTGCAATTGCGGAAATCATAATAATGATTGGGGCCCAAAGCAAAAATACTGTCTATCAATAAATTCAACGAGACTATGAATCCAAGACAAATACGTTTGGGTAGTGTGGGAGAGACTTCATTCATTATCTTGTCAGAATAAAGAGGAAACCAACAAAGTTCGTAGATAGAGGTTTCTGGCGTGCTGACTTCGCAATGAAGGCGCGTACATAAGAAATGAAGTTGTTACGATAGCGTAGTGACTTCCAAATGTATACTGAAATAGTAAACACGCTATTGGAAACACAGTAGAAGGGCTTCATTTTCGCCACTGGTTGTATGTTTATTAAATATCCACTATTGCAATTTCATTCTCGTGATCATTTTCAGATGAGTAACAGGTGCTGCACCCACTTAAACATTCGACCAATTTTAATAAACGTAGAGCCTGTGGTAAAAATGAAGCATTTGAAAGACTTTTACGAGAATGTGAACCCTCAGCAGATACAATTGAGTACAGTAGAATGACTTTTTCATGAAACAAATTGTTCATATCTGTTGAAATGCGAAGTACTGGACGTGAACTGATGGATTATGTTCGTTTGACAGTAACAGAACTGGTTAAACGTCCTGTTCCTAGTCGTACCGTGCCTACCATTAATACCAGAGCACGCCTACAGCTCCCGGGGTTCAAACTCCCGTCTGGCCATCACAATTTAGATTTTCCGTGATTTCCCTAAATTGCTTGAGGCAAATGCGAGGATGTTCCTTTGACAGGACACGGCCGATTTCCTTCCCCATCCTTCCCTAATCCGATGCGACCGATGACCTCGCTGTTTGGTGCCCTCCCCCAAATCAACCAACCAACCAACAGCTTCCGGGTCCAATCTTTGGACGACACTTTCAAATGACTGTTATTCCAGTGAACCCAAAAGGCAAGAAGTACAGAAGTCTCGTCCGAGAGAGAAAGGTCCGCAGTGCCTCATCGACCAATCTCTATCAATAATATAAGACCTGTCTGTTCAAATACGGGAGAGCTGCGACCTACTGAGACATCTCGTTGTGCTGGTTCGCTTCAGACGGCCGTCGTCGAGGTGCCCGAGGAAAGGCAGCAGCCGCCGCCTCGCCATCCCATTCCGCGCAAATTGCTGTGTAAAAAATTGCCAGGTAATAACACAGGGACCGGTGGGCTGGTGGTGGGGACAGGACATTAAACGTCCCGCAGGTGCAGGCGCAAGTGGAGCGGAACGTCGCGCGCTGTGTCCACGTCCAGTGCTGGCCAGTGTTGAGCCGGCGTGCTGCTTACTGCCTCGTCCTCTCTCTGCCCGCAGACCAGTCTTCCACGCGGAAACCGCGCCCAGCTTACACAGCGCCTCGGGCGTCCGGATACCCGTCGCTGCCCAACCTGCTCCAAAGCTCCACGCGCCATTCCACTCACGCTGACCGCCAACCAGCCACTGTTTTCAGGCACGCCACTACAACATCGCCCGCTCCGTAACTGATATCGAATGCACACGCTAGTGCGGTGGAATGCGACACAGAGGTGGCCAGTTGACATTCTCTTGTCGTCTGTTCCTCATCATCGACCATCTGACATACACTCTTCCAGACTTCTCCATGCATTGCAGTCTCCTGACACACGCATGCTTGTTGCTCCTGAGTACCTGTGGAAGGGAAAGACAGGTGGTGCCGTACGACGCCTCCAGAAAACGTTGGTCATTTCGCGCTGATGTAGCCCCTTTTATTTCTTTATTGCTTTTCATCCCATAACAATAGAAGTAGGGTAGGCTATCCGAGTAATGATTCATTGAAGTGTAACAGATTTTTCTGCGAAATACCTTGCCGGCTCGTAGCAGAGCAGAGGAAGTTCCAATCGGGAACATTTGGGAGGAGAATTCTAATTCTGGCATTTGCTCTACAAACAAGGAAAACATCCCGACAATCTTGGTCAGAACTGAGGAATGGGAACTATTATATTCTTTATTTGTGAGGCCATATTTTCCGTAATTCCAGAGGGTATTTTCGTTCTGTCGTTGCAACTAGAAGAAAGTGCATGCTTTTTAACCAGACACGTTTCGCTTTATTGAAGTAATGCATCATCAGCTGTCTGTAATTAAAGATATTTACAATTTGAACTGTTTTTAACGAAATGTTTTTCGATCTTAGAAACAAATCAAATAGTAAATATCTTTAATTATAGACCACTAATGATGCTTTGCTTCAATAAATCGAAGCGCTTCTGGTGAAAGAAACGCATTTTCTTGTAATTGCAACGACAGAACGAAAGTACCCTAAGGAATTATTATAATTTAATAAAAATATTAAGCCCATCGATTTGTGCCTCTACGGACATTGCATTAACAGCACATCCCATTTTCACACATGAGATATCCATACATGTACATCGTGTAGTGGGTATAAGTGCATATATTTCTGTTGGTGACTGAGGACAGTGTACTGAACAACTTTACAACATTATTTACGTCATTTGAAGACTAATAATTATACACACATCAAAAAAAGTTTTGTGTCACCTCGGTTCCGAGAGGTCCCGAACCTGTACAGAAAATTGGAATAGAGATAAACGTAAACATCATTTCTGCCCTTTTTATTGCTCATGAAAACCACACATTGCATGTTGTGCCACCATACAGTGAGACCTTTAGAGGTGGTGGTCCAGATTGCTGTACACACCGGTACCTGTAATACCCAGCAACATGTCCTCTTGCAGTGATGCATGCCTGTGTTCGTTGTGGCAAACTATGAACAATTTCATTAAGGCACTGTTGGTGCAGATTGTCCCACTCCTCAACGGGCGATTCGGTGTATATCCCTCAGAGTGGTTGGTCGGTCACTTCATCCATAAACAGCCCTTTTCAATCTATCCCAGGCATGTTCGATAGGGTTCATGTCTGGAGAACATACTGGCCGCTCTAGTCGAGTGATAACATTATCCTGAAGGAAATCATTCACAGCCGGCCGCGGTGACCGTGCGGTTCTAGGCGCTTCAGTCCGGAACCGCGGGACTGCTACGGTCGCAGGTTCGAATCCTGCCTCTGGCATGGATGTGTGTGATGTCCTTAGGTTAGTTAGGTTTAAGTAGTTCTAAGTTCTAGGGGACTGATGACCTACGATGTTAAGTCCCATAGTGCTCAGAGCCATTTGATTTTTTTTTTTTTTAATCATTCACAAGATGTGCAATGGGCGCGAGTTGTCGTCCATGAAGACGAATGCCTCGCCAATATGCTGACGATATGGTTGCACTATCGGTCGGAGGATGGCATTAAAGTATCGTACAGCCGTTACGGCGCCTTCCATTACCACCAGCGGCGTACGTCGGCCCCACATAATGCCACCCCAAAACAGCAGGGGATCTCCTCCTTGCTGCACTCGCTGGACAGAGTGTCTAAGGTTCATCCTGACCGCGTTGCCTCCAAACACGTCTCCGACGATTGTTTGGTTGAAGGAATATGTGACACTCATCGGTGAAGAGAACGTGATGCCAATCCTGAGCGGCCCATTCGGCATGTTGTTGGGCCCATCTGTACCATGCTACATGATGTCATGGTTGCAAAGATGGACCTCGCCATGGACGTCGGGACTGAAGTTGCGCATCATGCAGCCTATTGCTATGTGAGTCGTAACACGACGCCCTGTAGCTGCACGAAAAGCATTATTCAACATGGTGACATTGGTGTAAGGGTTCCTCGGAGCCATAATCCGTAGGTAGCGGTCATCCATTGCAGTAGTAGCCCTTGGCCGGCCTGAGAGAGGCATGTCATCGACAGTTCCTATCTCTCTGTATCTCCTCCATGTCCGAAGAACATCGCTTTGATTCACTCCGAGACGCCTGGACACTTCCCTTATTGAGAGCCCTTCCTGGCACAAAGTAACAATGCGGACGCGATCGAACCACGGTATTGACGGTCTAGGCATGATTAAACTACAGACAACACAAGATGTGTACCTCCTTCCTGGTGGAATGACTGGAACTGATCGGCTAGCGGACCCCCTCCGTGTAATAGGCGCTGCTCATGCGTGGTTGTTTACATCTTTTACCGGGTTTAGTGATATCTCTGAACAGGCAAAGGGACTGTGCCTGTGATTCAATATCCATAGTCAACGACTATCTTCAGGAGTTCTGGGAACCGGGATGATGCGAAACTTTTTTATGTGTGTAGTACTACAAATGGTGTGTTTTTAGGTTCGTTAGTACCTCCAAGTACATGTGGCGAGAGCAAGTACTTGATATGCATCTCCCCTTGCGCAGCACGTCAGGTGTCAAAGTGTGGACGCAGATCGGTCAGTCAATACTGACAGGTGTAGTTCTCTAAGTGGTGCACCTACGGCCGTGCAGAAAACATCAAATCGTGATATTTGTGACGTCTTGTGGCAAGACTGTTCGACGCAGGGAAAAAAACAACTAACACATGTATGTATGACGTATTGAGGTACCGCATATAAAAATATCGACAATTACATCCGTTACACCCTGTATCATTTTCCTCACCTTGGTTTCGTCTACATATTCGAGCTAATCTCAGGAACTACTGTAGGAATTCTGATAAGGTTTTCAAAGCTAATCTTAGGAACTACTGTAAGGATTTTGATATGGTTGTCACTACTGGACAGACTGATTCACAAGGAAGGTTAAAGGGCACGGGAGAGACACATAAGACCGACTGAAGTTGCGGGCTGGCGCCAGATACTGCTACAAGGAGACCAGTGCGACCTTCCACCGACTTCCTAGACGACCTCAGATGCGGGCTATATCAGATATTAAGCTGATAAGAACCGAGCCAGTTTCTTAGTACAGACTTAATGTTTAAGGGGTTTGGGGGGGGGGGGGGGGGGGAAACGAGTACAGATGGCTCAAATTGTTCAAATGGCTCTGAGCGCTATGGGACTTAACTACTGGGTCATCAGTCCCCTAGAACTTAGAACTACTTAAACCTAACTAACCTAAGGACGTCACACACATCGATGCCCGAGGCAGGATTCGAACCTGCGACCGTAGCAGTCGCGCGGTTCCGGACTGCGCGCCTAGAACCGCTAGACCACCGCTGATCTCATGCTGATCTGGCGATGGAGAGAGGTGGCTTATAAGTGGCCGTAGCTAACGCCCAACGCAGTTGCGGTTGGGCGATCTGTGGTGCGTTAGCACTGTAGTCGTGTGACTGGCAAGTGGCCTCAACGCGCGCAAAACTGGCGTTGTACTCGGGTAGACCGGCAGTCTGGTGTCTCATAGATTCCATAGCTGCAAGTTCATGTCACTCCAAAAGTCAGTTAAATGTGTAATAGATAACATTCGTGGCTGTTGAGAATATTTCTAGGTACACTGGTTAAATCACGTAACTTATATGACACTGATGGTATCAGCTACATGAGGACATTCCCTGAATTTTAATCATAGCTCTAAGCAGCAGCCAATGATCAAAATTGGTGGTATGCCAGGCAAGTCGCCCAGCTATAGATACTTAGTGCTAGGAGCTACAGCTTGGAACCGCGCGACCGCTACGGTCGCAGGTTCGAATCCTGCCTCGGGCATGGATGTGTGTGATGTCCTTAGGTTAGTTAGACTTAAGTAGTTCTAAGTTCTAGGGCACTGATGACCTTAGAAGTCAAGTTCCATAGTGCTCAGAGCCATTTTGAACTTAGTGCTACCCTTGCGAAGCTGGAGCAGATCGGTAGTCGAATCGGATTAAGGCTAGGCTACATATAAGAATCAGCCAATCAGTCTTGTAAAAGGGAATACAGATGTCTAAAAATGAGACTGATAGATGTGCGAAATGGCAAACCAAGAATGGCCTGATAAGCAATGCGAAGTTGTAGGAGGATGCTTGACTGTGGCAAAGATGGATCCGCCTGTAAGAAAATGAAAAAGACCTTTTCCGAAAATAGAAGTACCTGCATGAATATTAAGAGATCAAATGTCAAACCAGTACTAAGTAAAGAAATAGAGTTTCAAAGGTGGGAGGGATACGTTCAAGGGCTATGCAACAGAAACAAGTTTGGAGACATTAACACTAGAAGGACCGGGGATTTCGATCTACCTGGAAGGATCAACCCGTCATTTTTATGGGTACTGTTTCATTTGCTGTTTTTAAAAACGTAAACACAATTTAACATACATCAATTTATTTCAGACAAGTTACATAGTTTACCAGGATACAGTTTTACTTTTTTCTGTAGAATTACAAGATACAATGAATATTTTATACCTACAAATTAATCAAATCATGTAACAAAATTTCCGCAGAAAAGAAACCCATGTGTTTTAATACAAATATTTTAAAAGCACCATATATTCTAGAGAAAATATTTATAACCCTGCTTTTACTCATTCAAAACCACCTGCTGCGTCGTGGCACCTCACGCAGATGTATTCAGCATTGCCTAAACATGGTCCGCAAACATACCTGTCATACTTTACACATAAATGCTTGCTTCTATTCTTGCCTCTACACCCTCCTATTTGACAAGTCTTCCGAATGTTGCAGTGTTGTGATACTGCATTAGAAAGAGTATTTTGTACCCTTGTGGCCTTATATGCTGAAGCCAACTATTCTGCCAATTTGTATATAAACTTACGTCTGCTTAATTTTTCTCCTGTTATTTCCTTATAGAGCACTCAAGCATTTATAGCTTCTAAGTCCAAGATATTGAAAAAAACGTGCATGGGCCATCTCCGGCATCCATATTTCACAGTGTGAAGTCGAGCCGATTGATCGATTACGTCAACGCCATACTTTGTGTTATTGTAGTAGGTCACATACTCTGGTAGATTTTTAGTACGTCGTTCATCGATAGTTACTATGTCATGCATTGAACTCAAAATAAGCACATTTTTGTTCTTTTTCCCCTGGTAACGTGTTAGTCATGTCACCTGACTTATAGAGAATAGTTGTGTGGAAAGGTGCTACAGCAGATTTTGCTGATCGAGGTATTTTCCTTCTAGATTTCTTCACTACGCCTACAACGCTTGTACTCTTACGTTTCAAATTTTCTGCAAGGCATTTCGTTGTGGAGAAATTGTCGCAGGTTATGTTTCTTCCTGGGGAAACAAAGAGCTGCCTAAGACACGTTACAACATGCTCTGCAAGGGGAACACCTGTGGCACCCGGCTCACCTTTCCTAGGTAAGGAAACCAATTCACCAGATATTTAGAATTTGTATCAACTGCAATCGAAAACTTCATACCAAATTTGTCTGGTTTATTGCTCACGTACTGAATGAGAGAGCATCTAGCGTTGAATGGAAACAGTTGCTCATCCACAGTGATATTTTCACCTGCAATATAACACAGCAGGGAATTGTCAATGAAAGGATTCCACACAGGGGTAGCATGTGCAAAACGATCTGTCTGTAGTCTATGTGAACATGTGTTCTTTTCGTCAAATCGCATAAACCGCAAAATTTCCGGGAACTTATTTCTGCTCATTGTGTTTCGAAAAAAATGCTGGTGCCCATGTATTCCAACATAACATCTTCAACGGAAAGTTTTTTGCTCCATATACGCCTCGTAAATACATAAGTGATATTGCAGCTTCTATTGCTTCGACGCTAATGGTCCAGTCACCATCATGTAGCTTATGGCGTGCTCTATTTTCTGTTCACTTCTTTATATTTTGAAGCATGCTGTCATCAATTAGCACTCTCCATGCACTAGAATATATACCTTTCCTGACAAACTTCTTCGGATAGCCTGTAGGTCCCGGTGCCACCTTCCAGATGTTCTGTTGTGGACGTCTTCCAGGAACAGCTTTCGTAGGTGTAACAGTCCATGTTGTTCCATCATTATCTGTCTCACTACTCCCAATGGAAGATTTCCTTCCATCTGAATTTTTCCTTTCACTCTGCCACGAACGCCTCTAGTGCTGTTATCTGGGGGTAAGCGCACGCTGTTGTTTGACGTACCTGAATATACAGTGTATAACAGAATAATTCAGTTGAAACAAAAACAATGAATTTCTAATTATAATACATCAAAATAGAAAACTTATATAATGCTTGCTCAAATATCAGTTGCGATAAAATATAAGATAATAATACAACGGCAATACAAAAGTACCTGCTATAGGTAAAGCAACATTGGTTTCAAACTTCTCGATTTGGTCTTGTCCAGTAGTTGCAACATCGCTGATTTCATGGATCGGAGGGATATATTCCTCATCATCAATGGCGGTTGCAGCGTCATCTTCTCGTAATTCATCAGCTCCACAAACATCACGAGGATCTTCTCGTTCAGATTCACCATCTGTCATTGATATCAAATATTTTAAAATTTCTTCATCAGACAAACCGCGTCTATGAACCGCCATTACGAAACAACTGAAATGTGTACAACCGAAACTGCGTCATTTGAGAAATAAAGCTTCGTTGCTCATCGACAATGGGTCTGCAGAAGACAGTAATCAAATTAGGGTGGTAAACAACAATAGCTTTGGAAATGTCCGAAAGCTATTTTTCACATTTCGGTACCCGTCAAAATGACCTATTTCGGTCCTTGTAGTAGAAGTTGTTTGGGACACTTTTCAGAATGGTCCTGCTGGGTAAATTCTTTGCAGACGTCTACCTAACAAATATTTATGAAAAGTCATAGAAAATGGGACCAGTAGAAGAATCCATTTAGGAGAAATAAGTCTACAGAAGTAGAACATCCGTCAAAATGACGGATGAGGTCTTTCTAGTGTTAATGAGTAATGGGCAGAAGCAGTAGATGAACATGAGATGGGAGATATTTACTGCGAGAAGAATTTGGCAGAGCACTGAAATACCTAAGGCGAAACAAGGCTCGTGGAGTAGACGAGATTCCCTCCGAGCTATTGAGATTCTTGGAAAGATATACAGGGCTATTACAAATGATTGAAGCGATTTCATAAATTCACTGTAGCTCCATTCATTGACATATGGTCACGACACACTACAGATATGTAGAAAAAGTCATAAAGTTTTGTTCGGCTGAAGCCGCACTTCAGGTTTCTGCCCCCAGAGCGCTCGAGAGCGCAGTGAGACAAAATGGCGACAGGAGCAGAGAAAGTGTATGTCGTGCTTGAAATGCACTCACATCAGTCAGTCATAACAGTGCAACGACACTTCAGGACGAAGTTCAACAAAGATCCACCAACTGCTAACTCCATTCGGCGATGGTATGCGCAGTTTAAAGCTTCTGGATGCCTCTGTAAGGGGAAATCAACGGGTCGGCCTGCAGTGAGCGAAGAATCGGTTGAACGCGTGCGGGCAAGTTTCACGCATAGTTATGTGAAAGATTCAGTGTTTAAACCTCCACTACCAAGAAACGTGCCAGAACTGCGAGCTCGCATCAACAATGCTTTCGAACTCATTGATGGGGACATGCTGCGCCGAGTGTGGGAGGAACTTGATTATCGGCTTGATGTCTGCCGAATCACTAAAGGGCCACATATCGAACATTTGTGAAATCGCTTCAATCATTTGTAACAACCCTGTATTACCTAAACACACCTGAAGGTGGACGATATCTTCCGACACATGTAATGTGAGGAATAAATCATTTGTACGGTAAAGTTCAAATGTCTTATTAGTTCCTCCCCAGACTGCCACGGTAGCCAGCAATCTACCTACGGGTGTGGACAAGTGAGTGTGTTTGCTTTCCACATCTACGTTTCGTCTGTCGGTTCTCCAGTCTCCTTCGGAGCGGCAATCCGATGAGCCATATGGTGTCTCACGCACTGACGTCACCATGCTGTGTCAGCCATGCGCGATCTGTAATCGTCGCGTCCTGTTACGGGGAACCCGCTAGTAGAGGATGCGTTCAGTGCGAAACTTGTTTTCAGTGATGAAGCAACATTTTTTCTTACAAATTCGCAATTCACCAAAAGTTAACGTGTTTTGTGCAATCTCACGGTTTAAAGTTTGCGGCCCCTTTTTCTTCTGCGAAAAAAACGTTACAGGACACGTGTATCTGGACATGCTGGAAAATTGGATCATGCCACAACTGGAGACCGACAGCGCCGACTTCATCTTTCAACAGGATGGTGTTCCACCGCACTTCCATCATGACGTTCGGCATTTCTTAAACAGGAGATTGGAAAACCGATGGATCGGTCGTGGTGGTGATCATGATCAGCAATTCATGTCACGTCCTGCACGCTCTCCCGACTTAACCCCATGCGATTTCTTTCTGTGGGGTTACGTGAAAGATTCAGTGTTTTAAACCTCCTCTACCAAGAAACTTGCCAGAACTGCGAGCTCGCATCAACGATGCTTCCAAACTCATTGATGGGGACATGCTGCGCTGAGTGTGGGAGGAACTTTATTATCGGCTTGATGTCTGCCGAATCACTAAAGGGGCACATATCAAACATTTGTGAATGCCTAAAAAAACTTTTTGAGTTTTTGTATGTGTGTGCAAAGCATTGTGAAAATATCTCAAATAATAAAGTTATTGTAGACCTGTGAAATCGCTTCAATCATTTGTAATAACCCTGTACATGACAAAATTATTTCACTTTGTATGCAAGGTATTTGAGACTGGGAAAATTCCAGTCAGACTTCGGAAAGAATGTAGTTATTCCAGTTCCGAAAAAGCAGCTCCTGACAGGTGTTAACATTACCGAAATATCAATTTAATAAGTCATCGTTGCGAAATACCGACATTATTTACAGAAGGATGGACAAAGCTGGTGGAAACCGACCTCGGGTACATCAGTTTGTGCACCTCAGTGAGTGTAATTAAGAGAATGACATTAGTGCTTTAATCTGGTTGGATTGCAGACTGTTTGTTTTTATACTCATTATATTTTTCTCGTAGTGCTTTTCGTTATAATTTTATTGCACTAGAAAACGAGACAATAAATTAAATAAAACAAATAATAAACAAAATTAAACGAAACTAAAAAAGTGAAAATGTTGCGGTACGTAGACTGTACACAACAAGACTATGTGTTAGTATGAAACTGTTTTCCCTTGTAACTGTTTCTCATCTACTGAACTCTTTCAAAACTTAATGGAAGGTTTCCAATCGACAAGTCTGTCTCATCATTTCATGAATTATTGCCTTAGCCCTACGCTTTTGTCTTCTGTGCAGCCACTGAAACTACCAAATATCGAAGAATTTTCCTTGTAAGTATCTTTGTTTCAGTTGTAGCGCACTGAAAATTCTGAAAATTTTATTTCATTTTACCTTATTAAATATGCCGCCTCAACTTAGGCTCCCATTCACACATTACGAAAACTTGTTATTAAAGCTTTCTCTGAAGATCCAGGTTCGAAGTTATTTCTCGACTATTTTTTCTGACTATTTTTAACCTTTCCGATGTAGTCTACTTGGCAATCGATTTGGATTTGTTTTTATTTATCTGACGTTTTATAGCTGTCTGCTCGAAATAAAACACTAGTTTTCTGAAAGTCTGGCGGCCTCCCTCCGACTCACAAATCATACACTCCAGTTTAAAAAATGTAATAATTTTCACGTTTCCCATGTACATTTTCAGATTATTAATCTTGATAGTCACTTGCCATCTCTTCCACTTTGTTTCATCTTCATCTGCAATACTAACTGCCTCACTGTTTATCCATTAAATCATTTTACAGTTTCTATTTTTACCACCCACTTCGTCACTGAACAAGGTCCTTCTATGCATTCTGTGTTAATTGCCTTCATTGCCATTTCATGAAGATTCAGTTTATTCTCTAACTTAACTCTGTTACTTTCGACCTCGGTATGATTAATTTTTAACTCATTCATACTGTTGTTTCGGATCTCATTTTTCGCTTACATAGTTTTTTCTTCACAATTAAACTCAGAGACTTTTAAAGCTAATCATCGAAAACTTGTTGCTTTTTCTCCTTCCTTTAATTGTTTATTGGGTTCGCTAATGCATATTTTTTCTTTAGTACACGCCATTCTATCTCTCTAGAAATAAGCGCTGCGTTTTTGAACAACGTAGTCGAGGGTATCCTTTGAAATCCAAAATTTGCATCCGTGATAACCGACTACATCATATTCACTTCGATATCTATTTATGCCTCTGGATGTGTCCCGGTCATACTTTCTTCTCGTATGTTGTCAAGTGTCTAAAAGTTATGAAAGGTTGTAGAAATCATCGTTGACAGCTTAAATACGGAAACATTGAATAGATACAAACAAACCTATAGGTGAGAGGTTTTATTTTGCTGCTAGGGAGATATTTATCTACGTGAAGAACTAATTTTCTAGATATGTTTGTGAAGAACTCACAGCGCCATGCACCATGTGATCAAAAGTATCCAGACACCTGACTGAAAATGACTTACAAGTTCGTGGCGCCCTCCATTGGTAATGCTGGAATTCAGTGTGGCCCACCAACAGTCTTGATGACAGCTTCCACTCTAGCAGGCATACGTTCAATCAGCTGCTGGAAGATTTCTTGGGGAATGGCAGCCCATTCTTCATGGAGTGCTGCTCTGAGGAGAGGTATCGATGTCGGTCGGTGAGGCCTGGCACGAAGTCGGCGTTCCGAAGCATCCCGGAGGTGTTCTATAGGATTCAGGTCAGGACTCTGTGCAGGCCAGTCATTTAAAGGGGGGTGTTATTGTGTAACCACACCGCCACAAGCCATGCATTATGAACAGGTGCTCGATCGCGTTGAAAGATGCAATCGCCATCCCCGAATTGCTCTTCAGCAGAGGGAAGCAAGAAGGTGCTTAAAACATCAATGTAGACCTGTGATGTGATAGTACCACGCAAAACTACAAGGGATGCAAGCCCCCTCCATGAGAAACACGACCACACGACACCATAACATCACCGCCTCCGAATTTTACTGCTGGTACTACACCCGCTGGCAGATGACGTTCACCGGACATTCGCCATACCCACACCCTGCCATCGGATCGCCACATTGTGTACCGTGATTCGTCACTCCACACAAAGTTTTTCCACTGTTCGATCGTCCAATGTTTACGCTCCTTACACCAAGCGAGGCGTCGTTTGGCATTTACCGGCGTGATGTGTGTCTTATGAGCAGCCGCTAACCATGAAATCCAAGTTTTCTCACCTCCCGCCTTACTGTCGTAGTACTTGCAGTGGATCCTGATGCAGTTTGTAATTCCTGTGTGATGGTCTGGATAAATGTCTGCCTATTACACATTACGACTCTCTTCAACTGTTGGCGGTCTCTGCCAGTCAACAGACGAGGTCAGCCTGTACGCTTTTGTGCTGTACGTGTCCCTTCACATTTCCACTTCACTATCACATAGGAAACAGTGGACCAAGGATCTTTATGAGTGTGGAAATCTCGCGTAGACACGTATGATACAAGTGACACCTGACCACGATCTAAGTCCGTGAGTTCCGCGGAGCGCCCATTCTGCTCTCTCACGAAGTCTAATGACTGCTGAGGTCGCTGAGATGGAGTATCTGGCAGTAGGTGGCAGCACAATGCACCTAATAAGAAAAACGTATGTTTTTGTGGGTGTCCGGATACTTTGGTCACATAATGTATGTCAGTCTATCATTTTGACACGTTATGGCATGTGTACTAACACCAGAGTTAATTTTTATAACCGTAATCTACATGCAAAGCCACAAATCTGCACGTAGTTTAAACTGTTTGTTTAGAGAAAGCAACTGGGAAAGTGGAAACATACAGCGCAAGAGGTAGACAATTTAGTTCTGCTTGTTGAAAGTAAGGCTTGGAAGAACTTTTAAATGGAATTATAACTATTTAGTTTTTGACCTGATGTAAGGACAAACGAATGAAAATGAAGTTAACAATGAGAAGGAGAAACGGCATTTTAAACATGAGAGCTGAGAAAGATGCAGAAAAAAATAGATAAAATTTACATTTCGGCTATCCAATATACAAATATATAAGGGTGTGTGTCTGACTGTGTGTGTGTGTGTGTGTGTGTGTGTGTGTGTGTGTGTGTGTAAGCCTCCGAATTTCTTAAGTGAAAACTTTTAAAACTTTTTAAATAAAACAAACGTTATTAACACTTTGTCATCTTTATCCTTCGTGCCTACTTAGTAGCAGCCCCACGCCGCTAGAGGTTTTCGCTCTGTAGCGTGTAACATGGCGGTGTGTAACGTAACTATGACAGTGCCTGAGAAACAATGTGCTGTAATTTAGTTTCGGTTTCGAAGAAATCGTCCACATATGGAGCACCGTCTCCATCAGCATGACGATGTCACACCACGCACAAGCGCTGCTGTATCTGCAATAATCCGACGCCTTGGGTTCACAGTCCCGACGCGACGTGACGAAATCGGATTTTCATGTGTTTCCAAAACTTAAACACCACCTTGGAAGACTTCACTTTGATGGAGCGCCGCAAGGGATTAGCCGAGCGGTCTGGGGCGCTGCAGTCATGGACTGTGCGGCTGGTCCCGGCGGAGGTTCGAGTCCTGCCTCGGGCATGGATGTGTGTGTTTGTCCTTAGGATAATTTAGGTTAAGTAGTGTGTAAGCTTAGGGACTGATGACCTTAGCAGTTAAGTCCCATAAGATATCACACACAGTTGAACAATTGAAGTGATGGAGCGATGTGAGCAGAGGTGAGGTTGTGGCTCCGTATCTCTGAAGAGCGAACTTCTTACTGTAATGTCTCACGATAATTTTATCATTAATAGATTATATTGACTCTTCCTCAATTTAACCCCTTGTGGTGGTGGTACGCTTATTTATTTTCATAGGGTGTCTTCTGTGATTGCACGTGGGACCCTTACACGATGACATGCTTCATGTGCTTGTGTATTCAAAATGTCACGTCATTGGTCGCAGGGTATCAACTTTCTCTACTAGTTTGAGTGTGTGCCCTTGCATCATGACTTGAAGCGTGGCCACGTTCAGTTCTTGTTTTGTATGACTTGCAGGATTTTGATATGAGTTGCACAAGTCGTGCCGCAGGAGGAGCATCCATAAATGATGCATGGTAATATGATTGTCTTGTAGAGTCGTAGTTTGCTGACTGAATTCATGGTTGTGCTTGTTAGTAACGGATATATAGCCTGAAGAGTTCGGACCAGTTTCTCCTTTCTTGTCTGTACATGCTGTTTAAATGTGAGATTGTTGTCTATAATCGCCGCAAGGCATCGCACCTGATGCGCCCAGTGTAGAGACTCTATTTACCACTATACGATCTCGTAACTCAGGTCTTCTCCGAGTGAACGTGAGTGCCTGTGTCTTGTCGACGTTTAGTTTAATCATGCTGACAGTTGCACATTGTTCAACGAGTCTCAATTGACGTTGCAGGCGTATTATTGCGGCGTTTATCCTGCAGCTGGTGGTGAGGATGGCAGTGTCGTCTGCAAATTGCAGCCGGCCAGTGTGGCCGAGCGGTTCTAGGCGCTTCAGTCTGGAACCGCGCGACCGCTACGGTTCGAATCCTGCCTGGGGCATGGATGTGTGTGATGTCCTTAGGTTAGTTAGGTTTAAGTAGTTCTAAGTTCTAGGGGACTGATGACCTCAGATGTTAAGTCCCATAGTGCTCAGAGCCATTTTTTGCAAATTGCACAACCACCATCTGTGGTATTGTCGGCAACTCATTTATAGGATGAACAGAGTTTGTAATAGCACCAACCAGTGGGGATTTCCTCGTCGAATTGTTTCGAACCGAAGCGCTAGTTGTCAAGCTTCACAAAGAATGTTCTATCAGTTGGGAAACTGTCTACTAGCTTTAAGATGTAGTTCGAGATAACACCTATTGCGTCCATTTCTGATATGAACTTTTCATTCCGTACTTTATCATATGCCTTTTCTACGTCTAGAAATGCCGCCGACGTGTAGTATGCGTGGTTCATTTTACAGACAATGTATCCAGTCGTTGTAAGTAGCTGGAGTTCAGAGGACATTTTAGATAGGAAAGCGAACTGATCTGGTCTTACGATGTAATATGCTGTTAATGGCCGTCTTAGACGCTGTAGTATGACCCTTTCTAACACCATGGACAATCTAGATAACGGATTGGTCGGCCTGTGGTTTACCAGAGGTTTAGGGTCTTTGGTCCGTTTCCGTATCGGTTCCACTCTTGGTATTTTCCATACAGGCGGGAAGTAATTTGTAAGAAAACAGCTGTCGAAAATCCTCATTAGTAGAATCAATCATATGTGTGGGATGTTCTGTAGTTGCTCATTAGAATACTGCCAGGCCGGACGCGGAGCTGGTTCCCAGATTCCAGATTATTTTTCGTACGTCTCCTGGAGTACTGAGGTGCAGTTGTTTACGTCTGTTCGCCTCGCGAGTACGAGGGTGGTTTGAAAAGTTCTCGTAATCACCACGAGAGGTCAGCGCTAAGGCAAGGAGTTGTTCGCGTGATACTCATTGGACTGTTGCCTGTAAACATGTGCCACGTCAGTGCTCTTGGAAAAGAGCTGTGGCGGTGAAGTGGCTCTGCTGACGTTCCCGCGCCGTGATTTGCGAATATGGCAAAAATCGAGATTCTAGCAGTGATTAAGTACTTCGTAAAGAAAGCTATGAAAGCAAAGAACATTCATGCCGATTTTCAGAATTAGATGATGATCCGCGCAGTGGTCGGCCAAGATGAGTCACTACTCCAGAAACCACTGCAAAAGTGCACAAAATGGTCAGGGAAGATCGTCGACTGAAAGTGCGTGAATTTGCTCACGCTTGCCAGATGTCATCTGAAAGGGTATATCACATTTTAAGTGAAGAATTAGAAATGAAAAATCATCTGCAAGATGGGTGCCGCGACTCTTGACGCTGGATCAAAAATACATGAGAATGTACATATCGGAACAATGTTTGGCCCGTTTTCAGAGCAACGAACAAGGTTTTTTGCGCCAGTTTGTGACCACAAATGAAACTTGGGTGTACTACTGTACCCCAGACGTAAAACAAAAGTCAAAGCAGTGAAAACACGCTGTGATTCTCCGCCACCAAAGAAAGCAAAGACAATTCCTTCGGCGGGAAAGGTGTTGGCATCAGTGTTCTGGGATGCGAAGGGGATTCTGTTTGTAGATTATCTCCCCACTAGGCAAACAATTACTGGAAAATACTATGCTATCCTCCTGCACAAACTGCAACAAAAGATATGCGAAAAAAGGCCAGGTTTAGCAAGGAAGGAAGTCATATTCCATTAAGACAACGCGCGCCCCCACACATGTACCGTCGCCATGGCAAAATTACACAAACTATGGTATGAATTGTTGCCACACCCGACTTATTCACCTGATATGGCTCCGTCAGACTTCCATTCTTCCCAAAACTGAAAATTTTTCTTGGTGGACGAAGATTCACTTCAAATGAAGAATTGATAGCCGGAATTGACAACTATTTTGCAGGTCTGGAGGAACTTCGTTCTCGAGATGGGATCAAGGCACTGGAACATCGTTGGACAAAGTACATTAATCTACAAGAGACTACACTGAAAATTTAAAAAAAAGTTTCAGTGATGTAAGTGTTTTTTTCCGTTCTGAGAACTTTTCAAACCACCCTCGTACACTGGGTATCTTCCTCGCCGACTCCGAACTCCTATGGGTGTAATGTCTGCGAGGATATAGGTGCTCACATAGAACAGAAAGATTTACCGAACTGTGTCAAACCACTCTCTAAACGGAGACTGGAAATAAAGACTTTATTGTACTGTAATAAAAATAGATGTAATATAAAGTATTGTAATGTATAACCGTAAAAGTGCAGTAAAACATATTTCATCGTACCACATTTAATCCTACCGAGTGGGAGCGAACAGAAAACAATTTCGCAGCCATCTGAATCTTGATATGCGGCAGCTTTCGCTGATATTGTGTTGAATAGGCCGTTGTCTGAATGCTGCTTTTATATTCTACGTTCGGAGATGATTAGGCGAAACGACCAGACGGCGTCGTACAATGCAATGCGGAGGACAGCTGTATATGTGAGGGCCGACTTTGCTTTTGCAGAGGACAATATATGAGGCTTTGTGTGCGTCACAAGGGAACAAGTTCCTCAGTGGCGGTCCCCCCTGCCCCTCTCTCCCGCTTTCCCTGGTATAAGCTGGCTGGTCCTGCTCTCTCTTATTACAGGCGGCAGTTGGCGACTTCTCGTCGCACAGCTATTGTCGTTCTCTAGGCGGAGCCGCTCCTGCCCCACTTACGAAGTTTTTCGAAGGGTAGTCATAAGATGATTGTTATCACCACGAGAAAGAAAAGTCATTTAATTTTCTGAATTTTTTATTTCCTATTCTTTATTTTTGTCAGATTGTAGGACACAAGAAAACACACCAAATTAACAATATGAAGACACCGACACCATATTCTGTTTATACAGTTTAATATAGTTTCAGATTTATAGTTCGAAATACATGTTTATAGCTGGATTACTCGAAACAATTGGGTATTGCAGAAACATTACCTTTAATTCGAGACTGTTTTCAGTTGTGATTTTACAAAATATGTGAAGTAAGTGTTTAATAAATGAAGTTCATCTTCCTATATTTCATCTGGGATAAGTAAACAATAACAGGAAGAAACAGTCCATACCTGTGTAAATTGGCAATGGTTTGTTTTAATAATGTCTGTTAAGTAGAGCCTCAAAAGTTCCAAATTACTCAGGACAAGCAATGTTGTATTAAAAAGACTAAAAAAGATAATTTATTGTTCATTAGTTTACATTCACTTTGCTGATTGAAATTAAGTAGAAAATTTCAATAAAATAATATATGTAAAAGAAAATTTTTAAAATTAAGAATGTAAATAAAGAATGCACAAGCCTAACATTCTATTGATTTTAAAAAGAGAACTAAAATTAAATTAAAAAACAAACATCACAGTTTTTTCTCATATAAATAGTAGTTTTAAATATATATACTCTTTAATGTACTTTTATTTTCTGATTTGTAAAACGTTTTAGAAGGTTGTTCTGGATTTTTCTTACATCGAAAGAATCTATTTAAGGTTGGAGAGCGCCAGCTGCACCTCATTTTTTCTGAAGCTTTCAAATGAGCAAAATTTATGTCATTTGTTTCACACATGAAACACATACGTCCTGTGAAAATCTTTTTTGGGATAATACTACGATGAGGAAGAATTATTTTGTCGTGAATATTTATTTAAAATCAAGTATTCTCTGAAAAGTGTTTTTCAGAAGATACGATCCAATGGAGGATAAATAATGTGATTATCAGCAAACACGGGGACTCCTACACACCAACAACATAACTGAGGCTGCAGATGAGCCTCAAGCCGCCAACACTGCTACTATGTACAATAACTACCATCATTATAACACTCACTTCACAGCGTATCTGATTACGTGCTGAAATAGTGGTAGCGGTGAATAATGTTGAATATATCTCGGATATACGGAATGATTCCTTTATGATGTTACACACTTTCACGAATGGCGAAAAGGATTTATGTATCAATTTGAGGTAAGGATTCTTGGTCTGGAAACGATCAAGTCGAAAGTTGCTAGCGTGTCATTCTGATACACCTGACAGTGGAATATACGTACCGATATTGTTGCAGCTACGATCGTCATATAGAGAACTTCCAGAGGTGATAGTTGGGACCAAAACAAGAAGAAAATGCCTAGTAAACATTGTCTTCAAAACGCATACCTTTCGAGCTATGGGCACTTGTTGAGTAGAAGAAATATGTTTCACAGTAGAGTATAGATTTAAGTCTCAGGAAGTCCTTTCTGAAAGTCTTTTTATGGAGTGTGGCCATGTATGGAGGTGAAACATGGACGATAACTAGTTTGGACAAGAAGAGAATAGAAGCTTTCGAAATGTGGTGCTACAGAAGAATGCTGAAGATAAGGTGGGTAGATCACGTAACTAATGAGGAGGTATTGAATAGGATTGGGGAGAAGAGAAGTTTGTGGCACAACTTGACTAGAAGAAGGGATCGGTTGGTAGGACATGCATGTTTTGAGGCATCAAGGGATCACAAATTTAGCATTGGAGGGCAGCGTAGAGGGTAAAAATCGTAGAGGGAGACCAAGAGATTAATACACTAAGCAGATTCAGAAGGATGTAGGTTGTAGTAAGTACTGGGAGATGAAGAAGCTTGCACAGGATAGAGTACCATGGAGAGCTGCATCAAACCAGTCTCAGGACTGAAGACCACAACAACAACAGAAGATGAAGAAGTGCTGATAGATTTTAGGTATGCATTTTAGAGCCCTTGTTAACGGGACATTTTTTGTTCTTGTGGTCCAGTCTACATACTCCAACAGTATGGAAACCTATAACGTAGCAGTAAAAGAGATGTGTTTCACAGTATCGGAGATCAAGAAGTGTTTTCCTTTTGTTTTCCTCAGTCACTTAAAACAAAAACCCAGAGTGTTCCTCTGGAAAACGCATGGCCGATTTTCTTGTCCAATAACAGCTTATGTTCCTTCTCTAACGACCTCGACGCCAGTGGGACGAGAAGCCCCTTGAAATAACAAATCACGCTCTCAGTTCAGTTGTTAAGGTCTTCGTTGTTTCTTGCTCCTCATGTGGTTCACATTCTGTCCGTAACACGACATTTTAAATCATTGTATTACTTGTTAAACCTCTATTCATATGTCGATTCTGTGTCTTGTTTTTGCCGCGCGGGATTAGCCGATCGGTTTTAGGCGCTGCGGTCATGGACTGTGCGGCTGGTCCCAGCGGAGGTTCGAGTCCTCCCTCGGGCATGGGTGTGTGTGTTTGTCCTTAGGATAATTTAGGTTAAGTAGTGCGTAAGCTTAGGGACTGATGACCTTAGCAGTTAAGTCCCATAAGATTCCACACTCATTTGAACATTTTTTGTCTTGTTTTTAGAAAGCTTTTAACCAAAATTTACAACTACATCTACGTATGTACCCTGGAAGCTAACAGGCGGTGCGTGGTGTAGCATACTTCTGAAACTCCTCTTCTGTCCCCCAATGGCACATGGGAAGAATGACTGTCGTAAAATCTCCGTATTAGCTATAATTTCTCGGATTTTCTCCTTGTGACAACTTCGCGAGACGTATGTGGGTGAAACAGAGTTGTAAAACTTCCATAGGCTACCGTAGATTATCATAAGTAAGCGTAGACTAGGGTGGTTTTTACAGGAGACTTGGTCAGCTAAGATCCTACCTATGTAACCCGCGCATTAGGTGTCGAACATAACTTCATTTCGATTGCTTTGTTTGCATAAGCGGTAAGTGTCTTACTAAGATTCCCCTATAAATCGGACGCAGTGAACCATCCAGAAACTGAGTGAAGATATATATGATGGGACGCGTAACGTACGGAACATTTTTGCTTGAAGCGCTGAAGCGTCTAGAAACAGAGGATACAATAAGGGCCACACAACCTACGGAACATTTTTGCTGTAAATAGTTATTCTCCTGTCTGTTACTCAAAAATAGCCGGTATTTAAGCGAAATTGGAATTGTTAATGTTTAATTCAGGTTTTATTAGCAAATTGTTGATTTTAAACGTGAAACAGAGGTGTGTTGGAGCAAAATGAAAAAAAAAGAAAATACAGATTTCCTCAAGAAAGAAAGAAACCAAACATCACTTCAATATTTTATCGAGCTTACATAAGACATTTTTCTGTTCTTCATAAACAACTTTCACACTCATCAATAATAACAGAAAAATCTTGCCTTTGAATCATGAAGAACATTCCACCGAGTACAAAATAACAATAATAATGATAGAGATTTTTTATGTTTGTACATATAAATTGTACTTGCATCACAAGTTATTGCTTTGGTTATATAAAACCGAAGAAGTTACGCGACCAAATAATTTTTCTTACACATAAAATGAATTTGTATTTAGTAAAGATATAAAATACACAATGGACTAACACTGAACGATGTGCGGTGCTAATTACGTGCAAAATAAACAAAAGAGAACTCGTCGGCTCCCAGTTTCTCTCTCATACGTTTTTTTCCCTAGCAGTGCTACCAATAATACCGGTAATTCTACCATTTACAACGCCATTTATCCACTGTACCAAAAGTACCTAAGCGTAGTTTTGGTAGTGCGCAACTCTAGGGCGGAAGTAGTATGTTGCTCAACTCCTCCTGGAACGTCCTCTCTCAGAATTTCAGTAGTAAACCATTCCGTAAAGCCCAAGACCCACTTGTAGTTTCTGCCATTGGAGTTTGTTGGGCATCTTCGTAGCGTTCTCGCACCGACTAAGGGAGCCCCTGACGACGTGCGCCGCTCTTCGTTGGACCCCTCAATCTCATACATTAATCCTGCGAGGTAACGGTCTCGCATTGATGAGCGATACTTAAGAACCTGTAGAAAAAGTGTTTTGTAAGCCATTTCTTCCTTGGAAGAATTACGTCTCCTTACGTTTCTTCCAATGAATGTCAGCCTGGCATCTACTTCTTTTACAATTTGTTTTATGTGGTCATTCCAAATTAGGTCGCTCTGTTTGAATACTCCTAGGTATTTGACAAGAATTACTGTTTCTTTATATTTGTCACCTGTGGTGTACTCGGACAGTAGTGGATTTCTTCGGATATTGATGAGCAATATGTTATATTTATGTACGTTCTGGGTCAACACCCAGTCCCTGGACCAATAATCAATCCTCTGCAGCTCTTCCCGCATTTCATTACAATCTTCTGCTGTTTCTGTCTTGTTGTAGACAACCGCTTCATCTTGGAACAGTCTCATGCAGCTTCCGACTTAATCCACTAGATCATTTATCACGCTTCCTTAGGGTACCCCTAAATTTGCCATCACATCTGTGGGTTTTGTACTGTTAAGATCGACTTGATGAGTTCCATCTGCAAGGAAGTTTATAAGTCATTAACAAATTTGGTCTTGTGCTCGGTAAGCTCGTATTTTGTTCACCAAACGGGATCGCGGAGCCGTATCAAGTGTTTTCCGATAGTCAAGGAATATGACTTCGACGTAGACACTTGCCTACGGCACTCTGGATCTCACCGGAGAAAAAAGTAAGATCAGTTTCGCAACATCTCTGTTTGCGGAATTCATGTTTGATTCTTCGTTCTCCAAAAGGTCGTAATACCTGACTATAAAACATGTTTCACAACTCTACAGCAGATAACGTCAGCGGTGTAGGCCTATAATTATTTGCATCATACCTATGACTTTTTTCAAAATAGGAATAACCTGCACTATTTTTACAGTCTTTGGGTACTCTTCGTTGCTACAGCAACGTTCTATAAAGTACCTCTGGAAGGGGAGGAAGTTCTTTAGTATAATCTCGTAGAATCTTTAATTAATTTTTTTTTTTTGCTCATTCGTTACTGGATCGAGACAATACAATGAATTATAATAACGAATATCAAAAAATTTTATGCAAAGGTCCGTTCACGTAATTTTATCCGTCTTTTTTCTCTCTGTGGTAAATCGAACTTCGTTATCAGACAGCACCCGAAGACGACGATGGATCGAACTAGGCGACTTTTTGCTTAAAAGTGCGGATCCTTTTGCCGTGCCAAGTCACCCAACAATCTTACAATGACTAAAGATACAAAATAAAACATAAATAGGTTAGTATTAACATTATATTCTGAAATGAAAACACAGTTTAAGCAAGGACACTTACATTATACAATTACGAGTGCCGTTTGGTTACAACTCTTGAATATGTTAACAAAATAATGTAGTATTAATGGCGGTGTGCCACATACGTCCGATCTGGACAAGACCTAGAAAACAAAAGGTGACTCTTAGTCCAATCAGATGACGATCCAAAATCTTCAAATATTTCCAGCGGCTGCATACAATATTTATACAGCCGTGGACTATATCTGTAGCACAATTATTTCTTTATTTCATTCCTTATAATTACATTTTCTGCTAATAAAAGCTCAGAATGCAAATTTGCTTTTAAAAATCTCACAGCTATCTCATCCGATCCAGATGCGTTTCTACTATTAAGAGATTGTACATGCTTTTCTACTCCGCAAACATTTATATCAATATCTGCCATTACGGTGTTCGTGCAAGAGGAGGAACTGTACTACGATCTCTCGGGGTGGTATGGTTTCAGATGAGCGAATTCAGGATTTCGACCTTCTCTCTGTCATCTTTCGTTTCGATGTCATTATGGTTACTGAATGATTGAGTAAATGATTTCGATAAGCTTACTGACTTTCCGCAAGTCCAAAACTTCTTAGGGTTCTTAAAAGTATATTGTCAACCGACAATATACTTTTCTCTCAGGTTCATTAATGCTTCTCTCATTGTTCTCCTTAGGCTCATTTTCGCTTCGCTCAGCTTTTGTTTGTCTGCTAGGCTTGGACTTCGGTTAAGTCTGTGATGACGCTCGTTTTTCTATAAACCACGGGGCGTCTTTCCCACCCCTTAAAACCTTGCTCTGAACATGCTTGTCTAAGGCTTATTGAACAATGGCACAATCAGATATCCAATAAATCTTTACTGGCACCACCCGTGAAAGAAGTGGTTTCCTAGAGTCGTTTCAGGGACAGGCGGTTGATCCTTTCCCCAGTCTCCACCAATTGAGCGAGTGCTTCATCTCTAATGACGTCGACGTCACGAAAACTTTAAATTACGTGCAACCTCCATCTAGTAAACCATAATGTTTCTTCACATTGTCCCTGAAAAGTGTCGACCCGTCTGTGGCCTCTGAAGGTCTGGATTCAATTAGTAGTTTCTTTTTAGTTCACATTGCGTAGTGGCAGCGCTGATGAATGCCAGTAATACACCGGCCAAGTTCTATTTCTGTACTTAATTAGGTGGACAGGCATCGTTTCGCCTGTGGCTGCTGCTAGTAGCTTGTCGTGGAATTCGTCTGAACACCGGATAGAGCTTATTAACAGATGTTGCGATTATTTTTCCTCGTAAGAAGTATAATTTTACATACTTTGATTCAGCTCGTTGGACTGTACCAGTCGATATTCACTTATTCGCGCAAGCGTAACTGTTGCTAGACTCAAAGCTGATCTGCAAATAATACACTGGATTGCTCTATACTGTTGTCCCTGGTCTGTTCTGCATTGTCGTTTAACGTGATGGCCTCTCATGAGGAACAACGGCACATTAACACATCTTACAAGGGAACCTCCCCATCGCACCCCCCTCAGAATTAGTTATAAGTTGGTACAGTGGATAGGCCTTGAAAAACTGAACACAGATCAATCGAGAAAACAGCAAGAAGTTGTGTGGAACTATGAAAAAATAAGCAAAATATACAAACTGAGTATTCCATGTGTGTGATAGGTAACATCCAGGTGGGTATAAACTCATGAGCGCCGTGGTCCTGTGGTTAGTGTGTGTAGCTGTGGAACGGTAGCTCCTTGGTTCAAGTTTTACCTGGGGAGAAAATTTTAATTTTTTATTTTCAGACAATTATCAAAGTTCAGGCACTCACATATAATCAACTTCGCTCTCCAAAATTCCAGGACATGTTCAGATTTGCTTGGACATATGCAGGATTTGACGGTCTACACACGGAAAAATTTGAAAACGTTAAAAACATATGTTTTGACAGAGCACAGGGAAAACTGTGCGACTGTGAAACTGTTGCATTCATTTGTTGCAGTTTATGTGACAAACTCTTATGTTTTCACACTTTTTTGGGAGTGATTATCGCATCCACAAGAAAACCTAAATTGGACAAGGTAGAAGAATCTTTTTACCCATTCACCAAGTGTACAAGTTAGGTGGGTCGACAACATATTCCTGTCATGTGACGCACACGCCGTCACCAGTGTCGTATAGAATGTATCAAACGTGTTTTTCTGTGGAGGAATCGGTTGACCCATGACCTTGCAATCAAATGTTTTCGGTTTCCATTGGACAGGCACGTCCTTTCGGCTACTAATCGCACGGTTTTGCGGTGCGGTCGCAAAACACAGACACTAAAATTATTACACTGAACAGAGACGTCAATGAACGAACGGACAGATCATAACTTTGCAAAAATAAAGAAAGTAAATTTTTTCCTCTAGGGAAGATTTGAACCAAGAACCTCTCGTTCCGCAGTTGCTCACGCTAACCACGGAACCACGGCGCCCCTGATCCGGCGTACTCCTACATGTTGCCTATCTTGCACATGGACTACTCAGTTTGTATATTTTACTTAGTTTTTTCATAGCTCCACACAACTTCTTCCTGTTTTCTCGATTAATCTGTGTTCAGTTTTTCAAGGCCTATCCATTGTGCCAACTTATAACTAAATCTGAGGGGGCTGCGATGGGGAGGTTCCCTTGTTAGAAGATGACACACGACAGATTTAGAAGTTCTCTACGCCGTATATCCCTTACAAACACACTGGAAAGTACAACAATCGCTTGGACGTCCGAAATTTGTCGGACGTCTGATGTCTATAGCTTACGCAGGTTTGAAAATTTTTCATTCCAAAATTTAAGAACTATAAAGTCTTCGAAAATGGCTACTTCGATATAGAGTGCTACCGTATTTTGTTTCCAGCGAACTGCCCTATTGATTTTTAGGTTTTATTAAAAAAAAATTAATTTTCAGATCACTGGGTACGAAATTCTCCAAGTAGTGTCTAGTGTTTCGTCAACAGCAATGGCATCTTGTTTTCTGGCTGAATGTCCAATCTATACTGTAGCTCATTCACTACGGACTGAAGGTTATTATTAACACAGAAAGCTGAAATTCTAAAGGGCCTAAGTGTCAAAACGTATATTTTCACGATTATTCCATCAAAATAGCTTGAGTGCCTCGTCTGATAACTTTCAAAAGAGAGCAAATGTTAATCTTGACTCTGCCCATACTTGCAATGATATGTAGTAAGTATCAAGCCCATTTACATACAGGGGGGAAATGTATTAAGCTCTTTGCAAATTGCAGTTCTCAGAATAAAAATAAATTTTATTCGTTATTATTTACGAAAACTGTTTGGTTCCGGTACTACTTTGTTTAAGAAGTTTGTGGCGCTACACTTACAAAATAGACTGACTCCAGAGGAAGGGAAAGGTGCAAGTAAATGTAATTTGAAGTAAATGGGAGACATAGCGGTAACCTCTTTTGCATGTAAATACCCATAAACACAAGGTTTCTTAAACTTGGGGAATTGGAAGACTACATAAGAAACAGGAAATACGTATGGATATCGTCAAGTCTCCCCAAAAGACACCTCCTGGGGTTTGTGGGATAACTGATCAACACTACATTGTCTAAATCGTTAAAATCATGGGCCATATTTTCAGATTATACAGGAGATATACGCTAAATGTAGAAGGCATATGAAAATATTTCTTTTCCTAATAAACACGTCTTTGTTTGTTCCGTTACTTTCTTTTGCAATTATACATTAGTCGACCAACTGGAGTTTGTAATCCATTGCCTTCACTAAGAAAACTAACAAACTAAAGCGGCATTTACTTGACTACAGTTGTGTCAAATAAACGTCATTGATGTGCCGAGTGACATGACAGCTAATAAAAGGAGAAAATTATACATATAAAGGTAATGAAAAGCAGGGCATAAAAACAGAGTAAGGGGAGACAATGGAGGGAAGACGTACACTGACGTGGAGACGTTCATTGGGGGACAATTAAAAAAGCCTACATAAAGTTAAAAAACACAATTGGCGATTCGTAGAGAACAAAAAAGACACTGAAGTCATGCACACAGGTTAAAAGTTGGCAACAGGGAACCCTCAGGAGGAAGCAGGAGGAATGTGGGGTTAGAGTTGGTAGGAGGGGTAGACGTCAGGGCAAAGTTCATCATCCAGGAGAGGTAGGTGCTGGAAGTTGCGTTGGGAAAGGAGGTGGAGGGTGTGGAGATGAAGAGAGGGCGAGACACAACGGTAAAGGTGCGGCAATGGACTGGGTGAGGAAAGGAAGGTGGCCACTAGGGGGTGGTGGGGATCGAGTCGGCAGACAATATACAGGGTGCAGATGTGTTTAAGGAAAAGGAGAAGGTGGGGGAAGGGGATGAGGTCATAGAGGATGCATGTGGGGGACAGAAGGCAGGTACGGAAGATAAGGTGGAGTGTATGGCCCAAAAGGATTTGGAGGGCATTATAGAACCTGGAAGGGGCAGAAATCCAAGCAATGCTGGCATAACAAAGGATGCGGCAGATCAATGATTTGTAGGTGTGAAGGATGGTGGAAGGCTGCCGTCTCCATGTCCTGTTGAACATGAGTTTCAGGAGGCAGAGTCTGTTGTGGGCTTTGCGTTGGATTGTAAGGAGATGGGGACTCCAGGTGAGGTGGCAATCGAGGATGAAGCCAAGGGTTTTGAGGGTAGGAGTGAGGTGGATAGGACGGCCATAAATGGTTAGGTAGAAATCATGGTGATGGGAGGAGCAGGTGGTGCAGCCTATGATGATCGCCTGGGTCTTGGAGGGGTTGATACTAAGGAACTACTGGTTGCAACAGGTTGTGAACTGGTCAAGGTGAGTTTGGAGGGTACATTGGGACTGTTGAAGGGTAGAATAAAGGGCTACGAAGGCGGTGTCCTCAGCAAATTGGAGGAGATGTACAGGCGGGGGAGGTTTGGGCATATCAGCAGTGTACAGGAGATAGAGGAAAGGGGAAAGGACGGAGCCTTGGGGCACGCCAGTGGAGGGATAGAAGGTACAGGAGTTGGAATTGTGGTTAGTGGCATAGGAGGGACGACGGGAGAGGAAGGAAGCAACGAGAGGGAGGAAATTGATAGGGAGAGCATAGGTCTGGCGTTTGAAGAGGAGCCTGGGATGCCAGACAAAGTCCTAGGCGTTCTGGAGTCAAGGGAATCAAAGATAGCGGAGCGACGGGAGCTAAGATGGAGGGAAAGAAGATTGGTAAAGTTAAAGAGCTGGTCGTTGGCTGAGAAGGAAGGCCGGAAGCCCATGTAAGGTGGAGGAGGTGGTGATGGTTAAGGTGGCGGTGAATATGGTGGGAGAGGAGGTGAGGCAGATGGGACGATAGGAAGAGGAATCAGAGAGGTGTTTGTTGGGCTTAGGGAAAAGCAGGACACAGGAAGTCTTCCAAAGGTCGGGGTAAAAGATGATGGAGAGGAGGACATTGTACAGGGTGGCAAGGACAGCCAGGAGTATGCAAATTTGTGTTACAAACTAAGTACGAAGTGGAAAATAAAGTCATCAATCTAATCGTTGCGTAATGACGCAAGAGAAGAGTAGGTAAATGAAAAACGACTAAGTGCTATCACAACATTGTAGCAGACGAGATGAAGAACTACATTGTGCGTCATACACTGACAAACCAGAACTCTACGGTCACGTGCTTGACAGCGTGTTGGTCCAACTTTGGAAGATAGTAGAGCATCGATTCTGTGCGGTATGGACTCGACAAGTCTTTGGTTGGTTACCGAAGATGCGTGGTACCAGAGGTCTCCACTGTAGACATCCAGTCTGTTTCCAGGCCAATTTTGTGTGCGTCTTCCTAGCAACCTCCTGAATGTAGAGTTCTTTTCAGATACGACACATTCCGCGAAAAACTGAAAATCACAACTGCCTGTTACTTCTAACGTTCCTGTTCGTCGTATATAAGACGAGCGTATGCATCGTACCGTGAAGTCCTTAGTAAAATCTAGCTGGTAAGCAATGACTACAACCGGCTCGCCAAGCTATGCGAGAAGCCCTGGAAGACGATAATTCCTTCTACGAACACAGTACTACAATATAGAATGAACGCAAGATGTGCTGCATTTGGGAGCATTAGTGACAACAGCATACCGTCTACAGGACATTAAAGCCATAGTCAATCGGTAATCAGAATGGGAGAAAAGCGCATGTATAATTCGTCGAAACGACGTAGCACTTTTATTACTGATTTAGTCTCGTTATTGCAAACTCGTTCGAGCCTGCTGGAAGAGATACAGCGAATACACCTTTCTGCTAACATTCAAACTAGTCTTTAGAGTTAAAACCGGTGCGGATATTACCACTATTACATTAAAGTTAATCCGTCGACGACGATAGGAGCAGCGTGTGTTTATGAGTATGACGAAAGAACGAGAAAAATTACGGCATGAGTACGACGCTAATATTCATTTGCATTTAACTCTCTTCGTCGAACTGGTAAAAAGGCCAAGACGCCTAGTAAATCCCCAACCCTGAATGATGCAGCTGTTCCGCTGACATTAAAGAACTTGGATGACCGACTCACGTTGTTGTTAAGTTCGTGCATACACATATTAGGAATTATCAATTAAAGACGGTTCAAACCACAGGAAGAATCATCGTTGATTTATTACCATATATGTAATCTCCTTAAATGTTGGGATATTTATCCCAGTGGAGACATGAACTCCCATCCATTTTCCGCGATTTATTTCAGGCCATTGGCAGACCCACCAATTAGCCTAACCGAACACACTTTCCCCGAAGTAAAATGACCGACGAATGGGATTCCACAGTAAAGCTTAAATGGGGGAGTCACGTGGTGAAAGATTTGTCTATTTAGAGGATACATGAGGTGATGCACCGTGGAACTCTACACTAGAACGCCCTCACAAACTTTTGTTTGGAAAAGTGTCTTTCGATGTGTATCTGGCACTCCTTTGTTTGTGCCAATAGCATTAATGATGTAGTCTTCTCTGCATGTAGCACTCCACGGCATATACTGTGATTCGTGATCACATCTGCCGAAGCCACCCCTGGTCCCTGGAAATGTACCTCTGTGACATTCCATGACAGGCTCTCATTGCAGCCCGTCTGCAGCACGATGTCCCCAAAAGTTCTCACGCAGCGTCGTCTACATGTTGTTGTCGTTGTTGTTGTTGTTGCTGTTCTATTCTTAGGGTAGTTCTGTAGCTGATTCAACTTGTCACGTTCTCGTGTGACGCCTTCCTCGGATTTTGTTGTGGCTGCTCCAACTTTTCTTTCCAACTACTAAGTCTCTAATTACCCCAAAGAAACATTTGTTACTTCGTCAAATTTGTGCCCTAGGCTTACCTCTAGCGATATTATAGAGACTATTTGATTCTAGGAGGAATAACTGCCTTCCTCTGTCGTTTCTGAATGTCTTCTGCACTCCTACACTATATGATCTAAGAGTTCCTTCACAACCACACTCAGATGAATTAGTCTTATGGTGTTTCTTTTCAAACATCTCGGCCACTCTCCGTCCCTGGTTAAATAATGAACGATACCCCTGCACAGTTTCAGTTCGCAGAAAATTGTAATCACGTCTTCCCGTTGTTAATTCGTCACGGGAATGCTGTCATTCTTGCAGGAGTCGTGCTTTAATTCCTTGTTTAGTTCCCTTCTCCCTTTGTAGACAGCTCCTTTCGTCAGTCATTATTTTGTGCCCTACTTCGGAACTTACTGGTCTCTATTGGTTAGTTTCCCAGATTACCGCTTTGTATTTGTATTATCGATAATTATGAGAGAAGGGAAAGGATAAAGCTCAATTCCGTTCTAATAATACCAACAGACCGGCGACGATGTCTCCATCCGATGCCATCAACACTGTACGACACCATCACTCCCTAAGAAGCCCCGAAGAGTTCCTGTAACGTAATCCAGAACATCGGGGCAGAGTCATATGAATAATAAGTACACGCCCCAACCTTTGTCCCACTGCATGCCAAATTCTGATGCTGGCAACTTCGTCTCGGGATTCGAAACAGCTATCTCTAGGTAGAGGACCAGAGCCGCAGCCCGTCTACCGTTCAAAGGAAACTGACAACGTCTGATGAAGTAGCAAACTCGAAGCCACAGATGTAATAGTTTACAAACTCATTCCAACACATCAGTGTCGTGCAAAATGAAATGAAAGAGCAGCTCATGAAAGGCAAAGTTGCAAACGATAGAGCTGTGGATACGATTGCTGTTAATTGGCGATACCACTTGGAAGTGTTTTTCGAAAATTACTTTGATGTATTTCTTCGTGTGGCGTTTCTTCTCGGCCGACTACTCTAGATTCTCATTTATTTTAGTAAGTTAAAATCTATAGGTATTTGGAAGAACGCATCACTCTTGTCGTTGGACAGATATATGTGATCGTATCAGAAAATCGTCATGTCAGGGTTATTACAAATGATTGAAGCGATTTCACAGCTCTGCAATAACTTTGTTGTTTGAGATATTTTCACAATGCTTTGCACACACATACAAAAACTCAAAAAGTTTTTTTAGGCATTCACAAATGTTCGATATGTGCCCCTTTAGTGATTCGGCAGACATCAAGCCGATAATCAAGTTCCTCCGACACTCGGCGCAGCATGTCCCCATCAATGAGTTCGAAAGCATCGTTGATGCGAGCTCCCAGTTCTGGCACGTTTCTTGGTAGAGGAGGTTTAAACACGGAATCTTTCACATAACCCCACAGAAAGAAATCGCATGGGGTTAAGTCGGGAGAGCGTGGAGGCCATGACATGAATTGGTGATCATGATCTCCACCACGACCGATCCATCGGTTTTCCAATCTACTGTTTAAGAAATGCCGAACATCATGATGGAAGTGCGGTGGAGCACCATCCTGTTGAAAGATGAAGTCGAGGCTGTCGGTCTCCAGTTGTGGCATGAGCCAATTTTCCAGCATGTCCGGATACACGTGTCCTGTAACGTTTTTTTCGCAGAAGAAAAAGGGGCCGTAAACTTTAAACCGTGAGATTGTACAAAACACGTTAACTTTTGGTGAATTGCGAATTTGCTGCACGAATGCGTGAGGACTCTCTACCGTCCAGATTCGCACATTGTGTCTGTTCACTTCACCATTAAGAAAAAATGTTGCTTCATCACTGAAAACAAGTTTCGCACTGAACGCATCCTCTTCCATGAGCTGTTGCAACCGCGCCGAAAATTCGAAGCGTTTGACTTTCTCATCGGGTGTCAGGGCTTGTAGCAAATGTAAACGGTAAGGCTTCTGCCTTTAGCCATTTCCGTAAGATTTTCCAAACCGTCGGCTTTGGTACTTTTAGCTCCCTGCTTGCTTTATTCGTCGACTTCCGCGGGCTACGCGTGAAACTTGCCCGCACGCGTTCAACCGTTTCTTCGCTCACTGCAGGCCGACCCGTTGATTTCCCCTCACAGAGGCTTCCAGAAACTTTAAACTGCGCATACCATCGCCGAATGGAGTTAGCAGTTGGTGGATCTTTGTTGAACTTCGTCCTGAAGTGTCGTTGCACTGTTATGACTAACTGATGTGAGTGCATTTTAAGCACGACGTACACTTTCTCGGCTCCCGTCGTCATTTTGTCTCACTGCGCTCTCGAGCGCTCTGGCGGCAGAAACCTGAGGTGCGGCTTCAGCCGAACAAAACTTCATGAGTTTTTCTACGTATCTGTAGTGTGTCGTGACCATATGTCAATGTATGGAGCTACAGTGAATTTACGAAATCGCTTCAATCATTTGTAATAGCCCTGTATAATATGAATTTCCATAAAAGTATACGTAATTTAGAAATATTACCTAAAAGATAATTAAAATGACTAAAGATCTCGATGTCATCTTTTCTAGATTATCTCCAAATCTTCATCATGCAAAGATATGAAAATGAATATTGTAGAAGCAAACGAAATTTTTGACGTGTTAAAACTCAGTCAGGTACATACATTAACGAATAAACTGATTTACAAAGCAGAAAGGTTCACGATAATTTTTGTCACTTTCTGCTTCGGGCTAATCAAAACCATACCGCTATTTCATTCATAGTTTCCACACTCACAAGTAAGTGTATTTATACCGTCTATAATTGAATTTCCAGTTTTGTTAAACATATATTTTCAGTAATTTTATTTTTATTAGATTTTCTTTATGTATACGCACAAGTGTACGTCTTTAGATCTAAGATAATGGTACTTATTCTTTGTTGTTGCTGTTGTTGTTCTGGTCTTCAGTCCAGAGACTGGTTTGGTGCAGCTCTCCATGCTACTCTATCCTATGCAAGGTTCTTCATCTCCCAGTACCTACTGTAACCTACATCCTTTTGAATCTGCTTAGTGTATTCATCTCTCGGTTTCCCTCTACGATTTTTACCTTCCACGCGGCCCTCCAATACTAAATTGGTGATCCCTTGATGCCTCAATACATGTCCTGCCAACCGATCCCATCTTCTAGTCAAGTTGTGCCACAAACTTCTCTTCTCCCCAATCCTATTCAATACCTCCTCATTAGTTATGTGATCTACCCATCTAATCTTCAGCATTCTTCTGTAGCACCACATTTCGAAAGCTTCTATTCTCTTCTTGTCCAAACTATTTACCGTCCATGTTTCACTTCGATACATGGCCACACTCCATACAAATACTTTCAGAAATGACTTCCTGATACTTGAATCTACAATCGATGTTAACAAATTTCTCTTCTTCAGAAACGCTTTCCTTGCCACTGCCAGTCTACATTTTATATCCTCTCTACTTCGACCATCATCAGATATTTTGCTCCCCAAATAGCAGGCCGGCCGCTGGTGGCCGAGCGGTTCTAGGCGCTACAGTCTGGAACCGCGCGACCGCTACGGTCGCAGGTTCGGATCCTGCCTTGGTCCTGGATGTGTGTGACGCCATTAGGTTAGTTCGGTTTAAGTAGTTCTAAGTTCTAGGGGACTGATGACCTTATAAGTTAAGTCCCATAGTGCACAGAGCCATTTGAACCATTTGAACCCAAATAGCAAAACTCCTTTACTACTTTAAGTGTCTCATTTCCTAATCTAATTCCCTCAGCATCACCCGACTTAATTCGACCACATTCCATTATCCTCGGTTTGCTTCTGTTGATGTTCATCTTAGATCCTCCTTTCAAAACACTATCCATTCCGTTTAACTGCTCTACCAAGACCCTTGGTGTCTCTGACAGAATTACAATGTCATCGGCAAACCTCAAAGTTTTTATTACTTCTCCATGGATTTTAATACCTACTCCGAATTTTTCTTTTGTTTCCTTTACTGCTTGCTCAATATAAAGATTGAATAACGTCGGAGATAGGGTACAACCCTGTCTCACTCCCTTCCCAACCACTGCTTCCCTTTCATGTCCCTCGACTCTTATAACTGCCATCTGGTTTCTGTACAAATTGTAAGTCGCCTGTCGCTCCCTGTATTTTACCCCTGCCACCTTCAGAATGTGAAAGAGCGTATTCCAGTCAACATTGTCAAACGTTTTCTCTAAGTCTACAAATGCTAGAAACGTAGGTTTGCCTTTCCTTAATCTAGCTTCTAAGATAAGTCGTAGGGTCAGTATTGCGTCACGTGTTCCAACATTTCTATGGAATCCAAACTGATCTTCCCCGAGGTCGGATTCTATTAGTTTTTCCATTCGTCTGTAAAGAATTCGCGTTAGTATTTTGCAGCTGTGACTTATTAAACTGATTGTTCGGTAATTTTCACATCTGTCAACACCTGCTTTCTTTGGGATTGGAATTATTATATTCTTCTTGAAGTCTGAGGGTATTTCCCCTGTCTCATACATCTTGCTCACCAGATGGTAGAGTTTCGTCAGGACTGGCTCTCCCAAGGCCGTCAGTAGTTCTAATGGAATGTTGTCTACTCCTGGGACCTTCTTTCGACTCAGGTCTTTCAGTGCTCTGTCAAACTCTTCACGCAGTATCGTATCTCCCATTTCATCTTCATCTACATCCTCTTCCATTTCCATAATCGTCCTCAAGTACATCGCCCTTGTATAGACCCTCTATATACTCCTTCCACCTTTCTGCTTTCCCTTCTTTGCTTAGAACTGGGTTTCCATCTGAGCTCTTGATATTCATACAAGTGGTTCTCTTTTCTCCAAGGGTCTCTTTAATTTTCCTGTAGGCAGTATCTATCTTACCCCTAGTGAGATAAGCCTCTACAACCCTACATTTGTCCTCCAGCCATCCCTGCTTAGCCATTTTGCACTTCCTGTCAATCTCATTTTTGGGACGTTTGTATTCCTTTTTGCCTGCTTCATTTAGTGCATTTTTATATTTTCTCCTTTCATCAATAAATTCAATATTTCCCAATATTACCCAAGGAGTTCTACTAGCCCTTGTCTTTTCACCTAGTTGATCCTCTGCTGCCTTCACTACTTCATCCCTCAATGCTACCCATTCTTCTTCTACTGTACTTCTTTCCCCCATTCCTGTCAATTGTTCCGTTATGCTCTCCTTGAAACTCTGTATAACCTTTGTTTTAGTCAGTTTATGCAGGTCCCATCTCCTTAAATTCCCACCTTTTTGCAGTTTCTTCAGTTTTAATCTACAGTTCATAACCAACAGATGGTGGTCAGAGTCCACATCTGCCCCTGGAAGTGTCTTACAATTTAAAACGTGGTTCCTAAATCTCTGTCTTACCATTGTATAATCTATCTGAAACATGTCAGTATCTCCAGGGTTCTTCCATGTATACAACCTTCTTTCATGATTCTTGAACCAAGTGTTAGCTATGATTAAGTTGTGTTTTGTGCAAAATTCTACCAAGCGGCTTCCTCTGTCATTTCTTAGCCCCAATCCATATTCAGCTACTACGTTTCCTTCTCTCCTACTACCGAATTCCAGTCACCCATCACTATTAAATTTTCGTCTCTTTTGACTATCTGAATAATTTCTTTGACTTCATCATACATTTCTTCAATTTCTTCGTCATCTGCGGAGCTAGTTAGGATTTAAACTTGTACTACTGTAGTAGGCGTGGGCTTCGTGTCTACCTTGGCCACAATAATGCGTTCACTATGCTGTTTGTAGTACTTTACCCGCACTTCTATTTTCCTATTCATTATTAAAGCTACTCCTGCATTACCCCTATTTGATTTTGCATTTATGATCCTGTATTCGCCTGACCAAGAGTCTTGTTCCTGCTGCCACCGATCTTCACTAATTCCCAATATATCTAACTTTAACCTATCCATTTCCCTTTTTAAATTTTCTAACCTACCTGCCCGATTAAGGGATCTCACATTCCACGCTCCGATCCGTAGAACGCCATTTTCTTTCTCCTGATAATGACGTCCTCTTGAGAAGTCCTCGCCCGGAGATCCGAATGGGGGACTGTTTTACCTCCGGAATATTTTACCCAAGAGGACGCCATCATCATTTAACCATACAGTAAAGCTGCATGCCCTCGGGAAAAATTACGGCTGTAGTTTCCCCTTGCTTTCAGCCGTTCGCAGTACCAGTACAGCATGGCCGTTTTGGTTAGTGTTACAAGGCCAGATCAGTCAATCATCCAGACTGTTGCCCCTGCAACTACTGAAAAGGCTACTGCCCCTCTTCAGGAACCACGCGTTTGTATGGCATCTCAACAGATATCCGTTGTGGATGCACCTACGGTACGGCTATCTGTATCGCTGAGGCACGCAAGCCTCCCCACCAACGGCAAGGTCCATGGTTCACGGGGGGATTTATTCTTTAGTGAGTGTTATATCTTTCAGTAACGCCCCTCCTTCTACGGAGCTGTTGAAGTGCAATGCACTATGATCCTCTGTAGAGAGAGAGAGACAGAGTTGTTCATTACAGAACCTGCACTGAAAGTTTCTTAACATTCTCTCACCGCCGGCCGGGGTGACCGAGCGGTTCTAGGCGCTACAGTCTGGAACCGCGCGACCTCTACGGTTGCAGGTTCGAGTCCTGCCTCGAGCATGGGTGTGTGTGATGTCGTTACGTTAGTTAGTTTTAAGTAGTTCTAAGTTCTAGGGGACTGAGGACCTCAGAAGCTACGTCCCACAGTGCTCAGAGCTATTTGAACCATTCTCAGACCCTGTAAAATCCAGACGTAAACAGAATCACTACGTTAGAAATGCATAAACAAATGTCGTTTTTAAACGTTCATCAAACATAAAATGAAAATATGAATTCAAATAAAGTAGTAATGAGCAAGCGCAAAACACGAAAGGAAATACTAGATAAAGCATGCGCAAGACTAATAATTAATGAGCTGGATCAGTTTGAGGAAAATCCACGGGCTAGCGCCGCCGTCTTCCAACCGCCGTGGCCGGTTACAGACTGCTGCTCAAGAAGTCCCAATGTTATCACAGTCTAAAACAAATTATGGATTGTTTATTTTTTCCGTTTTTGTTTATAATTTTAGTTGTGTAGCTTTTCGCTAACTGCAGCGGCGCACTCAGGTAATCTGGCGTCTTAGAAGAAGCGTAGCTCTTCATACTTGCTCGTCTACATGCGTGCAGCACTAAGTGCTGAACTCTATGTTTTAATTTCATGGTGGTGTCTAAATAGTTATATCACCGTCTAAAAGACACTAAGGAACCTGTTTCTTTTCTTACTCGTATCGACTGTGAAGTTAGCAGCATAGCTCTGCGCCACCGCCGTCACCTCAGCCTTGAAGGACGTGCTCTGTGAAGTTAAGCAGCAAGGCCCGCACTTGGTTGTCGGACGCAAACCTGTAGTGCTAAAAGTCGGTGATAAGTTCTGATGTCCAGTGCTTAACCGACAACTAGCTTTCATGCTCAAAAGGATCTTAATTGGTACTGTAGCCGTCTAAGACACCCATATCGATGTGACGTCCCCCTGTAGTTCGTAATTTCAATAATGTTGTTTTGTGCCACCTGAAGCAGTGTGGGGCTAAATGTCGTCGCATTTATTTGCTTGTGTGCACTGCTATAGTGTCCAGCCCACTGCTTGATACTTACCCAGTAGCTTGCATTGTTGCTTTCGTGGAAGAGTCTGATTAGTACCCTCGTTGTGTACAGACGCTAGGGCTCGCTTTTACTTACCATGTGCTCTACGAATGTAGCTATTCTCCCAACGCAGTGCAGCAGCCCCACAGTTTAAAATGCCAGAATTAAATGCCTTCACTCGCTATTACGTATCTGCTTGAGAGCAGTAACACTGCGCTAAGTGCAGGTGTACAACACTTATCCAGTAATTTCCGATTTTGCTCTTGTGGAGGCATATACATCATACATGAGTAAAAGTAATGAAGATAATGATTTTCACATTTTTACTTGTTTTCAATATTTGTAATTCTTCGCACAGTGAAGAATTTACGATAACAAGGGAATTTTAGATTTTACATAGCAATCGATTACGCGTGATCACTTGACATAATTTGCGTGTAGGACTTTTTTGGTAGTATTTCATTTTACAGAATGCCTTGATTAGTGTCACTGCATATAGTAGTGATTAAATACGCAGTGTTATTTTCCGCTACATACAGAAAACACACAAGCGAGTTGGTACGGTTGTTAGAAACAGTGACTTGCAGCCAACAGGATGATAGTGAAAATACTGTGCAACAACCCAGATTTAAGTTCTACTGTTTACCATATTCGCTTAGGACAGTTGCTGGACCTTTTGTAAACGACCCAACTGCCTACATTCCCCATCCTTTACCTATCCAAGGTGGTATTTCCTGTCTGCTGGCATTGCTGTTGACAGGATTTTAAGTCTTACTCTTGCTTGCAGGATCACAGCCAGATATTTTTCGAATAGTGTAGATGTACGTCATTAACCGTACGTCTCTGCCCCTGTGCAGCGACATAGTCCTTAGTGCAGGTGCTCGGTGCCCAATCAGTGGCTTGTTTGTGTTTTTGGAAATTCAAAATTTCAGTAAAGTAGTAGTTCTGCGTTGACTGCGTTTCCACAGTCGTGTAATTCGAGAGTAATAGAAGTGAACCCTCTTGCTAACATTGGAGTGTACATCGAGGTGACAAAAGTCGTGGGTGCAGTGGTGCTTTCGTCGTAGTATATTCATTAAATGTCGTGCATGTGCATGACACATGTCAATTAGAAGTAGGTAATTTCTCGTGATTTACAATATATAATCAGCCTCCACATGTGACCGCCGGACATGTTTCATTATGCTGTGCTTGTTAGCAATGTTCAAAATCCAGCATACCTTAGCAGAACCGTTCCCCTTGCTTTTACAAGTAGGCTCCACATATTCTCTTAGAATTTGTCTAGATGAGCGTCATGAATAAGGCTATGGTGCATCTCATTACTCCGAAGATCTTCACTATAGACTTTACCAGTCGCACGTAGCTTTCGGCCTTATGATTGTCCAAAAGTCATGAACAACCGCTACAACGCAATTACAAACAACTTTCTTCTCCTCATCGATCATCTTTTGAAATTCCTTGCATTGCATGATCTCCTTTTCCCGTAGTCACATAAAAACGTCTGGTTTGACCTAAATCCAAGATAGTGATGGAGATAAGCCTGACAGATATTTGAAGGTTGTCGGATACTTATTCAGATTTCTAACAAAGTACTTCATCAGGCCCAATTTTATGTCTAACGGAGGCACCAGCACCTTTCTTGGGTCTACCAATGGTTCCCCTTTGACATCATTCGTTATCACATATTTAATTTCTCTTTGGTAAGTGTTTCCTCTCATAGTAAGCCTCAATTTTTTCTGGTACCCCAAAGACTAAGAAAGAAGGGAAACGTAACAAAATCACTTTGGAGACTCATCAGAAATGCCACCATTTTGAAGGCTCCTATTAACTCTCATCCATATTCTGCTTATTTTATGGATTCTAGGAAGTTTGCCGCCTCTGTAACCTGACTTGAGTTTGTGGGATCAAGGTCTCTGATAAAGTCTTTACGATCTTCCTGTTTAGGGGTAGAACGGTTCGCTCTCTTCAGCCGAGAAATCTCAACCTGTAACTTCACATTCGCTGAGAGAACACTCTTCTGAATATAATTGATCTTGCACTCTACAAGCATCCCAAAATATGTTTTGCAGGCTTCACACATTTTGCGATGTCCACAACATAGTACTTTTTTGCTCGCATCTTGATAAATTACCACACACATAAAAGTATTTACTGTTGGATTTTTGCACTCTCTTGAAGCCATATCTTCAGACTTTCATTAATTCTATATGAAAATTGAAAATTGTCAGTGAATGGCCAAATTACATCATTGAAATATCAGAAATACACTGACAAACACAACAAAATAGAGATTTACTAAATGTCAATGCAACCACAACGGAGGGGAATTCGTTGAGAGGCCAGACAAATGTGTGGTTCCTGAAGAGGAGCAGCAGCCAATTCAGTAGTTGTAGGGGCAACAGTCTAGGTGACTGACTGACCTGGCTTTGTAACATCTACCAAAATGGCCTCGCCGTGCTGAACTGCGAACGTCTGAAAGCAAGGGGAAACTACAGTCATTACTTTCCTCAGGGTCCTGCAGCGCTACTGAATGTTTAAATGATGTTGGTGTCCTCTTGGGTAAAATATTCCGGAGGTAAAGTAGGCCCAGATCTTATCTTCGGGTGGGGAAGAGTCAAGAGGATGTCGTCAACAGGAGAAACAAAACTGTCATTCTACGGATCGGACCGCGGTTTGTTAGATCCCTTAACAGGGTCGGTGGGTTAGAAAATTTGAGAAGGAAAGTGGATAGAGTGAAGTTAGATGTTGTCGGAATTAGTGAAATTCGGTGGCAGGAGGGACAGGACTTCTGGCCAGGTGAATACAGGGTTATAAATACAAAATCAAGTAGGCGTAATGCAGGATTGGGTTTAATAATGCTTAAGAAAATAGGAATACGGCAGAGCTACTACGAACAGCATAGTGAACGCATTATCGTAGCAAAGATGGACACAAAACGCACACTTACCACACCAGTACAGGTTTATATGACACCTAGCTCTGCAGATAAGAAACTGAAGAAATGTATGACGAGATAAAAGAAATTATTCAGATAACTAAGCGCGACGGAAATTTAGTTGTGATGGGCGACTGGCAATTCGACAGTAAGAAAAGGAAGAGTAGGAAAAATAGTAGGTGAATATGGACTGTGGGAACGAAATGAAAGAAGAAGTCATTTGGTAGAATTTTGCACAGAGCATAATTTAATCATCGCTAAAACTTGATTTAAGAATCATGAAAGAGGGTTGTATACATGAAAGAGATATGGAGACAACGGAAGGTTTCAGATTGATTACATCATGGTAAGATATTTCGATTGGTAGATGCTGATTCTGACCACAATCTATTGGTTAGGAACTGTACGTTCAAATTGAAGAAATTGTAAAAAGCTAGTAAATTAAGGAGATGGGTCCTAGATAAGTTGAAAGAACTGTATGTTGTTGAAAGTTTCAAAGGGAACATTTGGTAACAATTGACTAGAACAGGTGAAAGGAAATGCAGGAGGAGACAAATGGGTAGCTATAAGAGATGAAACAGTAATGGCAACAGAGGATCAAATAGGTAAAAATAAAAGTCTTAGTAGAAATCCTTGGATAACACAGGAGGTATTTAATTTAATGGACGAATAGAGAAAATATAAACATACAGCAAATGAAGCAGAAAAACGTCTGAAAAGTGAGATTGAAAGGAAGTACAAAATGGCTAAGCAGAAATGGCTAGAGAAAAAATGTTAGGACTTAGAAGCATATATCATTAGGGGAAAGATAAATGCCGCTAAAGAAAAATCAAAGAGGCCTTTGGAGAAATGAGAAGCATCTGTAGGAAGATCAAGATCTCAGATGGAAACCCAATCCTATGAAAGGAAGGAAAAGCCGAAAGGTGGGAGGTGGAAGGAATATATAGGGGTTCTATACAAGGGTGATTAACTTGAAGGCAGTTTATAGAAATGGAAGAGGACCTAAATGAATAGTAGATGGGAGATATGATACAGCGAGAAGGACTTGACAGAGCGCTGGAAGACCTCAGTCAAAACAAGGCTCCTAAAGTGGACAACATTCCGTCAGAACCGCTGACAGCCTTGGGAGAGCCACCCATGACAGAACTCTTCACCTGGTTGGAAAGATGTATGAGACAGGCGAAATACCGTCATACTTCAAGAAGAATATAATAATTACAGTCCCAAAGGAAGCAGGTGCTGACAAGTGTAAATATTACCGAATTATTAGTTTAATAAGTCATGGTTGCGCTATACTAATTCGAATTCCTTACAGAAGAGTGGAAAAACTGGTGTAAGCCTACCTCGAAGAAAATCAGTTTGGATTCCGGAAAAATGCAGGAACACGCGAGGCAGTTCTGGCCTCAGGAATTATCTTAGAAGGCAAGTTACAGAAAGACAAACCTACTTTTTAGAATTTGTAGACTTAGAGACAGCTTTTGACAATGTTGACCGGATTACTCTCTTTGAAATTATGAAGGTAGGACCGGTAAAACACAGGGAGCGAAAGGCTATTTACAACTTGCACAGAAACCAACGGAAGTTAAGAGTCGAGGGGTATGAACAGGGAGCAGTAATTGAGAAGGAAGAGAGACTGGGTTATAGCCTATTCCGGATGTAATTTAATCGGTACACTGAAGAAGGAGTAAAGGAAACTTTGGAGTAGGAATTAAAGTTCAGGGAGAGGAAATAAAACTTTAATCTTTGCCGATGACCTCGTAATTCTGTCAGAGACAGTAAAGGACTTGGAACAGCAGCTGAACGGAATGGACGGTGGCTTGAAAAGAAAATATAAGTTGAACGTTAACAAAACCAAAACAAGGATAATGCAAAGTAGTCGAATTAAATCAAGGGATGAGTTTTGATGTTTGGGCAGCAAAATAACTGATGATGGTCGTGGTAGAGAGGATATGGTTCAAATGGCTCTGAGCACTATGGGACTTAACATCTGAGGTCATCAGTCCCCAAGACTTAGAACTAATTAAACCTAACTAACCTAAGGACCTCACACACATCCATGCCCGCGGTAGGCTTCGAACCTGCGACCGTAGCAATCCCGAGGTTCCGGATTGAAGCCCCTACAACCGCGCGGCCACCGCGGCCGCCAGAGAGGATATTAATGTAGAGTAGTAATGGAAGAGAAATCTTTTAATATCAAATATTGATTTAAGTGTTAGTAAGTATTCCCTGAAAGTATTTGTTTGGAGTGAAGCCATGTATGGAAATGAAACATGGATGATAAACAGTTTGGACAAGGAAAGAATGGAGCTTTTCAAATGTGGTGCTGCAGAAGAATGCTGAAGGTTAGTTGGGTAGATCACGTAACTAATGTGGAGGTACTGAATAGAACTGGGGAGAAATGAAACTTGTGGCACGGCCTGACTAGAATAAGGAATCTGTTGGTAAGACACAGTCTAAGTCACCAAGGAGTGACTCTACAATATTCATTCTTTCAGGAGTGCTAGTTCTGCAAGGTTCGCAGGAGATCTTCTGTAAAGTTTGGAAGGTAGGAGACGAGGTACTGGCAGAAGTAAAGCTGTGAGGACGGGGCGTGGGTCGTGCTTGGGTAGCTCAGCTGGTAGAGCACTTGCCCGCGAAAGGCAAAGGTCCCGAGTTCGAGTCTCGGTCTGGCACACAGTTTTAATCTGCCAGGAAGTTTCATATCAGCGCACACTCCGCTGTAGAGTGAAAATTTCATTCCAGAAACATCCCGCAGGCTGTGGCTAAACCATGTCTCTGCAATATCCATTTTTTCAGGAGTGCTAGTTCTGCAAGGTTCGCAGGAGAGTTTCTGTGAAGTTTGGAAGGTAGGAGGCGAGGTACTGGGAGAAGTGAAGCTGTGAGGACGGGGCGTGAGTCGTGCTTGGGTAGCTTAGTTGGTAGAGCACTTGCCCGCGAAAGGCAAATGTCCCGAGTTTGAATCTCGATCTGGCACACAGTTTTAATCTGCCAGGAAGTTTCATTTTCACACTGCTTCTCTACCATTCCACTCTCGAATGGCGCGTGGTTAAAAGGAACACTTACATCTTTCCGTTCGAGCTCTGACTTCTCTTATTTTACTATGATGATCATTTCTCCCTATGTAGGTGGGTTTCAACAAAATATTTTCGCATTCGGAAGAGTAAGTTGGTGATTGAAATTTCGTAAATAGATCTCGCCGCAAAGAAAACCGCCTTTGTTTCAGTGACTGCCACCCCAACTCGTGTATCATATCAGTGACACTCTCACCCCTATTGCGCGATAACACAAAACGAGCTGCCCTTCTTTGCACTTTTACGGTGCCCTCCGTCAATCCAACCTGGTAAGGATCTCACACCACGCAGCAGTATTCCAGTAGAGGACGGACAACTGTAATGTAGGCTGTCTCTTTAGTGGGTTTGTCGCATCTTCTAAGTGTTCTGCCAACATAGCGCAGTCTTTGCTTCGCCTTCCCCACAATATTATCTATGTGGTCTTTGGCTACTAATTGTAATTCCTAGGTATTTAGTCGAATTGACAGCTCTTAGATTTGTGCGATTTATCGTATACCCAAAATTTATGGGATTTCTCTTAGTACCCATGTGGATGACCTCTCACTTTTCTTTGTTTAGTGCCAATTGCCACTTTTCGCACCATACAGAAGTTCTCTCTAGATCATTTTGTAATCGGAATTGATCGTCTGAGGATTTTACTAGACGGGAAATTACAACGTCTACTGCAAACATTCCAAGGGGGCTACTCAGATTATCAGCTAGATCATTTATGTAAATCACGATCAGCAGAGGACGTATGGCGCTACCTTGCGGAACGCCAGATATCACTTCTGTTCTACTCGATGATTTCCCGTCTATCGCTACGAACTGTGACCTCTCGAATCCAGTCACACAACTGAGACGATACTCCATGTGCACGCAATTTGATTAATAGTCGCTTGTGAGGAACGGTGTCAAAAGCCTTCTGGAAATCTATGGATATGGAATCGATCTGAGATCCCCTGTCGACAGCACTTATTACTTCATGGGAATAAAGAGCTAGCTGTGTTGCACAAGAACGATGTTTTCTGAATCCGTGTTGGTTATGTATCAATAAGTCATTTTCTTCAAGGTGATTCATGATGTTCGAGTACAGTATGTGCTCAAAAATCTTTCTGCAAATTGAGGTCAGTGATATGGGTATGTAATTCAATGGATTCCTCCTATTGACTTTCTTGAATATTGGTGTGACCTGTGCTACTTTCCAGTCTTTAGGACGAGATCTTTCGTCAAGTGAGCGGTTGTATATGATTGTTAAGAAAGGCGCTATTGTGTCTGCATACTCTGAAAGGAACCTGATTCGTATACCATCTGGACTGCAAAACTTGCTTTTCTTAAGTGATTTGAGTTGTTTCGCAACTCCTAAGATATCTACTTTTATGTCACTCGTGCTAGCAACTGTTCTGGTTTCGAATTCTGGAATATTTACTTCGTCTTCTTTCGTGAAGGAATTACGGAAAACGGTATTTAGTAACTCCGTTTTAGTGGCACCATCATCGGTAACATTTCCATCGCTATCGCGCAGTGACGGTGTTGACTGTTTTTTGTCACTTAACGTACGACCAGAATCTATTTGGGTTTTCTACCATATTTTGAGACAATGTTTCATTGTGGAAACTATTAAAAGCATCTCGCATTGATGTCCGTACTAAATTTCGAGCTTCCGTGAACCTTAGCCAGTCTTGGGGATTTTGCGTTCTTCTGAATTTGGCATGTTTTTTTCGTTGCTTCTGCAACAGTGCTCTAACGTGTTTTGTGTACCATGGTGGATCAGTCCCGTCTCTTATTAACTTATGCGGTATGAATCTATCTAATGGTGTCGATACTGTAAATTTGTATTTGAGCCATATCTGGTCTACACTTACATAATTAGCTTGGAAGAAATGGAGACTCCCTTTTAGGAAGGCATCAAGCGAATTTTTATCTGCTGTTTTAAGTAGATATATTTTGCGTTTATTTTAGTGGTTTTGGTTGATATGGTTTTGAGCCTCGCTACAGTAAGCAGATTCAGAAGGATGTAAGTTGCAGCAGCTATTCGGAGATGAAAGGGCTTGCACAGCATAAACATGGAGAGCTGCAACAAACCAGTCTTCGGACTGAAGATCACGACAACAGTGTGTATTTTTCACACTCTTTTAGAGTTCGGCAATTTGAAATAACAATAAAAACCTAAAGACAAAAAACCTAAAATTTGTTACACTTCTTTATTCTATTTTTCAGATTTAGATATGAAAATGGATTCCACTGTTCGTTTCTTTTTCGGTAAACCGAGAGAAGATAAAACACTAGTACCGGTAGCGGTCGGGTGCAGCCTTACGGTCTAGCTTTCCTACAGTTTGTCCTTGGAATGCTCCGGGTACCTTTTAGCATCATAAGCTGAAAAAGAAAATAGCTATTCACGCTATAACAGATATATTTGCTGCGAGAGAACAGCAACTGTCTTGATATTTAAAACAATTCTCATTTATTCTTCAGTCTCACTTGGACATTTCTTAAAGACGTAACATGTTCCGATCTCTCTGGATCATCTTAAGATCCGTGTAGTTGCGCCACCTACCCGTCGTGTCTTTCTCAAAATCTCGTGCCAGAGTACTCTGATATGAGGCCTGACACAGACACGAGGATTGCTGACCAACCACATACATGTGAAGAAGATCCCGTGAGGTCGAAACAGTCCATGGATTAAAAAGATCTGTAAATGAGACTGAAGAATAAACTAGAAATGTTTTAAAAATAGTTATTCCTTTTACCATTTATGACTGGTATTATGTAGTTAGAGACGGATCCTTGCTGTCAGGTGAAGCTAACTTCGACTCCCAGATAATCAGACTGAGCGCATTTATGTATTTCATATTCCAGTACATTAAATATCAGAGTTTTTGGTGACAGCAGTTTGCATACCGATGGTATTTTATTCTGTTTACGAGGGTTTTGTCCTCTGATACACCGTCTAGCTGACCTACTAGCGAGTTTTCTTTAATTCATGTTGGTTGCAACAGTCATTTAATGACTCATTTTTACACTAGTAAATTGTTCTAGTGAATAAAATTGATTCTATGTAATAACATTAATAGTCGTTGACACACGTTATACGAGTGATCATATAATGTTTTTTGATAATCGCTGCATGCAGATCAATAAACAGAACGAGATCTGAACGAGCGCACAGAGGATTATGTGCCTTAGTCAAACGTAACACTATTAACTAAAAATTTAATGTGAAATTATCAACAAACGCATCACGATTAGTACTACTATTTTTGGAGCCTCACAATTCACCGTGATTTACTTATTTTCAATTACTTTACAATTTCAAATGCGAAGAGTTTAAATGAGTACCTTTTAGATTAATCTTAATGTAAATTTAAATTCATCTACACAGAGATGAAAAGACTTGCACAGGATCCACTAGCATGAAGACGATCGAACGAAATGCCGGAATGCTCATGTGAAAGGAACACTGCCGATTTCCTTCCCCGTCCTTCCGCGATGCGAGTTCGTGCTCCGTCTCTAATGACAGGAAGTTTAACATAAAGTTTTATTCATTTTATTCAGAAACTAGCCATTTTGCCTATGGCTTTTCCCGCGTGCGCATTTAATCTGTATCTATAGCGTATTTCGTCCTGCGGTTTCATCTGGATCCTAAAACATCGAACAACACCAATAAAGACGGAGTGTGTTGCATACTTTAAACGTATTCCAAGTCAAATAAATAAAAGAAGTACTAACCTGAGCCCACCACTATCGGTAGTAAGGATATCTAACCCCCACACAGATTTATGCAAGTAATGAGTCCTATACGTACAAGATCTGGTTGAAATTGCTCTATGAGTTCCTGAATTATGCTTTTGTGTCGCCCCTTATCAGCCACACCGTCAGCCAGGGCGTCTTACAGTCACAGTAATTTCTTTTCAGGTAGCAAGTGATTCGTGTGCCAAGTTTGGTAGAAACTGTACTGTCATCAGTGATCCTAGCGACCACGAAAACTGCCACGGCTTTTCCCCCCACCCCACTGTTAGAGGCGGTGGCTATGTATTACCACCACAGCAGTTACACAAATAATAACTTATGTACGTACAAAGTACGTTTGAAATAACTCCAGACGTTCCCGAGCTCTGCTTCTATCTCTCTCCCCTTACCATCCCCGCCCCTGGGGGAGAGGTAGGCAGTTCCTAACCCATACTGTTTGTCTTCAGATAGTAAGTGATGTATGTACCAAGTTAACTTGAAATTGACTCAGTGGTTTAAGAGGAGATGTGCATCACACATACATACTTACATTTCTAAAAATATACTAAGATAGCCGGTATTGACCGGATACTGTTAGAAGCGGAAACAAAAAAAAAAAAAAAAAATGAACTGTGTTAGTGGTATGAAATCGAAAAAATTTCAGTTCCATATATTCGAGAAAACACGTTTGAAATTGCGAAACAATCGTACAAAGGAATATGCATAATATGCAAATGTATAAGTAAAGCTGCTTCTTGCCTCTACAGCTCGATTATTTAAACGTCTCTATGGTACTGCCTCTTCATAGCTCTATAGACGGCTATTGTTTTTACCTAAAGTCGTCTGCGCTTCGAATTTTCAAAAAGATTTCAAAAGCGCTGCCAGGTGTCAGGAATTTCCTTAAGTTGACTCGACTGTAACAGTGTCTTAGTATCAAAGAATAAATGTATTAAAACTTCATGCATGATGTGGCATTTTTTCACTCATCTCAGTGTTTACAACGTTATGTCTTCTGAACTATTATGTGTGACACTATGCTATAATTTCTTTCGTGCATTTAGCAGCATATTTGGATACAGTCTGCGAAACTTACTACGAATATAGTTAGCAGCACAGAAGTAACAAATTTAAACGTCATGCGTGATGCGGCAGTTTCTCATGCATTCTCATTTTTTATGACGTCATATATCCTGCACTATAATATTTACCTGGTTCTTAGTTCGATAGCAATTGTTGCCAGAAGTAAGGGATATGTGTACCAAGTTTGGTTGAATTCGGTCCAGTGGCTTAGGAAGAGATGTGGAACATGCATTTATACAGAGACACATACATACGTACATTAGAGGCCTTTCTTTCAAAATGATATGTATACGAATGGTACAATTATTTTGAGACTGTGACTGATTCATAGCAGCTATCTGTACAAGCGAGTAACTCTAACGTGTACATTTGTTTTTATTATGGCTAAATTTTTAGGCGGTTGTCAACTACGTCGAATAGGCTGTCCAAAAACAATACCAACTCTCCAACTCCCAAGACTAAGTTTTATCTCTCCACTGGAACTCAGAAGGCAGAGAGCAAAACTTCGTTACATGAGTGTAAGAAGGTACTGGACAACCTCGTGATTTCTTTCCATGAGTGCAACATCTGACTGACTAAAATCCAGAAACGCAGAAATAAAAACTGCTGCAACAATTCTTAATTAAGGATTATATATACGGCATGAATGGAAACAAATATGGTGCCAGCAAGTACCACTAGGAATAAAAACCAGCCTAACCCCCCCCCCCCCCCCCCCCCTAAGCCAACTAGCTTCAATTTTCCCCAACTTACGTGGAAGAGAGCAAGTAGAATCCGCACGAACTCCGGAACATACAACGACTTTCGTTTGAAATTGAAAAGAAAGGCTGACCAATATTGCAGCTGTGGCGAGACAACACAGGACATCCAACACGCTGTGCAGGCGTGTACTTTAAAGTCACGCCTAGGCAATGCAAAAGACCTCCTGACACTGACCCTGGATATGCTGTTGACTAGTCTGAGAAATTAAATTTAAAATTATATGTAAGATATTTGTACCATAAAAACACGGGAGAACTGCCGGATATCAGTAACGTCCTGCCACGATATTTCGGCGCAGAATCTTCTGGCCATCTTCAGGTGAGTACCACTGTAGTAGTACTACTAAACATACCTCTAGAGTCCAAATATCTTGTTATGTTTAAAGTTTTCCCGGCGTACTTTCGAAGGCATACGCGTTGTATTTTGGGCGAAGAATTGGGGAATATGTGCTAGTAACTTGCGTAAGTGGCTGAGTGGTTCTCGAGAATTAGTGCCATTTATGGTATCAATGGTGCGGCGCGAAAGAAGGATCATTCCACTGACTGTTATTTTTGCTAGACCAAAGTGATAGGGTGTTCTACAAAATTAGAACATGGAATTGAACATCCAGACCTGTGCTCAACCGTACGACGAGTTCCACATCATACATCTCCACTTCTTAAGCCGTCAAGCGATCTGACAACTGATGAACAAGGTATAAGGATGCTATCCGACAGTAGTGGGAACGAAACAGCAGCAGAAAACAGCAGAGCACGTTTTGATCCGGATCTAGAGTATTTGTCACCACAGCCAACATCATTTCACCGCATTACGCAGGGAGAACTTAACGACCTCTGTAAGAACTTGAATCTGTCACAGGCACAATGTGAGTTACAGGCTTCGCGATTGCGGGTAATGGAATTAGTTCGCACAGTGTATTAAATTGACTTCACGCAGGTGACGAAAGAGTGAGATGGAAGCTTTTTCTCTTTCTCCAACGAGTTTACGTATTGTAGAGACATTAATGGTTTGTTTGAAGCTCTGTGTCATGTTCACGGCTCTAAGGAACGGAGAATCTTTATTAATTCCTCGATGTCTAGTTTTAAGGCAGTTCTCCTTCATAATGGTAATAAACATCCTTCATTTCACATTGGATACTCTGATAACAAGAGAGAGTCTTATGAAATCATGCGAAATTTGCCCGATTACTTACACTGTGATACGTGTAACACGAAATTGTGTGCAGGTCTGAAAGTAATGGGGCTACTGACCGATATGCAACCAGGTAACACGAAGTACTACTGTTTCTGAGCGAGCGGAACAGTCTCAACAAGAAGGAACATTACTTACCTAAAGAGTGGCTGAAGCGAAACGCTTACGTTCACAGTAAAACGAACGTGTCGTATTAGCCGTTAGTAAACGCAAAAGGTGTATATCTCACACCTTGCATATTAATGTGGGGCTAACGAAGATGTCTGTAAAAGCGCTTTTGGGCCGGCCGCGGTGGTCTAGCGGTTCTGGCGCTGCAGTCCGGAACCGCGGGACTGCTACGGTCGCAGGTTCGAATCCTGCCTCGGGCATGGGTGTGTGTGATGTCCTTAGGTTAGTTAGGTTTAAGTAGTTCTAAGTTCTAGGGGACTTATGACCTAAGATGTTGAGTCCCATAGTGCTCAGAACCATTTGAACCATTTGTAAAAGCGCTGCACATAGAAGGGGAAGATTTACCACTCCTGAGGATACAGTTTCCCAGTATCAGCGGTGTAAAGATTAAAAAGGGAGTATTTATTGGCTCCCAAATACAACAGCTTAAACAAGATATAGTTTTCACCAATTCATTAATTGAGACAGAAAAACGTGCATAGAAAGTTGTCGAGTCAGTGTGTAGGTATGAAATGATAAATTTTATTCCCGTAAGAAGACTGTGAATAACATGGTAAGATGTTTCCAACGTCTGAAGTGTGGTCACCAAAGTTCCTTGATTGCCATTTTCACTTTTTCCCTCAGAACTTGTGGGATACAAGTGATGAACACAGAATATTTTCACCTGGACATTGTAGTACTGGAAAACCGTTTTGTGGGATGGTGAAACTGCAGCACGTTGGCATCATATTGTTGATCCTTACTCAGAAACACTGCAGAACATGAATACAAAAGAAAACGACCAAAAATGTCCTTCTAAACTTATACCAGGGTGAAACATTTGTCTTTTCATGGTTCCAAGCTTCATAGTTTTCGTAAACAATAAAACCTCTGCTTTTGGAAAACGGTATGTGATATGAAATTTCAATTTTGAAATCCTTATTTCCCTTACCCATGAAAAATGAATAAACATGATTTTATTCAGAGGACAGACAAAAAGTTAAAATGTGTTGTACAGCGTTATTTGTGGGGAAACAGCTCCCTCCGAAGAAACACTCGGCTGATGTCTAGAATAAATTCCTTGCCTGAGTGATCTAAAAAACTACTCAGAATCATACACCATAGCACGACAAGACAGAAACTGAACCACGACACTTGGAGAGCAGCTGACTTGGATGACCAGAAATGTCTGGGTTCAGGCAGGAGTACTTGTCGTAATACCGTTCCCAAGCGCTCCATTACCAATATTTAGTAAAATACAGACAAAATACCACTGAATTTGCTCTGGACCTTAATCTCATAATGACCTTTGACTGCACCATAATTTACAATCTCTGTTGTCCCTCTTTTCAGATATGGTTGCGGGATCTCGGCTGTTCAGTACAGAACGTTAAATCAAACACCTTTCAGCCGTCTAAATTTCCAAATTGTCATTTTACTTGGCTGCCAGTTTCGGCGATAAAATACGCCTTTTCAGGCCCCCTGACCGACGTGTAGGAAGATTCCAACCTCGGTTCCAGTCAAAATAGGGGCCAGGAGTCAATGACTGCTCAAAGACTGGTATTTGTAGATTTTTGATACAGCGATCACTTCAAACATCATCTGCCGACTGTTAATTTAGACGGCTGAAACGTATTTGATTTGACAATTTATAATAGTCGTCATCATATTTGCAGTTTCTTATTTTGTACATAAAAAGAGATCACCATCTACGTTGGTTGCTTCATCTCCGACCTTTCACTACAAACGTCTTTGCTTAGCTCCGTCACTAGTACCTTATTTTTGGGGTTATTCTCGTCTGCCTTAAATACGTCGCTAGAGGAGTAAGGCCAGTCATTTACTCTAGTTTAATGTAGTACGTATCCTTGGACAAGAAATCAAGTTCAAGTTTATATGCGCTACTGCATACGGGTTTCAATATTGAAACATATCTTATTACTGGAATATATTCGTCATGCGTCTTGACATATTTATTTCTGCTCTGTTGTCGGCCATTTTGCTGTCGAGACAGATCAGGCAATGAAACACGAGAAACTATCTCATATTTAGTCACATAAAGTTTTCGGTTGTACTCTCATTACCGGGAAGAGTATAACTCAGGTCATGTACAAAATTTAAGCATTTAAGTGGAAGTGCATAAAGTTGTACTAAACGAGCAAACGAAGGAATACAATGGGGTTGGATGAAAAAAAAGAACTCACAACAATATTTAAACTAAAGCGTCAAATTCGTACTTGTATTGCTTGTGAAAGGTTTCGTATTTAATTGCAATTCTGGAAAAAAATGCACACCTACAAATACCGTTTGAACTTAGTAAAGGTTTTAGGCATATTTATCACGTAGCAATATACGAGAACAAATCCGTAGTACGGCAAACTGTTGTTTTACTGTATGTGATGTTCCAACAACTACATTTGTCCTCCCTGAACCGCGGTAAAGGCTTGCGGTGTAGCATATGACCATCATGTAGGTGGAAAATGGCATACTGCCTTAAACACCCATCACTTGCTACGATTTGGCAAAAGTTGTGGTTCGCAGTAACGTTCAGTTAGGAACAATCGAGGAATCTACACTGTATTAGGTAAATATTGATGCTATTTTTTTCAGTCCCTGTAGATAATCCAGTAAAGATCACAGTCTATGAAATAGAGGAGGTTTTCTGGCGGATTGAAGTCTTGACTGGTATTCTAGAGGAGCACTGTTCACACAGGTTTGGGTTTCCGTAGTTTCTCTAAAATTTCTTTACTTGGATGTCTCGGTGTTTCTTTCAATAAGGCCACAGTCGATTCCTTCCACTGTTTCTGTTACAACTGAGCTAATATCCTGTGACTAAGGAGGGCTCCATCTATGAAACGTTAAACCCTCACATTATTTTTAATTAAAAATTCCCACATAGGCATTACCATTTACTTCTTACAGGAATCATCTAGCATAGCGATCCTATATGCATTATCTATACCGAACCGCAAACGTCACACTCGAGACACAGAAATATCTGCGACTTTAAAGCAACAAACCTTCTCAGATAAGTAGATGCACGTAAGTGCAATGTTGAATGGGAACAGTGATAAACCTTTATTTCCTGTTCATAAAAGAAGCTATATTGAAGATAAATGAGTGAAAAAAAGAGAAGGAGGAAGAGAATAGGAGAAGGTTTACCCCTGCTCCCCGCCAAACACAAAAGATTTTTTAAAAAATGTTGGTAGTTCATCATTTCGCCATTCTTTGTTTTTTTTCACAAAAACGGTATGTAGTTAGCCACAGTGAAAAATTAATGTAGGTGAACCTCTTTATTTCATAAAGCCTGATAATCTCTTGCAGAAACAAGGTCTTGAGAACATGCTTGTGAGAAAGTGGGGTTTTGTAACGATACCTACTTTTGCACAGAGTTATTATATTTCGTGAAATCATGCCGATCTATCTCGATCATTTTTCTTGGCGATAATTAAAGTTACGTTTTCATATAGCATCGCCTTGTTCCCTGCAGATATCTGATCGACGTGATCACCTTGAATACCTACTCATTAAAACCGTGATCGATGGTTGCTAGATCTTACTGAAGCCTAGAATTAATTACGTTGGATTTTTGTGTATCTGAAACTAGTTAAACTTATTGGAATGTGTTCGAGTTTTATCTAAATCGAGTGGAAAAGCTTTTTAATGGTTCATCTCGTTAAGATTTTATTGTAATTGATTATGAAGCTATCCGGTGGGTAACTAATTTTCGTATCTATCTTGAAGAATATACCGCTGCCCTAACACAACATCCATAATATCATATAAATTTCGGAGGACTTCGTGGTTTCTGCCTGGGTCACACATTGAGTTCAGTTTCATTCTGCAGGTCTTTTGTTGTTATGATGGCAACGAGTTCCTGCTTGTCAGTCATCCATCATTTCTTACAACTTTCGTACTTATGTTCTGCAGCAGATATCCATCAACTAGACTCCATTTAGTTCCAAGAGGGAGTTCTAACTCCTCTTCGTGAAACACAATTTTAGTTAAGGAAAATCAGTGCCCACTAAAAAACACCAATTTCCGAACTGAATGTGAAAGAAACTTAGGTTCTTATAAAGTGAACTTTGTCTTTTGGCTATCGCTCTGCAGTGAGATCCCACTATAAAACAAGTGTATTGCGAATACATACTGCCACGTACTTAGTTCGCTTCACCAAGCAACGTAGTAGAGTGCAAGCACTCGTTTCTCCACTCTTCTTCAGTCACTGCAGGTGAGTCTTGAGCGTGTTCACCTACCAGCGCCCGGAACTATTTGTCTCTTGGTCTGATTCTGGAGTGCTTGCCCAGCATCTGCGTTTTTGTAAGGTACAATTTTATCATCTCGTCAAAGACGAATGGCTGCCGTATTGTCCTCTGCAAATGGCGCCATTTATATGCGGTATGCGGTTTGGGGGCGGGGACGATGGCGGGCAGGAGGGGTTGGGGGAAGAGGTGAGAATACAACGGCACATCGTTCTGCCAAATGTCAGCTTACCAGACGTCAGATACGCTAGCCAAAAAAAAAAAGATAAGTTTCATCTGTGCATGGGAGAGAGTCTTGCACATGACAAATGCCTACAGTGTTCTCGCAAGGAGTGTGGTCCGTTCAGTACAACCATTACATCTACATCTACATCATACTCCACAAGCCACCTAACAGTGTGTCGCAGAGGTTACTTTTGTATCACTAACTAGGAACTCCAACCCTGCCTCACTCGCGAATAGCGCGTGGGAAGAAAGAGCGCGTGGGAAGAATGATTGTCGGTAAGCCTCTGTATTGGCTCTAATTTCTCGAATTCTCTCCACGTGGTCGTTAGGCGTGGCGTACGTGGAGGGAAGCAATATGTTGGCCGACTCTTCCCGGAAAGTGCTCTCTCGAAATTTCAATAGTAAATCTCTCCGTGGTGCACAACGCCTCTCTTGTAACGTCTGCCAGTGTAGTTTGTTGTGCATCTCCGTAACGCTCTCGTACCGAAAAAACGATCATGTGACGACACGCACAGCTGTTCCTTCGATCTTCTCTGTTTCTTCTAATCAGTCCTATCTGGTGGGGATCCCAGAGAGATGAACAGTACTCAAGAATCAGTCAAACAAGCGCCTTATGAGCAACTTCCTTCGTGCATTAGTGACATTTTCTTAAGATTCTTCCTATGAATCTGAGTCTGGCATCTGCTTTTCTCACTATTTGTTTTATGTGATTATTCGACTTAAGGTCACTCTGGACAGTTACTCCTACATATTTTACGGTAGATACTGTTTCCAGCGGTTTGTCATCAATACTATAGCTATGTAGTAATGGATTTATTTTCCTATGTATGTGCAATATGTGACATTTATTTACGTTCAGGGTCAACTGCCAGAGCCTGCAACATTCATCAGTTCTCTGGAGGTCATTCTGCAAATCGTTACTATCTTCTGGCGTTGCTACTTTGTTATAGATAACCGTATCATCTGCGGACAGCCCTAAAGAGCATCCGACGCCTTCTACTACACCATTTACGTATACTGTAAGCAGTAATGGTCTTATCCCACTTCCTTGAGGTACGCCGGAAATTATCTTTACATCCGTCGATTTTGTTCTGTCAAGAGCGACATGTTGAGTTCTATCTGCAAGGAAGCCTTTAACCGATTCGCAAATCTGCTCCGATACTCGATAGGCTCGTATTTTTTTCACTATACGGCAGTGCGGGACTGTTTCAAATTCGGTATTAACCTGAGCGCCGTTGTCTACGGTGCTGTGGATCTCATGGAGGAACAGAACGAGCTGAGTTGCGCAGGATCTCTGCTTGCGGAATCCATGTTGATTTTTACAGAGGAAATTTTTTATTCTACAGGAACATCATAATTCTTGAGTATGGGGCATGTTCCATAATTCTACAACAGATTAACGTCAACGATATAGGTCTATAACTGTGGTCATTTGTTCGAGGGCCTGTCTCGAAAACGGGAATGACCTGCGCTTTTTTCCAGTCGATAGGTACCTTTCGTTGCTCAAGCCATCTGCGATAAATCAGTGCTGGAAGGGGAGCAACTGCTTTCGCGTAATCTTTGTAGAATCTTACAGGTATCTCATCCGGTTTGACGCCTTTCCTGACGCTTTCCCACTCTTTTTTATTCCGCGATCTGTTATCTCAATATCTGCCATTTCGACTTTCGTACGACGATTGAAAGGAGGGGCAGTGTTACGATCTTCCGCACTGAAACAATTTCGGAAGACGGAATTCAATATTTCGGCCTTCTCTCTGTTATCTTCCGTTTCGTAGCCAGTATGGTCACTGAGTGAATGAGTAGATGATTTTGACCCACTTACTGATTTTACAGTCGACCAAAACCTCTTATGGGTTTTACTCGGTTCGGGTGACGAAGTTTTATTTTGAAAGTCATTCAACGCTTCTTTCACTGCTCTCCTTACGCTCATTTTCGCTTCGTTCAGCTTTTATTTGTCACCTGGGTTTTTACTTCTCTCAAATCTGAGTTGAAGTGCTATTTGTTTACGTAGCATTTTTTAAAACTGCTATTAAACCGTGGTGGGCCTTTCTCATCCATTAAGACTTTACTCGGAAAATTCTTGTTTTAGGCATATTGCACGATGTCTTTGAATTTTTTCCATTTGTTTTCCACGTCTTCGTCCTCATCACCGAATATTTGATGCAGACTTCTCAGATACCTTGAAAAATGGCTCTGAGCACTATGAGATTTCACTTCTGGGGTCATCAGTCCCCTAGAACTTAGAACTAATTAAACCTAAATAACATAAGGACATCACACACATCCATACCCGAGGCAGAATTCGAACCTGCGACCGTAGCGGTCACGCGGTTCCAGACTGTAGCGCCTAGAACCGCTCGTCCACTCCGGCCGGCTGGATACTTTGCAATGTGTATCTTGTCACTCTTACTAAGCAAAAAGATCTTCCTACTTTTCTTAACATTCTTTGTAAGACCCAGTGTCATAGATGCTATCAGAGCCTTATGACAACATCTACGTCTACATCTACATCTACATCTTCGTGATTACTCTGATATTCACAATAAAATGCCTAGCAGAGACATGCGGGAAAAACGAACACTTAAATTTTTCTGTGCGAGCCCTGATTTCTCTTATTTTATCGTGATGATCATTTCTCCCTTTGTAGGTGGGTGCCAACATAATGTTTTCAAAATCGAAAGAGAAAACTGGTAGTTGATATTTCATGAGAAGATCCCGTCGTAACGAAAAATGCCTTTGTTTTAATGATTGCCACTCTAATTCACGTATCATGTCTGTGGCACTATCTCCCCTATTTTGCGATAGTACAAAACGAGCCGCCTTCTTCGAAGTTTCTCGATGTTATCCGTCAGTCCCAACTGATGCGCATCGCACACCGCACAGCAATACTCCAAAATAGGGCGGACAAGTGTAGTGTAAGCAGTCTCTTTAGTAGGCCTGTTGCACCTTCTAAGTGTTCTGCCAATGAACCGCAGTCTTTGGTATGCTCTACCCACAAAATTATCTGTGTGATCGTTCCAATTTAGGTTATTTGTAACTGCAATCCCTAAGTATTTAGTTGAATTTACAGCCTTCAGATTTGTGTGACTTAACGCGTCATCGAAATTTAGCGGATTTCTTTTACCACTCATGTGAATAATTTCACACTTTCCTTTATTCAGGGTCAATTGCCACTTTTCGCACCATGCAGATATCTACATCAGTTTTCAATTCGCTTTGGTCATCTGATGACTTTACAAGACGGTAAATGACAGCATCATCTGCAAATAATCTGATGGCTGCTCAGATTGTCTCCTATGACGTTAATATATATCAGGAACAATAGAGGGCCCATAACACTTCCTTGGGGAACGCCGGATATTACTTCTGTTTTACTCGATGAATTTCCGTCTATTACTACGAACTGTGACCTTTCTGACAGGAAATCACGAATCCAGTCGCACAACTGAGATGATATTCCATACGCACACAGTTCGGTTAGAAGGCGCTTGTGAGGAACGGTGCCGAAAGCCTTCGGGAAATGTAAAAATATGGAATCAATGTGACATCCCTTATCGACAGCAGTCATTACTTCATGAGTATAAAGAGCTAGTTGTGTTTCGCAAGAACGATATTTTCTGAATCTGTGCTGACTACATGCCAATAAATCGTTTTCTTCGAGGTGCTTCGTAATGTTCGAATACAGTATATGTTCCAAAACTCTACTGCAAATTGACATTAGTGATATGGTCCTGTAATTCAGCGGATTACTCCTACTTTCCTTTGTGGGTATTGGTGTGACATGAGCAATTTTCCAATCTTTAGGTACGGATCTTTCTGTGAGCGAGTGGTTGTATATAATTGCTAAATATGAAGCTACTGTATATGCATACTCCGAGTGGAACCTGACTGGTATACCATCTGGACTAGAGGCCTTGCCTTTATTAAATGATTTAAGCTGCTTTGCTACACCGAAGATATCTACTTCTATGTTTCTCATCTTGCCAGTTGTCCTTGATTGGAATTTAGGAATATTTACTTCGTCTTCTTTGGTGAAGGAATTTCGGAAAACCGTGTTTAATAACTCTGCTTTAGTGGCACTGTCATCAGTGACCTCACCGTTGTTATCGCGCAGTGAAGGTATTGATTGCATCTTGCCACTGGTGTGCTTTATACGAGTATATGACCAGAATCTCTTTGGGTTTTTTGCCAGATTCCGAGACAGAGTGGAAATTATTAAAAGCATCTCGAATTGAAGCACGCGCTATATTTCGAACTTCTGCAAAATTTTGCCAATCTTGTGGATTTTGCGTTTGTTTCCAATTTGGCATTCTTTTTTCGCTGCTTCTGCAACATTGATCTGACTCGTTTTGTGTACCATGGGGGATCAGTACCATCACATATTAATTTATGTGGCATACATCTCTCAGTTACGTCGATAATATGTCTTTGAAATCATTCCACATCTTTCCTACGCTTGCGTGATCAGATCGGAAGGAGTGGAGACTCTCTTAAAACGGAGTTAAGAGCATTTTTATCAGTTTTTTTTCTAAATAGATGAACTTTGCGTTTCTTTTTGATGGCTGTGGGTGTTACAGTATTCAGCCTAGCAGCAACTGCCTTGTGGTCGCTAATCCCTGTATTCGTCATGATACTCCCTATTTGTCCAGGATTATTTGGATGAACTCTGAAGTTTGAGCTTAATTTCTTGCCGCCAGTAAAGTCAGTGGATACGGACTATACAATCACCTGGATAATGGTTCAAAAATCTATCGACCGTGGCCTTACTAATGCGTATTCCTGCTATTCGCGACAAGAGATATATGGAAACAATGGTAAACCTAAATCAGGACGGTTGAATGAGTATTTCATTCTCAGTCCTCTCGAATACTCATTCGATGTGGAGACGGCACCGATACGTCGATGAACAGGAAAAACCAATCTTTTATTTAAATCAAATAGACATTATACCGTCAATATATCAAAAATATCCATAGATTTCCCTTATGCATCGGGTTTTCATAAGTCTACTGCTAGAAATTGGATGTAGCTACACACTTGTTTTTCACACATACTGCCATAGAATCTTTAAAAAAACGAAGATTCCTTATTTCTAGTATCACATACATTATCGGATCTTGTATCATTATTAGTTGTACAGGCATCTTACAATTCTTAAAGTCACATATAACTTTTAGACCACCCCCAAACATACTCAGAGTTGTTAACTGTACTCTGTTCTGTTAACATAAAGTTAGTCACGTGCGTTCATTTGTTCATTCCGGCTGTTCAGCCAAATCTGTGTGGTGTGATGTGTGCGAATTGTTGACCTGGAGTTGAAGTGACATATTACTTCCTCCGCTAATTGATTTTTCCTGTACAGACTGTGCTGAGAAAAGCATAAATCGAGAAAATTTAAGTAAAATGGATACCTAAAAACTGCTGACTGGCTCTGTAAATTTCAGTATTAAAAATTTCAAATACCAAAATTTCGTGAGATTTGGAAGTTTCTTGTTGTCCGCTGTCGGCGCTTGAGACCAGCCCACCACTGGAAGCCATTTACATTCAGTTAAAAATGGTGCAATCCTCATTTTAGTAACAGAGATTGATGGCCTTTCTTTGAAATAAAGAAAATTGTTTTTTGACGCATCTTTAAGTTCTTTGTGAAGAAGCTTTTTCATGTATTGAGTATTGTGTGTTAATGCTTAAATACAATTCATTTAAGCAAACATTGATATAGGGCACTAAGTGGAACATAAAAAAATTTGTTGATTTATAGTTACTATTTTCAATTTACAGAAAATAACATTCGTCTACTATCTGTTTTAACAGAGTGTTTAGTCTAAATAATCAGTTAAAGAATTTTTTCATTTATAAAAACTCAAACGAATTTTGACAAAACTTGTGTGAACATCAACAATGAGAGATCACTCACACACTAAATTTAAGATAGTATAATAATAACGTCCTGTTCCAAATTCAACAACTTTTTTTCAAAGTGATCGTAGGCTATCTCGGGGAAACAACGTTTTTCAAGTAATAATCAGTCTTTCTGAGATCAAAAAGTCCTATATGCAATACAGAACATACACATTTTTTCCGCTTACATATCGTGAACATTGATGACAATCAGTTTGATTATTGCAGAAGCGATATATTTATACTTCAGAAAATTTTGGAATCGCTATCCGATGTGTTAGACACTGCGCTCGATCTCTCTCGATAGTATTCGGGGCCACGGAATATCCTTTGGAGTTAGCAGCACAAAACTCGGATACCAAACTTATCAACCGTCATGGTTGTCTGTAAGAAATGAAAGCAGACTGCACTAAGAGTTCAGCTCCATCTATTACGCAATAAAACTCTTCAAACATGTTCTGCACGTTCTGTGCTGTCATCATGGGGTACTTTAATTCAACTCTGCAAACTATAAACAAGTTTTCAGTAATTATCACTTGAACGAAAATTGTTTCCCTTCATGAACTCACAAATGTGTTGAAACATATGAATTTTCAACTTTTCGCGGCGTAATAAATAGCCCATTCAATTTTGGGCATGCAGGCGCGAATAAAATTTATTCCACTGATATTTCGGCTGCGTATCGTCCGACCATCCTCAGAGTACGTCTTGCGACTTACTCTGAGGATGGCCGGACGGCTGCATGGTCGAAATTTAATGGACTGGTGTTGAAACATGTTTGGGCAGTAAAAGATTAGTTGTCTGCATAACAGGTGGCCCTCGATTCTCATAATTTATTCTGCAAACATGTCTCCTGTCTGAGGCTTAAAACCGAACGATGATGACAAAATAGAGTAATCCATAAGATCAGACTCTGAGATCATCAGTATTTCTGCCTGTCGACCTGTGTCAGACTTCAGTGAGTACAGTTCACATTTGTTTCATTATCGTGCTATGTAAAGAAACACTTGTTGCGTAGAGTTCACCTTGGGGTTCATGTTCCAAATAATTTGGACACGGAAACCTCTCCGCTGCCGTTACGTCGAAAGGTATGGAGCGGCGCTGAATGTACAAGCAGAACTTGAGTGAGCTTGCTGACGCCGCTGTCGCCGCACGAGGCTCCTCCGTATCGCATAACACTGGTTCACATTGGTTCGCCCGCAACCAGTCCAGAATAGTCCCCCATTCGGATCTCCGGAAGGGGACTTCCAAAGGGGAGATGACTATGAGAAAAAGATTCAATAGCCAACGAAATGATAATTTTCTAAGAGTCGGGCATGGAATGTTAGAAGTGGAACGTGGTAGCGAAGCTAGAAAATCTGAAAAGGGAAATGCAAAATCTCAATCTAGTTGTAGTAGGGGTCAGTAAAGTGAAATGGAAAGAAGATAAGCATTTCTAGTCAGATGAGTATAGGGTAATATCAACAGCAACAGCAAATGGTATAACGGTAGTAGGATTCGTTAAGAATAGGAATGCAGGGCAGAGGGTGTGTTACTGCGAACAGTTCAGTGATAAGGCTGTTCTTACCAGAATCGACAGCAAACCAACACCGACAACGATAGTTCAGGTATATATGCCGTCGTCGCAAGCTGAAGATGAAGAGATAGAAAAAGTATATGAGGATATGGAAAGGATAATAGAGTAAGTAAATGGAGGTGAAAATCTAATAGTCGTTGGGGGCTGGAATGAAGTTGTAAGGGAAGGAGAAGAAGAAAATGTTACAGGAGAATATGGGCTTGGGACAAGGAATCAGAGGAGAAAGAGTGATTAAGTTCTGTAGTACATTTCAACTGATAACAGCGAATACTCTCACCATGCAGCACGAGAGGAGGAGGTATACGTGGAAAAGGCCGGGTGATACGACAAGATTTCGGTTAGATTACATGCTCAGAAATTCCGAAATCAGATACTGGGTTGTAAGCGTACCCAGGAGCAGATATGGACTAAGATCACAATATAGTAGGTTGAAGTTTAAGAGATTAGTAAGGAAGAAGTGTGATACAGAAGTACTAAGGAAAGACGAGATACGCTTCAAGGTCTCTAAGGCTATAGATACAGCAATAAGAAATAGCTCAGTAGGCAGCACAGTTGAAGAGGAATGGACGTCTCTAAAAAGGGCAATCACAGAAGTTGGAAAGAAAAACAAAAAACATAGGTACAAAGAAGGTACTCCGAAGAAACCATGGGTAACTGAAGAAATACTTCAGTTGAGCGATGAAAGAAGAAAGTACAGAAATGTTCAAGGAAATACAGAAACACAAGTCGCTGAGAAATAAAATAATTGCAAGAGCAGGGAAGCTAAGACGAAATGGTTGCATGAAAAGTGTGAAGAAATCGAAAAAGTAATCATTGTCGGAAGGACTGATTCAGCATATAGGAAAATCAAAATAACCTTCGGTGATATTAAAAAGAAGGGCGGTAACATTAAGAGTTTAATGCAGAGGAGCGACGGGATAGGTGGAAAGAGTACACAGAAAGCCTCTATGAGAGGGAAGATTTGTCTGATGTGATAGAAAAAACGGGAGTCAATTTAGAAGAGATAGGGGATCCAGAATTAGAATCAGAATTTAAGATAGCTTTTGAGGACTTAAGGTCAAATAAGGCAGAAGGGATAGGTAACATTCCATCAGAATTTCTAAAATCATTGGGGGAAGAGGAAACAACACGACTATTCACATTAGTGTATGCGTCTGGCGACACATCATCCGACTTTCGGAAAAATATCATCCACACAGTTTTGAGGCCCGCAAGAACTGGCAAGAGCGAGAATTATCGCACAATCAGCGTCACAGCTCATGCATCTAAGTTGCTGGCAGAATAATATACGCAAGAAAGGGACAGAAAATTGAGGATGTGTTAGATGAGGTTCAAATGGTTCAAATGGCTCTGAGCACTATGGGACTTAACTGCTGAGGTCATCAGTCCCCTAGAACTTAGAACTACTTAAACCTAACTAACCTAAGGACATCACACACATCCATGCCCGAGGCAGGATTCGAACCTGCGACCGTAGCGGTCACGCGGTTCCAGACGGAAGCGCCTAGAACCGCACGGCCACTCCGGCCGGCTTGGGTGAGGACCAGTCTGGTTTCAGGAAAGGTAAAGACACCAGAGAGGCAATGCTGACCTTGCGGTTGCTATTGGAAGCAACACTAAAAAACAATCAAGACACGTTCATAGGATTTGTCGAGATGATAATAGCGTTCGCAATATAAAATGGTGCAAGATGTTCGAAATTCTGAGAAAGATAGAGGTAAGCTATAGGGAGAGACAGGTATATAATATGTACAAGAGCCAAGGGGGACTAATAAGAATGGATGACCAACAACGAAGTGCTCGGATTAAAAAGGGTGTGAGACAGGCATGTCCTAATGTTCAATCTGTACATCGAAGAAGCAATCGTGGAAGTAAAAGAAAGGTTCGGGAGCGGAATTTAAATTCATGGTTAAGGGACACCAATGATACGATTCGCTGATGACATTGCTATCCATTACGTGAGTTGCTAAACGGAATGTACAGTCTGATGAGCACAGAATGTGAATTGAGAGTAAAGCGAAGAAACATAAAAATAATGGGGAGTAGCAGAAATGAGAACAGCGAGAAACTTAATATCAGTATAGATGATCACGAAGTAGATGAAGCTAAGGAATTCTACCACGCAGGCAGCAATATAATCAATTACAAACTGAGCAAGGAGGGCATCAAAAGCAGACTAGCAGTGCCAAAAAGGGCATTCCTGACCAAGACAAGTATGTTAGCATCAAACATAAGCTTTAATTTGAGGAATAAATTTCTGAGAACGTACGTTTGGAGCACAGCCTTGTTTGGCAGTGAAACGTGGAATGTGGGAAAACCGGAACAGAAGAGAATCGAAGCATTTGAGGTGTGGTGCTATAGAGGAATGTTGAAAATTAAGTGGACTGATGAGGTAAGGAAGGAGGAAGTTCTCCACAAAATTGGAGTGGAAAGGAATATGTGGAAAACACTGACAAGGAGAAGGGACAGGATGATAGGACATCTGTTAAGACGTCGGGGAATGACTTCCATGGTACTAAATGGAGCTGCAGAAGACAAAAACCGTAGAGGAAGACAGAGATCGGAATACATCCAGTAAATATTTAAGGACGTAGGTTGCAAGTGCTACTCTGAGATGAAGAGATTGGCACAGGAGAGGAATTCGTGGCGGGCCGCATCAAATCAGTCAGAATAAGAATACTGCTGATGACTCAAAAGGAAAGAAGAAGGGACAGCAGAGTCAACTTTTTTTTTTTTTTTTTTTTTTTTTTTTTTTTTTTTTTTTTTTTTTTTTTTTTATCAGCCTTCCTACTGGTTTGTTGCGACTCCCCTCGAATTCCTTTCTTGAGCCAACCTCTTCATCTTACAGTAGTACTTTCATCCAGCGCCGTCAGTTATTTGTTGGATATAATTCAGTCTCTGCGTCTCCCTACAGTTTTTATCCTCTACAGCTCTCTGTAGAACTATGAAAGTTATTCCTGAAGTCTTACCACGTCTCGAATCGTTCTCTCCGTTCTTCTTGTCAATGTTTTCCGTGCGTCTCCCTCCAGGCCGGTTCTACGGAAAACGTCATTTGTTGTCAGAAAAGTCCATCTAATTTTCAATATCCTTATATAGGAACGCATCTGAAACAATTTGATTCTTTTCTTTTGCGGTTTTCGCACAGGTCATTATTCCCTTGCATACGGGGCTGTGCTAGAAGCGTACATTTGTTTTCTGCAAAACACTGTGAACTACACTCCAGTAGGTGCTTGCTATTGTACGACAAATTCGGGTTCTTTCCCATTCTGTTTCCGCAAGGAGTGAGGAAAAAACGACTACATAAATGGCTCTGTGAGTGCGGTGAGTAGTCTAATCTTGTCTTCCCCGTCCCTACTGGAACAATATGTAATAAGCTATAGTATCGTCTTAGATACTTCATTTAACACTGGACCTTGAAACATTAAAAGTAACCTTAGGCGGGATAGTTTGCTTCTAAAAAAATGTCTGTGAAATCTTATGGGACTTAACTGCTAAGGTCATCAGTCCCTAAACTTACACACTACTTAACCTAAATTATCCTGAGGACAACAAACACACACACCCATGCCCGAGGGAGGACTCGAACCTCCGCCGGGATCAGCCGCACAGTCCATGACTGCAGCGCCCAAGACCGCTCGGCTAATCCCGCGCGGCTAGTTTGCTTCTAACTTCAAGCATCTTACAGTTCTGGATTTTCTGTATCTCCTCGACCGTCTCCTGTGATTCAAAGAAACCTGTGTTCATTAGTGCTGTTCCTCTTCGATAAGTTGAAAATCTCTTTTTAGACGCACAGTATTTGGTGTCGCAGAGTGAAAAGACGCAGTGGTCTTATATTCGGAAGGACGACTCTTCTAATCCATCTTCGGTCAACCAGGTTTCCCGCGATTTCTCTAAATTACCCCAGGCAAATGCCGGAATGATTCCTTTGAAACGGTCACGGCCGATTTTTTTTACTAGCCTTTGTTAATGCGAGCTTTTGCTTCATCTCTAATGACCCCGCTGCGACGGGACGATAGACCCTAATCTCCCCTCTTCCTTCCTTCCTTCCTTTCTTCCTATTTGGTATGGATCCCACACGCTTGAATAATAGTCTATGATAGATTTCACGACTGTTTTGTAAGCAATCTACTTTCTCGATCACGTTGTCAGTCGCTCACTGCCTTGGAAGAGCGTTCATAGCAACAAATGGGTTTTGAAGGTAGCATAATACGGAAGCGCTGAATTAGCCAATTGTTGTGATGTTTTTGTTGTTTTTGTTGTGGTGGTCTTCAGTCCTGAGACTGGTTTGATGCAGCTCTCCATGCTACTCTATTCTGTGCAAGTTTCTTCATCCCCAGTACTTACTACAACTTGCAACCTTCTGAATCTGCTTAGTGTATTCATCTCTTGGTCTCCCTCTATGTTTTTTACCCTCCAATGCTAAATCTGTGAGCCCTTGATGCCTCAGAACATATCCTACCAACCGGTCCCTTCTTCTTGTCAAGTTGTGCCACAAACTCCTCTTCTCCCCAATTCTATTCAATACCTCCTCATTAGTTATGTGATCTACCCATCTAATCTTCAGCATTCTTCTGTAGCACCAGTTTTCGAAAGCTTCTATTCTCTTCTTGTCCAAACTATTTATCATCCATGTTTCACTTGCATACATGGCTAAACCCCATACAAATACTTTCAGAAACGACTTCCTGACACTTAAATCTATAATCGATGTTAGCAAATTTCTCTTCTTCAGAAACGCTTTCCTTGCCATTGCCAGTCTACGCTTTATATCCTCTCTATTTCAACCATCATCAGTTATTTTGCTCCCCAAATAGCAAAACTCATTTACGCCTTTAAGCGTCTCATTTCCTAATCTAATTCCCGCAGCATCACCCGATTTAATTTGAGTTCATTCCATTATCATCATTTTGCTTTTGTTGATGTTCATCTTATGTCCTCCTTTCAAGACACTGTCCATTCCGTTCAACTGCTCTTCCAAGTCCTTTGCTGTCTCTGACAGAATTACAATGTCATCGGCGAACCTCAAAGTTTTTATTTCTTCTCCATGGATTTTAATACCTACTCCGAATCTTTCCTTTGTTTCCTTTACTGCTTGCTCAATATTCAGATTGAATAACATCGGGGAGAGGCTACAACCCGTTGTGATAGTCTGTGAGAAACCACAGTAACTCCATGACACAAGGTTCACCACGGTACGTTCCAAACAACTCGGAGTGGTAAACCGCCTACGCTGCCTCCGCCGAAAGGTACGGCGTGGCACTGAATATCCAAGCAGAAACTGAGTGAGGGTGCTTGTCAGAGAGCTCGTGGTTCTCTCGTCGCGCCTGGTTTCCGCGTATCGCGTGACGCAGGTTCGCACGCGGTTGACGCCCGCGACCGGTCCGCTGAGAATGGCGACAGCCGAGTGGGCCGATTTTCGGGAGGCGAGCGCGGCAGCAAGGCGGCGCGCGATTGGCGGCCTTGGGGGGCGTGGCCGCTTTCGCGCCGGCCGCTGGGCCGCCGTGCTTTCTCCGCTGATCTGGGCGGCGGGTGGAGCAGCACGTGCGTGCGTCCAGCGCATCGACTCCGCGAGGCCCGCCCGGCGTATTTATAAGCCCCCAGCTGCCAGGCTGCGCACTCTTAACGTCCACCTGCCGAAAGTAGGACGAGGAAGTGGTCTCGCTCCCAGTCCCAGGCTACCACGCAACTGCCATTGAGAAGTCTTCCAGAGCTGTCTAATGAAGACCACAAAGCGTCCGAAATTGACATACGGTAACCAGATCAAGATATCGGGACTCTGCATCTACTGGATACACTCCACCAGCAAAATTTCGAAGCACAATTATGTTTCAAGGTTGTTTTTTTTTAAATTACCCCTACCAGTCACAAACTTTGTCAACTACTGTATTATTTATTTAGCGACATGTTTCGAGGGTTATACCTGATCTTCAGGCTAATTGGCATTACAAAAACAACTTTACAATAAGGTCCTACTGATGTTACGTAGTCTTTTCGTAACTGCTGTGGTCATCTTCTCTTCTTCCACAGGATGACCACAGCATTTACGAAAAGACTATGGACCATCAGTAAGACCTCATTGTAAAGTTGTTTTTGTAGGTCTTCCTGATGGTCCATAGTCTTTTCGTAAATGCTGTGGTCATCCTGTGGAAGAAGAGAAGATGACCACAGCATTTACGAAAAGACTGCGTAACATCAGTAGGACCTCATTGTAAAGTTGTTTTTGTAATGCCATTTAGCCCTAAGATGAGGTATAACCCTCGAAACATGTCGCTAAATAAATAATACAATAGTTCACAAACTTTGTGGCTGGTAGCTGCAATTTAAAGAAACCTTTGCATATTTCTTGAGACAGTCACGATCGAAAAATAGTCAAAATGGCTTCAAACAATTATGTTTGTTGTGGGATCACGGTCTCAAATGGTTCAAATAGCTCTGAGCACTATGGGACTTAACTTCTGAGGTCATCAGTCCCCTAGAACTTAGAACTACTTGAACCTAACTAACCTAAGGACATCACACACATTCATGCCCACGGCAGGATTCGAACCTGCGACCGCAGCGGCCGCGCGGTTCCAGACTGTAGCGCCTAGAACCGCTCGGCCACCCCGGCCGGCATCACGGTCTCGTAGATCTTTTTAAATGACTCATATTCGTCATCGACACTACTATCTACATCCACATCATACTCCGCAAGCTGTCTGATGGTGTGTGGCGGAGGTACTTTTTGTATCACTAACTGAACCCTTCAACACTTCCACACTGAGCGAGGTGGCGCAGTGATTAGCACACTGGACTCGCTTTCGGGAGGACGACGGTTCAAACCCGCTTCCAGCCATCCTGATTTAGATTTTCCGTGATTTCCCTAAATCGCTTCAGGCAAATGCTGGGATGGCTTTTTTGAAAAGGCACGACCGATTTTCTTCCCCATCCTTCCCTAGCCCGATGGGATGGATGACCTCGCTGTTTGGTCCCCTCCCTTAAATCAAGCAACGAACTAACCAACCCTGTTCCACTCGCGAATAGCGCATGGGAAGAATGAGCGCGTGGGAAGAATGATTGTCGGTAAGCCTCTATATTGGCTCTAATATCTCGAATTTTATCCTCATGGTCATTAGCCTGCCGAAGTGGCCGAGCGGTTCTAGGCGCTTCAGTCTGGAACCGCGCGATCGCTACGGTCGCAGGTTCGAATCCTGCCTAGGGCATGGATGTGTGTGATGTCCTTAGGTTAGTTAGGGTTAAGTAGTTCTAAGTTCTAGGGGACTGATCACCTCAGATGTTAAGTCCCATAGTGCTCAGAGCCATTTGAACCATTTGAACTGATGACCTCAGCTGTTAAGTCCCACAGTGCTCAGAGCCATTTGAACCATTTGAACCTCATGGTCGTTACGAGAGACGTATATAGGGGAAAGTATTATGTTGCGACTCATCCCGGAAAGTACTCTCTCTAAATTTCAGTAGTAGGTCTCTCCATGATACACAACGCCTCTCTTGTAACGAGTGTCAATGGATTTTGTTGAACTTCTCCGTAACTGTCTCGTGCCGACAAAACGATACCGTAACGAAACGTGCCGCTGTTCTTTGGATCTTGTCTACCTCTTTTAACAGTCCTATCCGGTAGGAATCCCAGATAGATAACAGTACTCAAGAATCCGTCGAACAAGCGCATTATAAGCCACTTCTTTCGTGGATGAGCTACATTTCCTTAAGATTCTTCCTATGTATCTCAGTGAGACATCTGTTTTTCCCACTCCTTGTTTTATATGGTCATTCCACTTAAGGTCGCTCCGGATAGTTACTCCTATATATTTTACGGCGGCTACTGTTTCCAGCGGTTTGTCATCAATAGTCTAGCTACACAATAATGGAGTTCCTTTCCTATGTATCCACAATATGTGACAATTATTTACGCTCAGTGTCAACTGCCAGAGCCTGCACCATTCATCAATTCTCTGGAGCTCATTCTGCGAATCGTTACTACCTTCTGGGGTTGCTACTTTGTTACAGACAGCCGCATCATCTGCGAACAGGCTTAGAGAGCATCCGACGCTTTCTACTAGATCATTTACATATATTGTACACAGTAACGGTCCTATCACATTTCCTTGGGGTACTCCGGAAATTTCATTACATTTATCAATTTTATTCCGTTAAGAGCGACGTGTTGAGTTCCGAAAGCAGGGAAGTTTTGAATCCAGTCGCAAATCTGCTCCGATACTCGATGCGCTGTTTTTTTTTTTTTTTCATTAAACGGTAGTGCGGGACGGTGTCAAATGTCTTCCTGAACTCAAGGAACGCGGCGTCAACGTGAGCGCCATTGTGTACGGCACTGTGGATCCCTTGGAGGAACAGAGCGAGCTGAGTTTCGCAGGATCTCTGTTTGCGGAATCCATATTGATTTTTATAGAGGAGATATTGCTTCTCCAAGAACGTCACAATTCTTGAGCATAAAACATGCTCCACTATTTTACAGTAGAACGTCGCGCTAATCCGTCCCCTGCGGGGCCAGGGTCATGGTCGGATTGCAAAAAAGTCGAACTATCAGATGAACACTTTTTTTGACCCGTAACATCACAATACAGTACAGCACTACTTTAATTTTCACCTGTAAATAATGTCTGAAATATTGTTCCGTGTTAAAACCGTAACAAAACGAAACGAAAATGTCGACACACTAAAAATTCATACACGAAAGTGTGATGTACAGCAGTGTCTGGTCTGTAAAATAAGTCTGCATGGTACAGTAAGATATAGTTACTGTGAACGGAACTTTAACAACTGTACGTACCTCATTACAGTACTGCAGTGGCACACAACTGACTCAAAAAATGACTGAGCACTGTGGGCCTTAACATCTATGGTTATCAGTCCCCTAGAACTTAGAACTACTTAAACCTAACTAATCTAAGAACATCACACACATCCATGCCCGAGGCAGGATTCGAACCTGCGACCGTAGCGGTCACGCGGTTCCAGACTGAAGCGGCTAGAACCGCACGGCCACACCGGCCGGCCAACTGACTCATTTTGTGCAGCAAGAGTTCTTATAGGGAGCATTTTGTAGAATAAGCCAGACTCATGAACGTTACACACTTGATCAGACCAACCGCCTTAGATGAGTTTTCAAATTTCGGAAGAAATTCATTGTCACCTGTTTCGTCAACAGACAGCTTCCTGCTAGAAATGATTACATTTCGAGTCCCATTTCGTTTTTTCCACTGATGTAGCCAGCTTTCACTCGTCGTAAGCTTTTCATTTTCATTGCACCCACCTAATTTTTCATAGAGAAACAGTTCCTTTCGTTTATGATTGGTCCCGACAACTGGGTTCCTTTTCTTCTCTCTTGCTCAAACCACATTCACAAAACGTTGTCTAGAATTTCACTTTTAGGTCTCTTCAAATCCTTGCACATTTTTAGTCCTTTCTCATTATCAATTGTCAATGTATAGCTTTAAAGAGTTTTCCTGTTTTTTTTTCTGCGGTGTTTAACAGTTGTTGGTTCAAATGGCTCTGAGCACTATGGGACTTAACATCTATGGTCATCAGTCCCCTAGAACTTAGAACTACTTAAACCTAACTAACCTAAGGACAGCACACAACACCCAGCCATCACGAGGCAGAGAAAATCCCTGACCCCGCCGGGAATCGAACCCGGGAACCCGGGCGTGGGAAGCGAAAACGCTACCGCACGACCACGAGATGCGGTCTAACAGTTGTTATGCGAACCCCACTTCACTTGCAATGTTTTGAAGAGAGTTGCCTTTGCTTACCCTTCAATCCACTTTCAGTTTCACAGCTAAAGAGAGCGCCACATATTTACGTTTAGTTGATGATGTAATTTACTTTTACATATTTTAATAGTTAAGGGGAACATGTCACTAATTTATAATTCAGATGTGTGCACGATAACAATTATTGATCGTACAATAACTTACCGAACTATTGCAGCAGGCCGCTGTAGCAGAGTTGTTCTAGGCGCTTCAGTCCGGAACCGCGCTGCTGCTACGGTCGTAGGTTCGAATCCTGCCTCGGGCATGGATGTGTGTGATATCCTTAGGTTAGTTAGGTTTAAGTAGTTCTAAGTCTATGGGACTGATGCCCACAGATGTTAAGTCCCATAGTGCTCAGAGCCATTTGAGCTATTTTTTGAACTATTGCACCTGTCAGTGGTCAAGTGCCTACAGCTCCATATCGCAGACGTCGACAAGTCCTAACATACAACGAAAATGAGGTGGACGGACCAAGTAGGCAGTCGGATCCGATGTTTGATTACCGAGGTACTTCTGTATCGAAATATCCACTTCTGCAATTTTGACCTTAGGTCGTTTAAAGCTGTTACAGGTGCCAAAAACGCAGCTGTAGTCAACATTAACGGAAAGAATAAAAATACCGTGAGCCTCTATGGCTTCTGCCAGCCTCTGGCATCTGCACTATGGGTCTGTGACGGCTGGGATAGAAAAAAATCACGGAACCAAGTTCGTGCTTATTGTACACCATACTCGATAAACTTGTACCCCATTTATCACATAACTATGGCGCAGGTAACGGACGTTGACACGGGCCATAGCGCTTCAAGTAATCTTTATTCTTTCTATTAATGTTAACTGCAGTGTTTTCAGGACCTACAACCACTTGAAAATGACCCAAGTTCGAAATTGCAATAGCAGATATTGTAACAAATAGCACGGTCGATGGCGATTATGAAGCCATTTTAAATATTCGAAGCGCGTTCAAAAATATTCTCTGAACATTTTGTTAAGAGAGACCCGTGTTCTCCAGTGGCTCTTTACAGAGTAATAACGTAATGATGATTTATTTGGTTTGTTACTCCAGCTGCCCTCCTTTCTGTGAAAATAAGTTCACGAGATTTAAAAAGACTGTAGTCTGGAGCTACCAAAACGTACGACAGCAATCCTTGATTCGGTCTTCCGAAACTGCTTCACTGTGAAGATGGTATACAGGGTGTTCAATTCAGGGCCCATACAGGAGACAATAACAAATGCATTTATAATACCTGTAGCAACAACACTGCTTGAACACTGAGCATGGTGTGAAAGTCATGAGTGGAGGAGTTAAAAAGTCGTTGTGTCTAAGGTCACTACACGAAATGTTAGTCTGAGGTGCATAGTATGTGGTGATGTAATGCTTTTCTACAATGAGTCAGTAAACAGCGGGTAAATCTAGTCGCTGCATGAAAGTTGCAGTGGAGCGCTACACTGCGAGACGTGCACTTGTTTACGGAGCGGCTGAAGGGAATAGTCCGGGATGTGGGTTCAACATGATGGAGCCCCCTACGCACTTTGCAGAACTAGACCAGTACTTTTCGCAGTGGATAGGCCAGGGATGACCTGTACCATAGGACCCCAAGATTCCCGGACTTGCTCTGGGGCTACATGAAAGTCGAGGTATATTCTACCACTGTTGACTCAAAGGCGATACTACTTGCAAGAATTCTTGCAGCAGCACACAAATACAGAACACATCATACATTTTCCAGCGAACACGGGACTCCCTGCTACGTCGACACTTGCTCTGCGCTGAGGTTAATTGCGCTCATTCTGAACATTTATTGTAATGTTACAGTGATCAGAACAACAAAGCAATGAAAAACATTTAACACCGTTTTATTCTTGGTCACAAACAGTAACATTTTCAATAAGCTACCACAAGAATTTAAAAAAATGTTCAAATGTGCGTGAATTCCTAAGGGATTAAACTGCTGAGGTCACCGGTCCCTAGACTTACGCACTGCTTAAACTAACTTATGCTACGAACAACACGCACACCCATGCCCAAAGGAGGACTCGAACCGCCGGCGGGAGGGGTCACGCAGTCCCTGACATGGAGAATTCAAAAACCTTTGCAGTAATCCATGCGCTTTCAAATCGAAACTGAAGAGTTTCATCATCGTTCACTCCGTTTATTCTGTCGAGGAATTCCTTGCAAATTTAATCTGATTCCTATGTTATCTTGTTGATTGCGTTTACTTAAACTTATGGCTTGACTTTTTTTGGATTCATAAACATTTTATTTTATCTGTTGATACTTCCATGTTGTAATTTCATGTATTGACACGTTCCATGACCTTGGGGATTTGCTCCTCAATTTGGTCCTACAGAACTAGACGTGTAAATAAAAATTAAATAAAAAATAACCTCCTGCATGCTCAGTACACCAACAATATGCGTTTTCGACACGTGGTTGCTTCAAGAAATATGTCCGTTTTTACCTCCATTATCATTCCTGTTAGTTTGAGCATTGAATTTTTAACGTCTTTTGTACGTACAGTTCTTCCTTACAATCATTGCACAAACATCCAAATTACAGAGACTGCCCTAAGTGATTGCAGAATAGAGAAGCATCTAATCACTTAACACTGGAAAGGCAACAGGGTCGTACGAGATGACTGTGAGATTGTCTTAAAGAATTTGCTCCTCTTCTAGCAGTACTTTATCGTAGATCGCCGGAAAAACAAAACCAACGTAGTGACTGAAAAAATGTGTAGGTCATTTCCATTTTCAACATAAGTTGCAGGTCAGGTGCATATAATTATAGGCCTAGTTCGCTGATATGTCTGCTGTAGAATTATGAAACATGTTTTATGCTCACGTATTATAACATTTCTGGAGAACGAAAACACCCGTATAATGATCAACACGGATTCCGGAGACAGTGTCTTACGAAATCTTGCTCTGTTCGTCCGTGAGATCCAGAACGCCGTATGCATCGGAGCCCAGGTTGATGCCGTGTTCCTCGACTTCAGGAGAACATTTGACACACTTCCGAACTGTCGATTAGAGACCAAAATACGAGCTATAGAGATGTCATGAATATATCGCATTTCGAAGAAAACTTTAAAGAGAATTAAAAAATTTTTTGCTATTTAAGACAGAAATGCGTCAATGTGTCCAAGGTATGTCCTCGTTGAGAAGCAGCCACCCACTTGTTCTTCCATAGCGGTATTAGGCTCCAATATTACCTGTTCGTCATTCAATATGAATGCATACGTTTAACGTAGGTGCACTATTGGTTTTTAGGTTTGCTAGCACTTGACTTACAACGTTCAAAAATTTTACTGCAGCCACTAACCTCGTTGAGGACTGTGACACATACGTTACAGGACTGCACTATCTTATGAAAGTGATGACAGCTGTATTTAGTTTACAACTGAGCTTTTTGAGAGTAATTACAGGCACCAACATCAGATCTTCAGGGAAGAGTTGTATGTTGACAATACATGCTTGCTGCTGGCTTTGCACTTATGACAGTGCCTAATGCCATAGTAATTACAAGTATGCCTTACTTCAGTATAATATAGATATTTACATGGTTTTCATTATGTGTATAAAGAGAATTATGATTTGTGTTTCCACGTTTTATAACGTAACATAGTCCCGAAACATTTTGTGGCAAGTATATCATACATTGGACAACTAGTGCATAATAGGCTCAATAATGATTCCTGAGACAGTTGCAGGATGGATTTGCCACGGAGAACCTCGCCGGGGCGTATTAATAGAAGAGACAGAAGAGATCCAACGAAGAGCGGAGCGTTTCGTCACGGTATCGTTCAGTGCGCTCGAGAGTGTTAAGAAAATCCTCAACAGACTCCAAAATAAGACGCTTCAAGAGAGATGTGCATCACACAGTGATTTACTATCGAAATTCCCACTTAATGCGTTCTGTGAAGAGTTTTGAAACGTCTCGCGAAATGACCGCAAAGAGAAAATCCGGGAAATTAGAGCTAATACGGTGCTTTACAGACTGTCATTCTTTTTACGTGTCATTTGCAAATGGAACAGGGAAACGGGGATGAGATAATGGTACCAGAAATACCCGCCACCTGACACAGTAAGGTCGCTTGTGGAAGATGGCTGTAGCTGCATAAGGCGAAACACAGAGTAATGCAGAAACCCAAGCACGCTTAGCTAGCCGCGCGGGCTAACGCGCTGCTTCCCGAGCGGGAAGGCGTGCCGGTCCCCGGCACGAATCCGCCCGGCGGATTAGTGTCGAGGTCCGGTGTGCTGGCCAGCCTGTGGATGGTTTTTTAGGGGGTTTTCCATCTACCTCGGCGAATGCGGGCTGGTTCCCCTTATTCCGCCTCAGTTACACTGTGTCGGCGATTGCTGCGCAAACACTGTCTACACATACGCGTACACCATAATTACTCTACCACGCAAACATTTGGGATTACACTCGTCTGGTATGAGACGTTCCCAGGGGGGTCCACTGGGGGTCGAACCGCACAATAATCCTGAGTTCGGTGTGAGGCGGCGGTGGGGTGAGTAGACCGCTGTAGCCCGTTGTGGGGTTGTGAACCACAGGGCTACGGAGGGGACGAAGCCTCTCCGTCGTTTCTAGATCCCCAGTTCAATACACAATGCAGCAACCCTCATATGCAGAAGTATTGCGATGCTGTTGCCTAGAGCTTCGTTGTGCCTCTGTTCCATTCCCTTCAGAGAACCTATACACTACGTGCATACCAGCCAACTCTTTATCAGTAAAACTGTCAATACTGATGTGTGTCACTGTTAACGTATAACAGACAATGTCAACAACAAAAATCGAGGCAGAACCTGACTGCACTGAACACGAGCTTGAAAGCAAAAGAAAAGTGGGCATGGACTATGTAACGAGTCATTGAGGACTATGTGCCACTATATATTTGCATCGTCAGTCTTCTGACTGCTTTGATGCAGCCGCCACGAATTTCTCCCCTGTGCCAACCTCTTCATCTCAGAGTTGCACTTGCGACCTGCATCCTAAATTATTTGCTGTATGTATTCCAATCTCTGTCTCCCTCTAGAGCTATTACTCTCTACAGCTCCCTCTAGTACCATGGAAGTCATTCCCTCATATCTTGACAGATGTCCTATCATCCTGCCCCTTCTCCTTACCGGTGTTTTCCACATATTGTTTTCCTCTCCGATACTGTGCAGAACCTCCTCATTCCTTACCTTAGCAGTCCACTTAATTTTCAACATTCGTCTATAGCACCACATATTAAATGCTTAGATTCTCTTCTGTTCCGGATTTCCCACAGTCCATGTTTCATTACCATACAATGCAGTACTCCAGACGTACATTATCAGAAAATTCTTCCTCAAATTAAGAACTATGTTTGATACTAGTAGACTTCTCTTGGTCAGGGATCACTTTTTGCCATTTCTAGACAGCTTTTGATGTGCTCCTTGCTCCGTCCGTCATCGGTTATTTTACTTCCTAGGTAGCAGAATTCCTTAACTTCATCTACTTTGTGACCACCAATCCAGATGTTTACTTTCTCGTTCTTCTCATTTCTGTTACTTCTCATTACTTTAGTTTTTCTTAGATCTACTCTCAATCCGTAATCTGTACTCATTAGATTGATCATTCCATTCAGCAGATCATGTACTTCTTCTTCACTTTAACTCAGGATAGCAATGTCATCAGCGAATTTTATCGTTGATATCCTTTCACCTTTCTTTTATTTCCATCATTGTTTCTTCGGTGTACAGACTGAACAGTAGGTGCGAAAGACTACATCCCTGTCTTACACCCTTTTTAATCCGAGCACTTCATTCTTGGTCGTCCGCTCTTATTATTCCCCCTTGGCTCTTGTACGGATTATACTCTATGTGATCAAAAGTATCTGGACACCTTACTGAAAATGTCTTAAAAGTTCATGGCGCCCCCCATAGGTAATAATGGAATTAAATATGGTGTTGGCCCACCCTTAGCCTTGATGACAGCTTCCACTCTCGCAGTCATATGTTCAATAATGTGTTGGGAGGTTTCTTGGGGAATGGCAGCCCATTCTTCACGGAGTGCTGCACTGAGGAGAGGTATCGATGTCAGCCGATGAGGCCCGGCACGAAGTCGGCGAGCCAACAGATCCCATAGGTGTTCTATAGGATTCAGGTCAAGACTGTGCAGGCCAGTCCATTACAGGGATGCTATTGTCGTGTAACCACTCCGCCACAGGCCGTGCTTTATGAAGAGGTGCTCGATCGTGTTGAAAGATGCAATGGCCATCCCCGAATTTCTCTTCAACAGTGCGAAGTAAGAAGGTGCTTAAAACATCTATGTAGGCCTGTGCTGTGACAGTACCAAGCAAAAAAAAGACGACCACACCATAACACTACCGCCTCCGAATTTTACTGTTGTCACTGCCCACGCTGGCAGACGACGTTCGCCGGGCGTCCCCCATACCCACGTCCCGGATCACCACATTGTGTACCGTGATTCGTCACTCCACATTTTTCCACTGTTCAATCGTCCAATGTTTACGCTCCTTACACCGAGCGAGGCGTCGTTTGGCATTTACCAACGTGATGTGTGGCTTATGAACAGCCGCTCGGCCATGAAATGCAAGTATTCGCACCTCTCGCCTAACTGTCATAGTACTTGCGGTAGATCCTGATGTAGTTTGGAATTCCTGTATAATGGTCTGGATAGATGTCTGCCTACTATACATTGCGACCCTCTTCAACTATAGGCGGTCCACAAAAAACGTGAGCGAAACAGACTTTCTGATACTGAAACAATACTGTCCCCTCGACGACTCCTTAGGTGAACAGTCAGGCAGCGTGGGACCACGTCAGACATGTTCACATCGGCCTGACGTATAGCAGCATGAAACAACTACTTCGTCTGCATTGTATTTTCCGACAGTTTGTTTTGAACCTGCAACCATGAATGTACTGCGTGTTTTTGACATGCTGGAAGAAGAAGAAGAAGAAATGGCTGCTCTGTGTATTGCATCCATTTGCTCGTCTAGAGAATGGGTGCATCCTATCAATATGGGGCGAGACGAATTCCAGGAGTTCCAAAATTTAATGCCTCAACTAATAGAAGATGAAGAGCGGTTTAAGTGGTATTACGGAATGACAAAAACTGAATTCTATATCTCCTGAGATTGGTTGGTCCGATAATAGTAAAACCCTCCACTCGACTCAGGGAAAGCATTCCGGCGAAGATACGACTTGCAGTTTGCTTGAGGTATGTGCTAATACTTTATTGTATTATATATCTGGGAGGGAAAAAAATTATCACAGAGACATTTTGGAATTTTTATTGATTTTCTTTTCACAAAGTGTGTTTTATTATACATCAGAAAGGTAATTACAAATTAGAGAAGTTTTCTTGCTGTTTCTCTTGCCAAGTGTAGGACAACGTTGAGTCCGTTGAGCGGTCCAAACTGTGTTCAGATCGTTGAGGAGATGGCGTTGAGGAGGATTGATAGAATGATGATGGATTTGTATTAAGAGTATTGTGGTAACCAGGGTTCACCTGAAATGAGCTCCCACGTCCTGCTTGCAACGCTGACCCCAAAACAATGTTGCTCACTTCCATCTTCACTCTAATTTGCTCATCAGGGCGCAATTATTTCACATTTTTCGCCATGCTGAGGAAAAAATGTTCGCATTCATGGTCTACGTTGTCACTTGATGTAGCGTGTGCACTTTGAAGAAGTACATGGGAGCGCAAGGGTTGGTTGTCTTTCATTATTTCAACCATTTCTTGTACGGATGACGACAAACGTTTTTTTTTTTTTTTTTTTTTTTTTTCAACATAAGGCCTTACGGGCTTCGCTGAAGGTTGAGTAAAAGTTGCTGGAGAATCTGATACATTAGCAGTGGGATTGTCGATGGCCTCCGCCATTGTAGGGACTGCACTTTTCAGCAGATCGTTTCTTGGTGGATTGGATTGGGAACTTTCTGACGAGGCCGCTTGTGAGTCTGTTTCATCAATCGGACATAAGCCAGTTTCTTCTGGTGCTCCATCATAATCTTCATTATTGGGGCTGTCTTCCGCATTTCCTCGAGTTTTCCTTGTTACGAGAGTTGGATTCAAAAAAGCCATTTCATCTTCAAATTTCCATTTGCTCAAACTCTTTGCTGCCTGACCTGATTTTGTGGCTCTACGGTGTTCAGCCTGGATGTACGCATTCCGCAGTTTATTCCAGTTGTCTTTACATTCATTACCTAGAACAGAGAAATTAGTTTAGAATTCTAGGCTAGTCTTTATAGTGCGTTTAAAATTAGTTGCGAATTTTGACGTTTGGCTTGCCGGAGGTGACGTGACTCCGTTAGCCAGGCAACACCAATGGTGAGCCAGGCTTTCCCTCCGAGCCGCCACCGGTGTCGGCCTGTAAGGCATTCCTGTCGCCAGGCCGTAGGCAAACACTACCACAATCGTTTCTTTGCCGCCAAAGAACGTCCTCTGTTCATTATTGTCGTTTCTCTACCGCTAAAGAATGTTTACCTGGCTGCCGGCTCGTTTTAGGCGTCGCGATATCGCCGCCTGCTGGCGCGCGTTGGCAACAACACTCCCCTCCACTCGCTCCGTAACGAACTGTCAAAAGTCGCAAGTAATTTTAAACGCACCATAGTTATCTATTAGTTATTCATTTATTCTCCTTTGGCGCTCAAAGACAAAGGTCGCTTAGTTGCCAAAGGACAACGTAAAGATTAATAATTCAATAAGTGGGCTTTTTTTCACTGTTCACAGGTTCTTGGCAACTGGCAATTCTTACAGAACGTTGGGTTTTTCTTTTCGGATTGGATTTTCAACTATTGGAGAAACAGTTAAAGAGTGTTGTGAGGTAATTCGGAAAACTCTACGACCGATTTACATGCCAGAACCAAACAAAGATGAATGGGAAAAGTTAGCTGAGGATTATGATGAGAAGTGGAATTATCCACACTGCATAGGAGCTTTGGACGGCAAACACGTCCAAATCCGATGTCCAGCTGGTGTTGGTTCATTGTACTATAACTACAAAGGAATATATTCCATTGTTTTATTGGCTTTGGTAGATGCAAATTACAAATTCACGCTTGTTGACGTTGGAGCTTACGACAAAAGTAGCGATAGAGGAACTTTTGAACGATCTGAGATGGGGAAAAGATTTGAAAGCAACAAATACGCCGTTCCAAAAGACAAAGAGCTACTACCAGCAATGCAGATTCCTTATGTAATTATTGCAGATGAAGCCTTCCCTCTCAAAACCTATTCGATGCGTCCATACAGCAAAGCAGCCATTACAAGTGACGAAGAGAAGGTATACAACTACCGTCATTCAAGAGCTCGACGGACTGTAGAAAATGCGTTCGGAATTCTAGCCGGGCGCTGGAGAATATTTCTAAAGCCTATTGAAACTAAACCAGAAACGGCCGATCAATAGTTTTAGTTTCCACCTGTCTACACAACATGCTTCGGAATACATCAACAAATATTTCCCCTTTCGAGGAACAAGTCAGAATGAAAAGTGAACACATTCATGGTGTAGCCAACCTCGAACCTATTCGTAGGGATTTCGTGAGAGAAGCGGCCATCAACAGAGATAAGTTCAAAAAGTACTTCGTTTCTGATTATGGTTCAGCAAGTTGTCCTTGGCAATGGCACTCCATTCGAAAGGGTAGAGTTGCTCCATGACACGTCCAGTATTATTTACTTAATACGCGCATTCGTTATAACCGACCGTTTTAAGTTCAATTGGGTGATATTTTTAATTACAATTCATATAGTCCAATTTATATAATAGATATCTGTTATATTCATATCTGGTTTTACTTGTTATGGATTGATACTTTTATCCTATCAATATAAAATACAGCGCCTATTGAACTGTTATAAATTGTAAAAAAGAAAAACTAATAAAAAATATGGAAAAAGTAAGTGTTTTCGCTAACCTGTAATGCCTAGTTTTTCTCCTCTTTCGTCCCAAGCCTCTTGCCTTGAATGCTGGTTACGATATTCCCGGTTTGTAGGGTCATACAGCACCGGATTTGACCGAACGTATTCAATCAACATCTCCTCCATCTTCAAATAATAACTGCAAACGATAGAGGAGAAACCACTTCACACTTATGACGCCTTCCCACGACTGACGAAAATCTAGAACTTTAGATATTCTTCCCACGCGTCATAAGGCGTGTAGCGTCAGATTGCATCATCCAACGCATTCCCACGTCACGTCAGCTCAATATAAACATAAGCGCAGAAAACCCTTTGTTGGATTTTTATATCACGCGCGTTATGACGTGAGCCCACGTGTTTCCACGTCACGTCAGAGTAGTCTGTATTCGCCCTTAGACGTCAATCCGATACTATTCTTTCTTTAACAGGCCAGGATCTCAAGGCGGGGACTACACAGGAGAATACCGTCATCAGGAGAAACAAAACTAACATTTTACGGATCGGAGCGTCGAATGGTGGATCTCTTAATCGGGCACGTATGTTAGAAAATTTAAAGAGAGAAATGGATAGGTTAGAGTTTAATATAGTGAGGATTAGTGAAGTTCGGTGGCAGAAGGAACACAACTTGAGGTCAGGTGAATATAGGGCTATAAATACAAAGTCAAATAGGGGTAATGCAGGAGTGGATTTTATAATGAATAAGAAAATAAGAATGCTGGTAAGCTACTACGAACAGCATGGTGAACGCATTATCGTAGTCAAGATAGACACGAATCTCACGCCTACCAGAGTAGTACACTACTGGCCATTAAAATTGCTACACCAAGAAGATGATAAACGAGTATTCATTGGACAAATATATTATACTAGAACTGACATGTGATTACATTTTCAAGCAATTTGAGTGCATAGATCCTGAGAAATCAGTACCCAGAACAAACACCTCTGGCCGTAATAACGGCCTTGATACGCCTGGGTATTGAGTCAAACAGAGCTTGGATGGCGTGTACAGGTACAGCTGCCCATGCAGCTTCAGCTCGATACCACAGTTCATCGAGAGTAGTGACTGGCGTATTGTGACGAGCCAGTTGCCCAGCCACCATTGACCAGACGTTTTCAATTGGTGAGATATCTGGAGAATGTGCTGGACAGGGCAGCAGTCGAACATTTTCTGTATCCAGAAAGGCCCGTACAGGATCTCCAACATGCGCTCGTGCATTATCCTGCTGAAATGTAGGGTTTCGCAGGGATAGAATGAAGGGTAGAGCCACGGGTCGTAACACATCTGAAATGTAACGTCCACCGTTCAAAGTGCCGTCAATGCGAACAAGAGGTGACCGAGACGTGTAACCTATCGCACCCCATACCATCACGCCGGGTGATACGCCAGTATGGCGATGACGAATACACTTTTCCAAAGTGCTTCACCGCGATGTCGCCAAACACGGATGCGACCATCATGATGCTGTAAACAGAACCTGGATTCATCCGAAAAAATTACATCTTGCCATTCGTGCACCCAGGTTCGTCGTTGAGTACACCATCGCAGGCGCTCCTGCCTATGATGCAGCGTCAAGCGTAACCTCAGCCATGGTCTCCGAGCTGATAGTCCATGCTGCTGCAAACCTCGTCGAACTGTTCGTGCAGATGGTTGTTTTCTTGCAAACGTCCCCATCTGTTGACTCAGGGATCGAGACGTGACTGCACGATCCGTTACAGCCATGCTGATAAGATGCCTGTCATCTCGATTGCCAGTGATACGAGGCCGTTGGGATGCGTTCCATATTACCCTCTTGAACGCACCGATTCCATATTCTACTAACAGTCATTGGATCTCGACCAACGCGAGCAGCAATGTCGCGATACGATAAACCGCAATCGCGATAGGCTACAATCCGACATTTACCAAAGTCGGAAACGTGATGGTACGCATTTCTCCTGCTTACACGAGGCATCACAACAACGTTTCACCAGGCAACGCCGGTCAACTGCTGTTTGTGTATGAGAAATTGGTTGGAAAATTTCCTCATGTCATCACGTTGTAAGTGTCACCACCGGCGCCAACCTTGTGTGAATCCTCTGAAAAGCTAATCATTTGCATATCACAGCATGTTCTTCCTGTCGGTTAAATTTCGCGTCTATAGCACGTCATCTTCGTGGTGTAGCAATTTTAATGGCCAGTAGTGTAAAAGTTTACGTGCCAACTATCCCCGCAGATGATGAAGAGATTAAAGAAATATATGATGAGATAACATAAATTATTCAGGTGGTTAAAGGAGACGAAAATTTAATTATGATAGGGGACTGGAATTCGATAGTAGGAAAAGGAAGAGAAAGAAAAATAGTAGGTGAATATGGACTGTGGAAAAGGAACGAAAGAGGAAGCTACCTGGTAGAGTTTTGCACAGAGCATAATTTAATCATCGCTGACACTTGGTTTAAGAACCATAAAAGAAGGTTGTATACGTGGAAGAGATATGTAGATAGCAGAGGGTTTCAAATTGATTATATAATGGTTTGACAGAGATTTAGAAACCAGATTTTAAAATGTTAGACATTTCCAGTAGCGGATGTGGACTCTGACCACAATTTATTGATTATGAACTATTTACTAAAATTGAAGAAATTAGAGAAACGTAGGAAATTAAGGCGATGGGATCTGGATAAACTGAGAGCCTTGTTGAGATCGAGCGGTTCTAGGCGCTACAGTCTGGAACCGCGCGACCGCTACGGTCGCAGGTTCGAATCCTGCCTCGGGTATGGATGTGTGTGATGTCCTTAGGTTAGTTAGGTTTAAGTAGTTCTAAGTTGTAGGGGGCTGATGACCCCAGAAGTTAAGTCCCATAATGCTCAGAGCCATTTGAACCATTTGAACCTTGTTGAGAGCCTTAGAATGCAACAGAGGATCAAATAGGTAAAAAGACAACGCAGCATAGAGATATTGAATATAACTGATGAAAAGAGAAAATTTTAAAATGGAGCAAATGAAGCAGGCGAAAGGAAATACAAACGTCTTAAAAATTAGATTGAAAGGAAGTGCAAGACTGCTAAACAGGAATGGCTAGAGGACAAATATAAGGATTTAGAAGCATATTTCACTAGGGGAAAGATATACATCTGCCTACAGGAAAATTAAAGAGGCCTTTGGAGAAAAGATAAGCAGCTCTATGAATACCAAGAGCTCAGATGATAAACCAGTCCTAAACAAAGAAGAAAAAGCTGAAAAGTGGATGGAACATATAGGCGGTCAATACAAGGGAGGTGAACTTGAAAGCAGTATTATACAAGGGTTGGAACTTAAATAGTGGTAACTATTTGTTCATAACCGATACAAAAGAGTTACATGTTTGCCCCTGTTACCGTCCTTCAAAGTAGTCTCCAGCGTTGTGTAGAACCCGTTGCGAGAGATGTGGAAGGCGTAGTATACCGTTAGCAGAACCTGTTCTGTTGGTGGTGCGAATGGAGCGGTCTACTGCCTGTCGAATCTCTGGAGCAGTTCCGAAGCGAATGCCACGAAGCGGTTCCTTCATCTTCGGAATCAAATCGAAGTCATAAAGACTTAAGTGCGGGGAGTGTGGTGGATGGTACAGTACTTCCCAGTCCCATCGACCGAACAGAGCAGGCACAGCTTGCGCTGTATGCGCCCGCGCACTATAGTGCGAAATGGGTCGGTAGCGCAGAAAGCGTCACTGCTTCTTTCGCAGGCCTGGAGGCAGGTGATGCTCCAAAAACGAACACTGATACTGTGTACTGACGGTCTGCCGTGGAGGAACGTAATGCGTTAGGATAACACCATCACAGTCGTACACGAGAATCACCATAACTTTAGTCCGCTCCATTCGCACTATCAACAGAACAGGCTCTAGTAACGGTATATTACGCCTTCCACATCGTTGGTAACGGGTTCTACACAACGCTGCTGACTACTTTGGGGAAACGGAAATAGATGAAGATGAGGTAGGAGATATGATACTACGAGAGGAATCTGACAAAGCTCTGAAAGATCTAAGTCGAAACAAGGCCCCAGAAGGAGACGACATTTCGTCATAACTGCGGTCTTGAGAGACCCAGCCATGACACAACTCTTCCATCTGGTGTGCAGGATGGATGAGACAGGCAAAATAACCCCAGACTTCAAGAAGAAGGTGATAATTCCAATTCCAAAGAAAGCAGTTGCTGTCAGGTGGGAAAATTACCGAACTATCAGTTTAATAAGTCATGGCTGCAAGATACTGACAAGAGGTCTTTACAGAAGCTGACTTCGGGGAAGAGCAGGCTGGATTCTGGAAAAATGTAGAATCACGTGAGGTAATACTGACCCCACGACTTATCATAGAAGACAGGTCAAGGAAAGGCAAACCTACATTTACAGCATCTGTAAACTTAGAGAAACCTTTGGACAATGTTGGCTGGAATACTCTCTTCGAAATGGTGAAGGTAGCAGGAGTAAAATACATGGAGCAGAAGGCTATTTACAACTTGTAGGGAAAAAGACGGCATCAATAAGAGTCGAGGAGCCTGGAAGGGAAGCAGTGATTAAGAAGGGAGCGAGAGAGGGTTGTAGCCTATCCCCGATGTTATTCAACGTGTACATTGAAAAAGCACTAAAGGAAACGAAAGAAAAATATAGAGCAGCAATTAAATTTCAAGGAAAAGAAATAAAAGTTTTGAGGTTTGCTGATGACATTATAATTGCATCAGAGACAGCGAAGGATTTGGAAGATCAGTTCAAGGGGATGGACAGTGATTTGAAAAGAGGATATAAGATGAACATCAACAAAAGCAAGACAAGAACAATGGAATGTAGTCGAATTAAGTCGGGCGATGATAAGAAAATCAGATTAGGAAACGAGACACTTAAAGTAGTAGATGAGTTCTGCTATTAGGGCAGATAAAAACTAATGATGGCTGATGTAGAGACGACATGAAATGTAAACTGGCAATGGCAAGAAAATCATTTCTGAAGAAGAGAAGTCTGTTAACATCGAATGTAGATTTAAGTGTTAGGAAGTCTTCTGTGAAGGTATTTGTCTGGAGTGTATCCATGAATGGAAGTGAAACATGGACGACAAACAGTTTAGATAAAAGGAGAATAAAAGCTTTCGAAATGTGGTGCTACAGAATTGTGCTGAAGATTAGGTGTATCGATCACATAACTAATGAGGGAGTACTGAATAGAATTGGGGGGACAAGAGATTTGTGACACAATTTGACCAAAAGAAGCGATCGGTTAATAGGACACATTCTGAGATATCAATGGATCACGAATTTAGCATTTCAGTGAAGTGTGGGGGGTAAAAGTAGTAGAGAAAGACGATGAGATGAATACAGTAATCAGATTCAGAAGGATATAGGTTAAAGTGTTTATTCGGTGATGAAGAGGTTCGCACAGAATAGAGTTGCATGGAGAACTGCATCAAACAAGTCTTCGGACTGAAGACCACAACAACATCAAGAAGAAGACATGAGTAAGTAAGTGTTTGGAATAGCTAGTAAATGTGGCACATATTACATATCCATTCTTCATCACAATTTATGTTTCTTTACCTTTAAACTGAGCCCTGAACTTTACTTTAGAACATAGCTTTTAGGGGAATGAGTTGTTTTGTTTTTGTTTAATGATTTCCTAACTTTGGCGTCGGTGAAGAAGAGACATTGATCTGAAGAGTTCTAAGGAAACGACGAAGGACCTAAAGCAGGTCACTGGCAAAGGCATTGGTGATTGTGGTATCAATATTCTTACTGTAACACAATCTCCTTCGATACCGGGCATCTGTGAGAAAGATAAATCAAGTTTCTACCAAGTAGTGAGCTGAATCTTTCGGACAGCGCTAGCAGGACTATGTAAAAGAGTTGCGTAATTTCGGAACCAGTCTGTTTTAAACGGCTGTCTTGTGGGTAACAGACGTCGTAGTCTCATTTTCTACACGTGTGAGTCAGAACATTGCGTAATAAATTTCTTTTACCCACGCATTATATAATGTGCTTCGGATTAAGATGTATGAGCCTTTCCTATCTGTCAAGTGCTCTGACGTAGCTTTCCTTTCTTTTCTAAATTTGGTGCCCTACTCTTCGATGTTTGCCAAGTACTTTCGCGAGAACTTAACGTAACACTTCCCTTTCTGAAGTGATTGCAGAAATTCTGGTTGACCGCGCTTACGTTACTTCTGGAGCCGTGCTAACCATGATCTACTAAAACACAGCTATCTTTTTCTTGTTTTCCCTTGTCCTAACCATGTTTTATTTAAAGCGGCAAGACGTCGAATATATTCTGCAACAAACTTGCTGATGCATTTAACACTACCAAAATGGATCCTGCTGGACTTATCTGACATACACTTATGCACCCGCGCCTCCTGTTTGTTAGATGTTTCCATGCTGCGTGCCTTTCAAGAATATGAGATAATTGTCGAGTTGCTCCCAACAATATGGAGATATGACAGTTAGCGCGAACTGTAACGAGCTTTTATTTTATTCGTTTATTTCATTTCAGTTAACTTCGGGGAATAATCCACACAACCAAGTTCAAAATTCAAGGCCTTGAGGTAAAATTGATCTGAAGTTGCTTTATACATTGCTGGATATCAAAATTGCAACACCAATAACGACAGCAAATAATAATTTTACTTATGGTGAGTGTGCGATATAGTAGGAAGAACAGAAGATAAAACTTGTATGTGATTGTTGTTATTGTGGCCTTCAGTCCAGAGACTGGTTTGATGCAGCTCTCCATGCTACTGTATCCTGTGCAAGCTTCTTCAGCTAAAAGTAACTAATGCACCCTACATCCTTCTGAATCTGCTTAGTGTATTCATCACTTGGTTCCCCTCTACGATTTTTAACCTCCACGTTGCCCTCCAGTGTAAACTTGCCGATCCCTTGATGCCTTAGAACATATCCTACCAACAGATCCCTTCTTCTGTCAAGTTGTGCCACAAATTCCTCTTCTCCCCAATTCCATTCAGTACCTCCCCATTCGTTACGTGGTCTACCCATCTCATCTTCAGCATTCTTCCGTAGCACCACACTTCGAAAGATGTCACTTCCATACATGGCTACACTCCACAGAAATAGTTTCAGAAAAGGCTTCCTGACATACATCTGTACTCGATGTTAACAAATTTCTCTTCTTCAGTAACGCTTTCCTTGTCATTGCCAGTATACATTTTATATCCTCTCTACTTCCACCACCATCAGTTATTTTGTTCCCCAAATAGCAAAATTGATCTACTGATTCATCTAATTCCCTCAGCATCACCTTATTTAATTAGATTACATTCCATTATCCTTGTTTTGTTTTTATTGATGTTCATCTTATATCCTCCAAATTTTTCTTTTGTTTCCTTTACTGCTTGCTCAATATATAGATTGAATAACATCGGGGATAGGCTACAACCCTGTCTCACTCCCTTCGCAACCACTGCTTCCCTTTCATGCCCCTCGACTTATATAACTGCCATCTGGCTTCTGTAGACATTGTAGATAGCCTTTCGCTCCCTGTGTTTGACCCCTGCCACCGTCAGAATTTGAAAGAGATTATTCCAGTCAACATTGTCAAAAGGTTTCTCTAAGTCTACAAATGCTAGAAAAGTAGGTTTGCCTTTTCTTAATCTATCTTCTAAGGTAAGTCGTAGGGTCAGTATTACCTCACGTGTTCCAACAGTTCTACAGAATCCAAACCGATCTTAATCAGGGTCGGCTTCTACCAGTTTTCCCATTCGTCTGTAAAGAATTCGTGTCAATATTTTGCAGCCGTGACTTATTAAACCAATAGTTCGGTAATTTTCACAGCTGTCAACACTCGCTTTCTTTGGGATTGGAATTATTATATTGTTCTTAAAGTCAGGGGATATCTTTCATATCAGATGGAAGAGTTGTGTCATGGCTGGGGTCTCCCAAGACTGTAGTTATGACGAAATGTCATCTCCTTCAGGGGGCTTGTTTCGACTTAGAGCTTTCAGAGCTTTGTCAGATTCCTCTCACAGTACCATATCTACCATTTCATCTTCGCCTACGTCCTCTTCCATTTCCATAATACTGCCCTCGAGTGCATCGCCCTTGTACAGACCCTCTATTACTCCTTCCACCTTTCAGCTTTCGCTTCTTTGCTTAGGATTGGTTTTCCATCTGAGCTCTTGATATTCATATAAGTGGTTCTCTTTTCTCGAAAGGTCCCTTTAATTTTCCTGTAGGCAGGATCTATCTTACCCTTACTGATATATGCCTCTACATCCTTACATTTGTCCTCTAGGCATTGCTGCTTACCAATTTTGCACTTCCTGTCCATCTCGTTTTTGAGACGTTTGTATTCCTTTTTGCCTGCTTCATTTACTGCATTTTTATATTTTCTCCTTTCATCAGTTAAAATCAATATCTCTTCTACTACCCAAGGATTTCTACCAGCCTCGTCTTTTTACCTACTTGGTCCTCTGCTGCCTTCAATATTTCATCTCTTAAAGCTACTCATTATTCTTTTATTGTATTTCTTTTCAGTGTTCTTGTCAATCGTTCCCTAATGCTCTCTCTGAAACCCTCTACAACTTCTCGTTCTTTCAGTGCATCCAGGTCCCATCTCCTTAAATTCCCACATTTTTGCAGTTTCTTCAGTTTCCATCTGCAGTTCATAACCAATAGAATGTGGTCAGAGTCCACATCTGCCCCTGAATATGTCTTACAATTTAAAACCTGGTTCCTACCATTGTATAATTTATCTGAAACCTTCCAGTGTCCCCAGGCCTCTTTCACGTATACAACCTTCTTTCATGATTCTTAAACCAAGTGTCAGCTATGATTAAGTTAGCATCTGTGCAAAATTTTAGCGGGCGGCATGCTCTTCCATTCCCTACCCCCATTCCATATTCAGCTGCTACTTTTCCTTTTCTTCCTTTCCCTACTATTGGATTCCAGTCCCCCATGATTATTAAAATTTCGTCTCCCTTCACTATCTGAATAATTTCTTTTATCTTTTATACATTTCTTCAATCTCTTCGTCATCTGCGGAGCTAGTTGGCATATAAAATTTTACTACTGTGGTAGCCGTTGGCTTAGTGTCCATCTTTGCTATCATAATGTGTACACTATGCTTTTCGTAGTAGCTTATCCGCGCCCCTATTTTTTTATTCATTACTGAACCTACTCCTGCATTACCCCTATTTGATTTTGTATTTATATCCCTGTATTCACCTAACCAGAAGAATTTTTTCCCCTGCCGCCGAACCTCACTAATTCTTACTGTATCTAACTTTAACCTATCCATCTCCTTATTAAATTTTCTAACCTACCTGCCCGATTAAGGGATCTGACATTCCAGGTTCCAATACGTAGAACGTTAGTTTTGTTGCTCCTGATAACGACTCCTTCCTGCGTAGTCCCCGCCCGGAGATTCGAATGGAGGACTATTTTACCTCCGGAATATTTTACCCAAGAGGACGCCATCATCATTTAACCATACAGTAAAGATGCGTGCCCTCAGAAAAAATTACGGCTGTAGTTTCCCCTTGCTTTCAGCCGTTCGTGTTACCAGCACAGCAAGGCCGTTTTGGTTAATGTTACAAGGCCAGATCAGTCAGTCATCCAGACTGGAACCACACGTTTGCCTGGCCTCTCAACAGATACCCCCCCCCCCCCAATGTGGTTGCACCTACAATACGGCTATCTGTATCGCTGAGGAACGCAAGCCTTCCCACCAAAGCCAAGGTCCATGGTTAATGCGGCGGAGGGGCGGGCGTTGTAGGTGATGTGCTCTGAAATTTAGTGCACGAGACTGCGACCTGTGGCAGCGGAAATAACTAATAACTATACCCCGGCCCGACATCGAAACGAATAGAGTTTGAATGACAGATACCTAGGCATCATCTTATGCTACTTCTAGTCTATCCCGGATTTCATCAATCGTAGTGGTTGGCAAGTGCCGACGTGAGGGCTCTCGGTAACCCATGACCACATGATTTTGGTGTGTGGCACGTCTGGACAACGTGCTGGCCGGGGAAACAGTTAACAGCCTCTCTACTGAGATACAGTCTTGCTCAAAAGTATCCGAACGACCTGAATTGCATTTCGCCTGATTCGCATGCAACCCAAATAACGCAGCTGTCTAGCAGGTCCTCTAATCGCTCCTTGGTACAGTCGTCTGACTATTGAAAATGGTTCCAACAAGTAACCACTAGAAAACTCTGCTCTGTATCGCAATAACTCAAGATGTAAAGTAATACCACGATCCTATAAGTATCAGGGAAGACCTTATCACAGATAAACTGTCCTTAAGGCTTTTAAGCTCACATTTATTGCAATAAATGACCTGAAATGCTACCATGCTCATTATTACGTCAGATAGGTAATGCACGTAGGAAGTTCGTCGTATTCATGATTTCCTCTTCAAAGTAACATACCGCACTTGTTATTTAACACAAAATGACATTAAAAATTAAGTAATTCACGAGCACCTAGTTGAGAGTATGTATGAACTTCTACTTACACGACGAACCGTGTCGTTCTGCATATGGATTCAAACCCAGGTCATGCAGGCTAAGATTTCGTGACTGACGGAAACTGACAGTCATTCCTGACTAGGAATACAGAAAGTGATATACCTCGATTGTAAACAGTATCAGTTAGCAAATATCAACTTAAAATTGCATATCGAAAACATTTTTAACGGACGCGAATTCCTACCCAGCATCTATTGTCCCTGGTAATGAACTACGAGAGATGTTAAATATTGCTTCTTCACAAGTAACTTACTTGAAATGCCGTGAGGTAAAGCTTTATGTCAGACATAAGACGATTTAAGAAGAAACTGAACTTCTTTAGCTACGCCAATGTTTAAAGAAATCGTCTTAACGGCACTAAATCGTGGTTTGTGAATCGTTTACCGGCCGTACTCTGCCGCATTTCGCTGGTTGGAAGGCAAGAAGCTTACTGACAAATTTCACACGACGAAAAGGGGTACGAAATGTCTCCCACAGGAAGATCATGTTGTTTTATTTAAATGATTACAAAATCAAGTAAAACGAACAGTGAGGTTGTCAGTATAAGCACATTACCGTTGTGAGTATGATGTTGCACCGCCCAGGGCCTGTAACGATAAAGGGTCCGTTTAGGTCAGTCATATTGTATACAGAAGTGGAAGAGAGAGCGCCACTAAATTCTACAATCCGTATGCATTGCATACACACAGAAATTACTGTTACAGTGTACTTATGGAGCCCAATGAGTGAATTGCATATTTTCCGGCGAGAAAGAGCACTGAGAAACAGTCTTCGCTACATTAGGTTACTTAAACTGGTGTCACTCTGAGCTAGAATTTATGGTCAGCGACTAAGTGTAAGGACAATGAGTCGGATGCGGGTCTTGCAACAGTGAAATACTTTCCTACATTATAGAAGCGAATACTAAATTTGAACTAATATTGCGAAAATTTTGAACTTGGATAGCTTAGAATGAAAATCTTTCTGTTTGTTGCAAAGGAAAACAATTGATTTTCTAAAACATTCTCTGTCATACACAATTTAAAACAGGTCATGTCGACCAAATCATATGGAAGAACTGACAGCGACGTATATCGGAAGGCAGTAAGATCCCTTGGATTTTGCTTTGGCAGTATTCGACAGCCATTTCTAGGCGCAAGTAAATGAAGAAAGGCAGCTCGTTTTTGTTATCAAGTAACGTCTTCATCAATTACTTTAGTTTCAATGTAATCTACGAGTAATTGCTGATGTTTGACATTAACATGAAAAGTATTCCGTAGACAGGGAAAGAACCTGTTCTTGGGCAACTACTTCCATAATGGCCAAAAGGCATTAAATGAGCTTTAAGTACATGTGTTCCAGCAGCGGAATAAAGAAAATGATAGTAATAATGACGGTAATAATCGAATAATCCGGTAACTTCACACTTCACAGTGGGTTTTCTCGAACTAAGAAAACTCCTGAATTAGTGAAAATTTCAAAATGGCTTCACATCGAGGCTATGATGCCTAGAAGAGTCTTTACATCCTGCTGACGTGAGAATTGTATAATCTCCGCGTCAGAAGCTTACTTCTACTTAACCATTTAATAGACTCGCATTTTTTCCACCATGACTAATTTTGTAAGCTAAGCACATCATCCGTTACAGCACACTCCTGGGGCTGGGAAATGTGTCCACAATGGTCTGGTGCAACGAACTATCACAAGTGCATTGCATGGATTCAGGCATTTACTTCTAAGAGGCACAAACATATTTACTTTACCTCTGGTAAGCTCAAGAGAAAGACGTTATAATCCAGAATCCGCATTAAACATCACGTTCCTCCATTCCCATCAGCACAGTGCCGGTTTGCTTTGGGAAATGACATAGGCGGAGGTCATTGTAAACAGAAATACTGTCGCCAGTAAACTTACTTACATTACAAAATTTTATTTTATTTGATGAACTGATAGCCATTTAAAGGAACAGGGCTCTTATTTTGCTTGTACTTGATTGAACTAGAGACGATGAAAAATTAAGTGCTGGACTGTGATTCGATTTCGTATCTCCTCTTTCGAGGATCTGAATCTCTCGGAACAGTATAGTTCAATCATTTCGTTCCTTTTTACAAGACTGCAATCTTCTCTAGGTCTACTCCAAAGGTAAGTATGTGGATCCGATTCCTGATCCAGTACAAAAATATTCATAATTTCATTTCAAGCTCTATCACGTGCACACCGGCCTGCTAGTGAAAATTAACGTGTATTTTTAATGTCTGTTCATGTGTTGCCAACAATTTCTGGTCAAACACGCACACATCTTACTGTTGGTGAGTAAGGTATTGATACTTAAGCTATATTCGTGGACGGTAAAGAAGAACGATAGGTTTGCGGTTCGATTGTCGCCCAGGCACAAAAATTTGTGTCCTTATTTTGGATTCAAACACCTAGCAGCTGGTAAGAAAATGCTATACGTAACACTTGATTTTACTTAGTTAACAATCCGATTACGTGTTGGGTTCGTACCTCCGTCACAGAACGTCAGATCATGCACTTCATCTTTAAAGGCATACACACTTCGTTACTTCTGAATTGAGGTATATCAGACAGCTTTTGTGGTTAGTTAACAGGGATGAAAGGTTGTTGATAGGAATCCCGGTTTATTACAAAAACTGTCGTCTTTTATTTTCAAGTTTAGATTTGGTTACTAATATTGGCGAAAATTTCGGTAATTCATGACTCTTCACGGCTAGTCAGCAAAATGATATGATTACATTAGATTAATACTTGTTCCATAGATCATGAATATGACACTTCGTAATGATGTGGAACGTGTTATTTTAATGAAAGATTTCTTTACATACCAGCATTCAAATTCTTTATAACAATTTTTTACCCTTTCTCTCATTCTTTCTTTATCTTTATTTCTCTCTCTCTCTCTCTCTCTCTCTCTCTCTCTCTCTCTCTCTCTCTCACACACACACACACACACACACACACACACACACACGCACACACAGACAAACACACACACATTCGTTTTCTATTTTTATTTGTTTGGTGTGCTCGAATATCGGTGGGGCACGAAAACGTCCGTGAATGAGTTTCTTGGTTTCGAGTACTGTTACGCAAGAAATATAAAAACAACTAGGAGAGTTACTGATTTATGATGCTTAGTTAGCAGTTAGTTCTGAGTATTATTAGTAGCTACGCTCCAGTCCCTAAACCCAGTTACAGAAATGCGAATCAGACGCATTACGTATTACAGGCCGTAGCAGCCGCGTCTTTGAGACGCCAGCTATGGTCGCTTCCCAGCCCGCTGTAGGATCATATCGTTTCGTCTTCTTCCTGCTAGTACTGTAACTGAGATTTGGCAACAAGGCAAGGTATATTTGGCAACTCTGTGATCGACGAGTTACTTCCTGGTGTGCATGGAATTGAGCCTCAAAGTTCACTTGATTTTTGCTGTCATTTCCATTGAAAAATCTGAGTTATTATCGCTTGAGGGGTAACAAAAAATTGTAAATTTACGGTTTTAAGCCCAGGAAAGTCATTGCATGTGGAAATCGCAACTAAACTCGTCCTTTAAGTAGCGGTTTACGAGTTCTAGCCACTATTGGCCTCGTAAGAGGAATGTGCGACACATACCTCTTCGCTGACTCTGTGGTGATGCGCTGACCTGTGAAAAAGAGGCTGTTATGGTTCGCGGTTCCAGTCTCGCTGAAAGTAGCGTTTTCATCCCTTCTGTTAAAGAGCTACAAGCAGTCAGCTCAAACATCGATAAGGAAATCGCAAGAAAATGCTTACAGCAAATAGTGCAATGCTGAAAAACTCACAATGCTGCACAACAGGTAACGCCTCTTTCCGCTGCTGACAAACAAATTTTGGGTCTCTAGGAATACATAACTTTATTTATGAAATGCCACATTTGCATACCTGTTGAGTATGACACAACATAACAATTAAACACAGACCCAATCGAAATCAAAGTGAGTAGTATTTTACTAATTCGTGCCGATAGAGGCACGCTTGTGTACAGATAGTAAGTTTTATCAAAACAGACTTTCGTCGTAAGGTTATCGTGGGTAGTTTTATTTCATTTCTTATAATACAGTGCACAATTTTCGTAAAGTTTCTTTTAGTGTTGTTAAAACAATATTAAACATGAGAGAGAAATTAATCATCAACGATAGATGCGAATTCTCTGATGTTATCTCTAACAGTCTGACAATGCACATGCAGTTTATTGATTACATGCATGTAGAAAACTTGTTCTGAGTTAAAGCTGTCAAACAAGGTTTGAAGGAGAATAAAATGCCACTACCAGACGACAGCTAATGTAGAAACTACTTTTCTGACTATTTTGGCACGATGCGCTCTTCCCATACATAATACAAAAACTTCGAGATGCATCTGCTGCCTGGCCGTCTATTAAACCTGAAAAGAACAAAATGTCGCAGAAGTTAGCCCTTTTTCCACACGAGGCTGTTTTGGGTTGAGAAGTGAAGGGAATTATCTTCAAAGTTCCATTAAATTGGTAAGTTCAGCAGACAGCAGAACTGCGTTGTAAAAAAATGTAGCAGTGATTTCAATCGAACTCGCGACGTTTTATCTACGGTGCGCGACACTTAGCGTGGCGCTACTAGCTGTCACCTAACTACACCACCTCTAGAAGTCAACAACAGTTCCTCCAGAAATTACGCATTCCACAGTGCTGTGAGATAATGCATATGGCCCGATCTAGGCTTCTGACAGACAGACAGTTACAGATTTTCTTTTGTACTGCAGGCCTTTTTCGACAAACAGATAGCGCAATAGAGTAGCTCAAATGGAAAGGAACACTTCCTATTTAAATTTCTGCATCCTACACTGTTAGCAGTTCTGTGTAGGTGGCAGTTACGCGATTTTATTTCGGTGATTACAAAATAAAGTCGAATGTGTGCACTGGGTAGCCGAGGCAGCTAGTTCATGGCGATTCGGTCAACCAAGTAAATGAATGTACTGAACATGCTGCCTGCGTGTCAGAATTCTCATCGAGTGTGCCGCAACGGTGTTAGGATAGAAAAAAGATTCATACAGAGGAGGATTTGGTGGTCCGTTGGGTTGATGCTAGGTTCCTATGACGATGGTCTGCGTTTGATTCCAACTTTTGCCGATGATTTTTAATAGAGGGAGACCGATTCTATTCTCTTCTGCCTACTCAAAGTGATGAAGATATAATGGCATTGTGACCTGAAATTCACATCAAACATGATATTCCTTCTCTACAAAGTAGACGTTAGGTTGAACCACAATAAAGTCAGGAGTCGTGAAATGTGAGAACTCTATCACCAGTAACCTTTCTTATACTAGTTATTTATTCCTAATGACGAAACAAGCACTAAGTAGGGTCACAGGACCCTTATTCCATCTTTTATTTGATCTTCTGTATGTCGATAAAATTGGTTCTGAACTTGGAATGCTACTCAGACCGCCCTTAATGCGGAATTTGATCCCTTCGAGACAATACAGCTCGACTACAATTTGTTGTTTGTTCAAAACTGCAGATTCCTCAGCGTCTCCACATATTGCGCGTGAATGGGTTCGAATGCTGGCCCGGCACTAAAGTTTTCATTATGTTTTATCAAGCTCTAGCATGAGAACACCTATCTGCTGGTGGATAATAATTTTGATTTTTAATGCATTTTCATTCGTTGTCAACACTAACGATATCTGACGTTTTTGACTCCGAGTGAGACGCAGAACTATTTGATAGATCACTGTAAGTTCGAGGATGTTATTCCGAGCTGCTGGTGGAGAAAAAATTCGGTAGCTGACGTCTCTTTGTATGTAGTCAACGATGGTATGTGTGGGGTTTGATTCCCAGTCAGCACTGAACTCTTCGTCATATTATTTCTAGTTCAAACATGCTCACATGTCGCTACTGGTGCTACATACCCACATTTAACGTTCGTTTCCTCTAGAATATAACAGCGATAGGTTCCGGGTTGGAGTCCTGGGAAGGAAAAGAATTGATATTTCGTTTCGTCATTTCGGTTAAAACATCTAGCTACTGCCGATAAAATCCGATACTTCACAGTTGATTGTGCTTCGATAACAATCCGGTTAGGTTCTGGGTTCGAATCCCTGTCTAACACAAAGCTTTATCTCACGGCATTTCAAGTAAGTTACTTGTGAAGAAGCAATATTTAACATCTCTCGTAGTTCATTACCAGGGACAATAGATGCTGGGTAGGAATTCGCGACCGATAAAAATGTTTTCGTTATTACTTAATTTTTAATGTCATTTTGTGTTAAATAACAAGTGCGGTATGTTACTTTGAAGAGGAAATCATGAATACGACTAACTTACTACGTGCATTACCTATCTGGCGTAATAATGAGCATGGTAGCATTTCAGGTCATTTATTGCAATAAATGTGAGTTTACAAGCCTTAAGGACAGTTTATCTGTGATAAGGTCTTCCCTGATAATTGTAGTATCGTGGTATTACTTTACATCTTGAGTTATTGCGATATAGAGCAGAGTTTTCTAGTGGTTACTTGTTGGAACCATTTCCAATAGCCAGACGACTGTACCAAGGAGCGATTAGAGGACCTGCTAGACAGCTGCGTTATTTGGGTTGCATGCGAATCAGGCGAAATGCAATTCTGGTCGTTCGGATACTTTTGAGCACGACTGTACATTAGATTAAGACGACATGAGCATCTTGTTGAAAGATCTTAAATTTAGAAGTCACGAAAAACTTTCGCAAGGTAGTTTGGAAACTCTCCACAACGTAGCCAAACTCTTCTAGTTTCCTTGCTATGTAAGTGTGTTTTATTTAAAAATAATTTGATGTTAGGCTATCCACAGTAAGAATATGATTTACATAGTGTGATGTCTAGTTTTCTGTGAGAGGTGGTGGGTCACAGCGTCTTAATGCCAGTTTAGAATGTGACATAGAGATCGAAGTCGTGGCAGAAAAACGAAATTTTTGTCAGTGTACAAAGCGAGTTAGAAAACAGTGTTTCAAACAAGTAGACAGGGCCACAGTGGGCGTTTCTTGCAATTTACTGTATAGTACTTGGGATACGATCATTCTTCTAGAGTAGAAGTGATGAAACTTTAAACTAACCTCTGTAGTGTATCAATAAGTGTGTATGTAATAGGTTTGTTCGACACAGGTGCAGTAGCAGCAGCAATTTGAGGGGTAAATTCAGTGAGGGGCAAAGTATGCCCTTAGGGCTGCACGCTGTGCTATTCTGGGAAGCATTGCGAAATCTCTCTCTCTCTATCTCCCTCTCTCTCTCTCTGTCTCTCTCTCCGCAGTAGAACCCCAATGCTGCTTTGCGTCAACGCGCGGTTAATGGCGTCTATGTGAGTTCTATATCGGATGAAGTTATTTGAGCTGCTATAGTTGTTAATTTTTGTCTGCTGGAGGAGGGGGGGGGGGGGAGTAGATAGGATGTTGGGCTTATAGATTTGATGGACGTGGATCTGTGGTACGAGGGCTGTCCAGAAAGTAAGTTACGATCGGTCGCGAAACGGAGACCACAGTGAAAACCAGAAACATTTTATTTGTAACAGTTAGGTACACCTTCCACCTACTTCTCTACATAGTCGCCGCTCCAACTTCGAGTTTTGTCGTAGTGTTGTATCAACTTTCCAATATCCTGTGCTTTCGGTCAGGTCTGCAGTTCGTTGTCTGTCGAAAAATTTTGTCTTCATGGCCAGCGGTTTTTGTGAGCAGAAATGAGACTCAGGGGGAGCCAATTACGGACAGTATTGTGGGTGATCAAATACTTCTCTTCGGAAACGCTGCAGGAGCGTCATTATTGCCCCTGCAGTGTGCGGCCGAGAATTGGCAAGAAGAAGGAACTGCTCGACAGTTGTGATACGTGGGCTGCATGACACAGGCGAAATCTCTTACCAAGTCCTCATGCTTGGCGGGAGACGCTATTCCCTACGCATCTTTACGTGCTCACTGTTCACTCAAAACTGAAAAGAGCGTCGCGACACGATTTACGGGCGTACTAGAGACACTGACCAACACATCTGTGCGAAGCTTTACCGGATTTTCCCAGTGGTTTCCATTTCGCGACCGATCGTAACTTACTTTCTGGACAGCCCTCGTATGTGGTTTGGGGACGCACCACAATGCGCGCATTTCCGCCGAATGGTCAAAACACGGTCCTGTCGCAGTAACTCAGTTCGCTCTGTTTCTAGAGGGGCTGCAGAAGGTAGTGGTTATGGCTATGTCCGACTTCTGCTCAGTCCCGACTTAAAATGCTATGATCACATGCGCAAAGTTGTATAAAATGGAGCAGTTACAAGATGTTTAGGGTCTGACTAAGACCATGTTGGATTTTTACTGTAGCAGATAAGTTCGAGAAAGGTGACTCGTTTCGAGATATGATTCACTTGTGGCCGTGATCCTTCTCAATGAGTCATTCCCTTTAACTCAGTGGATATATAACGGAACATCTGACATGGTATCGAGACAGAATACGTTACACATACTGGATAAATATCTAGCGGCGTGAGGGAGTTGCAAATACTGGTCACATACTGTATTCCTTCGTCGAATGACTTTCAAAATTCATTGGCCGGGTGTGTGACATGTCGGCATTTCAGGATCAGGTTTATAAAGTATATCTGTTTGTGTAAAGGAAATGTCTATGTGCTGTTGTAGGGGGGGGGGGGGGGGGTTGGATTTGACTTGGGATACTGTGATAGCGAAGGAAAGAGTATGTCTACTCCTAAGGAAGGTACAGGTATTTCCAGAGCCACAGCGTTCAACAGAGTGTATTTCCAATACTTCGCTCATTGCTGAATACTGTTCAGTTGAGACCTAGATCGTAAGATTTAATTGTAAGTATAATGATAGAAGAAATATGCGAGGCGTTTTCTAGAATGTGTTCGTGTGTGCAAAGTCTGTGGTGGTACTGATTCGCGTTCCCACGTTAATGGTATCGGTCTTCAGAATGCAGAGGTCTGTTGGAGTATAGGAATGTATGATAGTTAACTTTACCATGTTCTAGACGATCGAATGACGAACTAAGTATGTGCTGGGCTGTTTTCGTGATCAAGGGTAACTTTGAGAAGATGGCGCGTTTGCGGTGGAGCGTTATACCCTCCCATGTAAGTTGTTCAGTCGACTGCTTCTGCACATTTGATACCTTTATTTAGTTGAGGGAATATGGATTGTGGTATGTTGGACACACGTTTGCCTGTTCTCTAGATGTGGGAACGACCATAGTTGGTTTGTAGAGAATAATGATCATCTCGGATCTGTTAGATGACCGACTTCGGTATTCGAGAGTGCGAATATCAGTTTACTTTATTTGTTTCTAGTTAGTCAATGCTTTACAGCACGCTGCACATCGCTTAAGTTTGGTGTTTGTGGAGAAATAATTTAGAGTGTATATGTTGTGCATTATGTTGCGTTAGCGATCGGGGGTTTAGTGGGGTGTTCAAATGGTTCCAGATCCAGATCGAATCCGCCCAGCGGATTACCGACATGGGACAGTGCGCCGGCCACCCTGGATGTGGTTTTTAGGCGGTTTTCCACTTCCCGCTACCGGGCTGGTTCAAAATGGTTCAAATGGCTCTGAGCACTATGGGACTTAACATCTGAGGTCATCAGTCCCCTAGAACTTAGAACTACTTAAACCTAACTAACCTAAGGACATCACACGCATCCATGCCCGAGGCAGGATTCGAACCTGCGACCGTAGTGGTCGCGTGGTTCCAGACTGAAGCGCCTAGAACCGCTCGGCCACACCGGCCGGCTAGTGCGGTGTTCTTGATATGGAGATGTACAGCGAAAATTGACGGTACTCGGTGATATATTCCCTGGTTGGAGATTGGTTTGACGGTCAAATATTCTTGTGAGTATCGTTTGTATTTGATGACCTATACACAAATTTGCGATGTTTAGTTGTCTGTGAAAAATGGTGATCATTGTAAAATAGTTTATTACCATTGAGTGTAGCGTCTGTAGAAAGAAAGAGCTGGTTGGTGGTATATACATTGAGGGAACTGTCCGTGCAAATTAGCAAGCTTTGCAAAATAACGAGAGAGAGAGCCCCAGATAGAAAAGGTGGATGGTGCTATGATAGCGACGGCGTTAGTAATTCGACTGGTAATTTCGGTAAGAGCTAATGAGAATGCTCGATTGATTGTGATGTGATATAGGAGATGTGAGAACATTTGCGTATCTTACAAGCAAGAAGGCTATCACATTATGTCCGGGAGGAAGACTGGATTAGGCAATATTTTGGTAAACAGGATCTGTTATGGAAAGAATTTCCATGCATACAATCTGAGGCATGAAGAAAGCAACCGTTAACTATTTCTGGGACACTATATTGTTACTGAGAGGTCGACTTTGCACTTATTTTTTTTTTTTTTGTAAAGAGATGTGACAAGAATAATGTTGAGGGCGTATTAGATGGCTAGTCATCACACACACGTTTCGCGGCGAGGCGAGAGCCATGCTGGGTAGTTAAGTATGGTTAATCGTGTGTGTGTGTGTCAACACGCCCTGCCTTCAACAGCAGAGACAAGTGGCACTTGGAGATGCCTCGAATATGAGACTGGTGTGAGTGCTGTTTGGAATGCAACTATCACCGGTGTTCTGTGGCAGTGGCTGGATAAGAATTTCTCAGGTGTTACATATGAGTGGGATGTACCGCCCCCCCTCATGCTTGCGGTAGCCGAGCAGGGGATGTGCGCGGTTTGACATCTGAGGTATACGTCACTTATCGCAACCTCCTGTGTACTCAATGGACAGGGAGCTGTGGACTGTGCTCGTGCACGTTGATTGCATTATTTCGGGAGCGGGTCTGCAGGCCTCCATATGCGCTATTTGAATAATTTACGAGTACTTAGCGTGTCTACACATCATTGTGCTGTATCATTTAGGAGCAGTTTGCAGGTCTGCACTGAAATTATTTCGGAAAATTAGGAGTTGTTTGGCTATTTGGACGTTTGGGTAACCTCCTCTGCTGGCGACGATTTGAACTCAGTTGGAGTCTGGACCTAGTGGCGAGCACACTGGGTGTCGCCATCTCGAAGATGTGTACTAAGTCTGTTGGAGAACAAGTGATTACTGCTTGAAATAATGACTTCAGTCCTTTTTCCCTGAAAAATCAGAGGATGCGAATTACCTTACTACAAGTGCAGTTTATTATTTGACGCGATTTTGATAGGTTGGCAGTGAAAAAAAAAAAAACAAAGGGACAGTCAAAGTTCATAGGATGTGGACTATTTCGTACGTGTGATCGATTATGGCGTTGGAATTTGAACTTGTGACAGATTTTTGCTATGGATGTAACGCAAATGGTTTTCTTCCCTCTGAAGTCCGGCATCTTGAATAAATAATAAATGATAATAATAATAAATAGAAGTACAGTTTTCAAGACATTATCGCGTTGGAATTTTTATTTGGCACAATTTTCTAGTGGAGGTAGGCCAATGATAATAAATAATAATAATAATAAATAATAATAAATGATAGTGAATGATAATAAATGATAATGAATAATAATAAAGACAAGTACAGTTTTGCTGCCATTATCCTGTTGGAATTTGAATTTGGCGCCAATGTTTTCTGGGGGGGTTAGGTTAGTGGACATAGCACAATTAACCTATTTTCCTGCCAAAATTCAAATTTCGCGCCAATTTTCTGGGGGTTAGTTTAGTGGAGGTATCCCAGTTGGCCTATTTTCCCTGCCAAAATCCGCCATCTTGAATAACGTGATGCGCTGTTGCCAAGTCTACACGGCGCCATCTTGGATGACGTTATCGCAGCCATCTTGAATAAATTTGGCAACAATGCAGAGTGACCCCATACATAGCTAGTCCTACTACTTATGTGGGTGTGGATGTGTGCGAGGTGGGGGGGGGGGGGGGCGGAGTGGGTTAGCTGCGCTCAACGACGAGGTATCACTGTGAACTTGGCAGTGTGTTGAATATCTAAGTATATGCTTGGTGGACAGTTCATGTACTGAAAATTACGCAACTGTCTAGTGGGAGCCATCACCATGGGGAGAAGGAAGGCGGATGAAACAGCGCCATGATAACGTAATGCATTTACTCCTGCCCCTATTTGTATATCTTCCTTGGCGCCAGTGGTGCAGAACTGATCCCAAGTCGCCGTAGGCCTCCTCGTATGATCCAAAGTCGTCATTACCCCCCGACTCTTCATCAGTTCATGATGTAGTTCAACAGTCAATATGTGTCTGCCTTAGCAGTTTACGCAGTTTGTAAATGTCCAGATCCATAACAGTTGGACAATAGAGTATTGTGCTCAATCTCTTTGCTTCTAGATATGGGATTAACAGTCTTGTTAGGGACTCGCATTTGAACTCTGATAATGAGGTAGTTCAACAGCTCTGCTAATGAGGTAGTTCAACATCATCAAATAAAATTACCATCTTCGTCTTCAAGTTCTCTTTTGCAGTTGGGTGTAGAAATACGCGATGCGCATTTTAAACGCTTTCAGCACTTCCTCTCCGGTAATGAAGATGCTCAAAATCATATGGCTCCGTAAGTGGAATATCAAAGAATAGTAGTAGTAGTACTAGTAGTAGTAGTAGTAGTAGTAGTGCACTACGGTACGTGCGTAGAAACTGATCAATATTTTTCCTTAAAGTTTTACCTTTGTCTTTCAGGAATGGATTGCCATTTCTCTGTCACTTGTGATTTATGAGAATTGTCTACACAGTCATCGAGGTGCTAGATGTCCTTGTTTTTCGACAGAACGGAAGACTATCGCACTGAAATCTACATGTAGGAGTATTCCTTAATAACGAGCTTCCACAGAGAGGGATCAACTGTACGGATATCGCCTTGCCTCCATGGTCACATGACCACACGAAATGTGATCTTTTTTTTTTTAATACGGTTTGCGAAAGATTGGGCAATATGTAACTACTCTTCCGTAAATTTTGGATAACTGCGACATCGCATACCAAACACCATAAATGCAGTAAGCCCAGACACGCTAGCAAAAATACGAGTCGAGTCTGACTGGATGTTTCTCAAACGTTGTAATAAAGGGATAGTCATTCAGAAAATGTGAAACTTGGTAGATGGTAGTTGGAGCTAGACAAACGCATGGGACACTGCATTTCGGAAATCGTTAGGGAATTCAGTATTCCGAGATTCACAGTGTCAAGAGTGTGCCGAGAATACCACATTTCAGACATTACCTCTCACCAGTGACAGACAGTCTTCACTTAACGACCAAGGGAAGCGACATTTGCATGGAGTTGTCAGTGCTAATAGACAAGCAACATTGAGTGGAATAACCGCAGACACGCAGGACGAACGTATCCGTTAGCACAGTGCGGCGAAATTTGGCATTAATGGGCTGTGGCAGCGAAGATCGACGCGAGTGCCTTTGCTAGAAACACATCATCGCCTGCAGCGCCTCTCCTGGACTGGTGATCATATCGGTTGGAGCCCAGATGATTGGAAAACCGTGGGCTATTCAGGTGAGTCCGGATTTCAGTTGGAGAGAGTTGGTAGTAGGGTTCGAATGGGGCGCAAACCTCACGAAGCCATGGACCAAAGTTGTCAATAAGGCAATGTGCAATCTGGCGGTGGTGTGGGCTGTGTTTACATGCAATGGACAGTATCCTCTGGTCCAACAGAACCGATCATTGACTCGAAATGGTTATGTTCAGCTACTTGTGGTCATTTGCAGCTATTCATGGACTTGATGTTCCCAAACAGTGATGGAATTTTTATGGATGACAATGCTCCATTTTACTGAGTCACAATTGTTCGCAACTGGCTTGAGGAGTAATCTGGACAGCTCGAGCGAATATCTGACGTCTATAGAGGCAGCATGGCTCAATACTTCTTCAGGGAACTTCCTACGACTTACTGAATCCGTTCCACATCGTGTTGCTGCACTACGGCGGGCAAAAGGAGGTCCGATACGATATTAAGAGGTACCGCATGAAATCTGTCGCCCCAGTGTACATGTATGATGCCCTTGCTTGCTTTGTAATGCCAACCATCTACCCTCTTCGTGGTCATCTCTTTTCTCTTGTAACCCAGCAAAGAATCACTTTGACCCATCACCCTTCTTTGTGTCCCCTCCAACTCAATATTACTTTGACGGTGATTACAACTCCGTCTTGCGTTCTGTTCTGTCCTCTGATCCATTTGACTGTCTCTCAGTCAATCCTAGTAGTTTTTATTCTGAAGACAATACGGTTAGCACATTGCTGTACGTTGCCTGCATTTACGTGGTTCGGATGCATAACCTGTCACAGTGAGCACCGACAGTGCAATATCTGCAGACCCTCGGTGATGAACTACGGATGTCCCTTTACATTAACATTGCCAGATATTTGACGTCCACTGGCAGATAAATTCTTCCTCTAGATTTTTCTGTGCACTACAGACGTTTACTGTTTGTCAGTTACGTTCGTCTTGGAGTTCTCCCATCTCTTCTATTTCAACAAAGAACTCCCTTGCGTCATCTACCGCCCATGCGACTGGTTATATGTCCCGCCGCCTCCATTTTATTTTCCGACTGTAATTTCATCTTCCATGCCAGTCATTTTCCTGATGTAGTTGGCCGGCCGAAGTGGCCGTGCGGTTAAAGGCGCTGCAGTCTGGAACCGCAAGACCGCTACGGTCGCAGGTTCGAATCCTGCCTCGGGCATGGATGTTTGTGATGTCCTCAGGTTAGTTAGGTGTAACTAGTTCTAAGTTCTAGGGAAGTAATGACCTCAGCAGTTGAGTCCCATAGTGCTCAGAGCCATTTGAACCAATTTTGATGTAGTTGCTTGTTTTCTTACCCTTATAGTAATTCTCATTATGCAGCTTCCCAATGTTCGCTGAACAACGATTAGGTTTTCGCATTAAACCACCATGGCCGACTGGCGCAATTCAAACTGATAATAAACCTTGACTGTAAACTTTTATTCCCAGACACTCTAGAAGCTTAGTTTTGGAAGTCATGTTTAGTTTACCAAAAGCAGTTCAGTGTGATTTTAGTCTAATTATTGCCGTGTCTATTCATACAGTCACTTTCTTCAACTACTCTGAATACGTTTCATAAAGTTATTGACCGATTTTAGAATTTTAAAATGCTGTCATAATTTGCTCATTAAGAACTACAATCTTACGTTATAGGTTTAACACGGCAAGTCAAGTATTACAGTTAGAGTAATTAAATGATAAATAATTGAAACCCTCAGCTGCCGACAGGTGTTGTTGATACACCTTGACGGGGACAGCTGAAAATGTGTGCCCCGACCGGGACTCGAACCCGGGATCTCCTGCTTACGTGGCTGACGCTCTATCAATGTTTTTTTTTTCAGTCTGAATACTAGAACAAATAACTGTTCGGAACAGAACAAAATCACTTAGAATTTGCAATTATACCGTTACGCGCGAAAGTGTCCTAGTCGACCTCTTATCTGTTGGTGGAGTGTGACGAAACAAAAATTTTGTCAGAAGTGGGATTCGAACCCACGCCCTCATACGAGGACCAGAATGCTCACACCTGTTTGCACAGGCAAGGATTCAGCCTTCAGTCTGGCGCCTTAGGCCGCTTTTTTTATAATCTTTATTGAACAAACTGAGAGTACATATATACACACAAAGCAACAGTTCTTGAAGGTACCAGTTAAACGTATACAAATGAGTGTTAGGTAAAGGAATTATTAGGTAAAGGAATTATTAGAATAACATTAAATACAACAAATTATAACATATTCTGCCTTCTTCCTTTTCTTTTTTTTAATAATCTTTATTGAACAAACTAAAAGTACATATATATACACTATGCAAGAGTTCTTCAAGGTACCA